>NC_064930.1:97273653-98473653 GCF_023897955.1 Schistocerca gregaria | reverse complement strand
GCACACAATTTTTCATCAGTTCACAGAAAACTGCAAAGTATGCAAACACAAAATATGCTGTACTTCAAACTAGAATTAAACTGACATGTCAATAGCATTGCACAATATAAAGACAAGCTCAAAATTCTCTGCAAGATGAATCCTTCCCAAAAAATGTTAGGCAGACTGCTATGAACTTCACCAAAATTTACATGTGACAATGGTGTGAAACGTGACGGCAATATATATGTTATGTGTTGCAGCTGTTATGTAATAATTTTACTACCATAATCTGCTCCATGGCAACACACTGATAAATTTTGAAGTTTGTAACCAACCGTCGGAAATTCCAGGTGTGAATATAAAAAATATAGGAAAAGACACATTGCTACTTATCGATAAGAAGGCACATTAAGTTGCAGCAGGCATAATTAAAAGACACTTACGTAAATCTTTTTACCACAGCCTTCACCAGCAAAAGAGAAACTCATATCATTCATACACACAAGCAAGCACACCGCATGCACACGACAGCCAACTCCAGCATCCTGTGCTGGAATTTATAACCAGTTTGATTCCAAGTTATAATAGAAAAACAGGCTGACAGGCTGAAATTTGGCAACATGAGCCAGCCACCAACATTCTTTTCACCACCTCCCATTGCCCCCTCACCCCCCCCCCCCCCCCCCCCACCTCCGGTCACCTCTAAGCCACATCCCCCTCCCACAAGGTGTTCTTGCTTGATCTCACTTCACAGGTATCAGATTTGATTTGTGTACAAGTGGAACATGAGATTATTTTAAATTGTTATTTAGGGCTTTGTGTGCTTGCATCGCAAAACCAAATAAAGTTTTTTACATGTTGTTAAACATGGTCTTTCTAACAAAAACAGTTTTAAAGAGTTTGCAAAAGTGGGTTGGACATAGTCATTTTGGCTGCTCTTTCAAAACTAATGCCCTCAATTTGTAAGTTATTAGAAAGCAGTAGGAGGATGAAATTTTGTGTTCTAAAACCTTGTATTGGAAAGTTATTATATGCAAAGCTTCATGTTATCCTGCAATTATTTCTGAAGATATAAAAAGCTAAACTTTGCATTTTTTTGGGTTAGTTTGCTGCAAGTTATCCATACAAAAATTCCTAAAGATATTTTTATTATTTCAGTTAAGACAGCACAGAAAGTGTTACAAGATAGCCTAACTTTGTTAGTGTCAAGCAAATATTGCTGGAGATGACGTCTGAAAGTTGCTGAAATCTCAGGGGTGAACTGTTGATAGTTGTGCTATGAGGTCTAACAAATAACTGTACTTCTGGAAATATTATATTGGCAATAGTAAACCTTTACCAATGTTCATTGGGAGCATGTACAAATGTTCAGACAAAATTTCAGCCAACCTACATTAAAAAGTATCACATTTTTCACAGCACAATGATAGGATGTACTGAAATATAGCTGTAAGTGTACTTGGTTCTCTGTTACTCAGAACCCTCCAAGACACAATGGAAAATGGCTTATTTGCAGTATACAATAAAATAATCAAATCTACTACAAAACAGAAATTTTAACCCTTGAGGGAAGGGTCTTTTAGTATCAACAAAATATTTGATAAAGTCCTGTCCCTTTGTTTCAGTTGCTGATCACTAAACATATTATATACAGTTACGATATACATTTTACTTCGTGTGGCAATTACTGTTGCATCCAAATTTAAATGCTTGCAATTCATTATGTGTGATCTTTGTTAGAGTACAGCATGAAATGAGTATGACTATATCAGGCTTCCCACTTGTTCCTTCACAGAAATTACTCTTGCTCCCCATCATACACATTTTGTGATTCTCATGAAATTTCAGCAAGTTCTTATGTAGCCTTCGGGATGTGTTTTCATGAAGTGTGCCCTCATTGGACTGCACACACCTTAAAAAGGTGACACCTCATCTGCCTAGTGTGTCATAGTTTGTGTTTTGTTACTCTAACAAGTGTCTTCACAGAATTATAGGGGAGAGACGCCGAAATTGTACCACTTTTGATATTTTATTTATTGCAACCTAAAAATTAAGTTACAAAATGATTTAAACAATGCCATCTTCAACTGTACAATGTTCTTGGTATCTGATTTAAAGAGAGGAAACTCTGAGAAAATAAAAACACTACTCTTAATTTTCCAAACATCTGCAAGTGGTACAAATTAGGAGTTTTGTTTCCTAATTTGTACCAATAGGTACAGGTACATAAACTGTACCACCCATAGAAACTATGTCCCTGACCTTAAATGTATGAACTAGTTAAAGAAAGTGTTTCATATTTTAGTTCTTACATCACTGTTTGCAGGCATTGCAATACAACTTCTTGACTCCTGCACACTTTGCATGAAAGCACATTTCATGCAGCTGATCACTTATTCCATTTGATTTTCCTTACACAGCTTGCTCTCCATTTTCCTGTTTCATGAGAGAGTTTCTATAGTGGCTTTCCTACAGTCTCCAAAACACTTCCTTTTCACAGGTGCCATTGTGGTTCCAGATTTCTTCTCTTCTGTTTCAGATTTTTTTTCTTTTCGTTTTTATGGACTGCTTTTCAGCTCATAGACTCCTTGGCTAGGCCTGGGGAGTTTTGTTTGGAGCTTTCATCATTTCCCTCGGATTCAGCTATATTTATTAGACAGACACTTTCAGCCCTTTTTTTGTCTGCCTTGGCGTCTTCTGCATTAAAATTACAGGGCAGTCTGTTTCATTCTGCAGTGTACAAAGCAAGTTTCCTTACATCAGACTTGCTTAACCAAACATTATCACCTCAAATGTAGGAATATGCCTTCCAGTTCATCGGAAAACACTGCATTGTGAGCAGAAATTTTTATGTCCCTGATATATTCCAACAGGCCTATAAATAGTTGGCTTAGGCATATTTTAGATGTGTGCATATTCATTTAAACTATGATCCCCTGTTTAGATATCCTGTTCTGTGTAAATTGAAGGTGAAGGGGGGAGGGGGAGGGGGAGAAGAAAAGGAAAATGAAGGAACTTACAATGCCAGCTGCACTGAGATTTCACACAGTCAGTGGCACCGAGTGAAAATATGTGCTAGGCCGGGATTAAAACCTGGGATCTCATGATTACTAGGCTCTACCCAGACACTGTGTTCATTACGATTGCTTGGACTATTTCAGCCGACCCACATTCCCACCTAGTGATAGCTATCCACAGTCCCAGTCCAAAACTCCTTCACCAAAGAGGACGAAGTAAATATTCCTGAATTCCAATTGAGAACAACTGTCAAGATGACAAACATAGAAGAAGATATCCTCGGAGTAACGAAGCAGCTTAAATCACTTAATAAAGGCAAGAATTCATTGGAACCACAAAGGGAAATGAATGGAGGCATCCACTACCATAATCCATTCTCTGGTGACACCGCCCGTATGACTTCTCGGTGTGGCAAATTCTGGGCTACATGCCATATCTGGAATAGGTTGTCGATCTATCGACGCCTGTGGTGCTGCCTGGTGGTGTGTGCTGCGCTTACGACACCACAGTTTGAATGCCTTTGCGCATTGTAATGTAACGGACTACTGAAGAGTGCGATACCACCCTTATAGTTGCATCTGCCCTTGCAGGGTCAATGCTCCAATTTCATTTCTATGATTTTTTTAATTTAATATTATTGTATGTAGTATTTAATTTTGCCCAAATCTTTTTTATTATATTATTCTATAATGTGAACTTTATTTGTTTATTTCTGGAGAATATGTTGGCACCAGTGTGAGCCAAAGACATTCGTGTGTGAAAGGTAGAGTCGGACATTGTTAAGGTGACTGTTGGAGTGAGTTAGTTGGACTGTTGTGGGAAGAGCGTGGTTTTTGGTGAGGTGGACTGTTGATGGGGAGTACGGAAGGAAGTCTGTCGTCTTATATAGAGAGTATCTATAAATAGTATGTGATATGAAGATGGGAATTATTGTGAAAAAGTTAAATTAATAAAAATGAAGAATCAATAGTAAAACAAAAAGCGAGTACCAGTTTTCATTAGCACACAAAGACCTGGACCTAATATTAACAATGTTAGATGGATGGAACGCACCATGGCGAGAATCAAGACAATGAGACCAAATTCAGCATCTAAAGGTAAGGTATTTTAATTAGTTTTAGTATTCTGTGATGTATCATTCTTTTGTCTAAATATTAAGCTTAACATCATCTGTTGTAGATACAAACCACCCAAGCTGGCGGGGTGTCGTCAATTGATCATCATAATCTCAGGGTTTGAAATAGCATTTAAATGAATTGAAAGTTTGTCACTTGATATTTGATTTTCACCCCAGACGAAAGAGGGTACATTACAGCATTCTCTAATTATTCTTATCTTTTCCTAATGATCCCTATGTGAGTGATACATAAGGGACTGTAGTATAATCCTAGTCATCATTTAACACCACTTCTTGAAGCTTTGTTAATAGGCTTTGTTGGATTAGTTCAAGAGTCTTCCACTTTAGTTCCTTCAGTATCTCTATGACACTGTCCCATGGATCACACAAATCTGTGACCATTCATGCAGCTCTTCTCTGTATATGTTCAATATCCCCTGTTAGTCCTACTTGGTGTGGGTCCCACAAACTTGAGCAATACTCTAGAACCGTTTGCATGAGTGTTTTGTAAGCAATCTCCTTTGTAGACCGCTTGTAGACCGCTTGTATTCTACCAATAAACTGAAGTCTACCACCTATTTACCCACAGCTGAGCGTATCTGATCATTCCATTTCATATCTGTACAAGGTTTTACACCCAGTTATTTATAAAAGTGGGCCGATTACAGCTGTGACTCATTGGTGTCTTAGTCATAGTATGCTACATTTTTGCATTTGTGAAGCGCACAATTTTACATTTCTGAATATTTAAAGCAAATTGGCAATCTTTGCCCCACTTTGAAATCGTATCAAGATCTCACTGACTATTTACATATTTTCTTTCAAGCAGCACTTCATTGTAGATGACTGCATTATATGCAAAAAGTCTGTGGTTACTATTAAATATATTGTTTGCAACTTCATTAACATACAACATGAACAGCAAGGGTACGAACACACTTCCCTGTGGAACACCCGAAGTTCCTTCTCTCTATGCAAGACATCATGCTGCCTGCTTCCTACCAAAAGCTCACTTGATCATACTTTTGACAATAATCGGGTAAAATGCTTTTAAGAAATCAAGAAATATTGCATCTGCCTCAGTGCCTTGATCCATCTCTTTTAGGATGCCATTGAGAAAAATGTAAGTTGGGTTACACATGATCTATATTTTCGAGAGCCTTGCTGATTGGTGTAAATTGATGACAAGGATACTGGGTGGCAGTTTTGTGGATCTCTTCTAATTAGAAGAGGGGCTAACTCAGCCACAAATTCTGCATAGAATCTGACAGAGATTCCGTCTGGTCCTTGAGCTTTGTTCAGTTTTAACTACTGCAGCTGTTTCTCAACACCACTGACACTAATACTTGTTTAATTAATTTTTTCAGTGGTATGATGTAACAATGAAAATAATCAATTTTTGGCAATATAATGTAATTGGATAGATAAAAAATCTACTCACCAAGTGGCAGTAGGAGAACACGTTTTTCTACCACCACTTGACGAGAAGATTTTTTTTATCTGTTCGGTTCATTATATTTTAAGTGGTATGAGGATTAAATTGCAGCTATTCTCCTGGGTTTTCCTTTGTAAAGGAACATTTGAAAACCATGTTAAGCATTTCAGCTCCTGTTTTGCTACCCCCAATTTCAGTTCCTGTCTCATTTGATAGGGACTGCACACTGACTTTAGTAAATAATAATTAATTGAAACCCTGAGCTGCCGACAGGTGGTGTTGATATACCTCGATGGGGACAGCTGAAAATGTGTGCCCCAACTAGGGCTGTCCCAGTCAGGGCACACATTTTCAGCTGTCTCCATCGAGGTATACCAACAACACCTGTCGGCAGCTGAGGGTTTCAATTAATTATCGTTTATTCTAGAGAAGCTGCACGGTCATCTATGGTGTCTGTTCTTTTGAGAACAGTTACTATCTTCATATATACTGACTTTAGTGCCAGTAACAGCCTTTACACATAACCAGAAATTTTTTGGGTTTTGTGAAAGGTCAGTTGACAATATTCTGCTATGGTAGTGACTGATGGCGTCACACATTGCTCTCTTGACAGCCAAACACGTTTCATTCAGCATCTCTCTATCTATAGGCCTATTTTTTGTTTCACACTTATTATGTAGCAATCTCTCTTTCTTTGGAAGCTTCTTTACAGTGACTGTATACCATGGAGGTCCCCTCCTGTTATGAACTATTCTACTGTGTGCATATCTATCCAGTATATGGTCACCTATTCTTTTAAACCTGAGCCAGTGTTCCTCATCGAGATACGAGATTACTGATATATCATCTGTTTTACTGAACATGTATAGCTTTCTGCTTGTTTAACTTGTCCTTTGTACTCTGGTAGTCTTTGACGAGTTAATCAGTGGGCAGGCAGCTTGCAGATCTACATCATCAAAGATTACCGAAGGTGTCTCCAAAACCCAAAAGGCCGTCATTCATCGAGGTTCAAGACGCAAGCACAATGGTGGCATGACACCCTGCCTTGAGCCCTGAAACTCAATTATTCATGCACCTATAGCTGTGCTTCTGACATATTCCTACTGGCAGTGAAGGTGGGGGTGGGGTGAGGTGGGAGGTGAGTGGGTTTGTCTCATTACCCATCCTGTCAGCTTTTTCTAGCTCACTCTACACTGGGCATCAGTTGCTAGACCATGTTAAATTTGCAACATTTGAGTTTCTCAGTAGCATGCAAGTGCTCTGTGTTCCAAAACACTACTGCACTCTCGGTCACACTGTGTTGCAGCGTTAGCAGTTCTGTGCCTCAGTTGTGGCCATTGCCACTAACCCCGTCTTTCTGGAGTGTTTTAACCTAATGTCAACAATACTACCCAGTAGCTTACTTGGGTAGCTGGCCTCTGCTACCTGACCATCTCTGGAAAAACTTTAAAAAATTTACAATTTGTGTCCCGAACTTTTTTAGGGCGCAACAACCAATACCCAAAAATATTCTACCATTGTTTAGTGTGTATTAGTACAACTTATTTATACTTTTAAAATTGCTTTCATACTAGATGTGTGGGTGAAGTAATCACTAATGTTCTAATATTCTGCAGATATTGCTGCAGCCAGGAGATGCCAGTGTTACTGGTCAGCCGTCACCGGCTGTGATTATACGAGGGTCATTCCAAAAGAAATGCGCACTATTTTTGTAAAAATACAGTTTTCATTCTGCATGTATGAAAGTTTTACAGTGTGTAGATACATCCTTCCCGCTTGTTTTCAAACTTAGTTCAACCTGTTCCCGTGACTGGCGCCGTCACGACTTGTCTTCAAGATGGCTGCTACACTTGACGTTTGTCACAAGCAACGTGCTGTCGTAGAATTCCTGTGCTGTGAAAACGAGACAGTGGGAAACATCCACAAGAGGTTGAAATAGGTGTATGGAGATGCTGCTGTCGATCGCAGTACAGTTAGTCGGTGGGCAAGCGGATTACGTGACGATAGCGGGCACGGCAGTATTGAGGATTGTCCTCGTACTGCACACACTCCAGACAATGTGCAGGGAGGTAACGAACTGGTGACTGCTGACAGACGCGTCACAGTGAACGAATTGTCATGCTACGTTGGGATAGGGGAAGGAAATGTTTGCAAAATACTGAAAGTGTTCGTGTTAAAAAAGGTTTGTGCCAGGTGGGTTCCCAGGATATTGACAGTGGCTCACAAAGCAACAAGAAAAATGGTATGCAGCAAACTTTTCGAGCAGTATGAGAATGGTGGAGATGAATTTCTTGGAAGAAGTGTGACAGGTGATGAAACATGGTTCCATCATTTTTCACCAGAGATGAAGAGGTAATCAATGCAGTCGCATCATGCAAATTCATCCAAGGAAAAAAAAAAATTCAAAACCACACCTTCTGCTGGAAAAGTTGACGCTACGGTGTTTTTTGATTCCGAAGGACTTTCGGTTGTGGAAATCATGCCAAGTGGAACCACCATAAATTCTCATGCAAATGTGATAACACTGAAGAAACTTCAAGCTAGACTGAGTCGTGTTTGACCACATTGGCAAAGGCAGGACGTTTTGCTGTTGCACGACAATGCACGGCGACATGTCAGTCAAAAAACCGTGGAAGCGATCACAAAACTCGGACGGACAACACTGAAACACCCGCCTTACTGTCCTGGACTGGCTCCATGTGACTATCATCTCTTTGGGAAACTGAGAGACTCTCTTCATGCAACAAGGTTAGAAGATGATCATTCCCTTGTGCACGCTGGCAAACGGTGGCTCCAACAGGTTGGTCCAGAATTTTACCGTACGGGTATACAGGCGCTGGTTCCAAGATGGCGTAAGTCAGTTGAGAGGTATTGAAATTACATTGAGACATGAAAATATTGTTCTTAAAGGATGTATCTGCACACTGTAAAACTTTCAAACATGTAGAATAAAAGATGGATTTTTAAAAAAATAGTGTGCATTTCTTTTGGGGTGACCCTCGTACATGAGTAGGAGGTAGTGGCGAGTGTGGAGATAAGAATGCTTTCTAAACAGGAACATTCTGCACTATTAGTTGTCTTTCCTAGAGCATTTATTGGTGTACAAGGAGCCAGTGTGGCTAGTAAAAGCGGCAGAAGTCACAAGTGGAATGCCGAGGCAGCTGGCGACGACGGTTCCCTCGCCGATGCGAGTCAGGTGTCAGCTCCTCAGTGCGACAAAGCTTGGTGGCTGGGCTAGTGAATTCTACGTGCAGCCCAAGGTGGTTGGCAGAAATATGCAGCTACCCCGACCTGAACACAGGTCCCTCACGTACTGGCTGTAGTGTCACGCGACACACGTGATTTTGAGTTTCATCTGTAGTATACAGAGAAGTTGCAGCATTAGAAAATTGCTGTGAAATGCAGGAAGACCTGCAGCGGATAGGCACTGAGTGCAGGGAGTGGCAACTGATGGTTAACATAGACAAATGTAATGTATTGCGAATAAATAGAAAGAAAGATCCTTTATTGTATGATTATATGATAGTGGAACAAACACTGGTAGCAGTTACTTCTGTAAAATATCTGGGAGTATGTGTATGGAACGATTTGAAGTGGAATGATCATATGAAATTAATTGTTGGTAAGGCAGGTACCAGGTTGAGATTCATTGGGAGAGTCCTTAGAAAATGTAGTCCATCAACAAAGGAGGTGGCTTACAAAACACTCGTTCGACCTATACTTGAGTATTGCTCATCATTGTGGGATCCGTACCAGGTCGGGTTGACAGAGGAGATAGAGAAGATCCAAATAAGAGCAGCACGTTTTGTCACAGGGTTATTTGGTAACCGTGATAGCCTTACGGAGATGTTTAACAAACTCAAGTGGCAGACTCTGCAAGAGAGGCGCTCTGCATCGCGGTATAGCTTGTTTGCCAGGTTCAAAGAGGGTGCGTTTCTGGATGAGGTATTGAATATATTGCTTCCCCCTACTTATACCTCCCGAGGAGATCACGAATGTAAAATTAGAGAGATTAGAGTGCGCACGGAGGATTTCTGGCAGTCATTCTTCCCACGAACCATGCGCGACTGGAACCGGAAAGGGAGGTAATGACAGTGGCATGTAAAGTGCCCTCTGCCACACACCATTGGGTGGCTTGTGGAGTATAAATGTAGATGTTGATGTAGATGTTTATTTCTGTACTGTAGTCATTCCAGTCATGAGACAAGCCACAGTACAACCATACAAAATAGGCATGGTGTGTATGTTTAAGAGCAGATTACATATTTATAAATCAGATTGGCAGAAAGGCCACTTTGAAACTTCGAGCTAAACTGGGTACGCGGCAGCGTGCAATTCGCCGCAATGACGTGGTTGTTGAAACAGAAAATTAGAGAAATGCAATGGATTTTGACAGATATCAGAACAGTAAATGACACTGCATGAATGGCAAAATAAAATGGCATTACGTAGTATATGAATTTCTTTACAGATGAGTATCATTTACAATGAAAATACTCAGATATGTAAATGTAACAATACATATTATGTTTTAGTTGATTATTCATAAAATAGTAAATATAATTTCGTCAAGGCATGTTTCCTAGCTTTAATAAAAATATGCTTCATTTCAGTAGTAACAGTCTTTTGAAAATAAGCCTAGCAGACAGAATAATGCTTTGCAATTACATAGTACGACCCATATTTTAATTTGATTCTATTCCCTGCTTCCAAATAACATCAGATTTAAAATAAGTGTCATAGACAATGACGACAACTGTAGTTAAGTGATTTTAAGATAGTAGTATGGTTTGAAACATTCCTACTAATTACAGTGCCATAGGGTTTATTTCATCATAAAAGTTCCTAAAGTATAGTATTACTTACACAAGGTAAGTTTGAAAAAATCCGGAACATTCATTATTTCGCACCAATGCTTTGTTGGAGCAAAATACAGGGTGATTCAAAAAGAATACCACAACTTTAGGAATTTAAAACTCTGCAACGACAAAAGGCAGAGCTAAGCACTATCTGTCGGCGAATTAAGGGAGCTATAAAGTTTCATTTAGTTGTACATTTGTTTGCTTGAGGCGCTGTTGACTAGGCGTCATCGTCAGTTGATGCTGAGATGACGACCGCTCAACAGAAAGCTTTTTGTGTTATTGAGTACGGCAGAAGTGAATCGACGACAGTTGTTCAGCGTGCATTTTGAACGAAGTATGGTGTTAAACCTGCTGATAGGTGGTGTATTAAACGTTGGTATTAACAGTTTACAAAGAATGGGTGTTTGTGCAAAGGGAAAAGTTCTGGCCGGCCGAGAACGAGTGACAAAAATGTAGCACACATCCAGCAAGCATTTGTTCGCAGCCCAGGAAAACCTACTCGCAGAGCTAGCAGAGAGCTGCAAATTCCACATCGACTGTATGGAGAGTCCTACGAAAAAGGTTAGTTATGAAACCTTATCGTCTGAAATTGGTTCAAGCACTGTCTGCAGCTGATAAGATTAAAAGAATCGATTTCTGTGATTTTATCCTTGCTCAAATGGAAACAGATGAATCTTTCGTTTCAAAGATTGTGTTTAGTGATGAAGCAACTTTCCACACTAACGGGAAAGTCAACCGTCACAATGTCTGAATATGGGGCACTGAGAATCCGCGGGAAACAACTCAGTATGAACGTGACTCGCCTAGGGTGAACGTTTTCTGTGCCATTTCAGCCAATAAAGTTTTTGGTCCCTTTTTCTTCGAAGGTGCTACTGTAACTGGACTACAGTATCTGGAGATGTTAGAGAATTGCCTGTTCCCTCAGCTCGAACAAGAAGCACAACAATTCATATTTCAGCAGGATGGAGCGCCACCACATTGGCACTTATCTGTCCATAACTACCTGAACGTCAACTACCCGAGACGATGGATCGGCCGCCAGGCAGCCCGTGACAGAGCACTTCATCACTGGCCTCCGAGAAGCCCTGATCTTACCCCCTGCGATTTTTTCTTATGGGGGTATGTTAAGGATATGGTGTTTCGGCCACCTCTCCCAGCCACCATTGATGATTTGAAACGAGAAATAACAGCAGCTATCCAAACTGTTACGCCTGATATGCTACAGAGAGTGTGGAACGAGTTGGAGTATCGGGTTGATATTGCTCGAGTGTCTGGAGGGGGCCATATTGAACATCTCTGAACTTGTTTTTGAGTGAAAAAAACCTTTTTAAATACTCTTTGTAATTATGTATAACAGAAGGTTATATTATGTTTCTTTCATTAAATACACATTTTTAAAGTTGTGGTATTCTTTTTGAATCACCCTGTATGATTGGCAACCTTGTTTAACGTGTAACTGCCAGAAGTTACATTTTTTTATGTCTGTTGGTTATGTTCAGTGCTGTATCGGGAAGAACATTGTGCTGCACAGTTCGTAATTTTGAAGCGGCAGAGCTAGAGGAGCAACACATCTTCATGAAATTTTGTGTGAACCTCAATGAACTCTTTACAGAGACACACCAAGTAATGCAGGAGGCGTACGGTGATGAGTGCTTAAGCCATACTCAGTGTTATGAATGGTGCGCATTGTTTGAAAATGGCTGGACAGAAGTTAAAGATGACCCTCATTCAGGAACCCATTGACATCTACTAATGACGCTCGTGCCAGGAACATCAACGAAACCATGCATTCCGACTGAAAACTGACTGTCCGATAGACTGCGGGAGAATGTAACATTCCAGTTGGATAATGTCATGAAATCCTGACACAGCATCTTGGAATGCATCGTTTTGTCGGCCAAGTTCATCCCACGGCTGATGAGTCAACACCAGAAAGATTTTTGCATCACCATCTGTGAAGAGCTTATGGATTGCGCATATGAGAATGAGATGTTCCTTAAGAGAATCATAACTGGTCATGAGGCAAGAGTCTACAGTTATGATGTTGAGAGCAAGGTTCAGCCTTCACAATGTGTCAGGAAAAGTTCTCCAAGACAGAAAAAAGCTCATCAGGTCTGGTCAAATGTCAAAGCCATGTTGATAGTTTTCTTCAACTTTAAAGTATTAGTTCATCATGAATTCGTGCCACAGGGACAAACTGTTAATCGGTGATACTATCGGGACAAGTTGCAATGCATGCGAGCAATGTAAGAAGGAAATGCCCTGCTGTGTGGCAAGATAATTCATGGCTCTTGAGTCATGATAAGGCACCTGCACATTCGTCCCTGTTGGTGCATGACTATTGCACAAAAAACAAAATCACTGTGCTGCCTCATGCTATGTATTCTCCAGATCTGGCCCCTGCAGACTACACTACTGGCCATTAAAATTGCTACACCAAGAAGAAATGCAGATGGTAAATGCGTATTCATTGGCCAAATATATTATACTAGAACTGACATGTGATTACATTTTCACCCAATTTTGGTACACAGATCCTGAGAAACGAGTACCCAGAACAACCATCTCTGGCCGTAATAACGGCCTTGATATGCCTGGGCATTGAGTCAAACAGAGCTCGGACGGTGTGTACAGGTACAGCTGCTCATGCAGCTTCAACACAATACCACAGTTCATCAAGAGTAGTGACTGGCGTATTGTGACGAGCCAGTTGCTCCGCCACCACTGACCAGACGTTTCCAACTGGTGAGAGATCTGGAGAATGTGCTGGACAGGACAGCAGTCGAACATTTTCTGTACCCAGAAAGGCCCGTACAGGACCTGCAACATGCGGTTGTGCATTATCCTGCTGAAATGTAGAGTTTCGCAGGGATCGAATGAAGGGTAGAGCCATGGGTTATAACACATCTGAAATGTAATGTCCACTGTTCAAAGTGCCGTCAATGCGAACAACAGGTCACTGAGACGCGTAACCGATGGCACCCCATACCATCACACCAGGTGATATACCAGTATGGCGATGACGAATACACACTTCCAATGTGCGTTCACCACGATGTCGCCAAACACAGATGCGACCATCATGATGCTGTAGACAGAGCCTGGATTCATCCGAAAAAATGACGTTTTGCCATTCGTGCACCCATGTTTGTCGTCGAGTACACCATCGCAGGCGCAGGCACTCCTACTGTGATGCAGCGTCAAGGGTAACCGCAGCCGTGGTCTCCGAGCTGATAGTCCGTGCTGCTGCAAACATTGTCGAACTGTTCGTGCAGACGGTTGTTGTCTTGCAAACGTCCCCATCTGTTGACTCAGGAATCAGGACGTGGCTGCACGATCAATTACAGCCATGCGGATAAGATGCCCATCATCTCGACTCCTAGCGATACGAGGCTGTCGGGATCCAGCTCTGCTTTCCGTATTACCCTCCTGGCCCACCGATTCCATATTCTGCCAACAGTCATCAGATCTTGACCAACGCGAGCAGCAATATCGCAATACGATAAACCGCAATCGCGGTAGGCTACAATCCGACCTTTATCAATGTCGAAAACGTGATGGTACGCATTTCTCCTCCTTAAACAAAGCATCACAACAACATTTCACCAGGCAATGCCGGTCAACTTCTGTTTGTGTATGAGAAATCGGTTGGAAACTGTCCTCGTGTCAGCATGTTGTAGGTGTCGCCAGCGGTGCCAACCGTGTGTGAATTCTCTGAAAAGCTAATCATTTGCATATCACAGCATCATCTTCCTGTCAGTTAAATTTCGCATTTGTAGCACATCATCTTCATGGTGTAGCAATTTTAATGGCCAGTCGTGTATTTGTTTATTTTCAAAGTTATTTCAAAAGGACAAAGATTTGCAATGACATATGAGATAAACGAAAATTCGCAGACGGTGCTTTGTGCGATCCAGTAAGAGGTGTACCAATACTGAATCTGGAAGTGGAAATGGCAGGTGGCAGAGGGTATGAATTGTGGAGGAGAGTATTTCAAAGGGGACTGTGCATAATAAGTGAAAGGTAGGTGTAGATCAATCTTCTGACAGGCTTGATATGGGCTGCCTCGAATTCTCCTCCAGTGCCAACACAACTTTATGATCTCAGAGTAGTACTTGCAACCTACAGCCTCCGCAACTCCATCTAGTACCATGGAAATTATTCTGTGATATCTTAATAGGTGTCAGCATTTTCCATATTTGCTTTCCTCACACCTCCTCATTTCTTACGTTAACAGTCCACCTTGTTTTAAACATTTTTCTGTAGCACGACATCTAAAGGCTTCAGTTTGTTTGTGTTCCGCTTTTCCTTAAGCCCAAGTTTCACTACCATACATTTAACTACCGTACAGTGCTGGGCTCCAAATACACATCCTCAGAAATTTCTTCCTCAAATTGAGGTCTACCTGTGATACAAGTAGGCTTTTATTGGCCAGTACAGTGTTACATGGCTTTATGCTTAATTACAGACTTACTATTTTATCAGTCAATTTGTTTTCACCACGTAATGCCCGCGGTTTACGTCCTCCTTCACTGCTGAGCGATGTATCACTTTTCATTCTGATGCCGCAACTCTTCCTTTCCTATATCTTTACTACTTTTTATGTATATAAATCATGGACTATTGGTTTTGATACTTAAGAAATTTTTAATAACTGTGGCAGTATTACAGGCATCGGGTCACCTGCCTAGACGTTTTACGTGAACCTTTCAAGACTCGATCGATCTGTTTAGAAAGAGAAAGCAGAATATCTCCTCCTTTGACGGTGTCCGATAACGACCTAGGAAGCTCGACGGCCTCACGGCCCGGGCGCTTCCGTGGCTCACGGTAGTTTGCCGCATTAATTTTATTCCTTGCCCACTTGCCGCTACGTCGAACTTTCGTGGTGATTGTTGGGCAACGTCTTCCACGTTATCTGCAACATAAATAAACTTTCTTCCCACAGTATTTCTGAAAACCCAAAAACAAACTTAAAGAACATAATAATAATAACTGTTCTTACAATTATTCGTACGAGTCTTGGTCGATTTAATGAGTGGTGGGACAGGCCTAAGCTTTGTGACACAACACCAGGGATGCCCTTTTTGCCAGTGCTAGCCTGCTTTCAAAGTCCTCCTTGGTCTGTATTATTTTGCTGCATAGGTAGAAGAATTCCTAAACTTCATTTGCTTGTTGATCACCAATCCTGATATTAAGTTTCTCAGTGTTCTCATTTCTGTTACTTCTCACTACTTTAGCCTTTCTTCAGTTTACTCTCAATCCCTGTTCTGTGCTCATTAGATTGTACACTCCACTCAGCAGAGCCTGGAATGCTGCTTCAGTTTCACTGACTATAGTAATGTCATCAGTGAATTTCATCATTGATATTCTTTCGCCCCAAATCTCAGTTCCATCTTTGATTCTTTCTTTTATTTCGATAATTGCATCTTTGATGTGCAGATAGAAGACCTCATCCCTGAAACTTCCCAACTGATCAAAACTGTGTGCTGGGATGAGGCTCGAACTCGGGACCTTTGCCTTTCGCAGGCAAGTCCTCTACCATATGAGCTACCCAAGCACGACTCACGCCCTGTCCTCACAGCTTTACTTTTGCCAGTACCTCGTCTCCTGCCTTCCAAACTTTACAGAAGCTCTCCTGCAAACCTTGCAGAACTAGCACTCCTGAAAGAAAGGATACAGCGGAGACATGGCTTAGCCACAGCCTGGGGGACATTTCCAGAATGAGATTTTCACTCTGCAGCAGAGCGTGCGCTGATATGAAACTTCCTGGCAGATTAAAACTGTGTGCCTTACCGAGACTTGAACTCGGGACCTTTGCCTTTCGCGGGCAAATGCTCTACCATCTGAGCTACCCGAGCACGACTCACGCCCTGTCCTCACAGCCTTACTTCTGCCAGTACCTCGTCTCCTACCTTCCAGACTTCACAGAAGCTCTCCTGCGAACCTTGCGGAACTAGCACTCCTGAAAGAAAAGATACTGCGGAGACATGGCTTAGCCACAGCCTGGGGGATGTTTCCAGAATGAAATTATCACTCTGCAGCAGAGCGTGTGCTGATATGAAACTTCCTGGCAGATTAAAACTGTGTGCCCGATAGAGACTCGAACTCGGGACCTTTGCCTTTCGCGGGCAAGTGCTCTACCATCTGAGCTACCCAAGCATGACTCATGCCCCGTCCTCACAGCTTTACTCCTGCCAGTACCTCGTCTCCTAAACAAACATCCCCCAGGCTGTGGCTAAGCCATGTCTCCGCAGTATCCTTTCTTTAAGGAGTGCTAGTTCTGCAAGGTTCACAGGAGAGCTTCTGTGAAGTTTGGAAGGTAGGAGACAAAGTACTGACAGAAGTAAAGCTGTGAGACAGGGCGTGAGTCGTGCTTGGGTAGTTCAGATGGTAGAGCACCTGCCTGCAAAAGGCAAAGGTCCCGAGTTCGAGTCTCATTCTGGCACACAGTTTTGATCTGACAGGAAGTTTCATATCAGCACACACTCCGCTGCAGAGTGAAAATCTCATTCTTGACCACATCCCTGTCTTACACCCATTTCAATCTGAGGACTTCATTCTGGGTCTTCCAATCATACAGTGGCAGGTGATCAGAGAAGGCAAGGGAGGCCAGGTTTCCTCACTTTTCTGTAGTAGAAGTAGTAGCAGTAGTAACTGTAATAGTAGTATTAGCAATTCAGTGAGAGCAAAAGTCATTACTTACTTTGTGTTATTTCTTTTAAACCACCATCACTAGAGGGCAAGCAGACGGAGGCACAAAGCATATGGTGAGGAGACAAGATACGAGCAAAGCCACCTGTAAATGCTCGGTTGCCATGGTAACCGTTATGTGTCTTCTGGAAGCAGAAGGAGGGGTACAGGCTGCCTTACCCATGTTGCTGTGTTCCTCAGTACCAAGAGAGGCAACTTGCCACTATAGATTTCCCTTACATTAGTTTCCTCTGTGCAGTGAATACAGTTGGGGCCAGGCCTTGTACAAGTGCCGATGAACACTTTTGAGTGAGGACAACATTACTTCCGTGTAGGAGCTTTTGTTGTCAAGGAGATGTGAAACTGAACATGAAATTTTGAAGAAAAGGTATCAAAAACTCATGTTACACCCTCTTTATAAAGGTAAGTTTAAAACAATTGCACTCCAAACTTCACGGTATGAGCACCTTAAGTGGTTATGTGCTAGCCTTACAGAAGAAAAATTATCCTGCTGACCATGTATCCTCTAAAGCACAAGGAAAACTATGTGCTCTACTGAGGGCTTTGAAGATCTGAAGAATCTGTGTAGAGGTTTAGCCAGGCATGATTCTTCTACGGATCATCTAAGTAGTTTTATTTCATTTAAAGAACTATCCTAACAAATGTTTAGTAGCTCGGAGCTTTTTAATGAACATCACAAACCAATGAAAATCAGGCAGAACAATGAAGTGAAAGCTAACAGAGAGATTGCGAAAATTCAAACTGATGTCACAAGTCTCTTGTGTAAACCAAAGTTAGCTTTCAGAGGTCATGATGAGACAAAAGTTTACTTAATTCTGGAGAGTTCATAGCCATTTTTAAACTTGACCTAAACAGAAACAAAGATTTGGAAGCATACTAGAAGAGAATCGGCAGTTTCCAGGAGTTTTCAAAACTGTGCTGAATGAACTGATTGGATGTACAAATGAGTCAATTTGTGAATATGTACTTTCAAGTCTGGATAGAACCTCATTTTCTGCTTGCATTTTGGATGAAGCAAAATACCTTTTGGAAAAATCACAATGTTCAATCGCTGTGGTGTCGGTGCACTGAAACGGTGACATTCGAGAACATTTTCTCACTTTTCATTATGTTAGCTGAGCTATAACTGCTGCTGCCTTACCCACTGTGCTGACTGGCATGTTTCAGAATTATGATTTGAAGAACACATTTGTGGCCCAAAGATATGATGGTGCTTCTGTTCTGGCAGAAGAATTAAATGGCCTGGAAGCTAAGATCCTTGAAATTGCCTTTGGAGTCATCTCTAATTTTTTTTATATTTTGCAAGAGGAAGAATGAAATTTTTTGTCAACAATCTTGGAACATTTAGCTATTCATTGAGCCAACTCAGTGTAGCCTCCATTAGCTGTGACACATCTGACCCAAAGTTCTTTCCATGATGTAAATGCACTTTGGTGAAATTCTGGCGATTGACTTTTACACCATCGCTTGACAAAGGAAATAAGGTCTTTCTCACTATCAAATGCTTTACTGCGCAGGTGGGCCTTTAGACGACGAAAGAGGTAAAGATCAGAGAGAGCCTGGCTGTAGGGAGGATGAGGAAAATTTTCCGACCCATTTTACTGACATTTTCCTGTGTCATAAGGGCTGTATGGTGTTTGGCATTCTCATGATGTAGTCTGATGAGCTGACTCTGAAGCTGTGGTCTGTGGGTCTCGATGGCACGTCACAGCTATTCCAATGACAAACAGTAATGGTCCTGGTTAATTGTGGAGCCAGGTTTCAAAAAGTCAATGAAAATGACACCACACTGATCCCAGAAGAAAGAGGCCATCACCTTTCGGCCTGCTGTTCGTTAAATTCGTGGTTTGTTGTTCCGAGGGGAACCCATATGATACCACTCCATGGATTGTGTTTTGCTCTCAGGTTCAGACAAAAACATATATGTTTCATCCTGGGTAACGATGCTGTCAAACTACTGTTTACACTCTTCAGTAAAAGTCTTCATGAGACCCTTCACACACATTCTTCCTCGTCGTTTTCATTTCTCTTGTCAATAATCTAGGCACCTAACGTGCACAGATTTTTCTGTACCCTAGTGAGTATACCAGTGATATCATACTACCCAATGACAAATGAGTCATTTCAGCAAGCTGTTATGTCATCAACGTCTGTCATTTTGGATGATTTGATGATGCTCTCCTTATTTACATCATTCACTGCCGTCGACAGTCTACCGCATCGTGGATTGTCGAGTAGAGGGAAATCACCTTCTTTAAACCTCTGCAACCACTACTGGATACTGCTGTGATCCACTGTGTCCTCCTTGTAAACAGGGAGCAACTTCCTGTGAATCGATGTGGCAGTCATTGCCGGTCTTGAAGAGGAACTCCATCACCGACCATTGTCGCAACCTGACATCTACTTCATGGTCCATTATGGCTCACCTGTAAATAAAAGAAAATACTTTTATATATCAACTTATAGCTAAGTGTTCCAAGTATGTTCTCAAAAAATTTCATTCTCCTCCTGCAAAAAACAAAAAATTTAGAGACGACTGAGCAAACCTTTTTAAACGCCCTTTGTAAATGTACTTTTGCAGCAAAAGTTGTTATTGTTGTATAAAACCAACAAGGATTTTTTCCTCCATGCTTCAAGCTGTCCCTGCTTTCTTCCACCAGTCTTCCAAACTCACAGCAATTCTGAACAGTATTGTTGGTAAATAGAAACACGTTCCTTGCAACAGTGAAACAAGACGGAACTGTAAGGCTAGAATAGCACCTGCCATTCTCAAAAACCGTTAGGAGCTAATTGAGGTTTCAAATGAAATAATTGACAGTCCATACTCTAGTGCACTTACTACTAGAGAACTGTGGTTTCCAAAACAGACTCCTAGACTTTGTTTTTGTTTTTCTTCTCCCTGTTTTTCAAAGCATATTTTTGAAGACTGACCTGCTTTGCAACATTCTTCAAAAAAATGTCAGTGATGCACAGCTGTCTCAGAATGCATTGCTCACATGGAAAATATAAGAAATGAAGATAAATTGATCAGCTTTCTAAATTCTGTGAAATGCTTGACTAATTCGCAATTTGAAGCTTTCACAAATGGAGCTGAAGTGATGGATGACTGCTGCAGCAAGCCATTGGTGTCAAAATACAAAGAGGGGTCGTTCAAGGTATTGGGTAGTATTGTAACTCAACTGTAAACAAGATTTTCACACTGGGATAAACTGCTCCATAAATTAGGTGATACCACTTAGTTCACTAGTTAAGCTCAGCATTCCCCTGCAAATGGCATGGATCCGTTATTAGCATATGGCGTGTCCCTCAGTTGCTCGCAGTTGCATTAGATGTGGACACTGTATTTTCTTCCCAGCATAAATAAACATTTCACTCTGTCAATTTGGGAGGTGTAATGAAAAAAAAATGGCTGATAGTGAAACAGGGCAAATTCTTCCAGAAGCTTTGACATTATTTTGTCTAACTGCTATCATTCCTGCAACAACTGCTTCAGTTGAAATGAGGGTTTTTTTTATTTTAAAAGTGTAAAAATGTATTTAAGGAACAGTGTGGCACAGGGTCACCGATCAGCCCTTGCTTTTACCTCACTTGAAAAATGAGTACTGTGAATACTTTAAAGCAGAGATACATTGTATGACGATGGCGTTGAAAGATTAGGGGAGAAGGAGGACTGTCGAGTATCTTGCTTTACAAGTAACAATTCTCAAATGGCCAACATACCAGTCTTTTGAAAATTGAAGGGTAATTATTACTACAATTATTATTATTAATATTAGCAGTAGTAGTAGTAGTAGTAGTAGTTGTTGTTGTTGTTGTTGTTGTTGTTGTGCTTGTTGTCATCTTAGTGGTGGCCATCGGGAATGCTAGGTATGCATACATTAAAATGACCTCCCCAGAATTTAGGATCATGATCTGCTCCTGTATTCTTATTATTGTGTCTCGGCCGGCTCTTCTACATGTTGTATATTACTCATATTTTCCTATAGCTTACCCCCTATTTTTCACAGACTTTTGAACATCTTTTCAGGTTGACAAACGCTTTAAAAAAAAAAAAAAAAAAAAAAAAAAAAAAAAGGCGTCTTGTGAGTAGGGCCTCCCATGGGGTAGACCATTTGACAGGTGCAAGTCTTTCAATTTGATACCACTTTGGCAACTTGCACATTGATGGGCTGAAATGATGATAATTAGGACAACACAACACCCAGTCCCTGAGCGGAGAAAATCTCTGACCCAGCTGGGAATCAAACCTGTGCCCTTACGATTCACATTCTGTCACACTGACCACTCAGCTACTGGGGGGCAGACGTTGACAAATGCTGTGAATGTGTCTTGCTTCCATTGTCAACCGCAAAGTCAGAACAGCCTCTCTGGTTCTTTTACCTACCCTGAAAGACAAACTGATTGTCATCTAACATGTCATCAATTTTCTTTTCTGTTCTTCTGTGTATAATTCTCGTCAGCAGCTTGGATGCATAAGCTGTTAAGCTGACTCTGCAATAATTCTTGCACCCATTGGCTCTAGGAATCTTTGAAATGGTGGTCAGATGGTATACTGCCAGACTTGTACATTCTACACACTGACAAAAATAGTCACGTTGTTAACGCTTCCCCCAATGATTTTACAAATTCTGATGGAATGTTATCTAGCCCTTCAGCCTCATTTGATTTTAAGTCTTCTAAAACTCTTTTAAATTCTGGTTCTGATACTGGATCCCATAACTAATGTGTTACTAGCTATTCTATTGATCAATGTGAGAGAGAGACTGCTGGTAACACACTTTAAAGAAGCAGGAAGCTCCTAGCTGTTACTTTTCAGTTAGCACCCCCCACATGCAGCCCAAGGTGGCTGGCAGAAATGTGCAGCCACCCCGAGTCAAATGCAGGAGCCTCCGAGACCGCCTAGAGTATCAGGCGGCAGCACCCAGAGTACTTCCTCATCTCGGTGAATCCAATTAGAAACTTGGAGCCATCAGGGACAGCAGATGGTCATAGACAGCGCCTCTCCCCACTTAGTGATGCCGCTGAATAAGGCCACAGTAGCTCGACAGCACATTCGTCTCGCAGCTGGCAGGGAGTCTGAACAGCACCCTAGCAGTATTGCTACTGGTCGAGCTGGAAGCATTTGTATTCAATAGGGCTGGTTATTGCAGGAGCTAGGTTTCCATCACATATCCAGACACAGAAGTGTCTAGGACTCACTCTGCTAAAATTTCCCTAGTACTCTATATGGGGTCATACATGACCACTATCAATATATAATTGACTGTGTGTACTAATCATTCAGAGAGCAACGTACTGTCATTTAATACTGTTTGTTTACATTTTATTTATCATTTAGACACATTTCACAGCTTTTTTAACAGGTATGTACATAGTAGAATTAAATTACAAATGGTAGAGTAATTACATATCAGAAGTTACAATATTAATCTAAGTCACAATTTGTTTCACTCATAAATGTTTAACAATGGCTTTAAATTTACAGAAAATGTGATGAACAACTCAACAGGAAACATAATTGTAACCGGAATCCATTCCATAGTCATCTGCACATATTTTGCAAGTAGTAACTATTTCAGAATGTTCCTTGCAAACAAATTTGTTACACTTTTTGCATGTTGAACTGTATTTTGTGCCCTTTGATCAGGGGAAAATGGAGCATCTGCCTGGCTTTCTCTTCTGATTGTCGGGTATAATGTCTGGATGTCCATTGTCTAGCAGATCATCAAATCCACACCATTTGATATTGCTAATAATATCCTTTTTCCTTGCTTGTGGCAAACTCAAACGACGTTCCACTTGTGGCTTTGCCATTTCTTTGGCCAACTTCATTAGAAAAAGACGTCTCTCTGTTTTTTCAACAGCAACACAGAAGAGTCTGTAGGCACTGAGTGCAGCTAGATCGACAAGATCATAAAATACTGCTAATGGCCAAAGTTGTGTACCCTTTTTCACAGAATAGTAAGAGCTCATTTGATCTAGCGTATTAACACCTGATTTTGTTGAGTTGTAATACAGCACTACTTCTGGTTTTCATTTCAAGTTGTTTTCTTTGGGCACTTCAAATGATTGATGTTGTGTTGACAGGAGTAGCACAGCCTTATTTCTTTTTGGAACATACGAAACTAATAGGGTTTTAGCACTGTATGCAAATCTGGTAGTGCATTCTTCCCCAGTTTTCGAAAGAAAAAACTCTTTTGGGACTTCTTTTCTTGTAGAACGTAGAGTACCTACAAGTGTCAACTTCATTTTCAACAATTCTTGGCCAAGGTCATAGCTCGTGACAAAATAGTCAGTGGTAATATTCCTACCACTGCCAGCCAGATGACGCACTAAATCTAAGACCACTCTCTTGCCTTGATTCACTTCTCTCACATCACCACTCCTTCCAGTGTACATTTGAAGATTTGTCAGATAACCACGTTCACAGTCTACTGCGCACCATATCTTGATGCCATACTTTCCTGGCTTCGAAGGAATGTAGACCTTGAAACTGCACCGACCTCTGTATACGCAAAGATGTTCATCAACAGTAATGTTGCTGGAAGGTATAAATGATGTTTGACATTGCTCAGCAAACAAATCAGATATTTCCTGTACAGCTTCAGCCTTATTTCCAGTCCTCTCTTTCCGTTCAAGTCTTGTGATGCGGTCGTCAAAACGAAGTGAACGCAGAATGTCCTGATATCGCCTCCTCGACATAGTAGCACAGAATAGAGGAGCGCCATATGCGGAGTCGCAAAATTCATCAGTAGGTTTCCCCCGGCTCTTCTGTACGCCATACATAATCAGCAAGCCTAAAAATGAAAGAAGCTCGCATCTGTCTGTATCACACCAATCAACTAATTTTCCAGACACTTTCAATTCATTTCCTCATTGATTTGTGAACTGAACTATTACATCCCGCAATTCATTAGTAATAAACTGCCTGAAAAAGTCAACAGCTGAGCTAACAGTAATTGTAGTAGGAATAGCTGCTGAAAATCGTTGTATGTTGCGGATTGGAAATCTATGAATTGATGGTTCTTTTGTACTCCGTGCAATATCCCGACCCTTGCTTGCCAGTACTGCACTTTCATCTTCTCCACTGTCATCATTTTCAGCAAGAATATCATTTTCTTCTAATTAATGTAAACAAATTTCATCACTTTGGTCTACCTGTGTCTCTGTTCCATCATCTTCGGCGTCACTACCTTCTGAATCACTACTGCTACGAAATAAGTCTTCCATAGCTTGTTCTACACTATAGCCAGGAGCAAAACGTATTCCATCCATGCTGAAATTACACTGCAACAACAAACGTACAAACGAACTTCCAGTTTGAGGTTAGTTCTGAGTAACACCTGAATAACACCTGAATTCAGTGTTACCAACTCAAAATACCTAAGAAAGAGATTGATAGTTGATAATTATACATTCTATGAATGTTACATATAATCTATCTGGGGTCATAATTGACCCCAACAGTAGTTTTTGTTAATCATTGATTTAAATGTTGCGCCAATCGCTATAAAATTTGTTGTGAGAGAACTACAATACTGTGTGGTAAAAGTCATAAAATTCTGGATTTTTACAAGAAATAGAAATATTATTTTATCCATAGTAAAGATGATTGGGGTCACCTATGACCTCAGAGTGAGTCCTAGGGTTAAGTCAGGCACTTGGATCTAGATAATGGCGAGCTGCACACTGAGCAATATTGAGATTTGAGCACTTTTCAATATCTGCTGGAGGATGGCAGGCCACTGCTGTGGTAGTACTTGAAGAAAACAAAAGATGTCAGCACACACTCTATTGTTATGTACTGCACCAAGACACAGCATGTCATTTTTGTGCTTTAGTATGATAGGCCAGAGCAAGATGGTGTCTTGTAGAGGAAACGGAGTGAGTTGTTCACACGGAAATATGCATTATGTGACTGATAAGCAAACCAGTTGTTTTGAGAGTGAATCTTTGTGTGATGGGAGGGTTGTATATGTGTATTATCAGTCAGATGCAACTACATCATCACAGGTAAACAACAACAAAAAGTAATTACTTAGCACACTATATAGCATGTGACTGTGGCTTATCGCGATAGTGTGGTACGTGAAGTACTCTTAAACAATACTAATATTTCATGGAACAATGATTGACAGGGCAATTTCTTAGATATTTATTTGGAGCCCATTAACTGTAAATGGTAATTATACTTGTGATGGACATTACTATATGCCCGCTGTAGTTGTTATTGTGGCTTGCCGTTATATAGCTGCTAAATTCTTATATCGTTCAGTGTAGTTTTGTAGATTCATGCAATTAATAATTACAGCACATTTTGTGTTGTGAGGACGAAAACTATGCAGTACTAAAAGACCGTGATGTGTCTGCTTGGCAACAGACTTCACCATTCACAGAAACAGATGCTGAGAGTTCCTAGTGATTTGAGCTACTAAAATCACATGTCACTTTTGTGATAATTCATCTGTATTATAAACTAAATCTTTCTACTGTATAACTTCATTTACATCTGCAGGAGAACAGGTCTCTCTTAGCCTGTAGTTCAAAATAGGTTGCAACATGTATTCATGAACTGACATGAAGTTACACAAAACAGTTTTCATATACATGACGAACATAAAGTCTGGGAACAGTTTCACTTATTTATTGCACAAGAACTAAACATTGCACAGATGTCATACATATTGCATCTTGAAGAGAAACTCTCAAATTTTTTCTTACAAACATTCGCTATACGAACGATGAGTGATCCGGCAGACGTCAATACGGTAATAAGATCGATTAGTAGGCACTGGATGAAGTGCGCCTGTCACAAGAAAGGCCAAAGACACACCCCCAAGCAACATGCTGCCAAAGCCCTCTCAACAGCTGGTATTTAGGCCACCGCCACTGACCAGAGGGCGTCACTCAATCATTCAGTTTAGCATCTGTTGGTTTACTTGCAGAACGGGTTTAGTTCGCCACAGGCTATGACAGCAGACAGTGACCAGATTAGTGACTATAGAGGGACTAGTTTACCGCAACCAGAATTGTACTTTGAGAAACTAAAGTTTGTAATAGCAAGATTACTGATGTTGACATTACATCATTCTGCAAATGGCTCAAATGGCTCTGAGCACTATGGGACTTAACTTCTGAGGTCATCAGTCCCCTAGAACTTAAAACTACTTAAACCTAACTAACCTAAGGACATCACACACATCTGTGCCTGAGGCAGGATTCGAACCTGCGACTTTAGCGGTCGTGCGGTTCCAGACTGTAGCACTTGCACGGTTCCAGACTGAAGTGCCTAGAACTGCTCGGTCACCACGGCCGGCTCATTCTGCAAGATGACTATTGCTGATAAGGCTGTACCACAAAACATGGACTCTATTCAAGTTAAGGAAATGTTTCCAGTTCATGTAAATAAAGAACCGCATTAATCCATGTGTGCATTTGTTTTGTAGAAAGAGGATGCTGGCCGCCCATAACAACATCCTCTCCCTCACTTCCTCGCGGTACAAGACTCTTCAGTGGCAAACAAGTATAATTCAGTGGTGGATGAAGATAATCAACTTCATTGAAGATTTTGCTTGCTTCTCTTGTGTTTTAGCTTGCAGGTGTGATTCTGTTCAAGTGTTTCAGTTTGCTAATTTGGTGTTGTGTTCTTGCATGTATTCCAGGATAATCAAATTTCTCTTTTCAGAGGATTTCTCGTTTTTTGATATAACACATTTGTGTAAACCATGAATTCCCATCCCCTCCACCCCTGCCTCCACACCTCATTCGCAGACGGCCAGTGTGATACATCTTACACAAGTTTTTCAATTTCAGAAGTAATGAATCACTACAGTTCTGATAATGGTACAATTACTGGCTGAACAAGTTGCATCGACCACACAGCCGCAACTCACCAACCAACCAGCCCAACAAGTGCTGCCGACCCCTATACCAATGTTCTGGCAATTTAAGGAAACAGAGGAGGAATGGGTTGAATACCTGATTCAGTTCCAAGCACATTGTCAAGTTCATCGTGTTCAAGATACAGTTGAGTTACAATACTTCCTCTCAATTGTGGGATCCCAAGTGTTCAGGCTAATACAAAAATTATTCCCAACCACGTCTCATGATGAACTCATCTCCGACCAAGTAATCACTGCATTAACTCAACACTATGACCAGCAAGTCCAAGCAGCTGCAGCTAGATATCAGTTCTTTCACCTGCAGAAAAAGCCAGAACAGACGTACCACAAGTAACACACAGAGTTAACGGACATGACTAGGTACTGTAAATTTAAGTGTAGTTGTGGCAACTTTTCCAGTGATTCAATGATAAGTGAAGCAATAAGTTTCAGTGTCCGAGATAGCAGAAAAAATGAAATAATGTCGTATGGCTAGGGCCTCCCGTCCGGCAGGCCAGTCACATGGTAGAATTGCGTGTTGATGGGAATGAGATGGTGATGATTAGGACAACACAACACCCAGTCCCTTAGCGGAGAAAATCTCTGACCCAGCTGGGAATAGAACCCGGGTCCCTAGGCATGACAGTCCATCGTGCTGACAACACAGCTATAGGGGTGGACCGAGATAGCAGAATATGGGAACAGATCTTAAAGTACACTGATCCATCACTTTCACAAGTTTTGAAATCTTAGAGCAATGTGATCCGGGTGCCGTATTGGTCGATAAATTTGACCAGGCCCGGATTTGTCAGGTCGAGTTGCCCCCTGTTTGCGACTGCCCCAAAGCAGCCACAACCATGAGGGCCCAATAAACTGCGCAGACAGCCATGTAGATATGTAAACAGCCCGTGATTTTAGTGAAGTCTTGTCCTAGATGTTTTGCTCGTGATAAAAGACAGGTCTGCCCATCCCGTAACACAATGTATTATGGTGTGTGGGGGAAAAAAAAAAAAAAAAAAAAAAAAAAAAAAAAAAAAAAACGCCATGTCCAAGCAGTTTGTTTAAAATGGCACAAAAACACCTATTTTGCCCACTCCCAGAAAAAAAAAACAGGATCGTGCACATGCAGTGAACATTGTGTTTTCAAAACCTACAACAGGTTCCGACAAAAGTAAGATTATGGTTGGGCCATCTTCTTGCCCTAGTGCTGTGCAACAACATTGTAATAAGCTATTTCTCTCATTGTGGATTGCTGGCCATTGTGTGAACTTTCAGTTAGACACAGGTGCTGCGGTCACTTTGCTTTTTGTGCCATGGGTGAAAAGTTAGGCTCACCACGCCTTTCTAAATCTAGAAAGTGCCTCACTGCTTACAAGGACAGGAAATTCCAGTGCTAGGGCAGTGTAGTTTGCTTGCCACTTTCAAATCTCACACTAGGACAGCGAATTTTACTGTGTTTAAACTGAGTGTCAGCGAGAACATATTCAGTTTACATGCTTTTGATTTTTTTGGACTTAGGATCCAAGACAATGTGCTTTCAGTGTCTGCAAAGAGAGTGTAGCTAGCTTGCTTAAAGAATTTCCTGAATTATATTCAGACAGAATGGGAAAAGCTAATAACTCAGTAGAAAATTGTACACTGAAAGACAATGCACAGCCTAAGTTTTTCCAGGCCCACCCCGTTTCAATTACTATAAGGGACAAAGTATCCTGTGAACTGAAAGAATTGTGAGATAATGGTGTAATTGCTCCCATTCAAGTGTAGTCCTCCATATTTTGCATAGAAGGTTTGCCAGAAGTGCTCAATGGATCATAGTACACTTCACGTGTTTTGAATGGTTTTGTGAATGAAATAGCATTCATCATATGACAAGTGCTCTGTTTCACTCCCAACCCAATGGAGAAGCAGAACACTTGGTATGCACTTTTAAACAAAAGATGGCCAAGCTTCGCACCATCCACACATGAGAATAGGTACTGCAACTCTTTTTTTTTTGCCTCCTATTGCTCCCACCCATGAGACAGATCATGACCAGCAGAACTTCTGCACGGCCGCCGCCATCGGACACTGCTACACCCACTGCAGCATGTGGCACCTCCAATGGTCCACAAAATCTTGTTCTTTACAGTGTTGATGACTACTGTGGGTGCTGGGGAAGAGGAACACATCGGTTCTTTTATGTACACGATTGCAGGTCCCGATGGTTTGTAGCGCTGCCACCAGAACCAAATTTGTGCATGTCATCTGCCCCATGATTCTGCTGTTTTTTCTCCCCTCAGATTCGTGGCCTAACAGGACCGTGCGGCCTTCGCAGCTGCCCACTGGTGCCACCAGAGCACCCCACAAGGAGTGAATGGACGATGCGCCCTCGCCTTCGCTGTCCCCACTCGCCCACCTGAATGATGTGGAACCCTTGTCGGTGTAGCCGTCATTTACTCTGGACACAACGTCAGGCCCAGATGTGTGCCCAGATAGCAATTTTCTGGAGGATGTTCCTGTTGCCTTGCAAGCCGGATGGCGGGTTCAGTCGGAAGTATGCGGTCCTCCACAGTCACGACTCCCGGCCCATCCCTACATCCAGGTCTTGCCTTCCTCCACCCGTTGTTGTTTGCATCCTCCCTACATGACAGCATTGTGGCATTTTGGGGTGAGGAGATGGGGTGGGGGGGGAGCTGTGCTGGCATAAGCTGGCACCAGCACACTTGTTGGCAATGAGGGAGTGCAAAGATCGATTAATAGGCACTAGATCAAGCGTGCCTATCACAAGAGGGGCCAAAGACACACCCACAAGCAACATGCTGCCAACGCCCTCTCGACAGCATTTATTTAGGCCACTGCTACTGACTGGAGCGCTTCACTCAATCATCCAGTTTGGTGTCTGTCAGTTTACTTGCAGAGCGTGTTTAGTTTGTCACAGGCTACTACTAGAGATGGGCAAACTCGTTCATTCTTGGGATCTAGTTCACTGGTGATCGTTCGTTTTTGGGAATCGTTCATTTTTACTCGTTCACCGTTCATTTGTGCTTGGTATATGGTTCTTATGAGAAACTGAAAACTAGTAGTGTAGGTGATGGAAGGATGGAGGGCACCAAGAGGGGGCACTTGCCTCCCCCCTGGTGTATAGAGTTTTCATTCATGACACACTTTTGAAAGTAATTTCTGTGATTCTGCAGAACTTATCGTTTAGTCAACCATAGCCTTCTGTGGCTGATCGCAGGGAAATAATATAGGGTGGCGCATGGAAAACCGGCCCCGAATACAGACTGCTCGCCAATTACAGACGGTGTGTTGTCCGTCACGAGCAGATACGACAAACAGACAAACATGTAATAACTAGGCAGTGAAGAAATAACAAGCTAATGCAAGCAACAATTGCGAAACAATCAATGACGATGTGTAGAGAGCTGGAGAAGAGAACATGAAAATCTCACGCGACACGCATGGGCTATAGCTCGTGTAGTCTTGTAAACCTGTTGGTGACTGTTTCCCAACTTAATAGACCACAAGTGTCTTGTATAAAATTCTTCATTTCCACTTCCACTACATAGCTATGCTACATTGTAAACAATAATAGTTTACACCCTACATATACTTCACGTTGTCTCTGAGTTCGTACGTGAAGTAGAGACTTTAGGGAAGCATAAAATAAAATGTGGTTTTCTCATCATACTTGCGTCACATGCTTAGTAAAAATTAGGTTTTTATGTTGCATTATTAAAGTTAATGCAGCAATAATAATAATAATAATTAAGTTCACAGTAATAAAGTTTTTGGTTTGAAAGCTCCTTCTGAACAAATGTTTTTGAGATAATAAGTAAATACGATTTTATGGCAATCTATGTCTTTTCAAATGGAGAGGCACCGCTTTTGCTATTGAGCCAAAATGACCCACAACCCACTTTTTTTCCCCCCACAGAAACCAAACTAGCAGGTAATGCAAATCGAAAACAACCAAACTTAAAAATAATTAGAGCCTTCCTAAATGTAATGTTTTGTATATGAAAGATACACAAAAATCATTTTTTATGAATTTTCTTACACTAAAAATTAAGGAAATTATTGAAAGATAGTTGCGAAATCAAGCCGATGAAACCAACAAATATATGAATAACAAAACAAAAACTTGCCTTGTTATAAGTATGTCTTCTGCTGTTCATCGATATAATGAAGTGAGCTGATATGCCCTTTTGTTACCTTAAAAGACGTATGTATTACATACAATGTAATTTTTAAGTAATTTACGTAACTATAAAATACTTTTCGATTATCGGTCGTGGACGCTGAATAGCCAGAGCCAAGTGCAAGAACCATTTGGAACACATGTAAAATGGGCGAGCGCAGTGAATGAAACAAACAACTGGATACTGAACTAACTAGGATCAGTGGGCAGTGGAACTGCGACAGATGGTCAAGCAAAGAATGACGGGTGAGGCCGAGGGAGGCCGAGACTGAGACGAGCACGCGACCGAGGCTGGAACGAGAACTGCTGAAGTGACAGCCGCAACCGAAGTGAACTATGAACCGATAGTTCCTCGTTCCTGGGAACTGTAAGTAGACCGCCGTGACCAAAATGAACTATGAACCGATCGTTCCTTGGAATTCGTTCCTCAGTCCTTTCATTCATCTTGGTGAAACATTCCACTGCATCTGTTCATTCGCGAACTACCCATCTCTAGCTACTACAGTACATGGCAACCAGATTAGTGACTATAGCAGGTCTAGTCTACCTGAACCAGAATTGTTTTCAATTTATGTAAATAAAGAACCATATTAATCCACTTGTGTATTTGTGTTGTAGACCAAGGATACTGGCCACCCATAACATCCTATCCTTTGCTTCCTTGCAGTACGAGACTCTACAAAGAATATCCAGAAGTCCTTATCACACAGAAAGCTCTACCCCTGGGCTCCCATCCAGACTGGCAATACAGGAGAAAGTAGAATCAACTTCGTGTGGGCACAGAGTGATCGAAACAATTTACAAAATTGTGGGGCTATGCAAACTCTGACATGTGTATGTGGTGAAACATAAATTATGAAACACCTTCTAAGATGCCCATTAGCAGATGCACCCGTACAGTGCACTCGAGAGGTCCTCGTGAATCATACCCAGACAGCTGCAGCTTACACTGAATTCTGGATGCGTAAAATACAGGGTGGCACATGAAATGTGTTACCATTTTGTTTTTGAATATCAACTTTATTGTCAATACAGTCTGAAAGGAAAATATACTACAATGAAGAGCTGTCCATGGAGATTTGTTCTAACTCAACACATGCTCAATATGTCCACCATTTCGTTTCCTAACTTCCCTCAAACGAACACTGAAGTTAGTGATTACCCTACAACACATGTCTTCCATAATTTCACTGCAAGCTTGAAGAATAAGTCTTCTGAGCTCCATTAAATCACGTGGATGTTTTGGGAAAAAATTTTCCTTTAAGTACCCCCAAAGAAAAAAGTCACACAGTTTGAGGTATGTACTATTGGGGGGCCAATTTTGTCCGTCAGTGAAGTGACCTGGAAACCTGAGTGAAATGATCCGCATGTGGAAATGCTCGTGTAAAAACTCCAACACAGTGTTTGCAGTATGTGTCCTTGCTCCATCTTGCATGAACCACTGCATGTTGAAGGGCAAGGCAGTAGCAAGAAGCTGTGGAATGAAGCTATTGCGAAGCATGCTCACATAACGCTCGCTGTTCACAGTTTCTTCAAAGAAGAAGGGTCCAATAAGTCTGTGACTAGAAATTGCTACCCACGCTGTAATCTTCAGAGCATAATGTTATCGTTTGTGAAGCACTTGTGGGTTTTCAGTGGCCCAAAAGTATACATTTTGTTTGTTAACCATACCGTCTAAATCAAAATGTGCCTCGTCTGAAAACCAAATGTTATTGAGAGTTTCTTCCCTATCCTCTGCCCACTCAGCAAACAGTAGCCTCTGCTGCTTGTGTTCTTCAGTGAGCTTCTGTGCACAGGTCATCTCGTATGGGTACATATGGAGGTCACTTTTAAGAATGCGTTGAACGGAGCATCTGGATATTCCCAGTTGCACTGCTGCCTTTCTACACGATTTCCCGGGACTTCTCTGTACAGCAACTCGTACCGCTTCAATATTCTCCAGCGAACAAACAGGCTTAGGCCGAGGTCGCTTCACTTCCAATACTGTTCCTTCCTGTACAACCTGTGGATGGTCTTATTGCAAGGGACTCGTCGTGTGTTAAACTGTTGTCGAAAATGCCTCTGGGTCACAACAAGGCTTTTCATTTCATGAAAAAGTAACACAATTGCCGATCGCTGCTGTGTCATCAGTCTTCCATTGTCAGCCATTGCTGCTTACTAGTCTCCTAGCAACAGTATCGTGAATTTCACGTCATTTCGTAACTCATTTGTTTTTCCAATCTCTGCTGGTACTGCTGTTGAGATCCCAGCGGGCTATCTAATGTGCGTCGTAAATTGTGAAAGAAACAATTGGTAACACATTTTGTGCGCGACCCTGTATATCTTGTATTATGTATCTCTGTTTTTGATTAATATGTTTATACATATCTTTTTATAAATATCCCTATGTTGCATTTTAAATTATGTACTTTGCTTTTTTTCAGTAGATATACATTTATTGATGTAGGTCATAAACAAACAGATAAATAAAAGGACTATTTAGAAAGTAAAGTGACTGGTCTCAACATGGAAACCACAGTGAAAATCAAAGCTCTTTTATTTGCAGTAGTTAGCTATACCTTCCAGCTACTTCTCTACATCGTGGCTGCGCTGATTTAGACATCTGTCATAGTGTTGAACCAAATTTCTGGCAACCTCATCACAGGAGGCAGCCTCCGGTCCTTTCTGACAATTTTCTACACTGGACTGCAGCTTGTTGTATGAGACAAACTGTTGTCTTCATAGCCACGTGTTCATCAGAGCAGAGATGAAAATTAGAAGGACCATAGTCCGGGCTGTGTGGTTAGCGTATTTACTCGAATGTAAGTCGCAATCGAATCTAAGCCCCACTGAAGAATGAGACTCGAAATCAAGGGAAAAAAAAATTTCCCGAATGTAAGCCGCTCCTGAAATTTGAGACTCGAAATTCAAGGGGAGAGAAAAGTTTTAGGCAGCCCCTCCAAATCGAAACAAATTTGGTCCATTGTAATATGAGACACAATTTAGGTCGAATGGATGATGATACAGCTACAGTAGTTTGGTTCGAGTCGTAAGCTTAGCAGTTTAGCTTTACCAGGTAGCCATTGCTATGCATCAGGCGCTCCATCCGTATTTATACGGGTACCCTTCCTTTTTCACGTGCTTCGTCAGGTTTGAATCGATTGCTTATTTTTATTTGATCTGATAAGTGCCGTTCTCTTTGTTATAGGTGTTTACGTCACTCTAAGCTGAAATTGCATTATTGCACTGTGTCATGCATTGTTTGTCGCATTCTGATACTGTGTGTTTACGAACTATCGCCGCTCGCGGCATGGCTTGCTTTTGGGCGCGCAACCGCCGCTTACAATTAAAAAATAAATAAATAAAAAAAAGAGAGAGAGGGAGAGAGAGAGAGAGAGCAATTGTCTCATTAGCGAAACAATGGCACGAGATTGCTATTTGTTGTTACTTACACTGCTGCTTTCTTTGATAATGATCAACAAGAACTAAATAACAGACTGCGTATGATAGAAGATGTCCTGAACGAGAGTTTAGCTAAAATTTTTCTCCGTTTGAAAATGTTTGCAGACACCTCTTTTGTACATTACAATCTGCACAGAAATAAGATTCATCTTAGATTTAATAATTTAGTCAGTTGCCATGCTTCATGTCTGACTGTATCACTATTAGGCACAAGAATACTACAAATATAAACGTGACACGATATGTATATTCTTCCGCATTTGCTGCTGTCTCACTCTAGTTTCGTAGTTTATTAGACAGACAGGATTTAAATGAGATAGCAGCAAACACGAAAGAATACATGGCAAAAAATTTATATTCATATTATTCTTATGGTGAGGAGAATACTGTATGTGATTCACATTTCATCAGGTTCCTATTAGCAACCATCTCCTCTCACAGGTAGGAAAAAATTCAGAACGTAGAGTTGGCCATATTGACAAACATCCGAGTCTTGCCAGTCGGATTTTCGTAGTACATTGAAATTCTGCTACATCCGAAGATGAACAACACGGAATTTGTATTTACTTCGTTGGATAATGTACGAAAATTCAGTGGTCGAAAAAAGCACGTCTTCCACCTTTTTTTTTTTTTTTTTTTTTTCAAATTTATATATTGACGCAGAGGTTTTGGCGCCAGTATTTATCTTTGTGCCTGCAAAGCATGCCTGTGTAGCGTTACGTATATTCGACGGCAGAAGTTAGTTGTGGCGGCACCTACCAACATTTTTCAGAACTTCCGCGTACTTTGCACTCGATTCTAAGCCGCAGGCGTTTTTTTGGATTACACAAACGGGAAAAAAGGTGCGGCTTAGATTCGACTAAATACGGTAAACATTCCTGCTAAAAAAAATTGCAGGAGCTTCCTCATTGCCCCTGCATGTTGATATGTAGTGTCATGACACTATTCAGAATGTAGCACGAACTTTGGCTACGAAATTCGCGTATGTGGCCAAGATATGTCAAAAAAGAGGAGCTACACAACATTTATGTTACATTGGGTGCATGAAATTATTTGAAACCTCGCAGTAGGTACCCATACTTGGCAGGAGGCACTAATGTTCTAGTCACCTTGATGCACTCACTGTGAGCTCAGAACTGAGCACCGTAATGTTGTGCTATCTACAGGCACTGCCCAACACGTAGGCGCAAAGCTTCGTCAGATTTTCACAGTAGCTTCCATTGTGCGACGAATCATTTCTTACTCTCTGATGAGCCCGCGTAAGTGAAGATGGCTGCCATTTAATGGGTTTTGTTTGACGCCTGGTACTAAGTTGGATTTTTCCTTGGCAGGAGGACTGGAACAGGGTCCACTCGGCCTAGTGATGACAATTGATGAGCTACTCATCAAGTTTTCTTTCTTTTTTGTCCCCCCCCCCCCCTATTGACGACTAAAAACTTCTGCCTTCTGGGAGTGGTCTCCTTTACTCCTAAAAAATTCTAACTCTAATATCTGTACTAGGTAGGTTCTGTTTTTTTTCGCCAGCGTATAGTACTGGCGGTCTGTGTAAAGTTAAGATGCTTTGTTTGAAGTGATAGATAGTAACAGCAGCTGGATAAACGTACAGGAGGAGGAGGAATAGTTTTTTTCTCAAAGTAGCTGATTTTGTCGTGGCATACACACGTAACATTGTCTGTAAGATATTGCAGAAGTAGCCATCCTGGATGGCACTTGAAACACCCCCGTTTAATTCCTTTACTAGATTTTGTGTAATTTATCGTAGCCGCCAAACAATTGATTATTATGATTATATGACCGTGTGCTTAATGGAAGAAAGGCTATCAGTTTTTCTGCCATGGTTTCGGGGGTATTTCAACCGAGTGCGGCTATTTTGCAACTGAATAATGGAATGATTGAAAGTTTGTCTATTATCAAGGACCACAAAGGTTGTGATGTACAAACTGAATTGTATTTTCTATGAACACACAAATTTTGAGGTAGTTGCTACCTTCGCCTTACACGTATAATCACAGTTATATCTTTTATATTGGTTGTTGATCTTCAGTACTTGGTCACATGCAATGCTGATGGTTAACATTCACAAGAATCCTCACTGCAATCCATGGTTGTTGCTAGCCGACGCGGTTGATGCGAAATACGTAATTCGGCACTTATCACTTCCTGATTCATATCACTTGTGAATCGGTATTAGTGAGGGTCAACCCCACAGCGATCAGGGGGTCATGCTCACTCGTCATACTCCGGTGAATTTTCCTCGACCACCATTCTTGCCCGTCTTTCCCGCACACTGTTTGCTCGACACTCACCAGTACTACTATGCACTCAACAATAGCTCTCACTGCCTCCTGCAGCACTTGACAATCAACTCCTGTCTGCTATTGACCTGGGCGTCAGATACTAGCATCTATGTTAGTGGGATCACGGATCCCTTACACGCTCCACTGTGGGTGGATATATGGAGCACACTACAGGAAAAAAATGAATCAGTAAAAAGCTGTACTTACATAAATAAATGCTAGACCTAATGTGATGTTTGAAGCTTTCCCGGCGTACTGATTGTTCCATAAAAAGACGGGAGAACTGACGGATATCAGTAACTTCCTGCCACGATATTTCGGCGCAGTCTTCTGGCCATCCTCAGGTGAGTGCCGCTGTATAAGTACTGTCGAGTACGGGCTGAGCTCCGCTATTTATAGCCTTCTGAGGTGACACTGCGCATGTGCTGCTCAGCGCGCGCGTTCATAACAACTGCGCCTCGCGCCCTCTACTGTGAAAGCCTGGCGTATCAGTATCAGGTCGATTTCCATTTTTATGCAGATAACTACATCTACGAAGTTTCTCTATAACAGGATTCCAAGCAGAGTTTAGCTGATAACCGCTATCTCGACTGATGAGAGTCTCATTGTCAGACAGTCTTATTTCCACAGATTCATTGATAATCGAGCTCCAAAAGTTTGATGTATGGGCCAAAATTTTTGTGTTGTTGTAACTCATGGAATGGTCTCTGGAAGTAGAATGTTCGGCGATTGCGGACTCGGTGGGTTGGAGAAGGCGAGCTTGCCGTTGGTGTTCCACAATGCGTTCCTGCACAGTTCGTGTCGTTTGCCCTATATACGATTTGCCGCATTCACACGGAATTTTGTAAACACCTGGGTTACGCAGGCCCAGGTCGTCTTTAACGGATCCCACCAGTGAAGAAAATTTTGGAAGGAGGGCGAAAGATGACTCTCACTTGATACTTTCTCAATATTGTGCCTGTCTGTGAAGAAATATTCCCAATAAATGGTAGATGAACAGTCGACCTGAAGGCCTCTTCCTCTTCCTTGTTCCGTCGTTTGTAGGTCTGGATACCTCTGTTCACTTTCGTAGTTGAAAAGCCATTCTTCAGAAGTACTATTTGCAGGTGTTCCAGTTCCGCTTGAAGACTGTCGGCGTCAGAGATAGTATAGGCACGGTGGACCAAGGTTTTGAGAACGGCCATTGTTTGTGCTGGATGGTGGCAACTAGTACCTTGTAGATACAGGTCTGTATGAGTGGGCTTTCTGTGCACTGAGTGACAAAGTGTGCCGTCACTCTTCCGTTGCACCAAGATGTCTAAAAATGGCAGACAACCATCTTTCTCTACCTCCATGGTAAACTTTATGTTTTCATGTATGGAGTTCATGTGACGTAAAAATTCTTGGAGACGGTCCAGACCATGAGGCCACACTATAAAAGTGTCGTCAATCTATCACCAAAATACTGTCGATTTAAAAGTGGCAGAGTCGAGTGCTCTCTCCTCAAAATCCTCCATAAAAAGATTGGCCACAAGGGGAGACAAAGGACTCTCCATGGCGACACCATCAGATTGTTCGTAAAATTTGTTGTTAAATATAAAATATGTAGAGGAGAGAGTGTGCTCAAACAATGCTGTAATGTGTGCACCAAACATATTGCCAATGAAGTGTAGTGACTGCACCAGAGGCACCTTTGTGAACAGTGAAACCACATCAAAACTGACCAATAAATCACTACTTTGCAGTTGTAGGGACTAAAGCCGACTGATAAAATCACCAGAATTCTTTATGTGATGTGCACGCTTGCCTGTCATTGGTTTGAGCAAAGATGCCAAGAATTTTGCTAGGTCGTAGGTGGCTGCTCCAGTGTTACTCACAATTGGACGTAATGGCACATTATTCCTTGTGGATCTGCATAAAGATGGAAATCGACCTGATACCGATACGCCAGGCTTTCACAGTGGAAAGTGCGTGGCGCAGTGCATGGAGCCATTTTGAACGCGCACGCTGAGCAGCGCATGCGCAGTGTCACCTCAGAAGGCTATAAATAGCGGAGCTCAGCACGTACTTGCCAGTACTACTACAGGGGCACTCACCTGAGGATGGCCAGAAGACTCTGCGCCGAAATATCGTGGCAGGAAGTTACTGATATCCGGCAGTTCCCCCATGTTTTTATGGAACAAATGCTAGACCTAAGTTTAGAGTCTGGGTCATCTTTATTTATAGACTAATACAAGATTTGATTTGGATTGTAGACTTTTATCACAGTTCATGTCATATTGTGATTGATCTCAATCAGTTGGTGCACACGAGGGTAATCCATTCCTGTGAGAAGGATTTGTAATAATGTAAAAACACTAAATACCTTTATGGGTACTTAGATGTTTGTCAAGCAATTTTATCCAAATGTGATAGGGAATGTTGTCCACACCTTGTGTGTTTTCCTGTTCCAGCTGGTAACCATTATCTCCCCTGCTATACAGCTTACTTTAAATTACCATACTGCTTGTATCTCAAAGTTAAAAAGTGCAATTTTAGAACAATATGTTAATTCCTGTGCCAGTTGATAATCATTTTCTCTCCTGCTGCTGTACAGTTCCATTTAAACTACTATACTGCTTGTATCTCAAAATTAACTGTACAATTTTAGAAATATATGTTAATTGCAGTGTGAGCAATTTCTTACTTTTGAATATCCCTTTACACTATATATTTGGGATTACACAGAATCCTAACTACCTTTTTGAAGGATAAATAGTTCAGAAATTGTGACATTGTTTTCACTGCATAAAAAAACACATTGTACCTGTGTAACATTGCATTAAGGAGGCAGCTGTGCCATCCAATTTTATTTTCATACTATCACCCAACGCAACAGTTCATTGCATTCTATCATCTTGACAGTTTAGTTGAAAGTACATTAGACTTATTTTATGAAGGGTTAAGCTTAATTTACTTTTGAAGAAATTCTGCACACCATTTATAATACTAGAACTGTCTAAGGTGTATTAGTGAGTAGTATAGAAAAGAACGAAAGATGTGATAGAAATTATGGCAGTATAATAGTACTTTGTATTACGTCGTAAACAGCAGTTGTAGGGATGGCATTTTCGAGTGTACACAAATGTTGATGTAGCATTTTACGCTGGCATAGTTAGAAGGTAAAATTATGGAAGGTGCAATCTCTCCAACGCATTTCTTGCGCACCATAGGTGTAGTGTGGGCCTATTTTTGCGTACCATTACACAGCAAGCCCTTGTTTACCTTCATTTACGACTACTTCATTTACAAAATCCGTCAGAAAGAATGCATAAAGCTCACCACGGCAACAGCTGTAAGCTACGCACGTCAGCTAACTGATATATTCATTTAATAAATTTAAATGCCTTTATAAAACGAATACCGTATTTATGTTCTTCCTGCGGGTGATAGCCATACAAACAGAACTGTTAATTAACAAAGAGATCACGGCACAGGATATGCAAGCAATTGAGAAGTTTCCCCAAGTAAAAGAAAATTCAGAATAGCATTTACAAACACATATATTCCACCAAGTGTAGGAACATTCAGAGCAGCACAGCAACGGTTGCAGTTGTTCGACATTGGAGGTTCTTTTTTTTTTTTTCTTTATTGTTATTTTTAAACTTGTGTACAGGCGGGCCTGCAGCAGCATACTACACCGCTCTTTGGCCTCAGAGAAACACACAAGATACAAATGAAGACAATGTGAGATAAAAATACGGTGGACATAGAAATGGAGACAAATACTTATTAAAATACATGGAGCCATTTACTGGCTTAGAGTCCAAGATAAAAGATGTTCAGACACTTGGACACATACATAGACGAAAATTGTCACATGTGAACGGAGGTGCACAAAACAAATAACATTGAACCACTTAAGCACAAAACGACGGCATACACAGAAACGCGAGGTGTAGATCTCCAGCGCGCGAATGTTCACTAACCATGTACGAGTCCGGGGACCTGCCAAGAGGAGGGGAGGGGGTGTGGGAGAGGGAGAGGGGAGAGCAGATGCCATGGGCAGAGGAGATAGGGGGGGGGAGGAAGGGGGGAAAGCCCAGGGGAAGAGGGGTGGAGAAAGGAGACGGGGGAAAAGGAAAGAGAAGGGAGGGAGGGTGCCTAAAGGAAAGGACACAGGAAGTGGGGGTGGGGAGGATCAAAGTTGATAGGAGGGGTAGATGGAGGGGAGGAGGATATCATCAGGAAGGGGGAGCTGGCGGGAACCACCTTGGGAGAGGGTAAGGAGGATGGAGAGATGGAGACCGGGTGGGACGTGGGAATACAGGCGCGTCAGCCGGCAGGGGTGGGAGAGGATGGGCGAGACAAGTGGGTGAGGAGGATCGAGTTTGCGGGAGGTGTACAGGATCCGTATCCTTTCAAGGAAAAGGAGGAGGTGGGGGAACAGAATGAGGTCGTACAGGATCCGCGTGGGGGAGGGGAGTCGGATGCGATAGGCGACGAGGAGAGCATGGTGGTTGAGGATGTGCGGGGATTTGTAAGAGGTATGAGGGGCGGAGATCCAGGCAGGATGTGCATAACAGAGGATAGGGAAGATGAGGAATTTATAGGTGCGGAGGATGGTGGAGGGGTCCAGACCCCATATACGGCCGGAAAGTACCTTGACTAAATGTAGTCGGGAGCGTGCCTTGGCTTGGATTGTCCGGAGGTGGGGGATCCAGGAGAGTCCATGATCGAGGGTGACACCAAGGTACTTGAGGGTGGGGGCGAGGGCGATAGGATGGCCATAGATGGTGAGATAAAAAATCAAGGAGGCGGAAGGAAGGGGTGGTTTTGCCTACAATGATCGCCAGGGTTTGGGAGGGATTGACCTTGAACCGGTCAAGATGGGATTGGAGAAGGTGTTGGGAGCGCTGCAGGGTGGGGGCAAGGGCGAGGAAGGCGGTGTCATCGGCAAACTGGAGAAGGTGGACGGGGGTTGACGGCAGCGGCATGTCCGCCGTATACAAAAGGTAATGAAGGGGGGAGAGGACGGAGCCTTGGGGCACACCGGCGGAGGGGTAGAAGGTGTAGGAGTCCGTGTTGTGGATGGTGATGTAGGAAGGACGGTGGGAAAGAAAGGAGCCAATCAGACGTACTTAGTTAATGGGAAGGGCGAAGGTTTGGTGCTTGAAGAGGAGACCGGAATGCCATTTGCGGTCACAAGCTCGTTCGAGGTCCAGGGAGAGGAAGATAGCGAAGTGACGGGAATTAAGCTGTTCGGAAAGGAGATGTGTGAGGTGAAGGAGAAGGTCATCGGAAGAGAAGGACGGCCGAACGCCACACTGGGTAACGGGAAGGAGGCGGTGCTGGCGGAGATGCTGGTGTAGGCGACGGGTGAGGATAGATTCCAGGACCGTGCTGAAGACCAAGGTAAGGCTGGGAGGTTCTTCCTTTCCTCATGCTTATATTGAAACTCCGCGGTCCACGCATATCGTTGTTAGTTTGTTACATATTTATTAATGTTCGTTTGTTTTGTTACGCAATGATCACCTGATTTGGTGTTGCGATGTGCTTTTTTTTTCCCTCCCCACGAATTGTTGAGGTCTCGCTCCTGGAAATACGTTATTGTGTGGAACTGCGTGTTTCTTAATGTTGAGTACATGTCTGACGTTGTTTTGTGTCTCTTGTGAATATCTTAAAGACAAGAAGTGTTCATGCAGTTGGGAAAATACGTCTGGTCTGGCCATAGATTTCTCTGAACTGGGCCTCAGAAATGTATGGTGTGAGCAAAACTAAAGATTTGAACAGCTTACGTAATCTTAATTGTGACGCAGCTGTCAGTTTGTTGTCTTGACATTAATATTTATTAAGAATGGCATATAAAATAAATGTGAAGCCAATGGACATCACGAATGATGAATGCAGTTCGACTTTATGACATAATGTAGAACTTAATTTATTATACACTCATTTTCCAAGCATTTTAGAATTTTCACTTGTTGGCTAGTCATTGTGCGGTGTCTGCTCTCTACTCATAATTGCATTATAAGTACTTAAACGTTTTCTTGCTCTGGAAAAAAGCTAATAAAATGTTACAATAATGTTTCTGACCGAAACCATCATCATTATTGAAGAACAGAAACAAAAGCATGACTTCATCTGAACTATAAATGAATCGCCCAACCAAAACTTTCCCTGCCTTTCAAGACATATTAAAAACTTTAAAAAATTAGTTGGTTTTATGTGTTACACAATTATTACAGTAACCCAGTGGCTAACGCAATTACAAACATGTAGCTATTTAATATTTTGTAATTAATCATTTCTAAAGTGTAGAGTCTTGTGAAGAATTTCACAAGTACCTTATTTATAATACTGTCCGAAACTGGAGCATTACCGTTTCATGTAATGTAGCCCAGTATAAACAGTAAAAAATGGGCTATGAAAAAATCTTTAACAGAGAGGTTGATTTTCTAGTGGTTGCAATTTAGCGCCAAAGCGTCAGTAATAAATACTATACATAGTATGTAGAACTGTAAAATGCGGAATCAGAAAGAACAAGATCATCTACTCTTCATAAAATTATTGATGTAAACAGTTAAAAAACAACTTGATTTTAAAAGGAATACATAGAACCAGGAAAATAGAATGAGAAGGAATTCATGGCCTGTCTGGTACGGAGGTAGCCCAGAATAATGTGGAGGCTGAATCTAGTGACCTTGATGAATTTCTCCTAACCAGGGCAAAAAAGTAGAAACTGTGGAACCTCATGTACAACACAGCACTGAAAGTGATACATAATTAATCTAGATGTGCTGTACCAAGGGCATTAGGTAAGCATTTAACTCCACCCATCTGCTTTGATGCACGACATCATCTGTATAGTGGAAACGCCTATCTCCTGTATATACAAAATGAAAACTATATCATCATCGCATACACATGCCAACAAATGCGGACAAAAATAAAACCAACACAAGAACATCTCATCCAACAATAAAACGAAACTGTGAGAAATAGGGGATTTAGGCCGAGGGCAAGCTAAATGTATAGCAATACAAAATGCAGCACCATCCCAAAACAAAGATGATTTATAAAAAAAGTCAATTTACAGCATAACACTACAGCCACAAAACCACCAGGAAACGTTCAATTTGGACATTTCCCTTTACCTGTATATCTCAAACAAAGCCCTTGATAGCAAAAACCAACACCTGCAGCTTTGGAAACTGGAAATGGTCATTTCCTTTGGCCTATATAGCTGAAACACAGCTCTCAATACCTACAGGGAGGGGGGTGAGGGAAAAACCCGCTAACTTCGCATGCCTGCATAATTCATAAAATATTATCAAAACCAAAACCCAATAACTCATAAACCCGAAACCCCCATATTCACTAGATGAATTAAAACACAGCCTAAATAGTCAAAGCAACATTTCCACAGTGATAGCCAAGACTGGAATGAACCCAATATCAAATGTCAAACTCAACATGTCAACATCCACCACCAGAGGCCACTTCAAATACAGCAACACAACACCTACAAACTTGGACCAACTCAGAAACACCGTACCATAGTGACATCACACAGCACACCATTATATCACATGTCAAACCAGAGGTGGGAATCGGACGCTTCCAGTGTCACATACCAAAGTGATAAAAAAAATGTAACCGAGCGAGGTGGCGCAGTGGCTAGCACACTGGACTCGCATTCTGGAGGACGATGGTTCAATCCCGCGTCCAGCCATCCTGATTTAGGTCACTTCAAATTTTTTTTTCCTCTAAATCTCTCCAGGCAAATGCTGGGATGGTTCCTTTGGAAAGACATGGCCGACTTCCTTCCCCAACCTTCCCTAATCCATTGAGACCGATGACCTCGGTGTTTGGTCTCCTCCCCCAAACAACCCAACTAAAAATGTACTGGTATTTACCATGCTACATTTGTAACTAATTAATACCAACTCTTGCACTGTTGTTTGTGAAATAGTATGAATTATGTTCTCGATGTTTTATAGCCTGTATTTATGACATCTACATCCATATTCCGTAATCCACCTGACGTAATCCACCTCTATCAGTTCTCCCTTCTATTCCAGTCTCATATTATTCGTGGAGTAGTATTCAAGCAGTGGGCAAACAAGTGTACTGTAACCTACTTCCTTTGTTTGTGAACTGCATTTCATTAGGATTCTTCCAATAAATCTCAGTCTGACATCTGCTTTACCGAAAATTAATTTTATATGGTCATTCCATTTTAAGTCACTCGTAATGCCTACTCCCAGATAATTTATGGAATTAACTGCTTCCAGTTTCTGACCTGTTATATTGTAGCTAAATGGGAATAACAGAAGCGTCCGATCCCATCCGTCTGCTTTGAGCCATGATGTCACAAATATGGCGGAAACGACCATAAACCACGATTCCAATATGGAGCACATAAAGTCGGTACATACACGTTATAAGGACGAAAATGCATCGAAAAACAAACACACACACACACTTTCCACAAAAACGTAATGACACTAACGAGACAAGGGCAGATAATGCAGTGTTTTTGGGAGGGAACAAACTAAATATAAATAAATTTAGATACCCACCCCCATAAAAAACCACACAAAACGACGAAAAAAAAAAGACTTCACAAAACTCCCCAAATACCACTAAACACATCATGTGGAATCGGACACTTCCCTTGACCTATATAGCTCAACAGCAGCTCCTGATCCCATAAATTAGGATCCAACACTTCCCTTGGCCTATATAGCTCAAAAACATCTGATACCAATATCAACATACACAGCCACATATTGGTATTGAACACTTCACTTGACCTGCGCACTGTTAATTTTATCCGTCATATCCATTCCTCAACAAAAACAACAATCGATTAATTTTACTAAAATTACCACATGATGTACAGCGAACAACACTAAATTAACCTTCACACAAAATCGTTAACTCACTGAAACGAATTCCACTACAAACTAGAGATGCAGGATCTGCTCCTGAACTGATTCATAGAGTTGAATCTTTCAAAGGAGTGAACAATCAGTGATTCAGAAAAAAAGAACGGTAGCTCCAAATGTTTCCCCCCCCCCCCCCCCCCCCCCCACACACACACACACAGAGAGAGAGAGAGAGAGAGAGAGAGAGTCGGAGCAGATCAGCGGGGCCTCTGCTGGTCAGAGCACACTGCACGTCACACAAAAGAGCCAGCGCCGGCCTCTGCCCTGCTTCTGCCTTGGCTGCCTGCATTGTGAAGTGCCCCATTGAATTTTGTGTTTCACATATGCCGTGCTGTCTCTGTGCTTCCTCTGCCGCATGCAGTGTCTGCCGCACCTTAACTTAACTCACAGTGAAGAACAACTCCAGAATTTCCTCTCCAACCTCAACTCCTTTGGTTCCATCAGATTCACCTGGTCCTACTCCAAATCCCATGCCACTTTCCTTGATGTTGACCTCCATTTGTCCACATCAAACCCACCAACAAGCAACAGTACCTCCATTATGACAGCTGCCACCCATTCCATATCAAATGGTCCTTTCCCTACAGCCTAGGCCTTTGTGGCAAACGACTCTGCTCCAGTCCTGAATCCCTGGACCATTACACCAACAACCTGAAAACAGGTTTTGCATCCCACAACTACCCTCCCGACCTGGTACAGAAGCAAATAACCAGAGCCACTTCCTCATCCCCTCAAACCCGGAACCTCTCACAGAAGAACCCCAAAAGTGCCCCACATGTGACAGGATACTTCCCGGGACTGGATCAGACTCTGAATGTGGCTCTCCAGCAGGGATATGACTTCCTAAAATCCTGCCCCGAAATGAGATCCATCCCTCATTAAATCCTTCCCGCTCCACCAAGAGTGTCTTTCCGCCGTCCACCTAATCTTCGTAACCTCTTGGTTCATCCCTATGAAATCCCCAAACCACCTCCCCTACCCTCTGGCTCCTACCCTTGTAACCACCCCTGGGGTAAAACCTGTCCTATGCACCCTCCCACTACCACCTACTCCAGTCCTGTAACCTTGAAGGCGTACAAGACCAAAGGCAGAGCCACGTGTGAAAGCACCCACGTGATTTACCAACTGACCTGCCTACACTGTGACACTTTCTATGTGGGAATGACCAGCAACAAACTGTCCATTCACATGAACGGAGACAGGCAGACAGTGTTTGTTGGTAATGAGGATCACCCTGTGGCTAAACATGCCTTGGTGCACGGCCAGCACATCTTGGCACAGTGTTACACTGTCCGAGTTATCTGGATACTTCCCACCAACACCAACCTATCCGAACTCCGGAGATGGGAAATTGCCCTTCAATATATCCTCTCTTCTCGATATCCGCCAGGCCTCAACCTCCACTAATTTCAAGTTGCCACCGCTCATACCTCACATGTCTTTCAACAACTTCTTTGCCTATGTACTTCCGACTCGACTGACATCTCTGCCCGAACTCTTTGCCTTTACAAATGTCTGCTTGTGTCTGTGTATGGGCGGATGGATATGTGTGTCTGTGCGAGTGTACACCTGTCCTTTTCTCCCCCTAAGGTAAGTCATTCCGCTCCCGGGATTGGAATGACTCCTTACCCTCTCCCTTAAAACCCACATCCTTTCGTCTTTCACTCTCCTTCCCTCTTTCCTGAAGAAGCAACCGTCAGTTGCGAAAGCTAGAAATTCTGTGTGTGTGTTTTATTTATTGTGCCTATCTACCGGCGCTTTCCCGCTTGGTAAGTCTTGGAATCCTTGTTTTTAATATATTTTTCCCATGTGGAAGTTTCTTTCTATTTTATATATATATATATATATATATATATATATATATATATATATATATATATATATACCAAGCGGGAAAGCGCTGGCAGACAGGCACAATGAACAAAACACACAAACACACACACAGAATTACGAGGTTTCGCAACCGGCGACTGCTTCGTCAGTAAAGAGGGAAGGAAAAGGGAAAGATGAAAGGATGTGGGTTTTAAGGGAGAGGGTAAGGAGTCATTCCAATCCCGGGAGCGGAAAGACTTACCTTAGGGGGAAAAAAGGATGTGGAAGTTTCTTAATAAAAATCATCAGGTCAGGTCAAATGTCAAAGCCCTGCTGTTAGTTTTCTTTAACTTTGAAGGATTAGTTCATCAATAATTTGTGGCACAAGGACAAACTGTTAATTGATGATACTATTGGGACATGTTGTGATGCCTGGGAGAAAATGTGAGAAGGATATGTTCTGAAATGTGGTGAGACAATTCATATCATGACGACGCACCTGCACATTCATCCCTGTTGGAGTGTGACTTTGCACAAATAACAAAATCACTGTGTTGCCTCATCTAGTGTATCCTCCAGACATGTCTCCTGCGGACATTTTTTATTTATAAGGTTAAAAATCCTTTTAAAAGGCCAAAAACTTGCAACAATGGATGAGATAAAAGAAAATTCACAGACTGCGATTCACGCAATCCAGCAAGAGGCATACTAAGACTACTTCTAGACTTGGAAACAGCATTGAGAGTAGTTATCAATTGTGGAGGAGAGTATTTTAAAGCAGACCATGCACAGTAAGTAAAAGGTAAGAGTAGAAAAATTTTGTTCCTCTAAGACCAATTGTTAGCGCTCATGGCTCACCGACGTATAAGCTGGCAAAACACTTGGCTTTTCTGCTCCAGCCGAACTTGGGGAAGACGGACACATATATAAGGGACTCAAGACATTTCATTGAGAAGCTGAAGAAACTGAAACTTGCACCAAACAATATCCTGGTCCTGCGATGTTGTTTCTTTCTTTACGGTTCCATTTTCCCGCAAGACATCACAAATCTCTTCCGTGCATGTCTCACCATGAGCTATTTCACGTGGAATGGCAATTTCTATGAACAGCTGGAAGGCTTCGCCACGGGTAGTCTTCTCAGTCCAGTGGTGGCCAGCTACTTCATGGAATATTTCGAATCACAGGTACTAGATTTGGTGACTTGCAAACCTAAGGTGTGGCACAGATACACTTTCGTTGTGTGGAGCCATGGCAAAGAACAGCTCGGTGACTTCCTAAGACACTTAACAGCCTCCATGCCAACATAAAATTTATCCTGGAAGTAGGAAAGGTCAAAAAACTGCCATTTTTATACGTTCGGGTCACAAGGGATGTTGAAAACCTGAGATACAGCGTGTATCGAAAACCGACACCTGCACAAACTATCAAACCACCACCTGAACCAGGATAGAGGTATGATTAATATGCTTGTAATGCGAACAGTACAAATATGTGAGCTGCAGCATGTCTCACGCGAATTGCAACACCTCGAATGGATACGCCACAAATTACATTAGAAGTGTAATGGAGCCATACACTTGGTGAAGTAAGGAATCAGGAAAAGAAATGTCGGGTACAGCCTTTCTACCATACATTCCCAGAGTGACGGACAGATTTGGCTGTATACAAGGCGTAAAGATGATTTTCAAGCAGACAAGGAAAATCAAAGAGTGTCTTAGATCAACAAAGGAGAAAAGGGAGCAACCTGCTATATCAGGAATATACTGTATGCCATGCATATGTGGAAAAGTTTATGTCAGAATGATTGGACAGTCAGTCAACACCAGGATCAAGAACATATGACACTGCAGGTTGGGGCAGATGGAGAACTTGGCTGTGGCGGAGCACGCACTGAGTGAGACCGACCATGTAATAAAATTCATTAACACAGAAGATCTGGCAGTTGAGAAGCACTATTACACCCACTGGTTCAGAGAAGCTGTAGAAATACAAAAACACGTGATCATGATCGACAAGAAAGAGGAGAGCCTTAAGGTAAACGGATCCTGGCTTTCCGTACTGCAGTGAACGACTGTCGGAGGTAGCAAGAGGAGAATCGCACCGGAAATTACCGCAGAGAAGCCCTCGGACATTGGCACGCCAGGTACATATAGTCTGCAGTGCAGCTGCGAGCTCGGCTCCAGTTCACCAACGGCAATGGAGGGTGAAGCTTTGACAATTCCAGACACCCGTGCTGGCGAAATGTCAGTAAAATCATCAGATGAACGTCGGCCTAAGAACCAAAGACAGGAGCCAATAGGCAGTTTGTCAACAAGTGGCCACGAAAGCCTTAGCAATTTTGTTTGTGGACAAAGTTTCGGAATTTTTTGAACATGTCCTATAGTATTTGCTTTCTATGTCAAATTGCTTTTAGTAGATGCCATATTTGTTTCACCCAGTTTGTGTGTGATAGTGGTAGGAAAAGGTAAATTGTACGAGAACATGATGTAAAAAGGCACACCTCATAAGAATTCCAGGAGGTTTTGGGAGTTTTGCAATCAAAGCAGCGATGTTACATGTTCAGCTGCTCTGACAGGCACGAGCACATATTGAAACTTATTGTTAAAACTTACAGTTATGAACAAGGCAAACAAAACAACTGTTGAACCCATGCTAAATAATGTTCTGAAACTAATTCTTCGTACAGATTTGAAAAATCTGCCATTGTAGATAGGAACAGGAAATCACCCACTGCTGCACAGTAGGATCTGTCAACTTTATCTGATGAAGTTTAGTGTTCACTGATCATATCTGCATTTAGTCACAAATTTGTCAGAACAACACTCCTTATTTTGGTTATTGTTGTTACAAGAGCAGGCAGAATTGGCATTCTTTTTCCGTTGCAAGCAACTGCTTGGACATGGCCTTTCTTTCCACACGAGTAACACGTCGTGGGCGAGGGCAAAACTACACCAGATTTACAGGCCTGGCTATTTGTTTACTAAGCTGTCTGTGCTTCTGTGTGTGCTCATTGGGGCAGCTGAGTGGGGAAGTCACAGACGGGAGGCGACTCGACTTGACAAATTGAGATCTGATCAAATTCATCAGCGTCTGTGGTGCCTGAATTGTATTGTTCTAATATTTGCAAGACTTGATGGAGCAAAGGATCTGAGTACTTGAGAACCTGTTCTCTAATTGTGCCATCAGAGACATTGTATGCGATCGCGTCACAGATCATGATGTCACTGTAAAAGTTGCCACAACTACACTTGAATTTACACTTCCTAGTGAGAGTCTGGAAGTTGGTATACGACTGACAGAACATCTGTTCTGGCTTTTTATTTAGGCATAAGATCTTAAATCCGGCTGCCACAACTTGAATCTGCTGTTTGTAATACTGACTTAATGCACCTACTACTATAGCATAGGAGAGTGCATTGGTAGGTAATGTAGGGGAGAGGTTTTGAATTAAGCTAAATACAGGGATTTCGCGATGCACAGTAAATAATGAGGTTTCACAGTATCTTGAATTCAATAGACGTGACAGTGGGCCTGGAAATATGTGAGATATTTGAACCGGTTCTGTTCTTTTTCATCAAAGTGCCAAAATGGTAGAATGTTGTTTGGTCACACTTGTTGGATCAGTTGGTTGGTTGTAGGGCAGCCGATGCAGCTTTTGCGGCAAGCAATTGCTGTACAGTAGACAGCAATGTGGCAGTTTGCTGGTTCTGAAACTGAAAAATCTGATTTAGTTCCAGAGCAGGAGCTTTCTGCAGCTGATGCACAGTGGCAGGCGGTGGAGGGAGCCAGGTAGCCAAGCTAACACTAACAAATTACATTGAAATATGAGAAGACAAATAGCAAATTAATGTGCAAAGCCTTTGAAAAGAGAAATAGATTAGCTCTTCTGCACCCTTCCTTTATAATACATGCAAGAACGAGAACAAATTAGCAGATAGAATCACTGTAATGACAGCTCCCATGCAGCAACCTAGAACACATGAAAAGCAAACAAAACTTGTTGATCAGACTCATTGCCGGTTGTTGTGGCTGTACCCTCTTGTAATGTTTTGTGGTTCCTGGATGGATGAGGAGAGAGTGGCATGATAGGTGGGTGGCCAGTTTCGTCTCACTAGGACACAAAATGCACAAATGATTAAAATACACTTTATTACAGGAATGATGTACAATCTGAAGTTCGGTGGTTAACAGCAATCTAATACATGTACTAATTCTCGAATCTTGTCTGTGTCCATATTACAACTATATACAATGACTAATGTTCCCTCACAGCTAGCTAAGGTGCAAGGTGACGACTATCGCCGTGGAAAACTAGAGTACAGTGCGACGTATTGAGGTACAATCTGAACTGGGTCCCGATGCGATGTGCTGAGATACTGAGATTGAGACACTGAGCAGCTCGGTCGGTGGTGGTGGCCTACGTCCACACTACACAGGGGGCATTATAAGTGCGTAGCTTGGAGTGTGTCTTGGTCTTCTATTGTCATAGGTGTGCATAGTTCTGTGCCTGCTATACAGTGTTTCCTAGTACCGACCGGTGTGCTGGTGAAGCCATACGCCAGTACACCCGACATATTTTCTCCTATGTCAGGATGAGCTAGGATGTTGACTTCAGAAGAGCTGCTTTAATGTTGTCAAAATCAGTTTGGCATTGTTCGGTCCACAACCAAGACTGTACCTTGTGTAGAAGATTCATTAGAGCATCACTATTTAAAAGCTGCTGTGGTATAAATTTTCTGGAGAAAGATACTAATCCAAGATATCCCTTCAACTGTTTCTTATTTTGAGGTGCAGAGCAATGTCTGATAGCATGATAGGGTCTGGAAGTATGCCTTGAGGTAGTATTATGTACCCGAGGAATTTGACCCTTTCCATATAACCAAATGTGACTTGAAACTTCCTGGCAGATTAAAACTGTGTGCCGGACTGAGACTCGAACTCGGGACCTTTGCCTTTTACAGGCAAGTGCTCTACCAACTGAGCTACCCAAGCACGACTCATGCCCCGTCCTCACAGCTTTACTTCTGTCAGTACCTCGTCTCCTACCTTCCAAACAGGAGAGCTTCTGTAAAGTTGGTAGACCACTTGCCTGTGAAAGGCAAAGGTCCCGAGTTCGAGTCTCGGTCCAGCACACAGTTTTAATCTGCCAGGAAGTTTCATATCAGTGCACACTCCACTGCAGAGTGAAAATCTCATTCAGGAAATGTGACTTCATTAGGTTGGATATGAGTCCAAACTCTGAAAACCTATACAAGAATTTAGCCAAGAGCCTTAAGTGTTCTGACCGAATGGGGGTAGCAATCAGTAAATCATCAACGTACACAATGACTATAATTGAGGTCCTATGACTTATCTAAAACAGAAATAAATGTGCCTGCACTGACGTTTAAACCAAAAGGGAGTCTATCCCGACATACAAAGGGAGTGTACTGATGGCTATCTTCATGTACTGCAATTTGCCAGTATGAGGCTCACAGATCTGTCCTGGAGAGGTTGTGGAATGTTAGAAGTTGTTCTCACAGGTTGGCAGGGTGTGTCCTGACAGACACAATAATTTTATTTATTTCTCAAAGTATGTCGAGGACGAGGCGGACACTATCGTCTGATTTGTTAATGGCCAAAATCGGGCTACAGTATGAAGATAAGGATTCTATTGACCTCTTTCCTCACAGCATGCTTCTTGACCCATGGCATGGGGTAAGATGAAAAGCAGAAGGTTTCATGTGGGCACACCTCCAGTTTGAATTTATATCCTCTGATTATGTCAGGGCATCATTAAAAACATGAGCATAACATGTTAAAAGCTCCTGCAGTTCTTCCGTAAGACGTGCCAACTCACTTACCTTGGCGTGCATGATCTCAGGGCCTGTTTCCCTATTTCCTCTTACAATGATTGCTAAAATCCCTGTGTGTTTAGAAACATGGTAGTAGGATACAAGAATTGTATTCTGGTCGTTCACAACAAAGTGACACTTCCCCTTAACAATGTCAATTTGTGCTTGCTATTTCCTAATTGTGCCCCTGCTGATATGGCAGTTTACTATTAGCCTTTCAAGAAAAATACATTGTAAAGAGAATCTATCAATCTGAATAGGAATCCATGCCTGCAGTTTTACTCCTTTAGATTTACCTCCCACAGCTGTTTGGATTTTACAATTTTGGACTGAAAGCGTCAGTATGTGTTCTCGGTTTTGTAATTGGTGAAACTGGCTCTGGGAAATTACATTCGTGGTAGCTCCAGTGTCCAGTACTCTGTGTACCCTTAAACCAAGTATTTGTGCATTGATTTCTGCCTGTACCGTGTCTTCATCTACACAGCTGGCTGTATCTTCTGGACACAGGTCATCTTTGACAGCTCCACAGTTATTATATCTAAGAAAACAGCTTTTAACTGGTTCCATGCCCCCAGTCTTATTACTGGTCATTGAACAGCGGCCTGTTGGGACCGGTTGAAGTTTCCTGAATTACCCTAAGCACTGACCACCTCGTTAGGGACAACCTCAACTGTGTGCACATTCTACATCTGGTTTAGTCAGTTACTATCTTGCACAGCCCTCAATTCAAAATTTTGTTGCCCCTGCCGCTATTTGAAATGTAATTTTGATTGTACTGATTATAGTCAGTGCGGCGGTGGATTATTTTGTTGCTCAGTTGCATTCTGACCTTGCCAGTAGCTGTTCAGGTCATTGCTCTCAGTTGGCAATGCATTGTACATTTGCTGACTATAATGCCTCCGGCCATTAAATCCTGGCCCATTGAAATTCTGTCCTCGGTTATTTTTATATCTTCGCTTGAATTTATGTCCCTTTCCATTACCAAACTGGGTCCTGTTGGTATTGCTGCAGGGGGTTTGGCTGCCAACCGTGTTAGTTGTTATTGCCATTCCCATTTGTTTGTGTCATGTCTGCCTGCACATTGTCACTTTATGGTTGTTCAGGTCTCTTGTCATAGATAACATTGATGGAGCTGAGAACTGAGAGAAAATTCTTTATGCCATGTTCAGGAGAGCTGATTAATTTCTCATGTATGTTGGTGGTAGTTAGCTTTTCAAAATTTTTAGGACATCTGTATGTGATATTGGGTTTGTCCAGTAAAGGGTTTTATTTAGATGCTTCTCAAAGTATCTTCTGAACCCTCCGTGTTTACTGCTGAATGGCCTCAATTTCTCTCATACTGTTATGAACGAGAACTTGTCTAGGAATGCCTTTTCAAACTGTCTGTAGGCGTCACAGTTTTCCACCATGTCAGTGGCCCACAGCAAAACATCACCCTGTGTGTAAGCTAGCACCAAGCGTATCTTTTGTGCTTTGGTCCAGTTCCTTGGCAAAATGTTCTGGAAGGCTCTTACAAACACGACTGGGTTCATTCACTTACCATAGGAAGAAAAAACCAGAAACTGCCTGCCTTGTAATAAGCCTGTATCCACAAGCAAAGTAGAAATGCATGCAGCACTATCCGTTGCTGGCGTGGCATTGTTTTGGTGTACTGCATCATATTCTGAATACATCTGCGTGACAGGGACAGAAGTCGGCAGTGCCTGCTGCATGTTATGGGTGCGATCTATTTCACCTGACAGGTTAGAGTTCAAGTGCGGATAGATGTTCAGATTATCTGTCCAGTCTGTTGACACCTGATAAATTGGGGTTGAATGTTCCCTTTCCTTTTCAGTGTTACTAACAATGTTAGTCTGCAATTATTTTTCCACCATTGCGTTATTTCAGCACTTAGTTCTACCTTCTGTACCTTCATTGGTTCCTCAATCACATCTACTTAATCCTAGTGTTCCTGGACTACCTTCTGCACCAGGGCACTTCCTAGGTATAGCATTTGAGCCTCAGCCCTGTCCTTTATTTCCTTCACGTCTTTATCTGTCCTCTCTTTCTCCTTTTTGATGAACTGAGTATTTAAGCTTATGTTACCTAGTTGCAATGACAGGTCTTACTCCTGTTCAGGTAGACCTTTGTACACTGTTTGCAGTTCGTCAACAGTACCTGTAAGTGTATTTATATTCTGGCATAATTGTGACTGCTGCTGCTGCATTTTTGTCTTAGCCTCTGATACCACCTTCACCTTTTCGCAAACTGTTCTTGTGTCTCACCTACTGATGACACTTTTGGCTTCAATGAGTTATATCTTGTGACAAATCACTGAGCAGTTGTGTTTTTAGATTTTTCTCCATACCTACAAGTTTATCCGATAATTCATTTGAAAGATCAGCATGCAAATCTTTTGCTGAGTTATGTCAGTTTTGAAAGCTTCAAGAGTTTGTTTTTGCTATTCAAGTAATTCCTTTAGTGTATCTGCCTGTTGTTTTGAAAAATCATTAATTTTTTTGTTTTGAAAAATCATTAAATTTTTCATCAGTACTTTGCTTAAATTTTTCATTTTTCTCCTTAAGATTATTAAATGTTTGTTTTTGATCTTCCTTAAATTTGTGCTTAGAATCCTTGAAGCTTTGTTTTACTAACTTTTGTAACATTTGCATAATGATAGGGGTTTCTGGTGTGTGCAATGCACCGTGTCCAATCACGTTTCCATTAGGCATAAATGTGACAGGTGAACAATGATTTAATAAGTCTGTCCTGTCTCACGTCACATTTTCAGTTGGGGAAAGAATACTATCTGGAGAAAAATGTGACTCGGCCTCTGTCATCAATGTATCATTTTGAGTGATAATGTTACTAAAATCTGTTTCCATGTTAACTGAAAAATGTAATCGTCCCTGTGACTGACTTTTCAGTTTAGATTTCATTTGTTGTCATGTCCATGTTGGTGACATCTTGTGTCTGACTATCCAGCCATGGACTGGCAACAGTGTACCTATCTCGTGTACAGAATAACAAAATAAATGAATACTTATGAATATCAAACATTCTGTTTGTAATAGCAAATATATCACTACTAAACCTGGTCAGTGATGCCTTATTAACATGCATCAAAATATGTAGTCAGCATAGCTCAATTGTATGCACACATTTCTCTCCCTAAAAGTAATTTCCTGTCCAAATGTCGACATATTTTATGAGAATGCTTCAATTTTGGATTTGGACTAGGAAAGGTACTACAATCACTATTGGCAGAGACACTACTAAGCACAGTTATGCACAGAATGGATTATGAATTTTTCTACCTTTTCGTTGGCTTTCTCACTCCTCCTGGAATTAGTTCACCAATTGATTACGTTTTATCTTTTTTCACATCGTGTGATTTCCATTCTCACTGCAATAACATAGTACCCCGTTCACAAAACAGAGAAAGACGACATTTAGTAGAATAGAAAATTTACAAAATGATATAATTATTTTTAATTATTACAAATAGGCTAACACATCTACCATCTGGTGAGCAAGATGTATGAAACAGGCGAAATACCATCAGACTTCAAGAAGAATATAATAATTGCAATCCCAAAGAAATCAGGTGTTGACAGATGTGAAAATTACCAAACTATCAGTTTAATAAGTCACAGCTGCAAAATACTAACACGAATTCTTTACAGACGAATGGAAAAACTAGTAGAAGCTGACCTCGGGGATGATCACTTTGGATTCCGTAGAAACTTTGGAACATGTGAGGCAATACTGACCCTACGACTTATCTTAGAAGCTAGATTAAGGAAGGGCAAACCTATGTTTCCAGCATTTGTAGACTTATAGAAAGCTTTTGACAATGTTGACTGGAATACTCTCTTTCAAATTCTGAAGGTGGCAGGGGTAAAATATAGGGAGCGAAAGGCTATTTACAATTTGTACAGAAACCAGATGGCAGTTATAAGAGTCAAGGGACATGAAAGGGAAGCAGTGGTTGGGAAGGGAATGAGACAGGGTTGTAGCCTCTCCCCGATGTTATTCAATCTGTATATTGAGCAAGCAGTAAAGGAAATAAAAGAAAAATTTGGAGTAGGTATTAAAATCCATGGAGAAGAAATTAAAACTTTGAGGTTCGCCGATGACATCGTAATTCTGTCAGAGCAAAATAACTGATGACGGTCGAATCAGAGAGGATATAAAATGTAGACTGGCAATGGCAAGGAAAGTGTTTCTGAAGAAGAGAAATTTGTTAACATCGAATATAGATTTAAGTGTCAGGAAGTCATTTCTGAAAGTATTTGTATGGAGTGTAGCCATGTATGAAAGTGAAACATGGACGTAAATAGTTTGGACAAGAAGAGAATAGAAGCTTTCGAAATATGGTGCTACAGAAGAATGCTGAAGATTAGATGGGTAGATCACATAACTAATGAGGAAGTATTGAATAGGACTGGGGAGAAGAGAAGTTTGTGGCACAACTTGACCAGAAGAAGGGATCGGTTGAGGCATCAAGGGATCACCAATTTAGTATTTGAGGGCAGCGTAAAGGGTAAAAATCGTAGAGGGAGACCAAGATATGACTACACTAAGCAGATTCAGAAGGATGTGGGTTGCAGTGGGTTCTGGGAGATGAAGAAGCTTGCACAGGAGAGATTAGCGTGGAGAGTTACATCAAACCAGTCTCAGGACTGAAGACCACAACAACAACAACAACAACAACAACAACAACAACAACACAATCTTGATGGTGATGTCCTAGTATAGGTCACGAGATATAGTGATCAGATAGAGAGGTAATGTGAATTGCTCAGAGCTGAGGTGGTTATGCTGATGCATGTTTAGCCCGACCAGAAATTGTAAGCCCAGAAACACACACAGGAACAGATGGATGCAGGTTAAACAATGTTGTGGCAGTTCTGGAATATTGATTCGAGATTAATTTCTTTGAGTTTTGGTGTACGGATTGATATTTACTTTGTGTACCCAATGAGGTACTACAGTACCGGCACAGCTGCGTCAGCTATTCTCTCTTCATGTTCACTTTGTCTCTGAAAAGGTCCATTTAAGAACGCAAGTCCTCATCACACCGGAATGTGGAGAGTAGTATGTAGCTCGGTATGAGAATGAAAACTTGCAACTTCTGTGTATTATAACTTTTAATTAACAGACTATTGGGAGAGTTCAAAAATGTTCAAATGTGTGTGAAATCTTATGGGACTTAACTGCTAAGGTCATCAGTCCCTAAGCTTACACACTACTTAACCTAAATTATCCTAAGGATGAACACACACACCCATGCCCGAGGGAGGACTCGAACCTCCGCCGGGACCAGCCAGGCAGTCCGTGACTGAAACGCGTTAAACCGCTCGGCTAAACCCGCGTGGCTTTTAGGAGAGTGCAAGTACATACATCTTTATCTCGCCAACTCAAGAGACCGACAACCACCAAGATCGGTGAAAAAAAACTGTTGAGGTATGAAAAAAATTGATAACACCGCTTTCAGTGTTCTAACAGTTTAGTCAGAATGATCACACCTTCATACGATATCTTTGCCACGTGGGGATGATGTGAATAAGAATCGTTACAAATGTTTATTTATATGTGTAGCCATTTAGAGAACCTACACACAGTAGTTCTCTAGCTCACACACCTGGGTAACTGCAAGTGTCTGTAAATTGTTTCGATACTGCATAGCAACGATATGGCCTGACTGCCAACATCCAAAAAACAAAGGTACTAGCACATCCAGCTTCTGGAAATGCCTTTCTGAATTTTAATATCGCTATTCCAGTACACCTTTGGAACAAGTAGATAACTTTCGATATCTAGGAAGTATATTATCAACTAACTGCTCATTGGGAAAGGACATGGAGAACAGCATGCATGCCAAACACATCGCATTTCAACGTCTCCAACGTCAGATCTTGCTGATTAAATATCTGACACAGTGCGCCGAACTGATGTGTGTCATTGCTTTTTGACACATCAGACATCGGGTCTTTCTGAGTAAAGATCTGACACTATGCACCAAACTGATGTGTGTCGAGCAATTGTTGCTTCTACCCTTCTCTACGGTTGCAAAATCTGAGCACTATATCACCGTGCTCTTAAGAAACTAGAACCCTTCAACCAACAGAAGCTTAGATACATTATGAACATCTAATGGGATGACTTCATATCAAATACTACCGTACTTGAGAAGGCAAGTTGGTGACCAACAATGGTGGCTTCTATACAATACATAGTATAAAAGCCACCATTGTTGGTCACCAACTATACATAGTATAAAAGCCACCATTATTGGTCACCATCTCAGCAGATGAAAAACAACAAACATCCTCACCAAATTGTGTATAATGAAGTGAGCACAGCTAGGAGACCCCATGGAGCACCTCTGAGGTGCTATAAGGACCAATTCGAGAAGAACCTAAAAAGTCTAAACATTGACCCAAGTAATTGGTGTGCCACTGAAGAGGGTCATAAACATTGATGCAGAACTACTTCAGCTGCTGTCTTACATTTTGAACAGGAATGTTGGAGGCAGAAAAAATCATAAATGCAAACTTTGTTTGGCCCAGCTATGCCTTCCTCCTTCTAGTATCTGTAATGTACATGGCCGCATGTTTCATGCCAGGTTTGGTCTGGGAAGTCATCATAGGCATCTCCGTTCTTGAACTGTGATGCAATAATGGGAATGCGTAAGAAAAATGAAAGCTTGGACAACGATGTCTTTATTAAAATAATTGGTTATACCTCTTTTACTCTACTGTACACAATTTTCATTGTTGTGTTGAAAATTTTTTGTCAAACCCTACCTCAACATCAAGAGAAATTTAATAATGGCTGTTTGCATAATACTCAATTAGACAGAAACTAAATAACATGATAGATAATGTGATTGCAAGAATAATGTCGACTCTCTGTGATACTGTAAGTGTATTTGCATTGCATACTTTGACTGTGTTGTCTCTCATGATATCACACTCTAGGGACAATTCTGTGCATTCGCAAGGAATATTGTCCCCCCCCCCCCCCCCCCCCCCCTCTTTCTCTCTCTCTCTTTCTCTCTCTCTCAAACTCTATCTCTGTCACACACAATATATATATAAATAAAATAGAAAGAAACTTCCACATGGGAAAAATATATTAAAAACAAAGATTCCAAGACTTACCAAGCGGGAAAGCGCCAGTAGATAGGCACAATAAATAAAACACACAAACACACACACAGAATTTCTAGCTTTCGCAACCGACGGTTGCTTCTTCAGGAAACAGGGAAGGAGAGGGCCTTTAAATATGTCTGCTTGTGTCTGTGTATGTGCGGATGGATATGTGTGTGTGTGCGAGTGTATGCCTGTCCTTTTTTCCCCCTAAGGGAAGTCTTTCCGCTCCCGGGATTGGAATGACTCCTTACCCTCTCCCTTAAAACCCACATCCTTTCGTCTTTCCCTCTCCTTCCTGAAGAAGCAACCATCGGTTGCGAAAGCTAGTAATTCTGTGTGTGTGTTTGTGTGTTTTGTTCATTGTGCCTGTCTGCCGGCACTTTCCCGCTTGGTAAGTCTTGGAATCTTTGTTTTTAATATATTTTTCCCATGTGGAATGTTTCTCTCTCTCTCTCTCTCTCTCTATATATATATATATATATATATATATATATATATATATATATATATATAGAGAGAGAGAGAGAGAGAGAGAGAGAGAGAGAGAGAGAGAAACATTCCATGTGGGAAAAATATATGATGATGTAACTTACCAAACGAAAGCATTGGTATATTGATAGACACACAAAGAAACACACACACAAAATTCAAGCTTTCGCAGCCAGTGGTTGCTTCATCAGGAAAGGAAAGAGGGAAGGAGAGGGAAAGACAAAAGGATGTGGGTTTTAAGGGAGAGGGTAAGGAGTCATTCCAATCTCGGGAGCGGAAAGACTTACCTTAGGGGGAAAAAAAGGACAGGTATACACTCGCACACACACATATCCATCCACATATATACAGACACAAGCAGACAGGACTGGAGTAGGTGGTGGTGGGAGGGTGCATGGGATAGGTTTTACACTGGGGGCGGTTACAAGGGTAGGAGCCAGAGGATAGGGAAGGTGGTTTAGGGATTTCATAGGATGAACCAATAGGTTACGAAGGATAGGTGGACGGCGGAAAGACACTCTTGGTGGAGAGGGGAAGATTTCGTGAAGGATTTGAGGAAGTCGTATCCCTGCTGGAGAAGCACATTCAGAGTCTGATCCAGTACCTGAAAGTATCCTGTCACAAGTGGGGCACTTTTGGGATTCTTCTGTGGGAGGTTCTGGGTTTGAGGGGATGAGGAAGTGGCTCTGGTTATCTGCTTCTGTACCAGGTCGGGAGGGTAGTTGCGGGATGCGAAAGCTGTTTTCAGGTTGTTGGTGTAATGGTCCAGGGATTCAGGACTGGAGCAGATTCGTTTGCCATGAAGACGTAGGCTGTAGGGAAGGGACCGTTTGATATGGAATGGATGGCAACTGTCGTAATGGAGGTACTGTTGCTTGTTGGTGGGTTTGATGTGGACGGTCGTGTGAAGCTGGCCATTGGACAGATGGAGGTCAACGTCAAGGAAAGTGGCATGGGATTTGGAGTAGGACCAGGTGAATCTGATATATAGACACACACACACACACACACACACACACACACACACACACACACACACACACACACACACATTTTTTCTTTTTACAAAAAAGTGTCACATATTTTTACACAAGATAACATTGGTTAAAACTAGAAGAAAAGTCCTAACAGTCACGTGTCTGGAATCAATTACCTTTGAGATATGGACCACTCTCTCTTGTCATTCTGTCCCATCTCTTATGTAGCTGTCGACACTACAGGCATTAGGCATTGCTGCAAGTGGTTACCATCCATACTGACACATTTTTTAGACCTTCTTGACAGTAAAATTTTCAAATATATTTGGCTCCATTCATATTGTGTCCCTTCTATTGGTCATATGCTCCTGTAGTGTCTGGACATTGTCAATGGGTTGTGTATAAACCAATGCCTTGAAATGACCCCTAGCCCTAAATCCAACAGATTAAATTCTGGAGAAGGGTATGGTTGCAGAGGGGGGGGGGGGGGGGGGGGCAGACATGCTGCTGGACGTCCTTTTGTCCTTGACCAATCCATCACCCGTGAAAAGTTGCCGTGAGGTACTGTCGCACGATCCACGCTAAGTGGTGTGGTGCCCTGTCATCCACAAAACAACTGTCATTGTATTCCTGTGAGGATAACATTCTCCAATGGTGCTGGTAATTCATTGCACAGAAATCAGTGATACAGACCACCTGAATGAGATTTTCACTCTGCAGCAGAGTGTGCGCTGATATGAAACTTTCTGGCAGATTAAAACTGTGTGCCAGACGGAGACTCGAACTCGGTCTGGCACACAGTTTTACTCTGCCAGGAAGTTTCAAATCAGCACAAACTCTGCTGCAGAGTGAAAATCTCATTCTAGAAACATCCCCTAGGCTGTGGCTAAGCCGTGTCTCTGCAGTATCCTTTCTTCCAGGAGTGCTAGTTCTGCAAGGCTTGCAGAAGAGCTTCTGTGAAGTTTGGAAGGTAGGAGATGAGGTACTGATAGAACTGAAGCTGTGAGGACGGGTCGTGAGTCGTGCCTGGGTAGCTCACATGGCAGACAAAGGTCCCGAATTCAAGTCTCAGTCCAGCACACAGTTTTAATGTGCGAGGAAGTTTCATACAGACAACCTGTTAATCTGCTTGCAGCGTGTAAAGTATAGAGCCCTGTGAGTCTGTTAACAACAGCATGTACGTCACCACTAAAGCAATCATTTTCTTCACCTTGATGGCTGCTCAAGAATATTCATTAGCATTATCAATTTGAACTTTCCCATGGGCAAATGAAAGAAAAACACTTTTGTAAAATGTTAGACAAAACCTAATTAGTTTACAGTTTTATTAAAAATCAGCCGTACAAGCACAGTAGTTTTGTAGTAAGAAGAGCATGAAAATCCAATGATTTGTTAAGTTTACACTATTAAAATTCACCAAATTTTGACATAAAATTTACACAAACATCAATTTTACATTCTGTAAGTGAATAAATGAGGGGATTTGAGCTAAAATCTTTTGCTGTGCAAACGCACTGTACCTCAAGTGCCTTTTGTAGACTGATTCCTGGCTTGATAAACCACAAATGTCTTATATCAGACTGTTCATTTCGACTTTACATACACCACTGTGGCACACAGTAAATATTTATCATTTACGCCCTGTATGTATATCACAAAATGTGATAAATTTGTATGTTAGTGGCATAAATATGTATATAATTAACAACAGAATCTCATGAACCATCCCTCTGGTTTATTGCTTAGCATGACTGGCTACTGAACTGAAGGTACTGTGTTCAGTTCTAAAAATTTTCTGTTGTGGTAAAGTGTAGAACAGTATTACATCTACTTCATAAGTCCAAATGAGAAGAATGAATGAAGTAATCAGTAAATTGGCACACAAGCTGCGAAAATGAATTGGAAAGTTTATACCAGGCTGGAAACCACCCAACTCACATTCATTTGTATAGGGAGTGTGATACGGGATGTTTGTAATGGTAGTTCAGTTTCCTAATGATGTAAAAAGGGAACTACTATTCAGAATGACATCAAATTTGAGCGGCATATTATTGACACAGGGGGAAACATAATAGAAAATAAAAATTTAACACACATTGCATCAATAGATGGCACTGTAAGCATCTTCACATAAATGAAGTTTAACTTTAAATGTGAACACTTTAGGTTAGGCTTTACCGTGATTGTTATTGACATTAAATGAAACAACAAGTTTACTGTTACCAGTTACCATTTTGTTTATCTCCGCAACGCGTTTCAAAGGTTTATACCTCCATCATCAGGTGGATTTACATTAGTTAGTATGGCATTTGTGTGTATGTTGTGTTACAATTTTTTGGAGCAACTTGTGGCACTGCCTCCAGTGGTCACAGGTTCCTTTCGCTTCATAACACACATGACAGTATACATGTGATATGTTATGACAACGAAAGGACACAGTGCCACAAGTAGCTGCAAAAAATCGTAACACAACATACACACAAATGTCATACCAACTAATGTAAATCCACCTGATAATGGAGGTATAAACCTTTGAAACGCATTGTGGAGATAAATTAAACAGTGACTGGTACCTGTAAATTTATTGTTTCATTTAATTAATGAAGTTATCTAAAAATGGCAAATGAATCACAATTCATCATCTATGATTTGAATTGCACATTACACCAACCTTACTGCGCATGTTTGGCAGTCAACAGTTCATTTCATTGCCTGCACAATGTGTGGAGGCGTGCCATCTTTCATAACAATTATTCTACCCACACATCCACACTGTTGTAGGGTTGGAATGATGCTGGTGTGCAAAAGACTCTCATAGTGTTTACCAGTGACGGTACAGGAAACAGGACCCCCAGGATTCATCTCTTTGAAATAACGTGGCACTACAATATATGATGCCGTCAACCTGCACTGAGCAGTCACCTTTGCAGAATGAAGTGGTACCAGCTGATGTGTGCACAGCTCTTCCATTGCCTGTATTGTGCAATTCTGCGAATTGACATGTCCTCAAAGATAGAAATGGACTTTGTTTGTCCACAGAATGTTCTGTGGCCATTCATTGTCCATTTCCAAGTGAGCAAGAAATTACACAAATGTTGATCTTGCTGGCAAGTCACCAGGAAGGGTGATTTTGTATGGATAGCAATGCAGGCTGTTTTGTAGGATTTTATGCACCATGCCCAGAGTCAAATCCTGAATTCAGGCAACTCCCTGTGTACTGCATGTTTGTACACTACTGCTCAATCTCTCCTGCAGTGCTGTGGCCATATTTTCAACATACAGACATCAAAAAATGTTTTGCATCACCCCGGTTCCCAGAACTCCTGAAGATAGATGTTGACTGTGGATACTGTTTCACAGACGCAGTCTCTTTGATTGTTCAGAGCTGTCACTAAACCCACACAGAGATGTAAACAACCATGCATTAGCAGCACCTATCAGACAGAGGGGGGTCCCACAGCTGATCAGTTCCATTCATTCCACTAGGAAGGAAGGACACGGCTTGTCTTGTCTGTAGTTTAACCATGCCTAGATGCTCAATACCACAGTTAAATCAAGTCCACATTGAGGAAGGGCTCTCAACAATGGAAGTGTCCAGGCGTCTCACAGTAAACCAAAGTGATGTTGTTCAGACATGGAGGAGATACAGAGAGACAGGAACTGTTGACGACATGCCTCGCTCAGGGAGACCAAGGGCTACTACTACAGTGGATGATCGCTACCTGCAGATTGTGGCTCAGAGGAAGCCTGATAGCAATGCCACCATGATGAATAATGCTTTTTGTGCAGTTACAGGATGTCATGTTATGACTCAAACTGAGCACAATAGGCTGCACAATGAGCAATTTAACTCCCGACATCCATGGCGAGGTCCATCTTTGCAACCACGACACCATGTGGCGGGGTACAATTGAGCCCAACAACATGCCGAATAGACCGCTCAGGATTGGCATCACATTCTCTTCACCAATGAGTGTCGCATATGCCTTCAACCAGACAATTGTCGGAGATGTGTATGGAGGCAACCCGGTCAAGCTGAATGCCTTAGACACACTGTTCAGTGAGTTTACTCTTAAAGCTTCAAGGCTACGTGTTACAGGATGAGGCACTAAACATACTCCTTAATTTTTTAAATAAACCACTTTTTTGTACCCTATTTATCTGCAAATGCATGGCAGGAGCAAGGAATAAACAATTATGGCTTATCAAACTACAATAGTTACTTTGCTGTGAAGTAAAAGGAAAAACTGACTACATCAAAAGGTCATTTGTAAAAGCAAATAATATCGCTGGTTAAAAATGAGAATCATTGGACATTGTGACAGACTCAAATCATCCTCGGTAAACAGGGAGAGACATCGCCGCTCGAGACTGCTCTAGTCTCCAACAGAGCCCCTCCTGTGGCCATCCAGTATGTGAAGAGGATTCCCGCACTGACACAGTGCAATTTCCAACTAGCTCTGAGCATCGGCAATTGTGTCTGTGTCAGCAGAAACAGTAGGCCATTACATTTGTTTGTTTGCCGACTGTTGCAGGAACACATTCACAGCGTTGCCGAAGTGTGCTCGTGTGTTAACATCTTGAAAGAGGAAGCGGCAACCAAAATGTTGACTGTAGAACTGGACAATATGCCAGATCCCATTCAGACACTTCACAGCCCTCATATTACCCTCTATACAGGGTAGAGGTATCTGATATCCCTATGTGACAGGGTGGCAACTCGGCCTGGATCTTTCAGGTATTTCTGGAATTTTAGTTCATATGTTTAAAACACACAAGCTTTTGTAATGTCGTACAGATTTATCATAAAAAAAACACTGAAATGTTTGAACTGTGCTACTAGTGGCGAGTGTTAGAAAGGAAGGTCACATTACACTGCTCACTGAGAGACGTTTTGCTGAGTGGTGGCTGAAACTATTCTGTACATGTGAGCCTTGCAACTAGGTGGCATTGTGTGGAACAAGATATGTGTCTTGCAGTCCAATAGGCATCTATTAGTTTTTTGAACCAGATTACATCAAAAGTTGTGCTGTTTCCCCACAGGACAAAACCTGTCTTAGTGAGCCGTACTTCATTATTTCACATCAACAATTTCTTTTCAGCATCTGTTGAATGCTAAGTGTACTTTCAACCAATTGTGATAGCTGTAGGAAGTCTACTTTTGGCTAATTGTGATTACTCAATAAAGAATATTCAGTATGGTTACATGAAACGAGGAAAGACAAATATTCTGCGTACTGTAAGATATTTCTGACATATTGTGCTTTATTCAGTGTATTGAAATTCATTTTGCCATTTAGTGGGACATGGAAATATCAATTTGCCCAAAATGTGTTAATATTTTCAGTTATCCATGAACATATCAAACCAGCAATTTTTTTAAAGGCAATAAAAATACTGAATATTTAAAGCATGTTCAACTTTAAGTTTCCACCCCTAATATGATTATTTGGAAAAAATATAACAAAAATATAACAAATATAACAACACTATGGAGAAGTCCTGGAAAATTCAGGGATATTTAAAAATCCAATAGAGTGGTCACTCTGCATTGTTATCATTATAATCTTGTCCAGTTTCCAGTCACTCACTGGATGTGTTTGGAGCATAGGCCCTTCCATTGTCTTCTGTATTCCCGCCATCTCTCCATTTCCACCTGGATGCAGTCTTCTCCTTTCTGTCGCACATGGTCCTTCTCTCCTTTCAGCCACCTGTCTCTTGGTTTTTCCCCTTCCCTTTCACCTCGTGTATCTTTCACGGCATCCCCTTTTTGCTCTATTCACTTAATGCATCCGTGCGAACCTCAGTTTCTCTGTACCAATCCTGTAATGGTTCCTCCTTCTTCTTGAATCTCTCACTCCTTAACTTGTCCATCTTTGTCTCTCCGGTACTATTTCTCAACAATTTCATGTCAGTAGTGTGCATTTTGCTCCTCTGTTCCTTTCATTATGCAGACCTATGAGGCATACATCAGGATTGAATCTAAGTATGGCTGGTATCTAACCATTTTGTTGTTTTAAATGACACCGTTGCTCCATATAGGGCACCTAACACACTTCCAGAATCCTTCTGCTTGTTTCCCCCATTCTACATATATGTCTGCATCTACATCTACATACATACTCAGCAAGCCACCATATGGTGCGTGGTGGAGGGTACCTGTACCACTACAAATCATTTCCTTTCCTGTTCAGCTCACAAATAGAGGGAGCAATAAAGGATGGTCTATATGTCCGCACTGATTTCTCGCATCTTATCTTTGTGGTCCTTACCTAGAATGTATGTTGGTGGCAGTGGAATTGTTCTCCAGTCAGCTTCAAATGCCGGTTCTCTAAATTTTCTCAACAGTATTCCTTGAAAAGAATGTTGCCTTCCCTCCAGCGATTCAAATTTTAGTTCCTGAAGCATCTCTGTAACAATTGTGTGTTATTCGAACCTACTGGCAGCATATCTAGCAGCGCACCGCCCAGTTGCTTCGATGTCTTCCTTTAATCCGCCCTTGTTTGGATCCAAACACTCAAGCAGTTTTCAAGAATAGGTCACACTAGTGCCTTACATGCAGTCATCTTTACAGGTGAACTACACTTTCCTAAAATTCTCCCAGTAAACTGAAGTCGACCATTCAGCTTCCCTACCACAATCCTCATGTGCTCATTACATTTCATATCTTTTTGTAACATTGCATCCAAATATTTAAGTGGTGTGACTGTGTCAAGCAGGATACTACTAATGCTGTATCTCAACATTAAGGATTTGTTTTTATGACTCATCCACATTAACTTACATTTTTCTACATTTAGAGCTAGATGCCATTTGTCGAGTCGAAACAAGGCCCCCGGAGTAGACAACATTCCATTGGAACTACTGATAGCCTTGGGAGAGCCAGTCCTGAGAAAACTCTACCATCTGGTGAGCAAGATGTATGAGACAGGCGAAATATCCTCAGACTTCAAGAAGAATATAATAATACCAATCCCAGAGAAAGCAGGTGTTGACAGATGAGAAAATTACCGAACAATCAGTTTAATAAGCCACAGCTGCAAAATACTAACACGAATTCTTTACAGACGAATGGAAAAACTAGTAGAAGCCGACCTCGGGGAAGATCAGTTTGGATTCCGTAAAAATACTGGAACACGTGAGGCAATACTGACCTTACGACTTATCTTAGAAGAAAGATTAAGGAAAGGCAAACCTACGTTTCTAGCATTTGTAGACTTAGAGAAAGCTTTTGACAATATTGACTGGAATACTCTCTTTCAGATTCTAAAGGTGGCAGGGGTAAAATACAGGGAGCGAAATGCTATTTACAAGGGGAAGGGAGTAAGACAGGGTTGTAGCCTCTCCCCGATGTTATTCAATCTGTATATTGAGCAAGCAGTAAATGAAACAAAAGAAAAATTCGGAGTAGGTATTAAAATCCATGGAGAAGAAATATAAACTTTGAGGTTCGCCGATGACATTGTAATTCTGTCAGAGACAGCAAAGGACTTGGAAGAGCAGTTGAACAGAATGGACAGTGTCTTGAAACGAGGATATAAGATGAACATCAAAAAAAGCAAAACGAGGATAATGGAATGTAGTCAAATTAAGTCGGGTGATGCTGAGGGAATTATATTAGGAAATGAGACACTTAAAGTAGTAAAGGAGTTTTGCTATTTGGGGAGCAAAATAACTTATGATGGTCGAAGTAGAGAGGATATAAAATGTAGACTGGCAATGGAAAGGAAAGCGTTTCTGAAGAAGAGAAGTTTGTTTACATCGAGTATAGATATAATTGTCAGGAAGTCTTTTCTGAAAGTATTTGTATGGAGTGTAGCCATGTTTGGAAGTGAAACATGGACGATAAATAGTTTGGACAAGAAGAGAATAGAAGCTTTTGAAATGTGGTGCTACAGAAGAATGCTGAAGATTAGATGGGTAGATCACATAACTAATGAGGAGGTATTGAAAAGAATTGGGGAGAAGAGGAGTTTATGCCACAACTTGACTAGAAGGGATTGGTTGGTAGGACATGTTCTGAGGCATCAAGGGATCACCAATTTGGTACTGGAGGGCAACGTGGAGGGTAAAAATCGTAGAGGGAGACCAAGAGATGAATACACTAAGCAGATTCAGAAGGATGTAGGTTGCAGTAGGTACTGGGAGATGAAGCAGCTTGCACAGGATAGAGTAGCATGGAGAGCTGCATCAAACCAGTCCCAGGACTGAAGACAACAACAACAACAATGCCATTTGTCACACCAACTAGAAATTTTGTCTAAGTCATATTGTATCCTCCTCCAGTCTCTCAACTTTGACACCTTCCCATAAAACACAGCATCATCAGCAGACATCCAGTGGCTACTGCTTGTCTTGTCTGTCAGATCATTTATGTATATAGAGAACAACAGTGGTCCTACCACACTTCCCTGGGGCACTTGTGACTGTACCCTTGCCTCTAATGAACACTCACTGTCGAAGATAGCATACTGAGTTCTATTACTTAAGAAGTCTTTGAGCTACTCACATACCTGGGAACCTATTCCACATGCTTGCACCCTCACTAACAGACTGCAGAGAGGCAGTGTGTCAAATGCTTTTCGTAAATCTAGAAAAATGAAATCTGCTTGGTGCCTTTCATCTTTGGTTCACAGCATGCAATGTCAGAAAAGGGCAATCTGAATTCTGCACAATCGATTATTTCAAAAACTGTTCTGATTTGTGGATGCCTCTAGGAAATTTATTATTTTCAAACTGAGAATTCATTCAAGAATTTGTGATGGTTGCCTGCTTTCTTTATTTCTTCGTTTGTTATCCTTGGTGTCAATGTATTGGCTGAAAAGCTAGGAGATGTCTACTGCCTACTGTAAATGACGTAGCCGACAGGTGCACAGTTACATTTCACAGTACTTTACTTTCACTGTTTACCACCCCCCAATAACACACAGTTGTATATGGCCAGTGCGCTGTTGTTTAACTTTCGATAAGGCTCATGAATAGTTTGAAGGCAAACATCCCCATACTGCTACGATAGTTTACTGTTGAACATCTAGGAGCAGTAAAAAACATAACCACATAGTCCACAGGTCTTTCAGAATAATCAGGTTCGTATGGAGCAGACACTGTCATTGTTTTAACATGCAGCCTATTGGTGTAACACTTATTTCGCTGTTACATTGCTGTATTGTTGTCGTTTTAACCACCACACATTCCTTGTCTGAAACTCGGCCATGGACTGACTGTCCAGTGACCAAAAATTGGGCTCTTATAATATATCATCACAATAATAGGTACTGAAATTACACATTGTTCAAAGTTAAATTTACAGAAATTACAATTAAAACTTAACTTGTTTAATTAATTGAATACATCGAAAAATTAGTTCCTTTTAACAGTTTCCTCTACTACAAGGCTTAAGCCAAATTATTTGTTTAAATCACGAAATTAACATGTATAGTTATGATAACAATACTTTTGACAAAACTGTTAATTACTTTGGAATTAATTAAGGACTGGCTTTGCTAACATGTTTTCGAATAGAGCCAAATAGTTGCTTTAAGATTACTTTTAGATGTTCCCCGAAATGCTTATAATTAATACAGAATTTATCTATGTTTATACATCAACAATAACATTTAAGTAATGAAACAATTACTGATTTCACCCTATAACAAAAGATACTAACTAGGAATAGTCGAAATAAATTAGATAATCAATTACGTACATAAAACTAAGCACAAAATTAGATCTGGTGTTACATTCTTTAAGTCTAAGGGCCAACCTTTCTCTTTTATGGGAATGCAAATTATACTCACAAATGTTAATGGTAGTTAAAAAAAAAAATCCTGCTTGCTTCGTCACAAATTCTGCAGAGATCAGTCTTAAGATACTGGTGTGTAATTCTGTGGGTCCGTTCTTTTACCCTTCCTATACACTGGAGTGCCCCATGCTTTTTTACAGTTGTCTGTGACTTTGTGCTAGGCAGGAGATATACTATAAATGCAAGAGGCCAATGCTGTAAAGTACTATCTGGAAAAAGAAGGAAAAAGGGGGAGGGGATTCCATCTCATCCTGGTGGCTTATTTGTTTCCAGCTCTTTGAGGTGTATATGTGGTGCCTGTTCTTTCAGACATGTCCAAAAGAACAGTCACCAAATGTATAATTAAGATGAGGATGGCCAGTGATCACTTCAATGTGGACACACACCACACTCACATTCCTACTTGAATTGTCAAAAAGTTAAGAATAATGTCATCCATACGGGAGTCTGTGCGCCAGTAAAACTATAGTGTTTTTTTAATTGTTTTTAAATTTTTTATTTGAGGGGATCTGCAGCCTCCAGATGCTTACTAAACGTCATCTGTTGTAGGCTGTAATGCAAAGTTAACTGCACAACAGGATAAACATTGCATTACACCCTACTATGTACCATGTTTATGTTTGTACGATCCTCCTTTGTGAACGATTTCTTAAACATGGTATTTAAAACCTTGGCTTTCCTTTTGCTATCTTCTATTGGCACACCAGACTGGTCAATGAATGACTCAGTAGAAGTCTTAGACCCACTTAGCAATTTTACGTAGGACCAGAACTTTCTCGGGTTCTCAGCCAAAGCTTTTGCAAAGGTATGACAATGGTAGTTGTGGTACACTTCACACAGAGATATTTTTACACGTGTACTGATCTCTAGTAACCTTTTTGTGTCATCATTTGTGCGTTCATTTTTGAACTGAGAGTACAACGGCTTTTACTTCCTCAACATTTTCCCAATTTTGGTGTTGATATCACAAAAAGCAACAAACATGAAGTGGTTTGTCACACTTTACACACATAGTAGTAGTTTTTTTGTGGCAACTTTGACATTTCAGCTGCTTCTTCATTTTTGTTACCTTGTCCGTTGATAATTCAGCAACCTAATGTTCTCTTCCATCAAATCTAGAATCTAGTTTTGCTCTCTTACTAGGATGTCCTCTGCTGGCAGTGACTCTTTTGTTACTTTCAAGAATTGCAGTGACAATTCGACTACGAAATGTCAGATGATCTATAGATTCTTCGTTGTGCATGTAAAGATCCCGGGCATTTTGCTCTGCAGTGTCTATAAAATGTGCAATGATTAGGAAATACCACTTTTTCCCTCTTACAGAGCATCTATGTAGAGATACATTTTGGTCAGCTCAATCTATGCCTCCGATATCAGTATTGTAGGAGTGTAGTAAGTTAGGTTGAGACACGCAAAACCTTTTCTTTTGTTCCTTGGAAAATCTTGCTAAGGAGCGTAGTGGTTGCACTCTGTCAAAGTTGGTGGCTACAGTAACAACATTGTTGTCATTCCAACGTACAACGGAAATCCCAGATGCTGAGTCAGAACAAACTTCATATGATCCTCTATTTTCTTTTATCTACAGATGATACAGTACAATTCTTAGCTCTATTTCCTCTTATTGTTCCTGTTGCTTCCACGCCCCTCTCTTTTAGGTCTTGTAGTAGTTTAACGCTGGTAAAGAGGTTATCCAAGTATATTCAATATGGGACATGTGGATGTAACTGGTCAACATAAGTCATTACAACACCTTTCGTTTCACAATCCTTACTACACATGCCAGCATTAGGTATTTCCTCATCTTTTGATTCTAACATGTCCAAAAGTTCCATAAGTGTACATCGTTTTCTGTGAATACAAAATGACAACATCTTACCCTGATGTCCTTCTGGAAGGACGGTTCAAAACATTATTGAATTACAACTAATGAAAACTTTCAATCATAATATGAGCCCATAAATAACGTAGGTTAATTCTTTAAGATATTATATGACAAGTTTCAGAATTATTGACGCAATATGAAAGAAAATATACATAAACTTAGATGACAAGGTCAGTCAGTTCGTTCGTGGCAAAATAGGCCCTACTTCCAAGACACAGTTTCTGACTCACTGTGAACGACAGCGTCAAACTGACTGTCGCAGCGCGCAGCTGACTCTGCCTACTTCTTAAACAATGCGTCACAGTCCGTTGAAAAAATGCGTTATTCGCAAAAATAAATAACTTCAATAGTGAGTTATGTCGTCCTTCCAGGACGTCAGGGTTATCTGGGTTAAAAACTAAGCTCCTCCTCCATGTACATCCATGAGGTGGTATGATGGTGATTTACTGGATTACCATCTTGTACACACAATAAAGCATAGATACACAGTTCCATATAAGTGTCTACACGTTACTAAGGACCAGTTTTGTGTACATTAACATATAGTTCAACTCAGAGAAATGTATAAGTTTTATGTATAATGAGAGCACACACAAACGAGACAAAAGACATGAGAGAGAGCATTATGCACTTATGTGGATAGTGATACTATCATGTACCCAAGGTATTAAAGGGCAGTGCATAGATAAAGCTGTGATTTGTACTCAGATGATTCATGTGACAAGGTGTCCAATGCGATTGTGGTCCACATGATGGAATTAATGGGCTTTGAATGTGGAACGGTAGTTGGAGCTAGACGCATAGGTCATTCATTTTTGGAAATTGTTAGGGAAGTCAATATTCTGAGACCCACACTGTTAAGAGTGTGCTGTGAATACCAAATTTCAGGCACTGTCTCTCAACACGGACATCACCGTGGCTGACTGCCTTCAGTTAATGGCAGAGAAGAGCGCAGTTTGCATGTCTTTTAGGATAGTGCGGCACAATTTAGTGTTAATGCGCTGTGGCAGCAGATGACCGACACAAGTGCCTTTGCTAAAAGCACAATTCACCTGCAGCACCCTGTGGTGTCACCGTCAGACACCACACTTGCTAGGTGGTAGCCTTTAAATCTGCCGCAGTCCGGTAGTATACGTCGGACACACGTGTCGCCACTACCGGTGATTGCAGACCGAGCGCCGCCACACGGCAGGTCTAGAGAGACTCCCTAGCACTCGCCCCAGTTGTACAGCCGACTTTGCTAGAGATGGTTCGCTGACTAAATACGCTCTCATTTGCCGAGACCGTAGTTAGCATAGCCTTCAGCTACGTCATTTGCTACGACCTAGCAAGGCGCCATTATCAGTTTCTATTGATATTGTGTATCACGTAATGTCAAGAGCTCCGTTCGTCATTAATAGATTAAAGTAAAGTATTCCACCAGCTAAGTCCATTGTTTCTCAATTCTAATTCCCTTGCCCTGTTCCAGACCTCATGCCACGCTGCGTGAGCTAAATCGCGTGCCTTTCGGCCTCCTCTAGTAACACGGTGTTGGCTCTCCTGCCAACCACAACATATCCCTCCTGGGCTTGTGCCATATTGGTTGGACCTTAAATGACTGGAAGAACGTGGCGTGGTCAGATGACTCCCCATTGCAGTTGGTAAGAGCTGATGGTAGGATTCGAGTGTAGCACAGACCCCATGAAACCGTGCATCCGAAATGTCAACAGTGCACTGTGCAAGCTGGTGGTGGCTCCATAATAGTGTGGGCTGTGTTTAAATGAAATGGACTGTGTGCCCTGGTCCAACTGAACTGATCATTGACTGGAAATGGTTATGTTTGGCTACCTGAAGACCATTTGCAGCCATTCGTGGATTTCATGTTCCCAAACAACAATAGAATTTTTGTACAATACTGGCCACTAAAATTTCTGCACCATGAATATGACGTGCTACAGACGCGAAATTTAACTGACAGGAAGTAGATGCTGTGATATGCAAATGAGTAGCTTTTGAGAGCATTCACACAAGGTTGGCGCCAGTGGCGACACCTTCAACTTGCTGACACGAGGAAAGTTTCCGACCGATTTCTCATACACAAACAGCAGTTGACCAGCATTGCCTGGTGAAACATTGTTGTGATGCCTTGTGTAAGGAGGAGAAATGTGTACCATCACGTTTCTGAATTTGATAAAGGTCAGATTGTAGTCTATCGCGATTGTGGTTTATCGAATTGCGACATTGCTGCTCGCGTTGGTCGAGATCTGATGACTGTTAGCAGAATATTGAATCGGTGGGTTGAGGAGGGTGATATGGAACGCCGTGCTGGATCGCAATGGCCTTGTATCACCAGCAGCTGAGATGACAGTCATCTTATCTGCATGGCTGTAACGGATCGTGCAGCCATGTCGCGATCCCTGAGTCAACAGATGGGGGTGTTTGCAAAACAACAACCATCTGCAAAAACAGTTTGATGACTTTTGCAGCGGCATGGACTATCAGCTCTGAGGCTGTGGCTGTGGGTTACCCTTGATGTCACATCACAGACAGGAGCGCCTGCGATGGTGTACTCGACGACGAACCTGGGTGCACGAATGGCAAAACGTCATTTTTTTGGACGAATCCAGGTTCTGTATACAGCATCGTGATGGTCGCATCCGTGTTTGGCGACATCACGGTGAACGCACATTGGAAGTGTGTATTCGTCATCACCATTATGGTGTATCACCCGGTGTGATGGTATGGGGTGCCCTTGGTTACACGTCTCGGTCACCTCTTGATCGCATTGACGGCACTTTGAACAGTGGACGTTACATTTCAGATGTGTTACGACCCGTGGCTCTACCCTTCATTCGATCCCTGCGAAACTCTACATTTCAGGAGGATAATGCACGACCGCATGTTGCAGGTCCTGTACGGGTCTTTCTGGGTACAGAAAATGTTCGGCTGCTGCCCTGGCCAGCACATTCTTCAGATCCCTCTCCAACTGAAAACGTCTGGTCAATGGTGTCCGAGCATCTGGCTGGTGACAATACGCCAGTAACTACTCTCGATGAACTGTGGTATTGTGTTGAAGCTGCATGGGCAGCTGTACCAGTACACACCATCCAAGCTCTGTTTGACTCAATGCCAAGGCGTATCAAGGCCGTTATTACGGCCAGAGGTGGTTAATCTGGGTACTGATTTCTCAGGATCTATGCACCCAAACTGCATGAAAACGTAATCATATGTCAGTTCTACTGTAATATATTTGTCCAATGAATACCCATTTATCATCTACATTTCTTCTTGGTGTAGCAGTTTTAATGGCCAGTAGTATAGATGACAGTGCACCATGTCAGAACATTCTGGACAATTTGAGTGAAATATTTGACCACTCAGATCATCCAAAATGAATCTACACGATCAAGAGGTAAGTTTGTGCACAAAATCCTGCATTGGTAACACTTTCACGAATACAGAGTGCTATAGAGGCAGCATGGCTCTAATCTATACTTTCAGTGGCTTGTGGAGTCCATGTCACATTGAGTTATTGCACTACACTGGGTAAAAGGATGTCTGACTCAATAGTCAGAGCTATCTCATAACTTTTGTCATTTCAGTGTATATAACTTTGATAAATTTCACAGGATAAAATATTTATGATGTACATTAGAGAACCAAGGGAATTATTAGGCTCACAGTATGTTAAATGAAGACAAGAACTTATTGTAGAGCTCTGCGGCGTGAAATGTCTGGTATGCGATGACTTCACAGCTGTTAAAACTTTCCACCCCTGGAACTTTATCGACGTTATGTCCACGGACGAGGGCTATGGTTACCCATCCATTACCTTGCTGCAGGGTATCACTGTTGCTAATAGTAAAGTTGAGAACTCCACCACAGAACACTGATGAACCATGCAGGACGACTTGCGCACCTAGATAGTTGGAAGTATGAATTGTTATTGTAAAAAAAAATTAAACTTGTTGGTGATCTCACCCATTATTACAGAAATTAAATAAAATCCATCCCTTCCCTATTAGTTACAAAAAAAAAAAAAAAAAAAAATTAATTACAATGTTGCATCAGCCACATGCGACGTACTCTGTGTGCCCGTTGACCTCGGTTGTTATGTTGACCTCGGTTGTTATGCAACTGCTTATTGCTCTGTGTTTACAAAGGTGTCAAGCCAAATGAGACTCGTGCTGCTAGCGAGACTACAGCACGCATCCGGGATAACCACCCAACTTCAGACTTAGAAAATTTCCGACTAGTAGTGTCAGCCGAGAACCTGTTGTTGGACATCTAGAACTGGGGGATCAAGGAGGCAACAATTTTGTCTATGCTGTTGTTGTTGTTGTGGTCTTCAGCCTCAGAGCTGATAGTCCATGCCGCTGCAAAAGTCATCAAACTGTTTTTGCAGATGGTTGTTGTTTTGCAAACACCCCCATCTGTTGACTCAGGGATCGCGACATGGCTGCACGATCCGTTACAGCCATGCAGATAAGATGACTGTCATCTCAGCTGCTGGTGATACAAGGCCATTGCGATCCAGCACGGCGTTCCATATCACCCTCCTCAACCCACCGATTCAATATTCTGCTAACAGTCATCAGATCTCGACCAACGCGAGCAGCAATGTCGCAATTCGATAAACCACAATCGCGATAGACTACAATCTGACCTTTATCAAATTCAGAAACGTGATGGTACACATTTCTCCTCCTTACACAAGGCATCACAACAATGTTTCACCAGGCAATGCTGGTCAACTGCTGTTTGTGTATGAGAAATCGGTCGGAAACTTTCCTCGTGTCAGCAAGTTGAAGGTGTCGCCACCGGCGCCAACCTTGTGTGAATGCTCTCAAAAGCTACTCATTTGCATATCACAGCATCTACTTCCTGTCAGTTAAATTTCGCGTCTGTAGCACGTCATATTCATGGTGTAGCAATTTTAGTGGCCAGTATTGTACAAAAATTCTATTGTTGTTTGGGAACATGAAATCCACGAATGGCTGCAAATGGTCTTCAGGTAGCCAAACATAACCATTTCCAGTCAATGATCAGTTCAGTTGGACCAGGGCACACAGTCCATTTCATTTAAACACAGCCCACACTATTATGGAGCCACCACCAGCTTGCACAGTGCACTGTTGACATTTCGGATGCACGGTTTCATGGGGTCTGTGCTACACTCGAATCCTACCATCAGCTCTTACCAACTGCAATGGGGAGTCATCTGACCACGCCACGTTCTTCCAGTCATTTAAGGTCCAACCAATATGGCACAAGCCCAGGAGGGATATGTTGTGGTTGGCAGGAGAGCCAACACCGTGTTACTAGAGGAGGCCGAAAGGCACGCGATTTAGCTCACGCAGCGTGGCATGAGGTCTGGAACAGGGCAAGGGAATTAGAATTGAGAAACAATGGACTTAGCTGGTGGAATACTTTACTTTAATCTATTAATGACGAACGGAGCTCTTGACATTACGTGATACACAATATCAATAGAAACTGATAATGGCGCCTTGCTAGGTCGTAGCAAATGACGTAGCTGAAGGCTATGCTAACTACGGTCTCGGCAAATGAGAGCGTATTTAGTCAGCGAACCATCTCTAGCAAAGTCGGCTGTACAACTGGGGCGAGTGCTAGGGAGTCTCTCTAGACCTGCCGTGTGGCGGCGCTCGGTCTGCAATCACCGGTAGTGGCGACACGTGTGTCCGACGTATACTACCGGACTGCGGCAGATTTAAAGGCTACCACCTAGCAAGTGTGGTGTCTGACGGTGACACCACAGGGTGCTGCAGGTGAATTGTGCTTTTAGCAAAGGCACTTGTGTCGGTCATCTGCTGCCACAGCGCATTAACACTAAATTGTGCCGCACTATCCTAAAAGACATGCAAACTGCGCTCTTCTCTGCCATTAACTGAAGGCAGTCAGCCACAGTGATGTCCGTGTTGAGAGACAGTGCCTGAAATTTGGTATTCACAGCACACTCTTAACAGTGTGGGTCTCAGAATATTGACTTCCCTAACAATTTCCAAAAATGAATGACCTATGCGTCTAGCTCCAACTACCGTTCCACATTCAAAGCCCATTAATTCCATCATGTGGACCACAATCGCATTGGACACCTTGTCACATGAATCATCTGAGTACAAATCACAGCTTTATCTATGCACTGCCCTTTAATACCTTGGGTACATGATAGTATCACTATCCACATAAGTGCATAATGCTCTCTCTCATGTCTTTTGTCTCGTTTGTGTGTGCTCTCATTATACATAAAACTTATACATTTCTCTGAGTTGAACTATATGTTAATGTACACAAAACTGGTCCTTAGTAACGTGTAGACACTTATATGGAACTGTGTATCTATGCTTTATTGTGTGTACAAGATGGTAATCCAGTAAATCACCATCATACCACCTCATGGATGTACATGGAGGAGGAGATAAGTTTTTAACCCAGATAACCCTGACGTCCTGGAAGGACGACATAACTCACTATTGAAGTTATTTATTTTTGCGAATAACGCATTTTTTCAACGGACTGTGACGCATTGTTTAAGAAGTAGGCAGAGTCAGTTGCGCGCTGTGACAGTCAGTTTGACGCTGTCGTTCACAGTGAGTGAGAAACTGTGTCTTGGAAGTAGGGCCTATTTTGCCACGAACGAACTGACTGACCTTGTCATCTAAGTGTATGTATATTTTCTTTCATATTGCGTCAATAATTCTGAAACTTGTCATATAATATCTTAAAGAATTAACCTACGTTATTTATGGGCTCATATTATGATTGAAAGTTTTCATTAGTTGTAATTCAATAATGTTTTGAACCGTCCTTCCAGAAGGACATCAGGGTAAGATGTTGTCATTTTGTATTCACAGAAAACGATGTACACTTATGGAACTTTTGGACATGTTAGAATCAAAAGATGAGGAAATACCTAATGCTGGCATGTGTAGTAAGGATTGTGAAACGAAAGGTGTTGTAATGACTTATGTTGACCAGTTACATCCACATGTCCCATATTGAATATACTTTGATAACCCCTTTACCAGCGTTAAACTACTACAAGACCTAAAAGAGAGGGGCGTGGAAGCAACAGGAACAATAAGAGGAAATAGAGCTAAGAATTGTACTGTATCATCTGTAGATAAAAGAAAATAGAGGATCATATGAAGTTTGTTCTGACTCAGCATCTGGGATTTCCGTTGTACGTTGGAATGACAACAATGTTGTTACTGTAGCCACCAACTTTGACAGGGTGCAACCACTACGCTCCTTAGCAAGATTTTCCAAGGAACAAAAGAAAAGGTTTTGCGTGTCTCAACCTAACTTACTATAAATAATGTAGGTTTTTTGAACCTGAAGTAGTAGTATGTTACAATAGAATGTATAAAAGGAGGAAGGACTTACAAACAAAAAAGAAGTTTTGCAGTCCAGAATCTTCGTCGTTCGTATGGCTGAGGTGGTGTCTCGTTTCGTATCGTAATCCATTCAATGAGACATGAAGCATTGCTTCCATACGATCATGTCACCCTGCTGTGAAGAACAAACAGATTAGTTGACTTTAAATAATGTAGGTATTTTGAACCTGAAGTAGTAGGATGTTACAATAGAAACTATAAAAGAGGAAGGAGTTACAAAAAAAAAAGGACTTTTGCACTGCAAAATCTTCTTCGTTCGTATGGCTGAGGTGGTGTCTCGTTTCGTAGCGTAATCCATTCAATGAGACATTAAGCAGTCCTGCCATACGACAATGTCACCCTGCTGTGAAGAACAAACAGATTAGTTGACTTTAAATAATGTAGGTATTTTGAACCTGACGTTGTAGTATGTTACAATAGAAAGTATAAAAGGAGGAAGGACTTACAAAAAAAAAAAAGAAGTTTTGCAGTCCAGAATCTTCGTCGTTCATATGGCTGAGGTGGTGTTTCGTTTCGTACCGTAATCCATTCAATGAGACATTAAGCAGTCCTGCCATACGACAATGTCACCCTGCTGTGAAGAACAAACAGATTAGTTGACTTTAAATAATGTAGGTATTTTGAACCTGAGTAGTAGCATGTTACAATAGAAAGTATATAAGGAGGAAGGACTTACAAAAAAAAAAGAAGTTTTGCATTCCAGAATCTTCGACGTTCGTATGGCTGAGGTGGTGTCTCGTTTCGTACCGTAATCCATTCAATGAGACATTAAGCATTGCTGCCATACGACCATGTCACCCTGCTGTGAAGAACAAACAGATTAGTTGACTTTAAATAATGTAGGTATTTTGAACCTGAGTAGTAGCATGTTACAATAGAAAGTATATAAGGAGGAAGGACTTACAAAAAAAAAAGAAGTTTTGCATTCCAAAATCTTCGTCGTTCGTATGGCTGAGGTGGTGTCTCGTTTCGTACCGTAATCCATTCAATGAGACATTAAGCGTTGCTACCATACGACCATGTCACCCTGCTGTGAAAAACAAACAGATTAGTTGACTTTAAATAATGTACGTATTTTGAACCTGAGTAGTAGCATGTTACAATAGAAAGTATAAAAGAGGAAGGACTTACAAAAAAAAAAAGAAGTTTTGCAGTCCAGAATCTTCGTTGTTTGTATGGCAGAGGTGGTGTCTCGTTTCGTACCGTAATCCATTCAATGAGACATTAAGCAATCCTGCCATACGACAATGTCACCCTGCTGTAAAGAACAAACAGATTAGTTGACTTTAAATAATGTAGGTATTTTGAAACTAAAGTAGTAGTATAATACAATAGAAACTATAAAAGGAGGAAGGACTTACATAAAAAAAAAGAAGTTTTGCAGTCCAGAATCTTCGTCGTTCATATGGCTGAGGTGGTGTCTCGTTTCGTACCGTAATCCATTCAATGAGACATTAAGCAGTCCTGCGGTACGACAGTGTCACCCTGCTGTGAAGAACAAACAGATTAGTTGACTTTAAATAATGTAGGTATTTTGAACCTGAGTAGTAGCATGTTACAATAGAAAGTATAAAAGGAGGAAGGACTTACAAAAAAAAAAGAAGTTTTACATTCCAGAATCTTCGTCATTCGTATGGCTGAGGTGGTGTCTCGTTTCATACCGTAATCCATTCAATGAGACATTAAGCAATCCTGCCATACAACAATGTAACCCTGCTGTGAAGAACAAACAGATTAGTTGACTTTAAATAATGTAGGTTTTTTGAACCTGAAGTAGTAGTATGTTACAACAGGAAGTATAAAAGAAGGAAGGACTTACAAAAAAAAAGAAGTTTTGCAGTCCAGAATCTTCGTCGTTCGTATGGCTGAGGTGGTGTCTCGTTTCGTACCGTAATCCATTCAATGAGACATTAAGCAATCCTGCCATACGACAATGTCACCCTGCTGTGACAAACAAACAGATTAGTTGACTTTAAATAATGTAGGTTTTTTGAACCTGAAGTAGTAGTATGTTACAACAGGAAGTATAAAAGGAGGAAGGACTTACAAAAAAAAAGAAGTTTTGCAGTCCAGAATCTTCGTCGTTCGTATGGCTGAGGTGGTGTCTTGTTTCGTACCGTAATCCATTCAATGAGACATTAAGCAATCCTGCCATACGACAATGTCACCCTGCTGTGAAGAACAAACAGATTAGTTGACTTTAAATAATGTAGGTATTTTGAAACTAAAGTAGTGGTATAATACAATAGAAACTATAAAAGGAGGAAGGACTTACATAAAAAAAAAGAAGTTTTGCAGTCCAGAATCTTCGTCGTTCATATGGCTGAGGTGGTGTCTCGTTTCGTACCGTAATCCATTCAATGAGACATTAAGCAGTCCTGCGGTACGACAATGTCACCCTGCTGTGAAGAACAAACAGATTAGTTGACTTTAAATAATGTAGGTACTTTGAACCTGAGTAGTAGCATGTTACAATAGAAAGTATAAAAGGAGGAAGGACTTACAAAAAAAAAAGAAGTTTTGCATTCCAGAATCTTCGTCATTCGTATGGCTGAGGTGGTGTCTCGTTTCATACCGTAATCCATTCAATGAGACATTAAGCAATCCTGCCATACAACAATGTAACCCTGCTGTGAAGAACAAACAGATTAGTTGACTTTAAATAATGTAGGTTTTTTGAACCTGAAGTAGTAGTATGTTACAACAGGAAGTATAAAAGGAGGAAGGACTTACAAAAAAAAGAAGTTTTGCAGTCCAGAATCTTCGTCGTTCGTATGGCTGAGGTGGTGTCTCGTTTCGTACCGTAATCCGTTCAATGAGATATTAAGCAATCCTGACATACGACAATGTCACCCTGCTGTGAAGAACAAACAGATTAGTGGACTTTGAATAATGTAGGTATTTTGAACTTGATGTTGTAGTATGTTACAATAGAAAGTATAAAAGGAGGAACGACTTACAAAAAAAAAAAAGAAGTTTTGCAGTCCAGAATCTTCGTCGTTCATATGGCTGAGGTGGTGTTTCGTTTTGTACCGTAATCCATTCAATGAGACATTAAGCAGTCCTGCCATACGAAAATGTCACCCTGCTGTGAAGAACAAACAGATTAGTTGACTTTAAATAATGTAGGTAGCTCGAACCTGAAAAAGTAGTAAGCTACAATAGAAACTATAAAAGGAGAAATGACTGCCAAAAAAAAAATTAAGTTTTGCAGTCCAGAATCTTCGTCATTCGTATGGCGGAGTTGGCGTCTCGTTTTGTACCGTAATCCATTCAATGAGACATTAAGCATTGCTGCCATACGACCATGTCACCCTGCTGTGAAGAACAAACAGATTAATTGACTTTAAATAATGTAGGTAGCTCGAACCTGAACTAGTAATAAGCTACAATAGAAAGTGTAAAAGGAGGAAGGACATACAAAAAAAAAAGAAGTTTTGAAGTCCAGAATCTTCGTCGTTCGTATGGCGGAGTTGGTGTCTCGTTTCGTACCGTAATCCATTCAAAGAGACATTAGGCGTTGCTGCCATACGACCATGTCACCCTGCTGTGAAAAACAAACAGATTAGTTGACTTTAAATAATGTAGGTATTTTGAACCTGAAGTAGTAGCATGTTACAATAGAAAGTATATAAGGAGGAAGGACTTACAAAAAAAAAAGAAGTTTTGCAGTCGAGAATCTTCGTCGTTCATATGGCTGAGGTGGTGTTTCGTTTCGTACCGTAATCCATTCAATGAGACATTAAGCAGTCCTGCCATACGACAATGTCATCCTGCTGTGAAAAACAAACAGATTAGTTGACTTTAAATAATGTAGGTATTTTGAACCTGAGTAGTAGCATGTTACAATAGAAAGTATAAAAGGAGTATGGACTTACAAAAAAAAAAAAGAAGTTTTGCAGTCCAGAATCTTCGTCGTTCGTACGGCTGAGGTGGTGCCTCGTTTCGTTACGTAATCCATTCAATGAGACATTAAGCAATCCTGCCATACGACAATGTCACCCTGCTGTGAAGAACAAACAGATTAGTTGACTTTAAATAATGTAGGTAGCTCGAACCTGAACAAGTAGTAAGCTACAATAGAAACTATAAAAAGAGAAATGACTGCCAAAAAAAAAATTAAGTTTTGCAGTCCAGAATCTTCGTCATTCGTATGGCGGAGTTGGTGTCTTGTTTCGTACCGTAATCCATTCAATGAGACATTAAGCATTGCTGCCATACGACCAAGTCACCCTGCTGTGAAGAACAAACAGATTAATTGACTTTAAATAATGTAGGTAGCTCGAACCTGAACTAGTAATAAGCTACAATAGAAAGTGTAAAAGGAGGAAGGACATACAAAAAAAAAAGAAGTTTTGAAGTCCAGAACCTTCGTCGTTCGTATGGCTGAGTAGGTGTCTCGTTTCGTACCGTAATCCATTCAATGAGACATTAAGCGTTGCTGCCATACGACCATGTCACCCTGCTGTGAAAAACAAACAGATTAGTTGACTTTAAATAATGTAGGTATTTTGAACCTGAGTAGTAGCATGTTACAATAGAAAGTATATAAGGAGGAAGGACTTAAAAAAAAAGAAAAAGAAGTTTTGCAGTCCAGAATCTTCGTCGTTCGTACGGCTGAGGTGGTGCCTCGTTTCGTTACATAATGCATTCAATGAGACATTAAGCAATCCTGCCATACGACAATGTCATCCTGCTGTGAAGAACAAACAGGTTAGTTGACTTTGAATAATGTAGGTATTTTGAACCTGACGTTGTAGTATGTTACAATAGAAAGTATAAAGGGAGGAAGGACTTACAAAAAAAAAAAGAAGTTTTGCAGTCGAGAATCTTCGTCGTTCATATGGCTGAGATGGTGTTTCGTTTCGTACCGTAATCCATTCAATGAGACATTAAGCAGTCCTGCCATACGACAATGTCACCCTGCTGTGAAGAACAAACAGATTATTTGACTTTAAGTAATGTAGGTATTTTGAACCTGAGTAGTAGCATGTTACAATAGAAAGTATATAAGGAGGAAGGACTTACAAAAAAAAAAGAAGTTTTGCAGTCCAGAATCTTCGTCGTTCGTATGGCTGAGGTGGTGTCTCGTTTCGTACCGTAATCCATTCAATGAGACATTAAGCAATCCTGCCATACGACAATGTCACCCTGCTGTGAAGAACAGACTGATTAGTTGACTTTAAATAATGTAGGTATTTTGAACCTGAAGTAGTAGTATGTTACAATAGAAAGTATAAAAGAGGAAGGACTTACAAAAAAAAAAAGAAGTTTTGCAGTCCAGAATCTTCATTGTTCGTATGGCAGAGGTGGTGTCTCGTTTCGTACCGTAATCCATTCAATGAGACATTAAGCAATCGTGCCATACGACAATGCCACCCTGCTGTGAAGAACAAACAGATTAGTTGACTTTAAATAATGTAGGTATTTTGAAACTAAAGTAGTAGTATAATACAATAGAAACTATAAAAGGAGGAAGGACTTACATAAAAAAAAAGAAGTTTTGCCGTCCAGAATCTTCGTCGTTCATATGGCTGAGGTGGTGTCTCGTTTCGTACCGTAATCCACTCAATGAGACATTAAGCAATCCTGCCAGACGACAATGTCACCCTGCTGTGAAGAACAAACAGATTAGTTGACTTTAAATAATGTAGGTATTTTGAACCTGAGTAGTAGCATGTTACAATAGAAAGTATAAAACAGGAAGGACTTACAAAAAAAAAAAGAAGTTTTGCAGTCCAGAATCTTCGTTGTTCGTATGGCAGAGGTGGTGTCTCGTTTCGTACCGTAATCCATTCAATGAGACATTAAGCAATCCTGCCATACGACAATGTCACCCTGCTGTGAAGAACAAACAGATTAGTTGACTTTAAATAATGTAGGTATTTTGAAACTAACGTAGTAGTATAATACAATAGAAACTATAAAAGGAGGAAGGACTTACATAAAAAAAAAGAAGTTTTGCAGTCCAGAATCTTCGTCGTTCATATGGCTGAGGTGGTGTCTCGTTTCGTACCGTAATCCATTCAATGAGACATTAAGCAGTCCTGCGGTACGACAATGTCACCCTGCTGTGAAGAACAAACAGATTAGTTGACTTTAAATAATGTAGGTATTTTGAACCTGAGTAGTAGCATGTTACAATAGAAAGTATAAAAGGAGGAAGGACTTACAAAAAAAAAAGAAGTTTTGCATTCCAGAATCTTCGTCATTCGTATGGCTGAGGTGGTGTCTCGTTTCATACCGTAATCCATTCAATGAGACATTAAGCAATCCTGCCATACAACAATGTAACCCTGCTGTGAAGAACAAACAGATAAGTTGACTTTAAATAATGTAGGTTTTTTGAACCTGAAGTAGTAGTATGTTACAATAGGAAGTATAAAAGGAGGAAGGACTTACAAAAACAAAGAAGTTTTGCAGTGCAGAATCTTCGTCGTTCGTATGGCTGAGGTGGTGTCTCGTTTCGTACCGTAATCCATTCAATGAGACATTAAGCAATCCTGCCATACGACAATGTCACCCTGCTGTGAAGAACAAACAGATTAGTGGACTTTGAATAATGTAGGTATTTTGAACCTGATGTTGTAGTATGTTACAATAGAGAGTATAAAAGGAGGAACGACTTACAAAAAAAAAAAGAAGTTTTGCAGTCCAGAATCTTCGTCGTTCATATAACTGAGGTGGTGTTTCGTTTTGTACCGTAATCAATTCAATGAGACATTAAGCAGTCCTGCCATACGACAATGTCACCCTGCTGTGAAGAACAAACAGATTAGTTGACTTTAAATAATGTAGGTATTTTGAACCTGAGTAGTAGCATGTTACAATAGAAAGTATAAAAGGAGTAAGGACTTACAAAAAAAAAAAAGAAGTTTTGCAGTCCAGAAACTTCGTCGTTCGTACGGCTGAGGTGGTGCCTCGTTTCGTTACGTAATCCATTCAATGAGACATTAAGCAATCCTGCCATACGACAATGTCACCCTGCTGTGAAGAACAAACAGATTAGTTGACTTTAAATAATGTAGGTAGCTCGAACCTGAACAAGTAGTAAGCTACAATAGAAACTATAAAAGGAGAATTGACTGCCAAAAAAAAAATTAAGTTTTGCAGTCCAGAATCTTCGTCATTCGTATGGCGGAGTTGGTGTCTCGTTTCGTACCGTAATCCATTCAATGAGACATTAAGCATTGCTGCCATACGACCATGTCACCCTGCTGTGAAGAACAAACAGATTAATTGACTTTAAATAATGTAGGTAGCTCGAACCTGAACTAGTAATAAGCTACAATAGAAAGTGTAAAAGGAGGAAGGACAAAAAAAAAAAAAAGAAGTTTTGAAGTTAAGAATCTTCGTCGTTCGTATGGCTGAGTTGGTGTCTCGTTTCGTACCGTAATCCATTCAATGAGACATTAAGCGTTGCTGCCATACGACCATGTCACCCTGCTGTGAACAACAAACAGATTAGTTGACGTTAAATAATGTAGGTATTTTGAACCTGAAGTAGTAGTATGTTACAATAGAAAGTATAAAAGGAGGAAGGACTTACAAAAAAAAAAGAAGTTTTGCAGTCCAGAATCTTCGTCGTTCGTACGGCTGAGGTGGTGCCTCGTTTCGTTACATAATCCATTCAATGAGACATTAAGCATTTCTGCCATACGACAATGTCATCCTGCTGTGAAGAACAAACAGATTAGTTGACTTTGAATAATGTAGGTATTTTGAACCTGACGTTGTAGTATGTTACAATAGAAAGTATAAAGGGAGGAAGGACTTACAAAAAAAAAAAGAAGTTTTGCAGTCGAGAATCTTCGTCGTTCATATGGCTGAGGTGGTGTTTCGTTTCGTACCGTAATCCATTCAATGAGACATTAAGCAGTCCTGCCATACGACAATGTCACCCTGCTGTGAAGAACAAACAGATTAGTTGACATTAAACAATGTAGGTATTTTGAACCTGAGTAGTAGCATGTTACAATAGAAAGTATATAAGGAGGAAGGACTTACAAAAAAAAAAGAAGTTTTGCATTCCAGAATATTTGTCGTTCGTATGGCTGAGGTAGTGTCTCGTTTCGTACCGTAATCCATTCAATGAGACATTAAGCAATCCTGCCATATGACAATGTCACCCTGCTGTGAAGAACGAACAGATTAGTTGACTTTTATAATGTAGGTATTTTGAACCTGAAGTAATAGTATGTTACAATAGAAAGTATAAAAGGAGGAAGGACTTACAAAAAAAAAGAAGTTTTGCAGTCCAGAATCTTCATCGTTCGTATGGCTGAGGTGGTGTCTCGTTTCGTACCGTAATCCATTCAATGAGACATGAAGCATTGCTGCCATACGACCATGTCACCCTGCTGTAAAGAACAAACAGATTAGTTGACTTTAAATAATTTTGGTATTTTGAACCTTAAGTAGTAGTATGTTACAATAGAAAGTATAAAAGAGGAAGGACTTACAAAAAAAAAAAAAAGAAGTTTTGCAGTCCAGAATCTTCGTTGTTCGTATGGCTGAGGTGGTGTCTCGTTTCGTACCGTAATCCATTCAATGAGACATTAAGAAATCCTGCTATACGACAATGTCACCCTGCTGTGAAGAACAAACAGATTAGTTGACTTTAAATAATGTACGTATTTTGAAACTAAAGTTGTAGTATGTTACAATAGAAACTATAAAAGGAGGAAGGACTTACAAAAAAAAAAGAAGTTTTGCATTCCAGAATCTTCCTCGTTCGTATGGCTGAGGTCGTGTCTCGTTTCGTACCGTAATCCATTCAATGAGACATTAAGCAGTCCTGCGGTACGACAATGTCACCCTGCTGTGAAGAACAAACAGATTAGTTGACTTTAAATAATGTAGGTATTTTGAACCTGAGTAGTAGCATGTTACAATAGAAAGTATAAAAGGAGGAAGGACTTACAAAAAAAAAAGAAGTTTTGCATTCCAGAATCTTCGTCATTCGTATGGCTGAGGTGGTGTCTCGTTTCGTACCGTAATCCATTCAATGAGACATTAAGCAATCATGCCATACAACAATGTAACCCTGCTGTGAAGAACAAACAGATTAGTTGACTTTAAATAATGTAGGTATTTTGAACGAGAAGTTGTAGTATGTTACAATAGAAAGTATAAAAGAAGGAAGGACTAACAAAAAAAAAGAAGTTTTGCAGTCCAGAATCTTCGTCATTCGTATGGCTGAGGTGGTGTCTCGATTCGTACCGTAATCCATTCAATGAGACATTAAGCACTCCTGCCATACGACAATGTCACCCTGCTGTGAAGAACAAACAGATTAGTTGACTTTAAATAATGTAGGTATATTGAACCTGAAGCAGTGGTATGTTACAATAGAAAGTATAAAAGAGGAAAGACTTACAAAAAAAAGAAGTTTTGCAGTCCAGAATCTTCGTCGTTCGTATGGCTGAGTTGGTGTCTCGTTTCATACCGTAATCCATTCAATGAGACATTAAGCAATCCTGCCATATGACAATGCCATCCTGCTGTGAAGAACAAACAGATTAGTTGACTTTTATAATGTAGGTATTTTGAACCTGAAGTAGTAGTATGTTCCAATAGAAAGTATAAAAGGAGGAAGGACTTACAAAAGAAAAAGAAGTTTTGCAGTCCAGAATCTTCAACGTTCGTATGGCTGAGGTGGTGTCTCGTTTCGTACCGTAATCCATTCAATGAGACATTAAGCAATCCTGCCATACGACAATGTCACCCTGCTGTGTAGAACAAACAGATTAGTTGACTTTAAATAATGTAGGTATTTTGAACCTGAAGTAGTAGTATGTTACAATAGAAAGTATAAAAGAGGAAGGACTTACAAAAAAAATAAAGAAGTTTTGCAGTCCAGAATCTTCGTTGTTCGTATGGCTGAGGTGGTGTCTCGTTTCGTACCGTAATCCATTCAATGAGACATTAAGCAATCCTGCCATATGACAATGTCACCCTGCTGTGAAGAACAAACAGATTAGTTGACTTTAAATAATGTAGGTATTTTGAAACTAAAGTAGTAGTATAATACAATAGAAACTATAAAAGGAGGAAGGACTTACATAAAAAAAAGAAGTTTTGCAGTCCAGAATCTTCGTCGTTCATATGGCTGAGGTGGTGTCTCGTTTCGTACCGTAATCCATTCAATGAGACATTAAGCAGTCCTGCGGTACGACAATGTCACCCTGCTGTGAAGAACAAACAGATTAGTGGACTTTAAATAATGTAGGTATTTTGAACCTGAGTAGTAGCATGTTACAATAGAAAGTATAAAAGGAGGAAGGACTTACAAAAAAAAAGAAGTTTTGCAGTCCAGAATCTTCGTCGTTCGTATGGGTGAGGTGGTGTCTCGTTTCGTAGCGTAATCCATTCAATGAGACATTAAGCAATCCTGCCATACGACAATGTCACCCTGCTGTGAAGAACAACAGATTAGTTGACTTTGAATAATGTAGGTATTTTGAACCTGACGTTGTAGTATGTTACAATAGAAAGTATAAAAGGAGGAACGACTTACAAAAAAAAAAAAAGAAGTTTTGTAGTCCAGAATCTTCGTCGTTCATATGGCTGAAGTGGTGTTTCGTTTCGTACCGTAATCCATTCAATGAGACATTAAGCATTCCTGCCATACGACAATGTCACCCTGCTGTGAAGAACAAACAGATTAGTTGACTTTAAATAATGTAGGTAGCTCGAACCTGAACTAGTAATAAACTACAATAGAAAGTGTAAAAGGAGGTAGGACATACAAAAAAAAAAGAAGTTTTGAAGTCCAGAATCTTCGTCGTTCGTATGGCTGAGTTGGTGTCTCGTTTCGTACCGTAATCCATTCAATGAGACATTAAGCGTTGCTGACATACGACCATGTCACACTGCTGTGAAAAACAAACAGATTAGTTGACGTTAAATAATGTAGGTATTTTGAACCTGAAGTAGTAGTATGTTACAATAGAAAGTATAAAAGGAGGAAGGACTTACAAAAAAAAAAGAAGTTTTGCAGTCCAGAATCTTCGTCGTTCGTACGGCTGAGGTGGTGCCTCGTTTCGTTACATAATCCATTCAATGAGACATTAAGCAATCCTGCCATACGACAATGTCACCCTGCTGTGAAGAACAAACAGATTAGTTGACTTTAAATAATGTAGGTATTTTGAAACTAAAGTAGTAGTATAATACAATAGAAACTATAAAAGGAGGAAGGACTTACATAAAAAAAAAGAAGTTTTGCAGTCCAGAATCTTCGTCGTTCATATGGCTGAGGTGGTGTCTCGTTTCGTACCGTAATCCATTCAAGGAGACATTAAGCAATCCTGCCAGACGACAATGTCACCCTGCTGTGAAGAACAAACAGATTAATTGACTTTAAATAATGTAGGTAGCTCGAACCTGAACTAGTAATAAGCTACAATAGAAAGTGTAAAAGGAGGAAGGACATACAAAAAAAAAAGAAGTTTTGAAGTCCAGAATCTTCGTCGTTCGTATGGCTGAGTTGGTGTCTCGTTTCGTATCGTAATCCATTCAATGAGACATTAAGCGTTGCTGCCATACGACCATGTCACCCTGCTGTGAAAAACAAACAGATTAGTTGACGTTAAATAATGTAGGTATTTTGAACCTGAAGTAGTAGTATGTTACAATAGAAAGTATAAAAGGAGGAAGGACTTACAAAAAAAAAAGAAGTTTTGCAGTCCAGAATCTTCGTCGTTCGTACAGCTGAGGTGGTGCCTCGTTTCGTTACATAATCCATTCAATGAGACATTAAGCATTTCTGCCATACGACAATGTCATCCTGCTGTGAAGAACAAACAGATTAGTTGACTTTTATAATGTAGGTATTTTGAACCTGACGTTGTAGTATGTTACAATAGAAAGTATAAAAGGAGGAAGGACTTACAAAAAAAAAGAAGTTTTGCAGTCCAGAATCTTCATCGTTCGTATGGCTGAGGTGGTGTCTCGTTTCGTACCGTAATCCATTCAATGAGACATGAAGCATTGCTGCCATACGACCATGTCACCCTGCTGTAAAGAACAAACAGATTAGTTGACTTTAAATAATTTTGGTATTTTGAACCTGAAGTAGTAGTATGTTACAATAGAAAGTATAAAAGAGGAAGGACTTACAAAAAAAAAAAAAAAAGAAGTTTTGCAGTCCAGAATCTTCGTTGTTCGTATGGCTGAGGTGGTGTCTCGTTTCGTACCGTAATCCATTCAATGAGACATTAAGAAATCCTGCTATACGACAATGTCACCCTGTTGTGAAGAACAAACAGATTAGTTGACTTTAAATAATGTACGTATTTTGAAACTAAAGTTGTAGTATGTTACAATAGAAACTATAAAAGGAGGAAGGACTTACAAGAAAAAAAGAAGTTTTGCATTCCAGAATCTTCCTCGTTCGTATGGCTGAGGTGGTGTCTCGTTTCGTACCGTAATCCATTCAATGAGACATTAAGCAGTCCTGCGGTACGACAATGTCACCCTGCTGTGAAGAACAAACAGATTAGTTGACTTTAAATAATGTAGGTATTTTGAACCTGAGTAGTGGCATGTTACAATAGAAAGTATAAAAGGAGGAAGGACTTACAAAAAAAAAAGAAGTTTTGCATTCCAGAATCTTCGTCATTCGTATGGCTGAGGTGGTGTCTCGTTTCGTACCGTAATCCATTCAATGAGACATTAAGCAATCCTGCCATACAACAATGTAACCCTGCTGTGAAGAACAAACAGATTAGTTGACTTTAAATAATGTAGGTATTTTGAACGAGAAGTTGTAGTATGTTACAATAGAAAGTATAAAAGAAGGAAGGACTAACAAAAAAAAAGAAGTTTTGCAGTCCAGAATCTTCGTCATTCGTATGGCTGAGGTGGTGTCTCGATTCGTACCGTAATCCATTCAATGAGACATTAAGCACTTCTGCCATACGACAATGTCACCCTGCTGTGAAGAACAAACAGATTAGTTGACTTTAAATAATGTAGGTATATTGAACCTGAAGTAGTAGTATGTTACAATAGAAAGTATAAAAGAGGTAAGACTTACAAAAAAAAAGAAGTTTTGCAGTCCAGAATCTTCGTCGTTCGTATGGCTGAGTTGGTGTCTCGTTTCATACCGTAATCCATTCAATGAGACATTAAGCAATCCTGCCATATGACAATGCCATCCTGCTGTGAAAAACAAACAGATTAGTTGACTTTTATAATGTAGGTATTTTGAACCTGAAGTAGTAGTATGTTCCAATAGAAAGTATAAAAGGAGGAACGACTTACAAAAGAAAAAGAAGTTTTGCAGTCCAGAATCTTCAACGTTCGTATGGCTGAGGTGGTGTCTCGTTTCGTACCGTAATCCATTCAATGAGACATTAAGCAATCCTGCCATACGACAATGTCACCCTGCTGTGTAGAACAAACAGATTAGTTGACTTTAAATAATGTAGGTATTTTGAACCTGAAGTAGTAGTATGTTACAATAGAAAGTATAAAAGAGGAAGGACTTACAAAAAAAATAAAGAAGTTTTGCAGTCCAGAATCTTCGTTGTTCGTATGGCTGAGGTGGTGTCTCGTTTCGTACCGTAATCCATTCAATGAGAGATTAAGCAATCCCGCCATATGACAATGTCACCCTGCTGTGAAGAACAAACAGATTAGTTGACTTTAAATAATGTAGGTATTTTGAACCTGAGTAGTAGCATGTTACAATAGAAAGTATAAAAGGAGGAAGGACTTACAAAAAAAAAGAAGTTTTGCAGTCCAGAATCTTCGTCGTTCGTATGGGTGAGGTGGTGTCTCGTTTCGTAGCGTAATCCATTCAATGAGACATTAAGCAATCCTGCCATACGACAATGTCACCCTGCTGTGAAGAACAACAGATTAGTTGACTTTGAATAATGTAGGTATTTTGAACCTGACGTTGTAGTATGTTACAATAGAAAGTATAAAAGGAGGAACGACTTACAAAAAAAAAAAAAGAAGTTTTGCAGTCCAGAATCTTCGTCGTTCGTAAGGCTGAGTTGGTGTCTCGTTTCGTACCGTAATCCATTCAATGAGACATTAAGCGTTGCTGACATACGACCATGTCACACTGCTGTGAAAAACAAACAGATTAGTTGACTTTAAATAATGTAGGTATTTTTAACCTGAGTAGAAGCATGTTACAATAGAAAGTATAAAAGGAGGAAGGACTTACAAAAAAAAAAAGAAGTTTAGCAGTCCAGAATCTTCGTCGTTCGTACGGCTGAGGTGGTGCCTCGTTTCGTTACGTAATCCATTCAATGAGACATTAAGCATTGCTGCCATACGACCATGTCACCCTGCTGTGAAAAACAAACAGATTAGTTGATTTTAAATAATGTAGGTATTTTGAACCTGAGTAGTAGCATGTTACAATAGAAAGTTTATAAGGAGGAAGGACTTAAAAAAAAAAAAAAAGATTTGCAGTCCACTATCTTCGTCGTTCGTAAGGCTGAGGTGGTGTCTCGTTTCGTACCGTAATCCATTCAATGAGACATTAAGCAATCCTGCCATACGACAATAACACCCTGCTGTGTAGAACAAACAGATTAGTTGACTTTAAATAATGTAGGTATTTTGAACGAGAAGTTGCAGTATGTTACAATAGAAAGTATAAAAGAAGGAAGGACTAACAAAAAAAAAGAAGTTTTGCAGTCCAGAATCTTCGTCATTCGTATGGCTGAGGTGGTGTCTCGATTCGTACCGTAATCCATTCAATGAGACATTAAGCACTCCTGCCATATGACAATGTCACCCTGCTGTGAAGAACAAACAGATTAGTTGACTTTAAATAATGTAGGTATTGTGAACCTGAAGTAGTAGTATGTTACAATAGAAAGTATAAAAGAGGAAAGACTTACAAAAAAAAGAAGTTTTGCAGTCCAGAATCTTCGTCGTTCGTATGGCTGAGGTGGTGTCTAGTTTCGTACTGTAATCCATTCAATGAGACATTAAGCAGTCCTGCCATACGACAATGTCACCCTGCTGTGAAGAACAAACAGATTAGTTGACTTTAAATAATGTAGGTATTTTGAACCTGAGTAGTAGCATGTTACAATAGAAAGTATACAAGGAGGAAGGACTTACAAAAAAAAAAAGAAGTTTTGCATTCCAGAATCTTCGTCCTTCGTATGGCGGAGGTGGTGTCTCGTTTCGTACCGTAATCCATTCAATGAGACATTACGCATTGCTGCCATACGGCCATGTCACCCTGCTGTGAAAAACAAACAGATTAGTTGACTTTAAATAATGTAGGTAGCTCGAACCTGAACTAGTAAGAAGCTACAATAGAAAGTGTAAAAGGAGGAAGGACATACAAAAAAAAAAGATGTTTTGAAGTATGGAATCTTCGTCGTTCGTATGGCTGAGTTGGTGTCTCGTTTCGTACCGTAATCCATTCAATGAGACATTAAGCGTTGCTGCCATACGACCATGTCACCATGCAGTGAAAAACAAACAGATTAGTTGACTTTAAATAATGTAGGTATTTTGAACCTGAGTAGTAGCATGTTACAATAGAAAGTATAAAAGGAGGAAGGACTTACAAAAAAAAAGGAAGTTTTACAGTCCAGAATCTTCGTCGTTCGTACGGCTGAGGTGGTGCCTCGTTTCGTTACGTAATCCATTCAATGAGACATTAAGCATTGCTGCCATACGACCATGTCACCCTGCTGTGAAAAACAAACAGATTAGTTGCCTTTAAATAATGTAGGTATTGTGAACCTGAGTAGTAGCATGTTACAATAGAAAGTATTTAAGGAAGAAGGACTTAAAAAAAAAAAAAAAAAGTTTTGCAGCCCAGTATCTTCGTCGTTCGTATGGCTGAGGTGGTGTTTCGTTATGTACCGTAATCCATTCAATGAGACATTAAGCAATCCTGCCATACGACAATAACACCCCGCTGTGAAGAACAAACAGATTAGTTGACTTTAAATAATGTAGGTATTTTGAACGAGAAGTTGTAGTATGTTACAATAGAAAGTATAAAAGAAGAAAGGACTAACAAAAAAAAAAGAAGTTTTGCAGTCCAGAATCTTCGTCATTCGTATGGCTGAGGTGGTGTCTCGATTCGTACCGTAATCCATTCAATGAGACATTAAGCACTCCTGCCATATCACAATGTCACCCTGCTGTGAAGAACAAACAGATTAGTTGACTTTAAATAATGTAGGTATTTTGAACCTGAAGTAGTAATATGTTACAATAGAAAGTATAAAAGAGGAAAGACTTACAAAAAAAAAGAAGTTTTGCAGTCAAGAATCTTCGTCGTTCATTTGGCTGAGGTGGTGTTTCGTTTCGTACCGTAATCCATTCAATGAGACATTAAGCAGTCCTGCCATACGACAATGTCACCCTGCTGTGAAGAACAAACAGATTAGTTGACTTTAAATAATGTAGGTATTTTGAACCTGAGTAGTAGCATGTTACAATAGAAAGTATAAAAGGAGGAAGGACTTACAAAAAAAAAAAGAAGTTTTGAAGTCCAGAATCTTCGTCGTTCGTATGGCTGAGTTGGTGTCTCGTTTCGTACCGTAATCCATTCAATGAGACATTAAGCGTTGCTGCCATACGACCATGTCACACTGCTGTGAAAAACAAACAGATTAGTTGACTTTAAATAATGTAGGTATTTTGAACCTGAGTAGTAGCATGTTACAATAGAAAGTATAAAAGGAGGAAGGACTTACAAAAAAAAAAGAAGTTTAGCAGTCCAGAATCTTCGTCGTTCGTACGGCTGAGGTGGTGCCTCGTTTCGTTACGTAATCCATTCAATGAGACATTAAGCATTGCTGCCATACGACCATGTCACCCTGCTGTGAAAAACAAACAGATTAGTTGACTTTAAATAATGTAGGTATTTTGAACCTGAGTAGTAGCATGTTACAATAGAAAGTTTATAAGGAGGAATGACTTAAAAAAAAAAAAGAAGTTTTGCAGTCCAGTATCTTCGTCGTTCGTAAGGCTGAGGTGGTGTCTCGTTTCGTACCGTAATCCGTTCAATGAGACATTAAGCAATCCTGCCATACGACAATAACACCCTGCTGTGAAGAACAAACAGATTAGTTGACTTTAAATAATGTAGGTATTTTGAACGAGAACTTGCAGTATGTTACAATAGAAAGTATAAAAGAAGGAAGGACTAACAAAAAAAAAAAGAAGTTTTGCAGTCCAGAATCTTCGTCGTTCGTATGGCTGATGTGGTGTCTCGTTACGTACCGTAATCCATTCAATGAGACATTAAGCAATCCTGCCATACGACAATGTCACCCTGCTGTGAAGAACAAACAGATTAGTTGACTTTAAATAATGTAGGTATTTTGAACCTGAGTAGTAGCATGTTACAATAGAAAGTATAAAAGGAGGAAGGACTTACAAAAAAAAAAGAAGTTTTGCAGTCCAGAATCTTCGTCATTCGTATGGCTGAGGTGGTGTCTCGATTCGTACCGTAATTCATTCAATGAGACATTAAGCACTCCTGCCATATGACAATGTCACCCTGCTGTGAAGAACAAACAGATTAGTTGACTTTAAATAATGTAGGTATTGTGAACCTGAAGTAGTAGTATGTTACAATAGAAAGTATAAAAGAGGAAAGACTTACAAAAAAAAGAAGTTTTGCAGTCCAGAATCTTCGTCGTTCATATGGCTGAGGTGGTGTTTCGTTTCGTACCGTAATCCATTCAATGAGACATTAAGCATTGGTGCCATACGGCCATGTCACCATGCAGTGAAAAACAAACAGATTAGTTGACTTTAAATAATGTAGGTATTTTGAACCTGAGTAGTAGCATGTTACAATAGAAAGTATAAAAGGAGGCAGGACTTACAAAAAAAAAAAGGAAGTTTTGCAGTCCAGAATCTTCGTCGTTCGTACGGCTGAGGTGGTGCCTCGTTTCGTTACGTAATCCATTCAATGAGACATTAAGCATTGCTGCCATACGACCATGTCACCCTGCTGTGAAAAACAAACAGATTAGTTGCCTTTAAATAATGTAGGTATTGTGAACCTGAGTAGTAGCATGTTACAATAGAAAGTATTTAAGGAAGAAGGACTTAAAAAAAAAAAAAAAGAAGTTTTGCAGCCCAGTATCTTCGTCGTTCGTATGGCTGAGGTGGTGTCTCGTTTCGTACCGTAATCCATTCAATGAGACATTAAGCAATCCTGCCATACGACAATAACAACCCGCTGTGAAGAACAAACAGATTAGTTGACTTTAAATAATGTAGGTATTTTGATCGAGAAGTTGTAGTATGTTACAATAGAAAGTATAAAAGAAGGAAGGACTAACAAAAAAAAAAAGAAGTTTTGCAGTCCAGAATCTTCGTCATTCGTATGGCTGAGGTGGTGTCTCGATTCGTACCGTAATCCATTCAATGAGACATTAAGCACTCCTGCCATATGACAATGTCACCCTGCTGTGAAGAACAAACAGATTAGTTGACTTTAAATAATGTAGGTATTTTGAACCTGAAGTAGTAGTATGTTACAATAGAAAGTATAAAAGAGGAAAGACTTACAAAAAAAAAAAGAAGTTTTGCAGTCAAGAATCTTCGTCGTTCATTTGGCTGAGGTGGTGTTTCGTTTCGTACCGTAATCCATTCAATGAGACATTAAGCAGTCCTGCCATACGACAATGTCACCCTGCTGTGAAGAACAAACAGATTAGTTGACTTTAAATAATGTAGGTATTTTGAACATGAGTAGTAGCATGTTACAATAGAAAGTATAAAAGGAGGAAGGACTTACAAAAAAAAAAAGAAGTTTTGCAGTCCAGAATCTTCGTCGTTCGTACGGCTGAAGTGGTGCCTCGTTTCGTTACGTAATCCATTCAATGAGACATTAAGCATTCCTGCCATGCGACAATGTAACCCTGCTGTGAACAACAAACAGATTAGTTGACTTTAAATAATGTAGGTATTTTGAACCTGAGTAGTAGCATGTTACAATAGAAAGTATAAAAGGAGGAAGGACTTACAAAAAAAAAAGAAGTTTTGCATTCCAGAATCTTCGTCGTTCGTATGGCTGAGGTGGTGTCTCGTTTCGTACCGTAATCCATTCAATGAGACATTAAGCAATTCTGCCATACAACAATGTAACCCTGCTGTGAAGAACAAACAGATTAGTTGACTTTAAATAATGTAGGTATTTTGAACCTGAAGTAGTAGTATGCTACAATAGAAAGTATAAAAGGAGGAAGGACTTACAAAAAAAAAAGAAGTTTTGCAGTCCAGAATCTTCATCGTTCGTATGGCGCATGTGGTGTCTCGTTCGTACCGTAATCCATTCAATGAGACATTAAGCAATCTTGCCATATGTCAATGTCACCCTGCTGTGAAGAACAAACAGATTAGTTGACTTTAAATAATGTAGGTATTTTGAACCTGAAGTAGTAGTATGCAACAATAGAAAGTATAAAAGGAGGAAGGACTTACAAAAAAAAAAAGAAGTTTTGCAGTCCAGAATCTTCGTCGTTCGTATGGCTGATGTGGTGTCTCGTTACGTACCGTAATCCATTCAATGAGACATTAAGCAATCCTGCCATACGACAATGTCACCCTGCTGTGAAGAACAAACAGATTAGTTGACTTTTATAATGTAGGTATTTTGAACCTGAACTAGTAGTAAGCTACAATAGAAAGTATAAAATGAGGAAGGACTTATAAAAAGAAAAAAATAATTGCAGTCCAGAATCTTCGTCGTTCGTATGGCTGAGGTGGTGTCTCGCTTCGTAACATAATCAGTTCAGTGAGACATTAAGCATTTCTGCCATACGACCATGTCACCCTGCTGTGAAGAACAAAGAGATTAGTTGTCTTTAAATAATGAAGGTAGCTCGAACCTGAGGTAGTAGTATGTTGCAATAGAACGTATAAAAGAGAAAGGACTTACAAAAAAAAAGAAGTTTTGCAGTCCTGAATCTTCGTCGTTCGTATGGCTGAGGTGGTGTCTCGTTACGTACCGTAATCCATTCAATGAGACATTAAGCAATCCTGCCATACGACAATGTCAGGAAGGACTTACAAAAAAAAAAAAAAGTTATGCAGTCCAGAATCTTCATCGTTCGTATGGCTGAGGTGGTGTCTCGTTTCGTACCGTAATCCATTCAATGAGACATTAAGCATTGCTGCCGTACGACCATGTTACCCTGCTGTGAAGAACAAACAGATTAGTTGACTTTAAATAATGTAGGTAGCTCGAACCTGAACTAGTAGTATGCTACAATAGAAAGTATACACGGAGGAAGGATGTACAAAAAAAAAAAAGAAGTTTTGCAGTCCAGAATCTTCGTCGTTCGTATGGCTGAGGTGGAGTCTCGTTTCGTACCGTAATCCATTCAATGAGACATTAAGCATTGCTGCCATATGACCATGTCACTCTGCTGTGAAGAACAAACGGATTAGTTGACTTTAAATAATGTAGGTATTTTGAACCTGAGTAGTAGCATGTTACAACAGAAAGTATAAAAGGAGGAAAGACTTACAAAAAAAAAAAGAAGTTTTGCAGTCCAGAATCTTCGTCGTTCGTATGGCTGAGGTGGTGTCTCGTTTCGTTACGTAATCCATTCAATGAGACATTAAGCATTGCTGCCATACGAGCATGTCACCCTGCTGTGGAGAACAAACAGATTAGTTGACTTTAAATAGTGTAGATATTTTGAACCTCAAATAGTAGTATGTTACAACAGAAAGTATAAAAGAGGAAGGACGTACAAAAAAAAAAGAACGAAGTTTTGCAGTCCAGAATCTTCGTCGTTCGTATGGCTCATGTGGTTTCTCGATCCTACCGTAATCCATTCAATGAGACATTAAGCATTGCTGCCATACGACCATGTCACCCTGCTGTGAAGAACAAACAGATTAGTTGACTTTTATTATGTAGGTATTTTGAACTTGACGTAGTAGTATGTTACAATAGAAAGTATAAAAGGAGGATGGACTTACAAAAAAAAAATAGAAGTTTTGCAGTCCAGAATCTTCGTCGTTCGTATGGCTGAGGTGGTGTCTCGTTTCGTACCGTAATCCATTCAGTGAGACATTAAGCATTGCTGCCAAACGACAATGTCACACTGCTGTGAAGAACAAACAGATTAGTTGACTTTAAATAATGTAGGTATTTTGAAACTAAAGTAATAGTATGTTACAATAGAAACTATAAAAGGAGGAAGGACTTACAAAAAAAAAAAAGAAGTTTTGCAGTCCAGAATCTTCGTCGTTCATATGGCTGAGGTGGTGTCTCGTTTCGTACCGTAATCCATTCAATGAGACATTAAGCAGTCCTGCGATACGACAATGTCACCCAGCTGTGAAGAACAAACATATTAGTTGACTTTAAATAATGTAGGTGTTTTGAACCTGAGTAGTAGCATGTTACAATAGAAAGTATAAAAGGAGGAAGGACTTACAAAAAAAAAAGAAGTTTTGCATTCCAGAATCTTCGTCGTTCGTATGGCTGAGGTGGTGTCTTGTTTCATACCGTAATCCATTCAATGAGACATTAAGCAATCCTGCCATACAACAATGTAACCCAGCTGTGAAGAACAAACAGATTCGTTGACTTTAAACGATGTAGGTTTTTTGAACCTGAAGTAGTAGTATGTTACAATAGGAAGTATAAAAGGAGGAAGGACTTACAAAAAAAAAAAGAAGTTTTGCAGTCCAGAATCTTCGTCGTTCGTATGGCTGAGGTGGTGTCTCGTTTCGTACCGTAATCCATTCAATGAGACATTAAGCATTGCTGCCATATGACCATGTCACCCTGCTGTGAAGAACAAACAGATTAGTTGACTTTAAATAATGTAGGTAGCTCGAACCTGAACTAGTAGTATGCTACAATAAAAAGTATACACGGAGGAAGGATGTACAAAAAAAAAAAAGAAGTTTTGCAGTCCAGAATCTTCGTCGTTCGTATGGCTGAGTTGGTGTCTCGTTTCGTACCGTAATCCATTCAATGAGACATTAAGCAATCCTGCCATACAACAATGTAACCCTGCTGTGAAGAACAAACAGATTAGTTGACTTTAAATAATGTAGGTTTTAGTACCTGAAGTAGTAGTATGTTACAATAGGAAGTATAAAAGTAGGAAGGACTTACAAAAAAAAAGAAGTTTTGCAGTCCAGAATCTTCGTCGTTCGTATGGCTGAGGTGGTGTCTCGTTTCATACCGTAATCCATTCAATAAGACATTAAGCATTGCTGCCATATGACCATGTCACCCTGCTGTGAAGAACAAACAGATTAGTTGACTTTAAATAATGTAGGTATTTTGAACCTGAAGTAGTAGTATGCTACAATAGAAAGTATAAAAGGAGGAAGGACTTACAAAAAAAAAAAGAAGTTTTGCAGTCCAGAATCTTCATCGTTCGTATGGCGTATGTGGTCTCTCGTTCGTACCGTAATCCATTCAATGAGACCTTAAGCATTGCTGCCATATGACCATGTCACCCTGCTGTGAAGAACAAACAGATTAGTTGACTTTAAATAATGTAGGTATTTTGAATCTGAAGTAGTAGTATGTTACAATAGAAAGTATAAAAGAGGAAGAACTTACAAAAAAAAAAGAAGTTTTGCAGTCCAGAATCTTCGTCGTTCGTATGGCTGAGGTGGTGTCTTGTTTCATACCGTAATCCATTCAATGAGACATTAAGCATTGCTGCCATACGAGCATATCACCCTGCTGTGGAGAACAAACAGATTAGTTGACTTTAAATAGTGGAGATATTTTGAACCTGAAATAGTAGTATGTTACAACAGAAAGTATAAAAGAGGAAGGACGTACAAAAAAAAAAGAACGAAGTTTTGCAGTCCAGAATCTTCGTCGTTCGTATGGCTCATGTGGTGTCTCGATCCTACCGTAATCCATTCAATGAGACATTAAGCATTGCTGCCATACGACCATGTCACCCTGCTGTGAAGAACAAACAGATTAGTTGACTTTTATAATGTAGGTATTTTGAACTTGACGTAGTAGTATGTTACAATAGAAAGTATAAAAGGAGGAAGGACTTACAAAAAAAAAAAAGAAGTTTTGCAGTCCAGAATCTTCGTCGTTCGTATGGCTGAGGTGGTGTCTCGTTTCGTACCGTAATCCATTCAGTGAGACATTAAGCATTGCTGCCAAACGACAATGTCACACTGCTGTGAAGAACAAACAGATTAGTTGACTTTAAATAATGAAGGTATTTTGAAACTAAAGTAATAGTATGTTACAATAGAAACTATAAAAGGAGGAAGGACTTACAAAAAAAAAAAAAGAAGTTTTGCAGTCCAGAATCTTCGTCGTCATATGGCTGAGGTGGTGTCTCGTTTCGTACCATAATCCATTCAATGAGACATTAAGCAGTCCTGCGATACGACAATGTCACCCAGCTGTGAAGAACAAACATATTAGTTGACTTTAAATAATGCAGGTGTTTTGAACCTGAGTAGTAGCATGTTACAATAGAAAGTATAAAAGGAGGAAGGACTTACAAAAAAAAAAGAAGTTTTGCATTCCAGAATCTTCGTCATTCGTATGGCTGAGGTGGTGTCTCGTTTCGTACCGTAATCCATTCAATGAGACATTAAGCATTGCTGCCATACGACCATGTTACCCTGCAGTGAAGAACAAACAGATTAGTTGACTTTAAATAATGTAGGTAGCTCGAACCTGAACTAGTAGTGTGCTACAATAGAAAGTATACACGGAGGAAGGATGTACAAAAAAAAAAAAAGAAGTTTTGCAGTCCAGAATCTTCGTCGTTCGTATGGCTGAGGTGGAGTCTCGTTTCGTACCGTAATCCATTCAATGAGACATTAAGCATTGCTGCCATACGACCATGTCACTCTGCTGTGAAGAACAAACAGATTAGTTGACTTTAAATAATGTAGGTATTTTGAACCTGAGTAGTAGCATGTTACAATAGAAAGTATAAAAGGAGGAAAGACTTACAAAAAAAAAAAGAAGTTTTGCAGTCCAGAATCTTCGTCGTTCGTATGGCTGAGGTGGTGCCTCGTTTCGTTACGTAATCCATTCAATGAGACATTAAGCATTGCTGCCATACGAGCATGTCACCCTGCTGTGGAGAACAAACAGATTAGTTGACTTTAAATAGTGTAGATATTTTGAACCTGAAATAGTAGTATGTTACAACAGAAAGTATAAAAGAGGAAGGACGTACAAAAAAAAAAGAACGAAGTTTTGCAGTCCAGAATCTTCGTCGTTCGTATGGCTGAGGTGGTGTCTCGTTTCGTACCGTAATCCATTCAATGAGACATTAAGCAATCCTGCCATACAACAATGTAACCCTGCTGTGAAGAACAAACAGATTAGTTGACTTTAAATAATGTAGGTTTTAGTACCTGAAGTAGTAGTATGTTACAATAGGAAGTATAAAAGGAGGAAGGACTTACAAAAAAAAAAAAGAAGTTTTGCATTCCAGAATCTTCGTCGTTCGTATGGCTGAGGTGGTGTCTCGTTTCGTACCGTAATCCATTCAATAAGACATTAAGCATTGCTGAGATATGACCATGTCACCCTGCTGTGAAGAACAAACAGATTAGTTGACTTTAAATAATGTAGGTATTTTGAAACTGAAGTAGTAGTATGTTACAATAGGAAGTATAAAAGGAGGAAGGACTTACAAAAAAAAAAAGAAGTTTTGCAGTCCAGAATCTTCGTCGTTCGTATGGGTGAGGTGGTGTCTCGTTTCGTACCGTAATCCATTCAATGAGACATTAAGCAGTCCTGCGATACGACAGTGTCACCCAGCTGTGAAGAACAAACATATTAGTTGACTTTAAATAATGTAGGTATTTTGAAACTAAAGTAATAGTATGTTACAATAGAAACTATAAAAGGAGGAAGGACTTACAAAAAAAAAAGAAGTTTTGCATTCCAGAATCTTCGTCGTTTGTATGGCTGAGGTGGTGTCTTGTTTCATACCGTAATCCATTCAATGAGACATTAAGCAATCCTGCCATACAACAATGTAACCCAGCTGTGAAGAACAAACAGATTAGTTGACTTTTATAATGTAGGTATTTTGAACTTGACGTAGTAGTATGTTACAATAGAAAGTATAAAAGGAGGAAGGACTTACAAAAAAAAAAAAGAAGTTTTGCAGTCCTGAATCTTCGTCGTTCGTATGGCTGAGGTGGTGTCTCGTTACGTACCGTAATCCATTCAATGAGACATTAAGCAATCCTGCCATACAACAATGTCACCCTGCTGTGAAAAACAAACAGATTAGTTGATTTTTATAATGTAGGTATTTTGAACCTGAAGTAGTAGTATGTTACAATAGAAAGTATAAAAGGAGGAAGGACTTACAAAAAAAAAAAAAGAAGTTATGCAGTCCAGAATCTTCATCGTTCGTATGGCTGAGGTGGTGTCTCGTTTCGTACCGTAATCCATTCAATGAGACATTAAGCATTGCTGCCATACGACCATGTTACCCTGCAGTGAAGAACAAACAGATTAGTTGACTTTAAATAATGTAGGTAGCTCGAACCTGAACTAGTAGTGTGCTACAATAGAAAGTATACACGGAGGAAGGATGTACAAAAAAAAAAAAAGAAGTTTTGCAGTCCAGAATCTTCGTCGTTCGTATGGCTGAGGTGGAGTCTCGTTTCGTACCGTAATCCATTCAATGAGACATTAAGCATTGCTGCCATACGACCATGTCACTCTGCTGTGAAGAACAAACAGATTAGTTGACTTTAAATAATGTAGGTATTTTGAACCTGAGTAGTAGCATGTTACAATAGAAAGTATAAAAGGAGGAAAGACTTACAAAAAAAAAAAGAAGTTTTGCAGTCCAGAATCTTCGTCGTTCGTATGGCTGAGGTGGTGCCTCGTTTCGTTACGTAATCCATTCAATGAGACATTAAGCATTGCTGCCATACGAGCATGTCACCCTGCTGTGGAGAACAAACAGATTAGTTGACTTTAAATTGTGTAGATATTTTGAACCTGAAATAGTAGTATGTTACAACAGAAAGTATAAAAGAGGAAGGACGTACAAAAAAAAAAGAACGAAGTTTTGCAGTCCAGAATCTTCGTCGTTCGTATGGCTGAGGTGGTGTCTCGTTTCGTACCGTAATCCATTCAATGAGACATTAAGCAATCCTGCCATACAACAATGTAACCCAGCTGTGAAGAACAAACAGATTCGTTGACTTTAAACGATGTAGGTTTTTTGAACCTGAAGTAGTAGTATGTTACAATAGGAAGTATAAAAGGAGGAAGGACTTACAAAAAAAAAAAGAAGTTTTGCAGTCCAGAATCTTCGTCGTTCGTATGGCTGAGGTGGTGTCTCGTTTCGTACCGTAATCCGTTCAATGAGACATTAAGCATTGCTGCCATATGACCATGTCACCCTGCTGTGAAGAACAAACAGATTAGTTGACTTTAAATAATGTAGGTAGCTCGAACCTGAACTAGTAGTATGCTACAATAGAAAGTATACACGGAGGAAGGACGTACAAAAAAAAAAAAGAAGTTTTGCAGTCCAGAATCTTCGTCGTTCGTATGGCTGAGGTGGTGTCTCGTTTCGTACCGTAATCCATTCAATGAGACATTAAGCAATCCTGCCATACAACAATGTAACCCTGCTGTGAAGAACAAACAGATTAGTTGACTTTAAATAATGTAGGTTTTAGTACCTGAAGTAGTAGTATGTTACTATAGGAAGTATAAAAGGAGGAAGGACTTACAAAAAAAAAAGAAGTTTTGCAGTCCAGAATCTTCGTCGTTCGTATGGCTGAGGTGGTGTCTCGTTTCGTACCATAATCCATTCAATGAGACATTAAGCATTGCTGCCATATGACCATGTAACCCTGCTGTGAAGAACAAACAGATTAGTTGACTTTAAATAATGTAGGTATTTTGAACCTGAAGTAGTAGTATGCTAGAATAGAAAGTATAAAAGGAGGAAGGACTTATAAAAAAAAAAGAAGTTTTGCATTCCAGAATCTTCGTCGTTCGTATGGGTGAGGTGGTGTCTCGTTTCGTACCGTAATCCATTCAATGACACATTAAGCAATCCTGCCATACAACAATGTAACCCTGCTGTGAAGAACAAACAGATTAGTTGACTTTAAATGATGTAGGTTTTTTGAACCTGATGTAGTAGTATGTTACAATAGGAAGTATAAAAGGAGGAAGGACTTACAAAAAAAAAAGAAGTTTTGCAGTCCAGAATCTTCTTCGTTCGTATGGCTGAGGTGGTGTCTCGTTTCGTACCGTAATCCATTCAATGAGACATTAAGCACTCCTGCCATACGACAATGTCACCCTGCTGTGAAGAACAAACAGATTAGTTGACTTTTATAATGTAGGTATTTTGAACCTGAAGTAGTAGTATGTTACAATAGAAAGTATAAAAGGAGGAAGGACTTACAAAAAAAAAAAAAAAGTTTTGCAGTCCAGAATCTTCGTCGTTCGTATGGCTCATGTGGTGTCTCGATCGTACCGTAATCCATTCAATGAGACATTAAGCATTGCTGCCATACGACCATGTCACCCTGCTGTGAAGAACAAACATATTAGTTGACTTTAAATAATGTAGGTATTTTGAATCTGAAGTAGTAGTATGTTACAATAGAAAGTATAAAAGGAGAAAGACTTACAAAGAAAAAGAAGTTTTGCAGTCCTGAATCTTTGTCATTCGTATGGCTCATGTGGTGTCTCGTTCATACCGTAATCCACTCAATGAGACATTAAGCATTGCTGCCATACGACCATGTCACCCTGCAGTGAAGAACAAACAGATTAGTTGACTTTAAATAATGTAGGTATTTTGAATCTGAAGTAGTAGTATGTTACAATAGAAAGTATAAAAGACTAAGAACTTACAAAAAAAAAAAGTTTTGCAGTCCAGAATCTTCGTCATTCGTATGGCTGAGGTGGTGTCTCGTTTCGTACCGTAATCCATTCAGTGAGACATTAAGCATTGCTGCCAAACGACAATGTCACACTGCTGTGAAGAACAAACAGATTAGTTGACTTTAAATAATGTAGGTATTTTGAAACTAAAGTAATAGTATGTTACAATAGAAACTATAAAAGGAGGAAGGACTTACAAAAAAAAAAAAGAAGTTTTGCAGTCCAGAATCTTCGTCGTTCATATGGCTGAGGTGGTGTCTCGTTTCGTACCATAATCCATTCAATGAGACATTAAGCATTGCTGCCATACGACCATGTCACCCTGCAGTGAAGAACAAACATATTAGTTGACTTTAAATAATGTAGGTGTTTTGAACCTGAGTAGTAGCATGTTACAATAGAAAGTATAAAAGGAGGAAGGACTTACAAAAAAAAAAGAAGTTTTGCATTCCAGAATCTTCGTCGTTCGTATGGCTCATGTGGTGTCTCGATCCTACCGTAATCCATTCAATGAGACATTAAGCATTGCTGCCATATGACCATGTCACCCAGCTGTGAAGAACAAACAGATTAGTTGACTTTTATAATGTAGGTATTTTGAACTTGACGTAGTAGTATGTTACAATAGAAAGTATAAAAGGAGGAAGGACTTACAAAAAAAAAAAAGAAGTTTTGCAGTCCTGAATCTTCGTCATTCGTATGGCTGAGGTGGTGTCTCGTTTCGTACCGTAATCCATTCAATGAGACATTAAGCATTGCTGCCATACGACCATGTTACCCTGCTGTGAAGAACAAACAGATTAGTTGACTTTAAATAATGTAGGTAGCTCGAACCTGAACTAGTAGTATGCTACAATAGAAAGTATACACGGAGGAAGGATGTACAAAAAAAAAAAAGAAGTTTTGCAGTCCAGAATCTTCGTCGTTCGTATGGCTGAGGTGGAGTCTCGTTTCGTACCGTAATCCATTCAATGAGACATTAAGCATTGCTGCCATACGACCATGTCACTCTGCTGTGAAGAACAACCAGATTAGTTGACTTTAAATAATGTAGGTATTTTGAACCTGAGTAGTAGCATGTTACAATAGAAAGTATAAAAGGAGGAAAGACTTACAAAAAAAAAAAGAAGTTTTGCAGTCCAGAATCTTCGTCGTTCGTATGGCTGAGGTGGTGCCTCGTTTCGTTACGTAATCCATTCAATGAGACATTAAGCATTGCTGCCATACGAGCATGTCACCCTGCTGTGGAGAACAAACAGATTAGTTGACTTTAAATAGTGTAGATATTTTGAACCTGAAATAGTAGTATGTTACAACAGAAAGTATAAAAGAGGAAGGACGTACAAAAAAAAAAGAACGAAGTTTTGCAATCCAGAATCTTCGTCGTTCGTATGGCTGAGGTGGTGTCTCGTTTCGTACCGTAATCCATTCAATGAGACATTAAGCATTGCTGCCATACGAGCATCTCACCCTGCTCTGGAGAACAAACAGATTAGTTGACTTTAAATAGTGGAGATATTTTGAACCTGAAATAGTAGTACGTTACAACAGAAAGTATAAAAGAGGAAGGACGTACAAAAAAAAAAGAATGAAGTTTTGCAGTCCAGAATCTTCGTCGTTCGTATGGCTCATGTGGTGTCTCGATCCTACCGTAATCCATTCAATGAGACATTAAGCATTGCTGCCATACGACCATGTCACCCAGCTGTGAAGAACAAACAGATTAGTTGACTTTTATAATGTAGGTATTTTGAACTTGACGTAGTAGTATGTTACAATAGAAAGTATAAAAGGAGGAAGGACTTACAAAAAAAAAAAAGAAGTTTTGCAGTCCAGAATCTTCGTCGTTCGTATGGCTGAGGTGGTGTCTCCTTACGTACCGTAATCCATTCAATGAGACATTAAGCAATCCTGCCATACAACAATGTCACCCTGCTGTGAAGAACAAACAGATTAGTTGATTTTTATAATGTAGGTATTTTGAACCTGAAGTAGTAGTATGTTACAATAGAAAGTATAAAAGGAGGAAGGACTTACAAAGAGAAAAAAGAAGTTATGCAGTCCAGAATCTTCATCGTTCGTATGGCTGAGGTGGTGTCTCGTTTCGTACCGTAATCCATTCAATGAGACATTAAGCATTGCTGCCATACGACCATGTTACCCTGCTGTGAAGAACAAACAGATTAGTTGACTTTAAATAATGTAGGTAGCTCGAACCTGAACTAGTAGTATGCTACAATAGAAAGTATACACGGAGGAAGGATGTACAAAAAAAAAAAAAGAAGTTTTGCAGTCCAGAATCTTCGTCGTTCGTATGGCTGAGGTGGAGTCTCGTTTCGAACCGTAATCCATTCAATGAGACATTAAGCATTGCTGCCATACGACCATGCCACTCTGCTGTGAAGAACAAACAGATTAGTTGACTTTAAATAATGTAGGTATTTTGAACCTGAGTAGTAGCATGTTACAATAGAAAGTATAAAAGGAGGAAAGACTTACAAAAAAAAAAAAGAAGTTTTGCAGTCCAGAATCTTCGTCGTTCGTATGGCTGAGGTGGTGCCTCATTTCGTTACGTAATCCATTCAATGAGACATTAAGCATTGCTGCCATACGAGCATGTCACCCTGCTGTGGAGAACAAACAGATTAGTTGACTTTAAATAGTGTAGATATTTTGAACCTGAAATAGTAGTATGTTACAACAGAAAGTATAAAAGAGGAAGGACGTACAAAAAAAAAAGAACGAAGTTTTGCAGTCCAGAATCTTCGTCGTTCGTATGGCTCATGTGGTGTCTCGATCCAACCGTAATCCATTCAATGAGACATTAAGCATTGCTGCCATACGACCATGTCACCCTGCTGTGAAGAACAAACAGATTAGTTGAATTTATAATGTAGGTATTTTGAACTTGACGTAGTAGTATGTTACAATAGAAAGTATAAAAGGAGGAAGGACTTACAAAAAAAAAAAGAAAGTTTTGCTGTCCAGAATCTTCGTCGTTCGTATGGCTGAGGTGGTGTCTCGTTTCGTACCGTAATCCATTCAGTGAGACATTAAGCATTGCTGCCAAACGACAATGTCACACTGCTGTGAAGAACAAACAGATTAGTTGACTTTAAATAATGTAGGTATTTTGAAACTAAAGTAATAGTATGTTACAATAGAAACTATAAAAGGAGGAAGGACTTACAAAAAAAAAAAGAAGTTTTGCAGTCCAGAATCTTCGTCGTTCATATGGCTGAGGTGGTGTCTCGTTTCGTACCGTAATCCATTCAATGAGACATTAAGCAGTCCTGCGATACGACCATGTCACCCTGCTGTGAAGAACAAACAGATTAGTTGAATTTATAATGTAGGTATTTTGAACTTGACGTAGTAGTATGTTACAATAGAAAGTATAAAAGGAGGAAGGACTTACAAAAAAAAAAAGAAAGTTTTGCTGTCCAGAATCTTCGTCGTTCGTATGGCTGAGGTGGTGTCTCGTTTCGAACCGTAATCCATTCAATGAGACATTAAGCATTGCTGCCATACGACCATGCCACTCTGCTGTGAAGAACAAACAGATTAGTTGACTTTAAATAATGTAGGTGTTTTGAACCTGAGTAGTAGCATGTTAAAATAGAAAGTATAAAAGGAGGAAGGACTTACAAAAAAAAAAGAAGTTTTGCATTCCAGAATCTTCGTCGTTCGTATGGCTGAGGTGGTGTCTTGTTTCATACCGTAATCCATTCAATGAGACATTAAGCAATCCTGCCATACAACAATGTAACCCAGCTGTGAAGAACAAACAGATTCGTTGACTTTAAACGATGTAGGGTTTTTGAACCTGAAGTAGTAGTATGTTACAATAGGAAGTATAAAAGGAGGAAGGACTTACAAAAAAAAAAAGAAGTTTTGCAGTCCAGAATCTTCGTCGTTCGTATGGCTGAGGTGGTGTCTCGTTTCGTACCGTAATCCATTCAATGAGACATTAAGCATTGCTGCCATATGACCATGTCACCCTGCTGTGAAGAACAAACAGATTAGTTGACTTTAAATAATGTAGGTAGCTCGAACCTGAACTAGTAGTATGCTACAATAGAGAGTATACACGGAGGAAGGATGTACAAAAAAAAAAAAAAAGAAGTTTTGCAGTCCAGAATCTTCTTCGTTCGTATGGCTGAGGTGGTGTCTCGTTTCTTACCGTAATCCATTCAATGAGACATTAAGCAATCCTGCCATACAACAATGTAACCCTGCTGTGAAGAACAAACAGATTAGTTGACTTTAAATAATGTAGGTTTTAGTACCTGAAGTAGTAGTATGTTACAATAGGAAGTATAAAAGGAGGAAGGACTTACAAAAAAAAAAGAAGTTTTGCAGTCCAGAATCTTCGTCGTTCGTATGGCGAATGTGGTCTCTCGTTTCGTACCGTAATCCATTCAATAAGACATTAAGCATTGCTGCCATATGACCATGTCACCCTGCTGTGAAGAACAAACAGATTAGTTGACTTTAAATAATGTAGGTATTTTGAACCTGAAGTAGTAGTATGCTACAATAGAAAGTATAAAAGGAGGAAGGACTTACAAAAAAAAAAAAGAAGTTTTGCAGTCCAGAATCTTCATCGTTCGTATGGCGTATGTGGTCTCTCGTTCGTACCGTAATCCATTCAATGAGACCTTAAGCATTGCTGCCATACGACCATGTCACCCTGCTGTGAAGAATAAACAGATTAGTTGACTTTAAATAATGTAGGTATTTTGACCCTGAAGTAGTAGTATGTTAGAACAGAAAGTATCAAAGAGGAAGGACTTACAAAAAAAAAAGAAGTTTTGCAGTCCAGAATCTTCGTCGTTCGTATGGGTGAGGTGGTGCCTCGTTTCGTTACGTAATCCATTCAATGAGACATTAAGCATTGCTGCCATACGAGCATGTCACCCTGCTGTGGAGAACAAACAGATTAGTTGACTTTAAATAATGTAGGTATTTTGAATCTGAAGTAGTAGTATGTTACAATAGAAAGTATAAAAGAGGAAGAACTTACAAAAAAAGAAAGAAGTTTTGCAGTCCAGAATCTTCGTCGTTCGTATGGCTGAGGTGGTGCCTCGCTTCGTTACGTAATCCATTCAATGATACATTAAGCATTGCTGCCATACGAGCATGTCACCCTGCTGTGGAGAACAAACAGATTAGTTGACTTTAAATAGTGGAGATATTTTGAACCTCAAATAGTAGTATGTTACAACAGAAAGTATAAAAGACGAAGGACGTACAAAAAAAAAAGAACGAAGTTTTGCAGTCCAGAATCTTCGTCGTTCGTATGGCTCATGTGGTGTCTCGATCGTACCGTAATCCATTCAATGAGACCTTAAGCATTGCTGCCATACGACCATGTCACCCTGCTGTGAAGAACAAACATATTAGTTGACTTTAAATAATGTAGGTATATTGAATCTGAAGTAGTAGTATGTTACAATAGAAAGTATAAAAGGAGAAAGACTTACAAAGAAAAAGAAGTTTTGCAGTCCTGAATCTTTGTCATTCGTATGGCTCATGTGGTGTCTCGTTCATACCGTAATCCATTCAATGAGACATTAAGCATTGCTGCCATACGACAATGTCACCCTGCAGTGAAGAACAAACAGATTAGTTGACTTTAAATAATGTAGGTATTTTGAATCTGAAGTAGTAGTATGTTACAATAGAAAGTATAAAAGACTAAGAACTTACAAAAAAAAAAAGTTTTGCAGTCCAGAATCTTCGTCATTCGTATGGATGAGGTGGTGCCTCGTTTCGTTACGTAATCCATTCAATGAGACATTAAGCATTGCTGCCATACGAGCATGTCACCCTGTCACCCTGCTGTGGAGAACAAACAGATTAGTTGACTTTAAATAGTGTAGGTATTTTGAACCTGAAGTAGTAGTATGTTACAACAGAATGTATAAAAGAGGAAGGACTTACAAAAAAAAAAGAAGTTATGCAGTCCAGAATCTTCGTCGTTCGTATGGCTGAGGTGGTGTCTCGTTTCGTACCGTAATCCATTCAGTGAGACATTAAGCAATCCTGCCATACAACAATGTAACCCTGCTGTGAAGAACAAACAGATTCGTTGACTTTAAATGATGTAGGTTTTTTGAACCTGAAGTAGTAGTATGTTACAATAGGAAGTATAAAAGGAGGAAGGACTTACAAAAAAAAAAGAAGTTTTGCATTCCAGAATCTTCGTCGTTCGTATGGGTGAGGTGGTGTCTCGTTTCGTACCGTAATCCATTCAATGAGACATTAAGCAATCCTGCCATACAACAATGTAACCCTGCTGTGAAGAACAAACAGATTAGTTGACTTTAAATGATGTAGGTTTTTTGAACCTGATGTAGTAGTATGTTACAATAGGAAGTATAAAAGGAGGAAGGACTTACAAAAAAAAAAGAAGTTATGCAAACCAGAATCTTCGTCGTTCGTATGGCTGAGGTGGTGTCTCGTTTCGTACCGTAATCCATTCAATGAGACATTAAGCACTCCTGCCATACGACAATGTCACCCTGCTGTGAAGAACAAACAGATCAGTTGACTTTTATAATGTAGGTATTTTGAACCTGAAGTAGTAGTATGTTACAATAGAACGTATAAAAGGAGGAAGGACTTACAAAAAAAAAAAAAAAAGTTTTGCAGTCCAGAATCTTCGTCGTTCGTATGGCTCATGTGGTGTCTCGATCGTATCGTAATCCATTCAATGAGACATTAAGCATTGCTGCCATACGACCATGTCACCCTGCTGTGAAGAACAAACATATTAGTTGACTTTAAATAATGTAGGTATTTTGAATCTGAAGTAATAGTATGTTACAATAGAAAGTATAAAAGGAGGAAGGACTTACAAAGAAAAAAAGAAGTTATGCAGTCCAGAATCTTCATCGTTCGTATGGCTGAGGTGGTGTCTCGTTTCGTACCGTAATCCATTCAATGAGACATTAAGCATTGCTGCCATACGACCATGTCACTCTGCTGTGAAGAACAAACAGATTAGTTGACTTTAAATAATGTAGGTATTTTGAACCTGAGTAGTAGCATGTTACAATAGAAAGTATAAAAGGAGGAAAGACTTACAAAAAAAAAAAGAAGTTTTGCAGTCCAGAATCTTCGTCGTTCGTATGGCTGAGGTGGTGCCTCGTTTCGTTACGTAATCCATTCAATGAGACATTAAGCATTGCTGCCATACGAGCATGTCACCCTGCTGTGGAGAACAAACAGATTAGTTGACTTTAAATAGTGTAGATATTTTGAACCTGAAATAGTAGTATGTTACAACAGAAAGTATAAAAGAGGAAGGACGTACAAAAAAAAAAGAACGAAGTTTTGCAGTCCAGAATCTTCGTCGTTCATATGGCTCATGTGATGTCTCGATCCTACCGTAATCCATTCAATGAGACATTAAGCATTGCTGCCATACGACCATGTCACCCTGCTGTGAAGAACAAACAGATTAGTTGACTTTTATAATGTAGGTATTTTGAACTTGACGTAGTAGTATGTTACAATAGAAAGTATAAAAGGAGGACGGACTTACAAAAAAAAAAAAAAAGAAGTTTTGCAGTCCAGAATCTTCGTCGTTCGTATGGCTGAGGTGGTGTCTCGTTTCGTACCGTAATCCATTCAGTGAGACATTAAGCATTGCTGCCAAACGACAATGTCACACTGCTGTGAAGAACAAACAGATTAGTTGACTTTAAATAATGTAGGTATTTTGAAACTAAAGTAATAGTATGTTACAATAGAAACTATAAAAGGAGGAAGGACTTACAAAAAAAAAAAAGAAGTTTTGCAGTCCAGAATCTTCGTCGTTCATATGGCTGAGGTGGTGTCTCGTTTCGTACCGTAATCCATTCAATGAGACATTAAGCATTCCTGCGATACGACAATGTCACAGAGCTGTGAAGAACAAACATATTAGTTGACTTTAAATAATGTAGGTGTTTTGAACCTGATTAGTAGCATGTTACAATAGAAAGTATAAAAGGAGGAAGGACTTACAAAAAAAAAAGAAGTTTTGCATTCCAGAATCTTCGTCGTTCGTATGGCTGAGGTGGTGTCTTGTTTCATACCGTAATCCATTCAATGAGACATTAAGCAATCCTGCCATACAACAATGTAACCCAGCTGTGAAGAACAAACAGATTCGTTGACTTTAAACGATGTAGGTTTTTTGAACCTGAAGTAGTAGTATGTTACAATAGGAAGTATAAAAGGAGGAAGGACTTACAAAAAAAAAAAGAAGTTTTGCAGTCCAGAATCTTCGTCGTTCGTATGGCTGAGGTGGTGTCTCGTTTCGTACCGTAATCCATTCAATGAGACATTAAGCATTGCTGCCATATGACCATGTCACCCTGCTGTGAAGAACAAACAGATTAGTTGACTTTAAATAATGTAGGTAGCTCGAACCTGAAATAGTAGTATGCTACAATAGAGAGTATACACGGAGGAAGGATGTACAAAAAAAAAAAAGAAGTTTTGCAGTCCAGAATCTTCGTCGTTCGTATGGCTGAGGTGGTGTCTCGTTTCGTACCGTAATCCATTCAATGAGACATTAAGCAATCCTGCCATACAACAATGTAACCCTGCTGTGAAGAACAAACAGATTAGTTGACTTTAAATAATGTAGGTTTTAGTACCTGAAGTAGTAGTATGTTACAATAGGAAGTATAAAAGGAGGAAGGACTTACAAAAAAAAAAGAAGTTTTGCAGTCCAGAATCTTCGTCGTTCGTATGGCTGAGGTGGTGTCTCGTTTCGTACCGTAATCCATTCAATAAGACATTAAGCATTGCTGCCATATGACCATGTCACCCTGCTGTGAAGAACAAACAGATTAGTTGACTTTAAATAATGTAGGTATTTTGAACCTGAAGTAGTAGTATGCTACAATAGAAAGTATTAAAAGAGGAAGGACTTACAAAAAAAAAAAAGAAGTTTTGCAGTCCAGAATCTTCATCGTTCGTATGGCGTATGTGGTCTCTCGTTCGTACCGTAATCCATTCAATGAGACCTTAAGCATTGCTGCCATACGACCATGTCACCCTGCTGTGAAGAATAAACAGATTAGTTGACTTTAAATAATGTAGGTATTTTGACCCTGAAGTAGTAGTATGTTAGAACAGAAAGTATCAAAGAGGAAGGACTTACAAAAAAAAAAGAAGTTTTGCAGTCCAGAATCTTCGTCGTTCGTATGGGTGAGGTGGTGCCTCGTTTCGTTACGTAATCCATTCAATGAGACATTAAGCATTGCTGCTATACGAGCATGTCACCCTGCTGTGGAGAACAAACAGATTAGTTGACTTTAAATAATGTAGGTATTTTGAATCTGAAGTAGTAGTATGTTACAATAGAAAGTATAAAAGAGGAAGAACTTACAAAAAAAAAAAGAAGTTTTGCAGTCCAGAATCTTCGTCGTTCGTATGGCTGAGGTGGTGTCTCGTTTCGTACCGTAATCCATTCAATGAGACATTAAGCAATCCTGCCATACAACAATGTAACCCTGCTGTGAAGAACAAACAGATTAGTTGACTTTAAATAATGTAGGTTTTAGTACCTGAAGTAGTAGTAAGTTACAATAGGAAGTATAAAAGGAGGAAGGACTTACAAAAAAAAAAGAAGTTTTGCAGTCCAGAATCTTCGTCGTTCGTATGGCTGAGGTGGTGTCTCGTTTCGTACCGTAATCCATTCAATAAGACATTAAGCATTGCTGCCATATGACCATGTCACCCTGCTGTGAAGAACAAACAGATTAGTTGACTTTAAATAATGTAGGTATTTTGAACCTGAAGTAGTAGTATGCTACAATAGAAAGTATAAAAAGAGGAAGGACTTACAAAAAAAAAAAAGAAGTTTTGCAGTCCAGAATCTTCATCGTTCGTATGGCGTATGTGGTCTCTCGTTCGTACCGTAATCCATTCAATGAGACCTTAAGCATTGCTGCCATACGACCATGTCACCCTGCTGTGAAGAATAAACAGATTAGTTGACTTTAAATAATGTAGGTATTTTGACCCTGAAGTAGTAGTATGTTAGAACAGAAAGTATCAAAGAGGAAGGACTTACAAAAAAAAAAGAAGTTTTGCAGTCCAGAATCTTCGTCGTTCGTATGGGTGAGGTGGTGCCTCGTTTCGTTACGTAATCCATTCAATGAGACATTAAGCATTGCTGCTATACGAGCATGTCACCCTGCTGTGGAGAACAAACAGATTAGTTGACTTTAAATAATGTAGGTATTTTGAATCTGAAGTAGTAGTATGTTACAATAGAAAGTATAAAAGAGGAAGAACTTACAAAAAAAAAAAGAAGTTTTGCAGTCCAGAATCTTCGTCGTTCGTACGGCTGAGGTGGTGCCTCGCTTCGTTACGTAATCCATTCAATGATACATTAAGCATTGCTGCCATACGAGCATGTCACCCTGCTGTGGAGAACAAACAGATTAGTTGACTTTAAATAGTGGAGATATTTTGAACCTGAAATAGTAGTATGTTACAACAGAAAGTATAAAAGACGAAGGACGTACAAAAAAAAAAGAACGAAGTTTTGCAGTCCAGAATCTTCGTCGTTCGTATGGCTCATGTGGTGTCTCGATCCTACCGTAATCCATTCAATGAGACATTAAGCATTGCTGCCATACGACCATGTCACCCTGCTGTGAAGAACAAACAGATTAGTTGACTTTTATAATGTAGGTATTTTGAACTTGACGTAGTAGTATGTTACAATAGAAAGTATAAAAGGAGGAAGGACTTACAAAAAAAAAAAAAAGGAGTTTTGCAGTCCAGAATCTTCGTCGTTCATATGGCTGAGGTGGTGTCTCGTTTCGTACCGTAATCCATTGAATGAGACATTAAGCAGTCCTGCGATACGACAATGTCACCCAGCTGTGAAGAACAAACATATTAGTTGACTTTAAATAATGTAGGTGTTTTGAACCTGAGTAGTAGTATGTTACAATAGAAAGTATAAAAGGAGGAAGGACTTACAAAAAAAAAGAAGTTTTGCAGTCCAGAATCTTCGTCGTTCGTATGGCTGAGGTGGTGTCTCGTTTCGTACCATAATCCATTCAATGAGACATTAAGCACTCCTGCCATACGACAATGTCACCCTGCTGTGAAGAACAAACAGATTAGTTGACTTTTATAATGTAGGTATTTTGAACCTGAAGTAGTAGTATGTTACAATAGACAGTATAAAAGGAGGAAGGACTTACAAAAAAAAAAAAAAAAAGTTTTGCAGTCCAGAATCTTCGTCGTTCGTATGGCTCATGTGGTGTCTCGATCGTACCGTAATCCATTCAATGAGACATTAAGCATTGCTGCCATACGACCATGTCACCCTGCTGTGAAGAACAAACGTATTAGTTGACTTTAAATAATGTAGGTATTTTGAATCTGAAGTAGTAGTATGTTACAATAGAAAGTATAAAAGGAGAAAGACTTACAAAGAAAAAGAAGTTTTGCAGTCCTGAATCTTTGTCATTCGTATGGCTCATGTGGTGTCTCGTTCATACCGTAATCCATTCAATGAGACATTAAGCATTGCTGCCATACGACCATGTCACCCTGCAGTGAAGAACAAACAGATTAGTTGACTTTAAATAATGTAGGTATTTTGAATCTGAAGTAGTAGTATGTTACAATAGAAAGTATAAAAGACTAAGAACTTACAAAAAAAAAAAGTTTTGCAGTCCAGAATCTTCGTCGTTCGTATGGCTCATGTGGTGTCTCGATCGTACCGTAATCCATTCAATGAGACATTAAGCATTGCTGCCATACGAGCATGTCACCCTGCTGTGGAGAACAAACAGATTAGTTGACTTTAAATAATGTAGGTGTTTTGAACCTGAGTGGTAGCATGTTACAATAGAAAGTATAAAAGGAGGAAGGACTTACAAAAAAAAAAAGAAGTTTTGCAGTCCAGAATCTTCGTTGTTCGTATGGCTGAGGTGGTGTCTCGTTTCGTTACGTAATCCATTCAATGAGACATTAAGAAATCCTGCCATACAACAATGTAACCCTGCTGTGAAGAACAAACAGATTCGTTGACTTTAAATGATGTAGGTTTTTTGAACCTGAGGTAGTAGTATGTTACAATAGGAAATATAAAAGGAGGAAGGACTTACAAAAAAAAAAGAAGTTTTGCATTCCAGAATCTTCGTCGTTCGTATGGGTGAGGTGGTGTCTCGTTTCGTACCGTAATCCATTCAATGAGACATTAAGCAATCCTCCCATACAACAATGTAACCCTGCTGTGAAGAACAAACAGATTAGTTGACTTTAAATGATGTAGGTTTTTTGAACCTGATGTAGTAGTATGTTACAATAGGAAGTATAAAAGGAGGAAGGACTTACAAAAAAAAAAGAAGTTATGCAAACCAGAATCTTCGTCGTTCGTATGGCTGAGGTGGTGTCTCGTTTCGTACCGAAATCCATTCAATGAGACATTAAGCACTCCTGCCATACGACAATGTCACCCTGCTGTGAAGAACAAACAGATTAGTTGACTTTTATAATGTGGGTATTTTGAACCTGAAGTAGTAGTATGTTACAATAGAACGTATAAAAGGAGGAAGGACTTACAAAAAAAAAAAAAAAAAAAGTTTTGCAGTCCAGAATCTTCGTCGTTCGTATGGCTCATGTGGTGTCTCGATCGTACCGTAATCCATTCAATGAGACATTAAGCATTGCTGCCATACGACCATGTCACCCTGCTGTGAAGAACAAACATATTAGTTGACTTTAAATAATGTAGGTATTTTGAATCTGAAGTAGTAGTATGTTACAATAGAAAGTATAAAAGGAGAAAGACTTACAAAGAAAAAGAAGTTTTGCAGTCCTGAATCTTCGTCATTCGTATGGCTCATGTGGTGTCTCGTTCGTACCGTAATCCATTCAATGAGACATTAAGCATTGCTGCCATACGACCATGTCACCCTGCTGTGAAGAACAAACAGATTCGTTGACTTTAAATAATGTAGGTATTTTGACCCTGAAGTAGTAGTATGTTAGAACAGAAAGTATCAAAGAGGAAAGACTTACAAAAAAAAAAGAAGTTTTGCAGTCCAGAAACTTCGTCGTTCGTACGGCTGAGGTGGTGCCTCGTTTCGTTACGTAATCCATTCAATGAGACATTAAGCATTGCTGCCATACGAGCATGTCACCCTGCTGTGGAGAACAAACAGATTAGTTGACTTTAAATAATGTAGGTATTTTGAATCTGAAGTAGTAGTATGTTACAATAGAAAGTATAAAAGAGGAAGAACTTACAAAAAAAAAAGAAGTTTTGCAGTCCAGAATCTTCGTCGTTCGTATGGCTGAGGTGGTGCCTCGCTTCGTTACGTAATCCATTCAGTGAGACATTAAGCATTGCTGCCATACGAGCATGTCACCCTGCTGTGGAGAACAAACAGATTAGTTGACTTTAAATAGTGGAGATATTTTGAACCTGAAATAGTAGTATGTTACAACAGAAAGTATAAAAGAGGAAGGACGTACAAAAAAAAAAGAACGATGTTTTGCAGTCCAGAATCTTCGTCGTTCGTATGGCTCATGTGGTGTCTCGATCCTACCGTAATCCATTCAATGAGACATTAAGCATTGCTGCCATACGACCATGTCACCCTGCTGTGAAGAACAAACAGATTAGTTGACTTTTATAATGTAGGTATTTTGAACTTGACGTAGTAGTATGTTACAATAGAAAGTATAAAAGGAGGAAGGACTTACAAAAAAAAAAAAGAAGTTTTGCAGTCCAGAATCTTCGTCGTTCGTATGGCTGAGGTGGTGTCTCGTTTCGTACCGTAATCCATTCAGTGAGACATTAAGCATTGCTGCGAAACGACAATGTCACACTGCTGTGAAGAACAAACAGATTAGTTGACTTTAAATAATGTAGGTATTTTGAAACTAAAGTAATAGTATGTTACAATAGAAACTATAAAAGGAGGAAGGACTTACAAAAAAAAAAAAGAAGTTTTGCAGTCCAGAATCTTCGTCGTTCATATGGCTGAGGTGGTGTCTCGTTTCGTACCGTAATCCATTCAATGAGACATTAAGCAGTCCTGCGATACGACAATGTCACCCAGCTGTGAAGAACAAACATATTAGTTGACTTTAAATAATGTAGGTGTTTTGAACCTGAGTAGTAGCATGTTACAATATAAAGTATAAAAGGAGGAAGGACTTACAAAAAAAAAAAGAAGTTTTGCATTCCAGAATCTTCGTCGTTCGTATGGCTGAGGTGGTGTCTCATTTCGTACCGTAATCCATTCAATGAGACATTAAGCAATCCTGCCATACAACAATGTAACCCAGCTGTGAAGAACAAACAGATTCGTTGACTTTAAATGATGTAGGTTTTTTGAACCTGAAGTAGTAGTATGTTACAATAGGAAGTATAAAAGGAGGAAGGACTTACAAAAAAAAAAGAAGTTTTGCAGTCCAGAATTTCCGTCGTTCGTATGGCTGAGGTGGTGTCTCGTTTCGTACCGTAATCCATTCAATGAGACATTAAGCATTGCTGCCATATGACCATGTCACCCTGCTGTGAAGAACAAACAGATTAGTTGACTTTAAATAATGTAGGTATTTTGAACCTGAAGTAGTAGTATGCTAGAATAGAAAGTATAAAAGGAGGAAGGACTTACAAAAAAAAAAAGAAGTTTTGCATTCCAGAATCTTCGTCGTTCGTATGCGTGAGGTGGTGTCTCGTTTCGTACCGTAATCCATTCAATGACACATTAAGCAATCCTGCCATACAACAATGTAACCCTGCTGTGAAGAACAAACAGATTAGTTGACTTTAAATGATGTAGGTTTTTTGAACCTGATGTAGTAGTATGTTACAATAGGAAGTATAAAAGGAGGAAGGACTTACAAAAAAAAAAGAAGTTTTGCAGTCCAGAATCTTCGTCGTTCGTATGGCTGAGGTGGTGTCTCGTTTCGTACCGTAATCCATTCAATGAGACATTAAGCATTGCTGCCATACGACCATGTCACCCTGCTGTGAAGAACAAACATATTAGTTGACTTTAAATAATGTAGGTATTTTGAATCTGAAGTAGTAGTATGTTACAATAGAAAGTATAAAAGGAGAAAGACTTACAAAGAAAAAGAAGTTTTGCAGTCCTGAATCTTTGTCATTCGTATGGCTCATGTGGTGTCTCGTTCATACAGTAATCCATTCAATGAGACATTAAGCATTGCTGCCATACGACCATGTCACCCTGCAGTGAAGAACAAACAGATTAGTTGACTTTAAATAATGTAGGTATTTTGAATCTGAAGTAGTAGTATGTTACAATAGAAAGTATAAAAGACTAAGAACTTACAAAAAAAAAAAGTTTTGCAGTCCAGAATCTTCGTCATTCGTATGGCTGAGGTGGTGCCTCGTTTCGTTACGTAATCCATTCAATGAGACATTAAGCATTGCTTCCATACGAGCATGTCACCCTGTCACCCTGCTGTGGAGAACAAACAGATTAGTTGACTTTAAATAGTGTAGGTATTTTGAACCTGAAGTAGTAGTATGTTACAACAGAAAGTTTCAAAGGGGAAGGACTTACAAAAAAAAAAGAAGTTTTGCAGTCCAGAATCTTCGTCGTTCGTATGGCTCATGTGGTGTCTCGATCGTACCGTAATCCATTCAATGAGACATTAAGCATTGCTGCCATACGAGCATGTCACCCTGCTGTGAAGAACAAACAGATTAGTTGACTTTAAATAATGTAGGTATTTTCACCCTGAAGTAGTAGTATGTTAGAACAGAAAGTTTCAAAGGGGAAGGACTTACAAAAAAAAAAGAAGTTTTGCAGTCCAGAATCTTCGTCGTTCGTACGGCTGAGGTGGTGCCTCGTTTCGTTACGTAATCCATTCAATGAGACATTAAGCATTGCTGCCATACGAGCATGTCACCCTGCTGTGGAGAACAAACAGATTAGTTGACTTTAAATAATGTAGGTGTTTTGAACCTGAGTAGTAGCATGTTACAATAGAAAGTATAAAAGGAGGAAGGACTTACAAAAAAAAAAGAAGTTTTGCATTCCAGAATCTTCGTCGTTCGTATGGCTGAGGTGGTGTCTCGTTTCGTACCGTAATCCATTCAATGAGACATTAAGCAATCCTGCCATACAACAATGTAACCCTCCTGTGAAGAACAAACAGATTAGTTGACTTTAAATGATGTAGGTTTTTCGAACCTGATGTAGTAGTATGTTACAATAGGAAGTATAAAAGGAGGAAGGACTTACAAAAAAAAAAGAAGTTATGCAAACCAGAATCTTCGTCGTTCGTATGGCTGAGGTGGTGTCTCGTTTCGTACCGTAATCCATTCAATGAGATATTAAGCACTCCTGCCATACGACAATGTCACCCTGCTGTGAAGAACAAACAGATTAGTTGACTTTTATAATTTAGGTATTTTGAACCTGAAGTAGTAGTATGTTACAATAGAACGTATAAAAGGAGGAAGGACTTACAAAAAAAAAAAAAAAAAGTTTTGCAGTCCAGAATCTTCGTCGTTCGTATGGCTCATGTGGTGTCTCGATCGTACCGTAATCCATTCAATGAGACATTAAGCATTGCTGCCATACGACCATGTCACCCTGCTGTGAAGAACAAACATATTAGTTGACTTTAAATAATGTAGGTATTTGAAACTGAAGTAGTAGTATGTTACAATAGAAAGTATAAAAGGAGAAAGTCTTACAAAGAAAAAGAAGTTTTGCAGTCCTGAATCTTCGTCGTTCGTATGGCTCATGTGGTGTCTCGTTCGTACCGTAATCCATTCAATGAGACATTAAGCATTGCTGCCATACGACCATGTCACCCTGCAGTGAAGAACAAACAGATTCGTTGACTTTAAATAATGTAGGTATTTTGAATCTGAAGTAGTAATATGTTACAATAGAAAGTATAAAAGAGGAAGAACTTACAAAAAAAAAAGAAGTTTTGCAGTCCAGAATCTTCGTCGTTCGTATGGCTGAGGTGGTGCCTCGTTTCGTTACGTAATCCATACAATGAGACTTTAAGCATTGCCGCCATACGAGCATGTCACCCTGCTGTGGAGAACAAACATATTAGTTGACTTTAAATAGTGTAGGTATTTTGAACCTGAAGTAATAGTATGTTACAACAGAAAGTATAAAAGAGGAAGGACTTAAAAAAAAACAAAAATAAAAAAAAACGAAGTTTAGCAGTCCTGAATCTTCATCTTTCGTATGGCTGAGGTGGAGTCTCGTTTCGTAACGTAATCCATTCAATGAGAGACATGAAGCATTGCTGCCATACGACCACGTCACTCTGCTGTGAAGAACAAACAGATTAGTTGACTTTAAATAATGTAGGTATTTTGAACCTGAGTAGTAGCATGTTACAATAGAAAGTATAAAAGGAGGAAGGACTTACAAAAAAAAAAGAAGTTTTGCAGTCCAGAATCTTCGTCGTTCGTATGGCTGAGGTGGTGCCTCGTTTCGTTACGTAATCCATTCAATGAGACATTAAGCATTGCTGCCATACGAGCATGTCACCCTGCTGTGGAGAACAAACAGATTAGTTGACTTTAAATAGTGTAGATATTTTGAACCTGAAATAGTAGTATGTTACAACAGAAAGTATAAAAGAGGAAGGACGTACAAAAAAAAAAAGAACGAAGTTTTGCAGTCCAGAATCTTCGTCGTTCGTATGGCTCATGTGGTGTCTCGATCCTACCGTAATCCATTCAATGAGACATTAAGCATTGCTGCCATACGACCATGTCACCCTGCTGTGAGGAACAAACAGATTAGTTGACTTTTATAATGTAGGTATTTTGAACTTGACGTAGTAGTATGTTACAATAGAAAGTATAAATGGAGGAAGGACTTACAAAAAAAAAAAGAAGTTTCGCAGTCCAGAATCTTCGTCGTTCGTATGGCTGAGGTGGTGTCTCGTTTCGTACCGTAATCCATTCAGTGAGACATTAAGCATTGCTGCCAAACGACCATGTCACCCTGCTGTGAAGAACAAACAGATTAGTGGACTTTAAATAATGTAGCTATTTTGAACCTGAAGTAGTAGTATGTTACAACAGAAAGTATCAAAGAGGAAGGACTTACAAAAAAAAAAAGAAGTTTTGCAGTCCAGTATCTTCGTCGTTCGTATGGCTGAGGTGGTGTCTCGTTTCGTACCGTAATACATTCAATGAGACATTAAGCATTGCTGCCATACGACCATGTCACCCTGCTGTGAAGAACAAGCAGATTAATTGACTTTAAACAAAGTAGCTAGCTCGAACCTGAACTAGTAGTATGTTACAATAAAAAGTATAAAAGGAGGAAAGAGTTACAAAAAAGAAAGAAGTTTTGCAGTCCAGAATCTTCGTCGTTCGTATGGCTCATGTGGTGTCTCTTTCGTACCGTAATCCATTCAATGAGACATTAAGCATTGCTGCCATACGACCGTGTCACCCTGCTGTGAAGAACAAACAGATTAGTTGACTTTAAATAATGTAGGTAGTTCGAACCTGAACTAGTAGTATGCTACAATAGAAAGTATAAAACGAGGAAGGGCTTAGAAAAAAAAAAAAAAAGAAGTTTTGCTGTCCAGAACCTTTGTCGTTCATATGGCCCATGTGGTGTCTCGTTTGTACCGTAATACATTTAATGAGACATTAAGCATTGCTGCCATACGACCATGTCACCCTGCTGTGATGAACAAACAGATTAGTTGACTTTAAATAATGTAGGTAGTTCGAACCTGAACTAGTAGTATGCTACAATAGAAAGTATAAAACGAGGAAGGGCTTAGAAAAAAAAAAAAAGAAGTTTTGCTGTCCAGAACCTTTGTCGTTCATATGGCCCATGTGGTGTCTCGTTTGTACCGTAATACATTTAATGAGACATTAAGCATTGCTGCCATACGACCATGTCACCCTGCTGTGAAGAACAAACAGATTAGTTGACTTTAAATAATGTAGGTAGCTCGAACCTGAACAAGTACTATGCTATAATAGAATGTATAAAAGGAGGAAGGACTTACAAAAAAAAACAGAAGTTTTGCAGTCCGGAATCTTCGTCGTTCGTATGGCTCATGTGGTGTCTCGTTTCGTACCGTAATCCATTCAATGAGACATTAAGCATTGCTGCCATACGACCATGTCACCCTGCTGTGAAGAACAAACAGATTAGTTGACTTAAAATAATGTAGGTAGCTCGAACCTGAACTAGTACTATACTACAATAGAAAGTATAAAAGGAGGAAGGACTTGCAAAAAATAGAAGTTTTGCAGTCCAGAATCTTCGTCGTTCGTCTGGCTCAGGTGGTGTCTCGTTTCGTACCGTAATCCATTCAATTAGACATTAATCATTGCTGCCATACGACCATGTCACCCTGCTGTGAAGAACAAACAGATTAGTTGACTTTAAATAATGTAGGTATCTCGAAACTGAACTAGTAGTAAGCTACAATAGAAAGTATAAAAGGAGGAAGGACTTACAAAAAAAAAAAAAAAGATGGTTTGCAGTCCAGAATCTTCGTCGTTCGTATGGCTCATGTGGTGTCTCGTTCGTACCGTAATTCATTTAATGAGACATTAAGCATTGCTGCCATACGACCATGTCACCCTGTTGTGAAGAACAAACAGATTAGTTCACTTTAAATAATGTAGGTAGCTCGAACCTGAACTAGTAGTATATTACAACAGCAAGTATAAGAGGAGGAAGGACTTACAAAAAAAAAAAAAAAGAAGTTTTCAAGTCCAGAATATTCGTCTTTAGTATGACTCAGGTGGTGTCTCGTTCGTACCGTAATCCATTCAATGAGACATTAAAGATTGCTGCCACACGACCATGTCACCCTGCTGTGAAGAACAAACAGATTAGTTGACTTTAAATAATGTAGGTAGCTCGAACCTGAAGTAGTAGTATGCTACAATAGAAAGTATAAAAGGAGGTAGGACTTACAAAAAAATAAGAAGTTTTGCAGTCCAGATTCTTCGTCGTTCGTATGGCTGAGGTGGTATCTCGTTTCGTACCATAATCCATTCAATGAGACATTAAGGATTGCTGCCATACGACCATGTCACCCTGCTGTGAAGAACAAGCAGATTAGTTGACTTTAAACAAAGTGGGTAGCTCGAGCCTGAACTAGTAGTATGATACAAGAGAAAGTATAAAAGGAGGAAGGACTTACAAAAATAAAAGAAGTTTTGTAGGACAGAATCTTCGTCGTTCGTATGGCTGAGGTGGTGTCTCGTTTCGTGCCGTAATCCACTCAATGAGACATTAAGCATTGCTGCCATACGACCATGTCAGCCAGCTGTGAAGAACAAACAGATTAGTTGACTTTAAACAAAGTAGGTAGCTCGAACCTGAACTAGTAGTATGCTACAATAGAAAGTATAAAAGAAGGAAGGACTTACAAAAAAAAAAGAAGTTTTGCAGTCCAGAATCTTCGTCGTTCGTATGGCTGAGGTGGTGTCTCGTTTCGTACCGTAATCCATTCAATGAGACATTAAGCATTGCTGGCATATGACCATGTCACCCTGCTGTGAAGAACAAACAGATTAGTGGACTTTAAATAATGTAGCTATTTTGAACCTGAAGTAGTAGTATGTTACAATAGAAAGTATAAAAGAGGAAGGACTTACAAAAAAAAAAGAAGTTTTGCAGTCCAGAATCTTCGTTGTTCGTATGGCTGAGGTGGTGTCTCGTTTCATACCGTAATCCATTCAATGAGACATTAAGCAGTCCTGCGATACGACAATGTCACCCAGCTGTGAAGAACAAACATATTAGTTGACTTTAAATAATGTAGGTATTTTGAAACTAAAGTAATAGTATGTTACAATAGAAACTATAAAAGGAGGAAGGACTTACAAAAAAAAAAAGAAGTTTTGCAGTCCAGAATCTTCGTCGTTCATATGGCTGAGGTGGTGTCTCGTTTCGTACCGTAATCCATTCAATGAGACATTAAGCAGTCCTGCGATACGACAATGTCACCCAGCTGTGAAGAACAAACATATTAGTTGACTTTAAATAATGTAGGTGTTTTGAACCTGAGTAGTAGCATGTTACAATAGAAAGTATAAAAGGAGGAAGGACTTACAAAAAAAAAAAGAAGTTTTGCATTCCGGAATCTTCGTCGTTCGTATGGCTGAGGTGGTGTCTCGTTTCGTACCGTAATCCATTCAATGAGACATTAAGCAATCCTGCCATACAACAATGTAACCCAGCTGTGAAGAACAAACAGATTCGTTGACTTTAAATGATGTAGGTTTTTTGAACCTGAAGTAGTAGTATGTTACAATAGGAAGTATAAAAGGAGGAAGGACTTACAAAAAAAAAAGAAGTTTTGCAGTCCAGAATCTTCGTCGTTCGTATGGCTGAGGTGGTGTCTCGTTTCGTACCGTAATCCATTCAATGAGACATTAAGCATTGCTGGCATATGACCATGTCACCCTGCTGTGAAGAACAAACAGATTAGTTGACTTTAAAAAATGTAGGTATTTTGAACCTGAAGTAGTAGTATGCTAGAATAGAAAGTATAAAAGGAGGAAGGACTTACAAAAAAAAAAGAAGTTTTGCATTCCAGAATCTTCGTCGTTCGTATGGGTGAGGTGGTGTCTCGTTTCGTACCGTAATCCATTCAATGAGACATTAAGCAATCCTGCCATACAACAATGTAACCCTGCTGTGAAGAACAAACAGATTAGTTGACTTTAAATGATGTAGGTATTTTGAACCTGAAGTAGTAGTATGTTACAATAGGAAGTATAAAAGGAGGAAGGACTTACAAAAAAAAAAAAAAAAGTTTTGCAGTCCAGAATCTTCGTCGTTCGTACGGCTCATGTGGTGTCTCGATCGTACCGTAATCCATTCAATGAGACATTAAGCATTGCTGCCATACGACCATGTCACCCTGCTGTGAAGAACAAACATATTAATTGACTTTAAATAATGTAGGTATTTTGAATCTGAAGTAGTAGTATGTTACAATAGAAAGTATAAAAGACTAAGAACTTACAAAAAAAAAAAAGTTTTGCAGTCCAGAATCTTGGTCATTCGTATGGCTGAGGTGGTGCCTCGTTTCGTTACGTAATCCATTCAATGAGACATTAAGCATTGCTGCCATACGAGCATATCACCCTGTCACCCTGCTGTGGAGAACAAACAGATTAGTTGACTTTAAATAATGTAGGTATTTTGAACCTGAAGTAGTAGTATGTTACAACAGAAAGTATCAAAGAGGAAGGACTTACAAAAAAAAAAGAAGTTTTGCAGTCCAGTATCTTCGTCGTTCGTATGGCTGAGGTGGTGTCTCGTTTCGTACCGTAATACATTCAATGAGACATTAAGCATTGCTGCCATACGACCATGTCACCCTGCTGTGAAGAACAAGCAGATTAATTGACTTTAAACAAAGTAGCTAGCTCGAACCTGAACTAGTAGTATGTTACAATAAAAAGTATAAAAGGAGGAAAGAATTACAAAAAAGAAAGAAGTTTTGCAGTCCAGAATCTTCGTCGTTCGTATGGCTCATGTGGTGTCTTTTTCGTACCGTAATCCATTCAATGAGACATTAAGCATTGCTGCCATACGACCGTGTCACCCTGCTGTGAAGAACAAACAGATTAGTTGACTTTAAATAATGTAGGTAGTTCGAACCTGAACTAGTAGTATGCTACAATAGAAAGTATAAAACGAGGAAGGGCATAGAAAAAAAAAAAAAGAAGTTTTGCTGTCCAGAACCTTTGTCGTTCATATGGCCCATGTGGTGTCTCGTTTGTACCCTAATACATTTAATGAGACATTAAGCATTGCTGAAATACGACCATGTCACCCTGCTGTGAAGAACAAACAGATTAGTTGACTTTAAATAATGTAGGTAGCTCGAACCTGAACAAGTACTATGCTATAATAGAATGTATAAAAGGAGGAAGGACTTACAAAAAAAAACAGAAGTTTTGAAGTCCGGAATCTTCGTCGTTCGTATGGCTCATGTGGTGTCTCGTTTCGTACCGTAATCCATTCAATGAGACATTAAGCATTGCTGCCATACGACCATGTCACCCTGCTGTGAAGAACAAACAGATTAGTTGACTTAAAATAATGTAGGTAGCTCGAACCTGAACTAGTACTATACTACAATAGAAAGTATAAAAGGAGGAAGGACTTGCAAAAAATAGAAGTTTTGCAGTCCAGAATCTTCGTCGTTCGTCTGGCTCAGGTGGTGTCTCGTTTCGTACCGTAATCCATTCAATTAGACATTAATCATTGCTGCCATACGACCATGTCACCCTGCTGTGAAGAACAAACAGATTAGTTGACTTTAAATAATGTAGGTATCTCGAAACTGAACTAGTAGTAAGCTACAATAGAAAGTATAAAAGGAGGAAGGACTTACAAAAAAAAAAAAAAAGATGGTTTGCAGTCCAGAATCTTCGTCGTTCGTATGGCTCATGTGGTGTCTCGTTCGTACCGTAATTCATTTAATGAGACATTAAGCATTGCTGCCATACGACCATGTCACCCTGTTGTGAAGAACAAACAGATTAGTTCACTTTAAATAATGTAGGTAGCTCGAACCTGAACTAGTAGTATATTACAACAGCAAGTATAAGAGGAGGAAGGACTTACAAAAAAAAAAAAAAAGAAGTTTTCAAGTCCAGAATATTCGTCTTTAGTATGACTCAGGTGGTGTCTCGTTCGTACCGTAATCCATTCAATGAGACATTAAAGATTGCTGCCACACGACCATGTCACCCTGCTGTGAAGAACAAACAGATTAGTTGACTTTAAATAATGTAGGTAGCTCGAACCTGAAGTAGTAGTATGCTACAATAGAAAGTATAAAAGGAGGTAGGACTTACAAAAAAATAAGAAGTTTTGCAGTCCAGATTCTTCGTCGTTCGTATGGCTGAGGTGGTATCTCGTTTCGTACCATAATCCATTCAATGAGACATTAAGGATTGCTGCCATACGACCATGTCACCCTGCTGTGAAGAACAAGCAGATTAGTTGACTTTAAACAAAGTGGGTAGCTCGAGCCTGAACTAGTAGTATGATACAAGAGAAAGTATAAAAGGAGGAAGGACTTACAAAAATAAAAGAAGTTTTGTAGGACAGAATCTTCGTCGTTCGTATGGCTGAGGTGGTGTCTCGTTTCGTGCCGTAATCCACTCAATGAGACATTAAGCATTGCTGCCATACGACCATGTCAGCCAGCTGTGAAGAACAAACAGATTAGTTGACTTTAAACAAAGTAGGTAGCTCGAACCTGAACTAGTAGTATGCTACAATAGAAAGTATAAAAGAAGGAAGGACTTACAAAAAAAAAAGAAGTTTTGCAGTCCAGAATCTTCGTCGTTCGTATGGCTGAGGTGGTGTCTCGTTTCGTACCGTAATCCATTCAATGAGACATTAAGCATTGCTGGCATATGACCATGTCACCCTGCTGTGAAGAACAAACAGATTAGTGGACTTTAAATAATGTAGCTATTTTGAACCTGAAGTAGTAGTATGTTACAATAGAAAGTATAAAAGAGGAAGGACTTACAAAAAAAAAAGAAGTTTTGCAGTCCAGAATCTTCGTTGTTCGTATGGCTGAGGTGGTGTCTCGTTTCATACCGTAATCCATTCAATGAGACATTAAGCAGTCCTGCGATACGACAATGTCACCCAGCTGTGAAGAACAAACATATTAGTTGACTTTAAATAATGTAGGTATTTTGAAACTAAAGTAATAGTATGTTACAATAGAAACTATAAAAGGAGGAAGGACTTACAAAAAAAAAAAGAAGTTTTGCAGTCCAGAATCTTCGTCGTTCATATGGCTGAGGTGGTGTCTCGTTTCGTACCGTAATCCATTCAATGAGACATTAAGCAGTCCTGCGATACGACAATGTCACCCAGCTGTGAAGAACAAACATATTAGTTGACTTTAAATAATGTAGGTGTTTTGAACCTGAGTAGTAGCATGTTACAATAGAAAGTATAAAAGGAGGAAGGACTTACAAAAAAAAAAAGAAGTTTTGCATTCCGGAATCTTCGTCGTTCGTATGGCTGAGGTGGTGTCTCGTTTCGTACCGTAATCCATTCAATGAGACATTAAGCAATCCTGCCATACAACAATGTAACCCAGCTGTGAAGAACAAACAGATTCGTTGACTTTAAATGATGTAGGTTTTTTGAACCTGAAGTAGTAGTATGTTACAATAGGAAGTATAAAAGGAGGAAGGACTTACAAAAAAAAAAGAAGTTTTGCAGTCCAGAATCTTCGTCGTTCGTATGGCTGAGGTGGTGTCTCGTTTCGTACCGTAATCCATTCAATGAGACATTAAGCATTGCTGGCATATGACCATGTCACCCTGCTGTGAAGAACAAACAGATTAGTTGACTTTAAAAAATGTAGGTATTTTGAACCTGAAGTAGTAGTATGCTAGAATAGAAAGTATAAAAGGAGGAAGGACTTACAAAAAAAAAAGAAGTTTTGCATTCCAGAATCTTCGTCGTTCGTATGGGTGAGGTGGTGTCTCGTTTCGTACCGTAATCCATTCAATGAGACATTAAGCAATCCTGCCATACAACAATGTAACCCTGCTGTGAAGAACAAACAGATTAGTTGACTTTAAATGATGTAGGTATTTTGAACCTGAAGTAGTAGTATGTTACAATAGGAAGTATAAAAGGAGGAAGGACTTACAAAAAAAAAAAAAAAGTTTTGCAGTCCAGAATCTTCGTCGTTCGTACGGCTCATGTGGTGTCTCGATCGTACCGTAATCCATTCAATGAGACATTAAGCATTGCTGCCATACGACCATGTCACCCTGCTGTGAAGAACAAACATATTAATTGACTTTAAATAATGTAGGTATTTTGAATCTGAAGTAGTAGTATGTTACAATAGAAAGTATAAAAGACTAAGAACTTACAAAAAAAAAAAAGTTTTGCAGTCCAGAATCTTGGTCATTCGTATGGCTGAGGTGGTGCCTCGTTTCGTTACGTAATCCATTCAATGAGACATTAAGCATTGCTGCCATACGAGCATATCACCCTGTCACCCTGCTGTGGAGAACAAACAGATTAGTTGACTTTAAATAATGTAGGTATTTTGAACCTGAAGTAGTAGTATGTTACAACAGAAAGTATCAAAGAGGAAGGACTTACAAAAAAAAAAGAAGTTTTGCAGTCCAGTATCTTCGTCGTTCGTATGGCTGAGGTGGTGTCTCGTTTCGTACCGTAATACATTCAATGAGACATTAAGCATTGCTGCCATACGACCATGTCACCCTGCTGTGAAGAACAAGCAGATTAATTGACTTTAAACAAAGTAGCTAGCTCGAACCTGAACTAGTAGTATGTTACAATAAAAAGTATAAAAGGAGGAAAGAATTACAAAAAAGAAAGAAGTTTTGCAGTCCAGAATCTTCGTCGTTCGTATGGCTCATGTGGTGTCTTTTTCGTACCGTAATCCATTCAATGAGACATTAAGCATTGCTGCCATACGACCGTGTCACCCTGCTGTGAAGAACAAACAGATTAGTTGACTTTAAATAATGTAGGTAGTTCGAACCTGAACTAGTAGTATGCTACAATAGAAAGTATAAAACGAGGAAGGGCATAGAAAAAAAAAAAAAGAAGTTTTGCTGTCCAGAACCTTTGTCGTTCATATGGCCCATGTGGTGTCTCGTTTGTACCCTAATACATTTAATGAGACATTAAGCATTGCTGAAATACGACCATGTCACCCTGCTGTGAAGAACAAACAGATTAGTTGACTTTAAATAATGTAGGTAGCTCGAACCTGAACAAGTACTATGCTATAATAGAATGTATAAAAGGAGGAAGGACTTACAAAAAAAAACAGAAGTTTTGAAGTCCGGAATCTTCGTCGTTCGTATGGCTCATGTGGTGTCTCGTTTCGTACCGTAATCCATTCAATGAGACATTAAGCATTGCTGCCATACGACCATGTCACCCTGCTGTGAAGAACAAACAGATTAGTTGACTTAAAATAATGTAGGTAGCTCGAACCTGAACTAGTACTATACTACAATAGAAAGTATAAAAGGAGGAAGGACTTGCAAAAAAAAGAAGTTTTGCAGTCCAGAATCTTCGTCGTTCGTCTGGCTCAGGTGGTGTCTCGTTTCGTACCGTAATCCATTCAATTAGACATTAATCATTGCTGCCATACGACCATGTCACCCTGCTGTGAAGAACAAACAGATTAGTTGACTTTAAATAATGTAGGTATCTCGAAACTGAACTAGTAGTAAGCTACAATAGAAAGTATAAAAGGAGGAAGGACTTACAAAAAAAAAAAAAAGATGGTTTGCAGTCCAGAATCTTCGTCGTTCGTATGGCTCATGTGGTGTCTCGTTCGTACCGTAATTCATTTAATGAGACATTAAGCATTGCTGCCATACGACCATGTCACCCTGTTGTGAAGAACAAACAGATTAGTTCACTTTAAATAATGTAGGTAGCTCGAACCTGAACTAGTAGTATATTACAACAGCAAGTATAAGAGGAGGAAGGACTTACAAAAAAAAAAAAAAAAGAAGTTTTGAAGTCCAGAATATTCGTCTTTAGTATGACTCAGGTGGTGTCTCGTTCGTACCGTAATCCATTCAATGAGACATTAAAGATTGCTGCCACACGACCATGTCACCCTGCTGTGAAGAACAAACAGATTAGTTGACTTTAAATAATGTAGGTAGCTCGAACCTGAAGTAGTAGTATGCTACAATAGAAAGTATAAAAGGAGGTAGGACTTACAAAAAAATAAGAAGTTTTGCAGTCCAGATTCTTCGTCGTTCGTATGGCTGAGGTGGTATCTCGTTTCGTACCATAATCCATTCAATGAGACATTAAGGATTGCTGCCATACGACCATGTCACCCTGCTGTTTAGAACAAGCAGATTAGTTGACTTTAAACAAAGTGGGTAGCTCGAGCCTGAACTAGTAGTATGATACAAGAGAAAGTATAAAAGGAGGAAGGACTTACAAAAATAAAAGAAGTTTTGTAGGACAGAATCTTCGTCGTTCGTATGGCTGAGGTGGTGTCTCGTTTCGTGCCGTAATCCACTCAATGAGACATTAAGCATTGCTGCCATACGACCATGTCAGCCAGCTGTGAAGAACAAACAGATTAGTTGACTTTAAACAAAGTAGGTAGCTCGAACCTGAACTAGTAGTATGCTACAATAGAAAGTATAAAAGAAGGAAGGACTTACAAAAAAAAAAAAGAAGTTTTGCAGTCCAGATTCTTCGACGTTAGTATGGCTCATGTGGTGTCTCTTTCGTACCGTAATCCATTCAATGAGACATTAAGCATTGCTGCCATACGACCGTGTCACCCTGCTGTGAAGAACAAACAGATTAGTTGACTTTAAATAATGTAGGTAGTTCGAACCTGAACTAGTAGTATGCTACAATAGAAAGTATAAAACGAGGAAGGGCTTAGAAAAAAAAAAAAAAGAAGTTTTGCTGTCCAGAACCTTTGTCGTTCATATGGCCCATGTGGTGTCTCGTTTGTACCGTAATACATTTAATGAGACATTAAGCATTGCTGCCATACGACCATGTCACCCTGCTGTGATGAACAAACAGATTAGTTGACTTTAAATAATGTAGGTAGTTCGAACCTGAACTAGTAGTATGCTACAATAGAAAGTATAAAACGAGGAAGGGCTTAGAAAAAAAAAAAAAGAAGTTTTGCTGTCCAGAACCTTTGTCGTTCATATGGCCCATGTGGTGTCTCGTTTGTACCGTAATACATTTAATGAGACATTAAGCATTGCTGCCATACGACCATGTCACCCTGCTGTGAAGAACAAACAGATTAGTTGACTTTAAATAATGTAGGTAGCTCGAACCTGAACAAGTACTATGCTATAATAGAATGTATAAAAGGAGGAAGGACTTACAAAAAAAAACAGAAGTTTTGCAGTCCGGAATCTTCGTCGTTCGTATGGCTCATGTGGTGTCTCGTTTCGTACCGTAATCCATTCAATGAGACATTAAGCATTGCTGCCATACGACCATGTCACCCTGCTGTGAAGAACAAACAGATTAGTTGACTTAAAATAATGTAGGTAGCTCGAACCTGAACTAGTACTATACTACAATAGAAAGTATAAAAGGAGGAAGGACTTGCAAAAAATAGAAGTTTTGCAGTCCAGAATCTTCGTCGTTCGTCTGGCTCAGGTGGTGTCTCGTTTCGTACCGTAATCCATTCAATTAGACATTAATCATTGCTGCCATACGACCATGTCACCCTGCTGTAAAGAACAAACAGATTAGTTGACTTTAAATAATGTAGGTATCTCGAAACTGAACTAGTAGTAAGCTACAATAGAAAGTATAAAAGGAGGAAGGACTTACAAAAAAAAAAAAAAAAGATGGTTTGCAGTCCAGAATCTTCGTCGTTCGTATGGCTCATGTGGTGTCTCGTTCGTACCGTAATTCATTTAATGAGACATTAAGCATTGCTGCCATACGACCATGTCACCCTGTTGTGAAGAACAAACAGATTAGTTCACTTTAAATAATGTAGGTAGCTCGAACCTGAACTAGTAGTATATTACAACAGCAAGTATAAGAGGAGGAAGGACTTACAAAAAAAAAAAAAAGAAGTTTTCAAGTCCAGAATATTCGTCTTTAGTATGACTCAGGTGGTGTCTCGTTCGTACCGTAATCCATTCAATGAGACATTAAAGATTGCTGCCACACGACCATGTCACCCTGCTGTGAAGAACAAACAGATTAGTTGACTTTAAATAATGTAGGTAGCTCGAACCTGAAGTAGTAGTATGCTACAATAGAAAGTATAAAAGGAGGTAGGACTTACAAAAAAATAAGAAGTTTTGCAGTCCAGATTCTTCGTCGTTCGTATGGCTGAGGTGGTATCTCGTTTCGTACCATAATCCATTCAATGAGACATTAAGGATTGCTGCCATACGACCATGTCACCCTGCTGTGAAGAACAAGCAGATTAGTTGACTTTAAACAAAGTGGGTAGCTCGAGCCTGAACTAGTAGTATGATACAAGAGAAAGTATAAAAGGAGGAAGGACTTACAAAAATAAAAGAAGTTTTGTAGGACAGAATCTTCGTCGTTCGTATGGCTGAGGTGGTGTCTCGTTTCGTGCCGTAATCCACTCAATGAGACATTAAGCATTGCTGCCATACGACCATGTCAGCCAGCTGTGAAGAACAAACAGATTAGTTGACTTTAAACAAAGTAGGTAGCTCGAACCTGAACTAGTAGTATGCTACAATAGAAAGTATAAAAGAAGGAAGGACTTACAAAAAAAAAAAAGAAGTTTTGCAGTCCAGATTCTTCGACGTTAGTATGCCTCATGTGGTGTCTCGTTCGTACCGTATTCCATTCAATGAGACATTACAGTTTCCTGCCATACGACCATGTCACTCTGCTGTGAAGAACAAACAGATTAGTTGACTTTAAATAATGTAGGTAGCTCGAACCTGAACTAGTAGTATGCTACAATAGAAAGTATAAAAGGAGGAAGGACTTACAAAAAAAAAAAAAAAAAGAAAAGAAGGTTTGCAATCCAGAATCTTCGTCGTTCGTATGGCTCATGTGGTGTCTCGTTCGTACCGTAATCCATTCAATGAGACATTAAGCATTGCTGCCAAACGACCATGTCACCCTGCTGTGAAGAACAAACAGATTAGTGGACTTTAAATAATGTAGCTATTTTGAACCTGAAGTAGTAGTATGTTACAATAGAAAGTATAAAAGAGGAAGGACTTACAAAAAAAAAAGAAGTTTTGCAGTCCAGAATCTTCGTTGTTCGTATGGCTGAGGTGGTGTCTCGTTTCATACCGTAATCCATTCAATGAGACATTAAGCAATCCTGCCATACGACAATGTCACACTGCTGTGAAGAACAAACAGATTAGTTGACTTTAAATAATGTAGGTATTTTGAAACTAAAGTAATAGTATGTTACAATAGAAACTATAAAAGGAGGAAGGACTTACAAAAAAAAAAAGAAGTTTTGCAGTCCAGAATCTTCGTCGTTCATATGGCTGAGGTGGTGTCTCGTTTCGTACCGTAATCCATTCAATGAGACATTAAGCAGTCCTGCGATACGACAATGTCACCCAGCTGTGAAGAACAAACATATTAGTTGACTTTAAATAATGTAGGTGTTTTGAACCTGAGTAGTAGCATGTTACAATAGAAAGTATAAAAGGAGGAAGGACTTACAAAAAAAAAAAGAAGTTTTGCATTCCGGAATCTTCGTCGTTCGTATGGCTGAGTTGGTGTCTCGTTTCGTACCGTAATCCATTCAATGAGACATTAAGCAATCCTGCCATTCAACAATGTAACCCAGCTGTGAAGAACAAACAGATTCGTTGACTTTAAATGATGTAGGTTTTTTGAACCTGAAGTAGTAGTATGTTACAATAGGAAGTATAAAAGGAGGAAGGACTTACAAAAAAAAAAGAAGTTTTGCAGTCCAGAATCTTCGTCGTTCGTATGGCTGAGGTGGTGTCTCGTTTCGTACCGTAATCCATTCAATGAGACATTAAGCATTGCTGGCATATGACCATGTCACCCTGCTGTGAAGAACAAACAGATTAGTTGACTTTAAAAAATGTAGGTATTTTGAACCTGAAGTAGTAGTATGCTAGAATAGAAAGTATAAAAGGAGGAAGGACTTACAAAAAAAAAAGAAGTTTTGCATTCCAGAATCTTCGTCGTTCGTATGGGTGAGGTGGTGTCTCGTTTCGTACCGTAATCCATTCAATGAGACATTAAGCAATCCTGCCATACAACAATGTAACCCTGCTGTGAAGAACAAACAGATTAGTTGACTTTAAATGATGTAGGTATTTTGAACCTGAAGTAGTAGTATGTTACAATAGGAAGTATAAAAGGAGGAAGGACTTACAAAAAAAAAAAAAAAGTTTTGCAGTCCAGAATCTTCGTCGTTCGTACGGCTCATGTGGTGTCTCGATCGTACCGTAATCCATTCAATGAGACATTAAGCATTGCTGCCATACGACCATGTCACCCTGCTGTGAAGAACAAACATATTAATTGACTTTAAATAATGTAGGTATTTTGAATCTGAAGTAGTAGTATGTTACAATAGAAAGTATAAAAGACTAAGAACTTACAAAAAAAAAAAAGTTTTGCAGTCCAGAATCTTGGTCATTCGTATGGCTGAGGTGGTGCCTCGTTTCGTTACGTAATCCATTCAATGAGACATTAAGCATTGCTGCCATACGAGCATATCACCCTGTCACCCTGCTGTGGAGAACAAACAGATTAGTTGACTTTAAATAATGTAGGTATTTTGAACCTGAAGTAGTAGTATGTTACAACAGAAAGTATCAAAGAGGAAGGACTTACAAAAAAAAAAGAAGTTTTGCAGTCCAGTATCTTCGTCGTTCGTATGGCTGAGGTGGTGTCTCGTTTCGTACCGTAATACATTCAATGAGACATTAAGCATTGCTGCCATACGACCATGTCACCCTGCTGTGAAGAACAAGCAGATTAATTGACTTTAAACAAAGTAGCTAGCTCGAACCTGAACTAGTAGTATGTTACAATAAAAAGTATAAAAGGAGGAAAGAATTACAAAAAAGAAAGAAGTTTTGCAGTCCAGAATCTTCGTCGTTCGTATGGCTCATGTGGTGTCTCTTTCGTACCGTAATCCATTCAATGAGACATTAAGCATTGCTGCCATACGACCGTGTCACCCTGCTGTGAAGAACAAACAGATTAGTTGACTTTAAATAATGTAGGTAGTTCGAACCTGAACTAGTAGTATGCTACAATAGAAAGTATAAAACGAGGAAGGGCATAGAAAAAAAAAAAAAGAAGTTTTGCTGTCCAGAACCTTTGTCGTTCATATGGCCCATGTGGTGTCTCGTTTGTACCCTAATACATTTAATGAGACATTAAGCATTGCTGCCATACGACCATGTCACCCTGCTGTGAAGAACAAACAGATTAGTTGACTTTAAATAATGTAGGTAGCTCGAACCTGAACAAGTACTATGCTATAATAGAATGTATAAAAGGAGGAAGGACTTACAAAAAAAAACAGAAGTTTTGCAGTCCGGAATCTTCGTCGTTCGTATGGCTCATGTGGTGTCTCGTTTCGTACCGTAATCCATTCAATGAGACATTAAGCATTGCTGCCATACGACCATGTCACCCTGCTGTGAAGAACAAACAGATTAGTTGACTTAAAATAATGTAGGTAGCTCGAACCTGAACTAGTACTATACTACAATAGAAAGTATAAAAGGAGGAAGGACTTGCAAAAAAAAGAAGTTTTGCAGTCCAGAATCTTCGTCGTTCGTCTGGCTCAGGTGGTGTCTCGTTTCGTACCGTAATCCATTCAATTAGACATTAATCATTGCTGCCATACGACCATGTCACCCTGCTGTGAAGAACAAACAGATTAGTTGACTTTAAATAATGTAGGTATCTCGAAACTGAACTAGTAGTAAGCTACAATAGAAAGTATAAAAAGGAGGAAGGACTTACAAAAAAAAAAAAAAGATGGTTTGCAGTCCAGAATCTTCGTCGTTCGTATGGCTCATGTGGTGTCTCGTTCGTACCGTAATTCATTTAATGAGACATTAAGCATTGCTGCCATACGACCATGTCACCCTGTTGTGAAGAACAAACAGATTAGTTCACTTTAAATAATGTAGGTAGCTCGAACCTGAACTAGTAGTATATTACAACAGCAAGTATAAGAGGAGGAAGGACTTACAAAAAAAAAAAAAAAAAAGAAGTTTTGAAGTCCAGAATATTCGTCTTTAGTATGACTCAGGTGGTGTCTCGTTCGTACCGTAATCCATTCAATGAGACATTAAAGATTGCTGCCACACGACCATGTCACCCTGCTGTGAAGAACAAACAGATTAGTTGACTTTAAATAATGTAGGTAGCTCGAACCTGAAGTAGTAGTATGCTACAATAGAAAGTATAAAAGGAGGTAGGACTTACAAAAAAATAAGAAGTTTTGCAGTCCAGATTCTTCGTCGTTCGTATGGCTGAGGTGGTATCTCGTTTCGTACCATAATCCATTCAATGAGACATTAAGGATTGCTGCCATACGACCATGTCACCCTGCTGTTTAGAACAAGCAGATTAGTTGACTTTAAACAAAGTGGGTAGCTCGAGCCTGAACTAGTAGTATGATACAAGAGAAAGTATAAAAGGAGGAAGGACTTACAAAAATAAAAGAAGTTTTGTAGGACAGAATCTTCGTCGTTCGTATGGCTGAGGTGGTGTCTCGTTTCGTGCCGTAATCCACTCAATGAGACATTAAGCATTGCTGCCATACGACCATGTCAGCCAGCTGTGAAGAACAAACAGATTAGTTGACTTTAAACAAAGTAGGTAGCTCGAACCTGAACTAGTAGTATGCTACAATAGAAAGTATAAAAGAAGGAAGGACTTACAAAAAAAAAAAAGAAGTTTTGCAGTCCAGATTCTTCGACGTTAGTATGCCTCATGTGGTGTCTCGTTCGTACCGTATTCCATTCAATGAGACATTACAGTTTCCTGCCATACGACCATGTCACTCTGCTGTGAAGAACAACCAGATTAGTTGACTTTAAATAATGTAGGTAGCTCGAACCTGAACTAGTAGTATGCTACAATAGAAAGTATAAAAGGAGGAAGGACTTACAAAAAAAAAAAAAAAAAAAAGAAGGTTTGCAATCCAGAATCTTCGTCGTTCGTATGGCTCATGTGGTGTCTCGTTCGTACCGTAATTCATTCAATGAGACATTAAGCATTGCTGCCATACGACCATGTCACCCTGCTGTGAAGAACAAACAGATTAGTTGACTTTAAATAATGTAGGAAGCTCGAACCTGAACTAGTAGTATGCTACAATAGAAAGTATAAAAGGAGGAAGGACTTACAAAAAAAAAAGAAGTTTTGCATTCCAGAATCTTCGTCGTTCGTATGGCTGAGGTGGTGTCTCGTTTCGTACCGTAATCCATTCAATGAGACATTAAGCAATCCTGCCATACAACAATGTAACCCTCCTGTGAAGAACAAACAGATTAGTTGACTTTAAATGATGTAGGTTTTTTGAACCTGATGTAGTAGTATGTTACAATAGGAAGTATAAAAGGAGGAAGGACTTACAAAAAAAAAAGAAGTTATGCAAACCAGAATCTTCGTCGTTCGTATGGCTGAGGTGGTGTCTCGTTTCGTACCGTAATCCATTCAATGAGACATTAAGCACTCCTGCCATACGACAATGTCACCCTGCTGTGAAGAACAAACAGATTAGTTGACTTTTATAATTTAGGTATTTTGAACCTGAAGTAGTAGTATGTTACAATAGAACGTATAAAAGGAGGAAGGACTTACAAAAAAAAAAAAAAAAAGTTTTGCAGTCCAGAATCTTCGTCGTTCGTATGGCTCATGTGGTGTCTCGATCGTACCGTAATCCATTCAATGAGACATTAAGCATTGCTGCCATACGACCATGTCACCCTGCTGTGAAGAACAAACATATTAGTTGACTTTAAATAATGTAGGTATTTGAAACTGAAGTAGTAGTATGTTACAATAGAAAGTATAAAAGGAGAAAGTCTTACAAAGAAAAAGAAGTTTTGCAGTCCTGAATCTTCGTCGTTCGTATGGCTCATGTGGTGTCTCGTTCGTACCGTAATCCATTCAATGAGACATTAAGCATTGCTGCCATACGACCATGTCACCCTGCAGTGAAGAACAAACAGATTCGTTGACTTTAAATAATGTAGGTATTTTGAATCTGAAGTAGTAATATGTTACAATAGAAAGTATAAAAGAGGAAGAACTTACAAAAAAAAAAGAAGTTTTGCAGTCCAGAATCTTCGTCGTTCGTATGGCTGAGGTGGTGCCTCGTTTCGTTACGTAATCCATACAATGAGACTTTAAGCATTGCCGCCATACGAGCATGTCACCCTGCTGTGGAGAACAAACATATTAGTTGACTTTAAATAGTGTAGGTATTTTGAACCTGAAGTAATAGTATGTTACAACAGAAAGTATAAAAGAGGAAGGACTTAAAAAAAAAAAAAAATAAAAAAAAACGAAGTTTAGCAGTCCTGAATCTTCATCTTTCGTATGGCTGAGGTGGAGTCTCGTTTCGTAACGTAATCCATTCAATGAGAGACATGAAGCATTGCTGCCATACGACCACGTCACTCTGCTGTGAAGAACAAACAGATTAGTTGACTTTAAATAATGTAGGTATTTTGAACCTGAGTAGTAGCATGTTACAATAGAAAGTATAAAAGGAGGAAGGACTTACAAAAAAAAAAGAAGTTTTGCAGTCCAGAATCTTCGTCGTTCGTATGGCTGAGGTGGTGCCTCGTTTCGTTACGTAATCCATTCAATGAGACATTAAGCATTGCTGCCATACGAGCATGTCACCCTGCTGTGGAGAACAAACAGATTAGTTGACTTTAAATAGTGTAGATATTTTGAACCTGAAATAGTAGTATGTTACAACAGAAAGTATAAAAGAGGAAGGACGTACAAAAAAAAAAAGAACGAAGTTTTGCAGTCCAGAATCTTCGTCGTTCGTATGGCTCATGTGGTGTCTCGATCCTACCGTAATCCATTCAATGAGACATTAAGCATTGCTGCCATACGACCATGTCACCCTGCTGTGAGGAACAAACAGATTAGTTGACTTTTATAATGTAGGTATTTTGAACTTGACGTAGTAGTATGTTACAATAGAAAGTATAAATGGAGGAAGGACTTACAAAAAAAAAAAGAAGTTTCGCAGTCCAGAATCTTCGTCGTTCGTATGGCTGAGGTGGTGTCTCGTTTCGTACCGTAATCCATTCAGTGAGACATTAAGCATTGCTGCCAAACGACCATGTCACCCTGCTGTGAAGAACAAACAGATTAGTGGACTTTAAATAATGTAGCTATTTTGAACCTGAAGTAGTAGTATGTTACAACAGAAAGTATCAAAGAGGAAGGACTTACAAAAAAAAAAAGAAGTTTTGCAGTCCAGTATCTTCGTCGTTCGTATGGCTGAGGTGGTGTCTCGTTTCGTACCGTAATACATTCAATGAGACATTAAGCATTGCTGCCATACGACCATGTCACCCTGCTGTGAAGAACAAGCAGATTAATTGACTTTAAACAAAGTAGCTAGCTCGAACCTGAACTAGTAGTATGTTACAATAAAAAGTATAAAAGGAGGAAAGAGTTACAAAAAAGAAAGAAGTTTTGCAGTCCAGAATCTTCGTCGTTCGTATGGCTCATGTGGTGTCTCTTTCGTACCGTAATCCATTCAATGAGACATTAAGCATTGCTGCCATACGACCGTGTCACCCTGCTGTGAAGAACAAACAGATTAGTTGACTTTAAATAATGTAGGTAGTTCGAACCTGAACTAGTAGTATGCTACAATAGAAAGTATAAAACGAGGAAGGGCTTAGAAAAAAAAAAAAAAGAAGTTTTGCTGTCCAGAACCTTTGTCGTTCATATGGCCCATGTGGTGTCTCGTTTGTACCGTAATACATTTAATGAGACATTAAGCATTGCTGCCATACGACCATGTCACCCTGCTGTGATGAACAAACAGATTAGTTGACTTTAAATAATGTAGGTAGTTCGAACCTGAACTAGTAGTATGCTACAATAGAAAGTATAAAACGAGGAAGGGCTTAGAAAAAAAAAAAAAGAAGTTTTGCTGTCCAGAACCTTTGTCGTTCATATGGCCCATGTGGTGTCTCGTTTGTACCGTAATACATTTAATGAGACATTAAGCATTGCTGCCATACGACCATGTCACCCTGCTGTGAAGAACAAACAGATTAGTTGACTTTAAATAATGTAGGTAGCTCGAACCTGAACAAGTACTATGCTATAATAGAATGTATAAAAGGAGGAAGGACTTACAAAAAAAAACAGAAGTTTTGCAGTCCGGAATCTTCGTCGTTCGTATGGCTCATGTGGTGTCTCGTTTCGTACCGTAATCCATTCAATGAGACATTAAGCATTGCTGCCATACGACCATGTCACCCTGCTGTGAAGAACAAACAGATTAGTTGACTTAAAATAATGTAGGTAGCTCGAACCTGAACTAGTACTATACTACAATAGAAAGTATAAAAGGAGGAAGGACTTGCAAAAAATAGAAGTTTTGCAGTCCAGAATCTTCGTCGTTCGTCTGGCTCAGGTGGTGTCTCGTTTCGTACCGTAATCCATTCAATTAGACATTAATCATTGCTGCCATACGACCATGTCACCCTGCTGTGAAGAACAAACAGATTAGTTGACTTTAAATAATGTAGGTATCTCGAAACTGAACTAGTAGTAAGCTACAATAGAAAGTATAAAAGGAGGAAGGACTTACAAAAAAAAAAAAAAAGATGGTTTGCAGTCCAGAATCTTCGTCGTTCGTATGGCTCATGTGGTGTCTCGTTCGTACCGTAATTCATTTAATGAGACATTAAGCATTGCTGCCATACGACCATGTCACCCTGTTGTGAAGAACAAACAGATTAGTTCACTTTAAATAATGTAGGTAGCTCGAACCTGAACTAGTAGTATATTACAACAGCAAGTATAAGAGGAGGAAGGACTTACAAAAAAAAAAAAAAAGAAGTTTTCAAGTCCAGAATATTCGTCTTTAGTATGACTCAGGTGGTGTCTCGTTCGTACCGTAATCCATTCAATGAGACATTAAAGATTGCTGCCACACGACCATGTCACCCTGCTGTGAAGAACAAACAGATTAGTTGACTTTAAATAATGTAGGTAGCTCGAACCTGAAGTAGTAGTATGCTACAATAGAAAGTATAAAAGGAGGTAGGACTTACAAAAAAATAAGAAGTTTTGCAGTCCAGATTCTTCGTCGTTCGTATGGCTGAGGTGGTATCTCGTTTCGTACCATAATCCATTCAATGAGACATTAAGGATTGCTGCCATACGACCATGTCACCCTGCTGTGAAGAACAAGCAGATTAGTTGACTTTAAACAAAGTGGGTAGCTCGAGCCTGAACTAGTAGTATGATACAAGAGAAAGTATAAAAGGAGGAAGGACTTACAAAAATAAAAGAAGTTTTGTAGGACAGAATCTTCGTCGTTCGTATGGCTGAGGTGGTGTCTCGTTTCGTGCCGTAATCCACTCAATGAGACATTAAGCATTGCTGCCATACGACCATGTCAGCCAGCTGTGAAGAACAAACAGATTAGTTGACTTTAAACAAAGTAGGTAGCTCGAACCTGAACTAGTAGTATGCTACAATAGAAAGTATAAAAGAAGGAAGGACTTACAAAAAAAAAAGAAGTTTTGCAGTCCAGAATCTTCGTCGTTCGTATGGCTGAGGTGGTGTCTCGTTTCGTACCGTAATCCATTCAATGAGACATTAAGCATTGCTGGCATATGACCATGTCACCCTGCTGTGAAGAACAAACAGATTAGTGGACTTTAAATAATGTAGCTATTTTGAACCTGAAGTAGTAGTATGTTACAATAGAAAGTATAAAAGAGGAAGGACTTACAAAAAAAAAAGAAGTTTTGCAGTCCAGAATCTTCGTTGTTCGTATGGCTGAGGTGGTGTCTCGTTTCATACCGTAATCCATTCAATGAGACATTAAGCAGTCCTGCGATACGACAATGTCACCCAGCTGTGAAGAACAAACATATTAGTTGACTTTAAATAATGTAGGTATTTTGAAACTAAAGTAATAGTATGTTACAATAGAAACTATAAAAGGAGGAAGGACTTACAAAAAAAAAAAGAAGTTTTGCAGTCCAGAATCTTCGTCGTTCATATGGCTGAGGTGGTGTCTCGTTTCGTACCGTAATCCATTCAATGAGACATTAAGCAGTCCTGCGATACGACAATGTCACCCAGCTGTGAAGAACAAACATATTAGTTGACTTTAAATAATGTAGGTGTTTTGAACCTGAGTAGTAGCATGTTACAATAGAAAGTATAAAAGGAGGAAGGACTTACAAAAAAAAAAAGAAGTTTTGCATTCCGGAATCTTCGTCGTTCGTATGGCTGAGGTGGTGTCTCGTTTCGTACCGTAATCCATTCAATGAGACATTAAGCAATCCTGCCATACAACAATGTAACCCAGCTGTGAAGAACAAACAGATTCGTTGACTTTAAATGATGTAGGTTTTTTGAACCTGAAGTAGTAGTATGTTACAATAGGAAGTATAAAAGGAGGAAGGACTTACAAAAAAAAAAGAAGTTTTGCAGTCCAGAATCTTCGTCGTTCGTATGGCTGAGGTGGTGTCTCGTTTCGTACCGTAATCCATTCAATGAGACATTAAGCATTGCTGGCATATGACCATGTCACCCTGCTGTGAAGAACAAACAGATTAGTTGACTTTAAAAAATGTAGGTATTTTGAACCTGAAGTAGTAGTATGCTAGAATAGAAAGTATAAAAGGAGGAAGGACTTACAAAAAAAAAAGAAGTTTTGCATTCCAGAATCTTCGTCGTTCGTATGGGTGAGGTGGTGTCTCGTTTCGTACCGTAATCCATTCAATGAGACATTAAGCAATCCTGCCATACAACAATGTAACCCTGCTGTGAAGAACAAACAGATTAGTTGACTTTAAATGATGTAGGTATTTTGAACCTGAAGTAGTAGTATGTTACAATAGGAAGTATAAAAGGAGGAAGGACTTACAAAAAAAAAAAAAAAGTTTTGCAGTCCAGAATCTTCGTCGTTCGTACGGCTCATGTGGTGTCTCGATCGTACCGTAATCCATTCAATGAGACATTAAGCATTGCTGCCATACGACCATGTCACCCTGCTGTGAAGAACAAACATATTAATTGACTTTAAATAATGTAGGTATTTTGAATCTGAAGTAGTAGTATGTTACAATAGAAAGTATAAAAGACTAAGAACTTACAAAAAAAAAAAAGTTTTGCAGTCCAGAATCTTGGTCATTCGTATGGCTGAGGTGGTGCCTCGTTTCGTTACGTAATCCATTCAATGAGACATTAAGCATTGCTGCCATACGAGCATATCACCCTGTCACCCTGCTGTGGAGAACAAACAGATTAGTTGACTTTAAATAATGTAGGTATTTTGAACCTGAAGTAGTAGTATGTTACAACAGAAAGTATCAAAGAGGAAGGACTTACAAAAAAAAAAGAAGTTTTGCAGTCCAGTATCTTCGTCGTTCGTATGGCTGAGGTGGTGTCTCGTTTCGTACCGTAATACATTCAATGAGACATTAAGCATTGCTGCCATACGACCATGTCACCCTGCTGTGAAGAACAAGCAGATTAATTGACTTTAAACAAAGTAGCTAGCTCGAACCTGAACTAGTAGTATGTTACAATAAAAAGTATAAAAGGAGGAAAGAATTACAAAAAAGAAAGAAGTTTTGCAGTCCAGAATCTTCGTCGTTCGTATGGCTCATGTGGTGTCTTTTTCGTACCGTAATCCATTCAATGAGACATTAAGCATTGCTGCCATACGACCGTGTCACCCTGCTGTGAAGAACAAACAGATTAGTTGACTTTAAATAATGTAGGTAGTTCGAACCTGAACTAGTAGTATGCTACAATAGAAAGTATAAAACGAGGAAGGGCATAGAAAAAAAAAAAAAGAAGTTTTGCTGTCCAGAACCTTTGTCGTTCATATGGCCCATGTGGTGTCTCGTTTGTACCCTAATACATTTAATGAGACATTAAGCATTGCTGAAATACGACCATGTCACCCTGCTGTGAAGAACAAACAGATTAGTTGACTTTAAATAATGTAGGTAGCTCGAACCTGAACAAGTACTATGCTATAATAGAATGTATAAAAGGAGGAAGGACTTACAAAAAAAAACAGAAGTTTTGAAGTCCGGAATCTTCGTCGTTCGTATGGCTCATGTGGTGTCTCGTTTCGTACCGTAATCCATTCAATGAGACATTAAGCATTGCTGCCATACGACCATGTCACCCTGCTGTGAAGAACAAACAGATTAGTTGACTTAAAATAATGTAGGTAGCTCGAACCTGAACTAGTACTATACTACAATAGAAAGTATAAAAGGAGGAAGGACTTGCAAAAAAAAGAAGTTTTGCAGTCCAGAATCTTCGTCGTTCGTCTGGCTCAGGTGGTGTCTCGTTTCGTACCGTAATCCATTCAATTAGACATTAATCATTGCTGCCATACGACCATGTCACCCTGCTGTGAAGAACAAACAGATTAGTTGACTTTAAATAATGTAGGTATCTCGAAACTGAACTAGTAGTAAGCTACAATAGAAAGTATAAAAGGAGGAAGGACTTACAAAAAAAAAAAAAAGATGGTTTGCAGTCCAGAATCTTCGTCGTTCGTATGGCTCATGTGGTGTCTCGTTCGTACCGTAATTCATTTAATGAGACATTAAGCATTGCTGCCATACGACCATGTCACCCTGTTGTGAAGAACAAACAGATTAGTTCACTTTAAATAATGTAGGTAGCTCGAACCTGAACTAGTAGTATATTACAACAGCAAGTATAAGAGGAGGAAGGACTTACAAAAAAAAAAAAAAAAGAAGTTTTGAAGTCCAGAATATTCGTCTTTAGTATGACTCAGGTGGTGTCTCGTTCGTACCGTAATCCATTCAATGAGACATTAAAGATTGCTGCCACACGACCATGTCACCCTGCTGTGAAGAACAAACAGATTAGTTGACTTTAAATAATGTAGGTAGCTCGAACCTGAAGTAGTAGTATGCTACAATAGAAAGTATAAAAGGAGGTAGGACTTACAAAAAAATAAGAAGTTTTGCAGTCCAGATTCTTCGTCGTTCGTATGGCTGAGGTGGTATCTCGTTTCGTACCATAATCCATTCAATGAGACATTAAGGATTGCTGCCATACGACCATGTCACCCTGCTGTTTAGAACAAGCAGATTAGTTGACTTTAAACAAAGTGGGTAGCTCGAGCCTGAACTAGTAGTATGATACAAGAGAAAGTATAAAAGGAGGAAGGACTTACAAAAATAAAAGAAGTTTTGTAGGACAGAATCTTCGTCGTTCGTATGGCTGAGGTGGTGTCTCGTTTCGTGCCGTAATCCACTCAATGAGACATTAAGCATTGCTGCCATACGACCATGTCAGCCAGCTGTGAAGAACAAACAGATTAGTTGACTTTAAACAAAGTAGGTAGCTCGAACCTGAACTAGTAGTATGCTACAATAGAAAGTATAAAAGAAGGAAGGACTTACAAAAAAAAAAAAGAAGTTTTGCAGTCCAGATTCTTCGACGTTAGTATGCCTCATGTGGTGTCTCGTTCGTACCGTAATCCATTCAATGAGACATTAAGCATTGCTGCCAAACGACCATGTCACCCTGCTGTGAAGAACAAACAGATTAGTTGACTTTAAATAATGTAGGTATTTTGACCCTGAAGTAGTAGTATGTTAGAACAGAAAGTTTCAAAGGGGAAGGACTTACAAAAAAAAAAGAAGTTTTGCAGTCCAGAATCTTCGTCGTTCGTACGGCTGAGGTGGTGCCTCGTTTCGTTACGTAATCCATTCAATGAGACATTAAGCATTGCTGCCATACGAGCATGTCACCCTGCTGTGGAGAACAAACAGATTAGTTGACTTTAAATAATGTAGGTGTTTTGAACCTGAGTAGTAGCATGTTACAATAGAAAGTATAAAAGGAGGAAGGACTTACAAAAAAAAAAGAAGTTTTGCATTCCAGAATCTTCGTCGTTCGTATGGCTGAGGTGGTGTCTCGTTTCGTACCGTAATCCATTCAATGAGACATTAAGCAATCCTGCCATACAACAATGTAACCCTCCTGTGAAGAACAAACAGATTAGTTGACTTTAAATGATGTAGGTTTTTTGAACCTGATGTAGTAGTATGTTACAATAGGAAGTATAAAAGGAGGAAGGACTTACAAAAAAAAAAGAAGTTATGCAAACCAGAATCTTCGTCGTTCGTATGGCTGAGGTGGTGTCTCGTTTCGTACCGTAATCCATTCAATGAGACATTAAGCACTCCTGCCATACGACAATGTCACCCTGCTGTGAAGAACAAACAGATTAGTTGACTTTTATAATTTAGGTATTTTGAACCTGAAGTAGTAGTATGTTACAATAGAACGTATAAAAGGAGGAAGGACTTACAAAAAAAAAAAAAAAAGTTTTGCAGTCCAGAATCTTCGTCGTTCGTATGGCTCATGTGGTGTCTCGATCGTACCGTAATCCATTCAATGAGACATTAAGCATTGCTGCCATACGACCATGTCACCCTGCTGTGAAGAACAAACATATTAGTTGACTTTAAATAATGTAGGTATTTGAATCTGAAGTAGTAGTATGTTACAATAGAAAGTATAAAAGGAGAAAGTCTTACAAAGAAAAAGAAGTTTTGCAGTCCTGAATCTTCGTCGTTCGTATGGCTCATGTGGTGTCTCGTTCCTACCGTAATCCATTCAATGAGACATTAAGCATTGCTGCCATACGACCATGTCACCCTGCAGTGAAGAACAAACAGATTCGTTGACTTTAAATAATGTAGGTATTTTGAATCTGAAGTAGTAATATGTTACAATAGAAAGTATAAAAGAGGAAGAACTTACAAAAAAAAAAGAAGTTTTGCAGTCCAGAATCTTCGTCGTTCGTATGGCTGAGGTGGTGCCTCGTTTCGTTACGTAATCCATACAATGAGACTTTAAGCATTGCCGCCATACGAGCATGTCACCCTGCTGTGGAGAACAAACATATTAGTTGACTTTAAATAGTGTAGGTATTTTGAACCTGAAGTAATAGTATGTTACAACAGAAAGTATAAAAGAGGAAGGACTTAAAAAAAAAAAAAAAATAAAAAAAAACGAAGTTTAGCAGTCCTGAATCTTCATCTTTCGTATGGCTGAGGTGGAGTCTCGTTTCGTAACGTAATCCATTCAATGAGAGACATGAAGCATTGCTGCCATACGACCATGTCACTCTGCTGTGAAGAACAAACAGATTAGTTGACTTTAAATAATGTAGGTATTTTGAACCTGAGTAGTAGCATGTTACAATAGAAAGTATAAAAGGAGGAAGGACTTACAAAAAAAAAAGAAGTTTTGCAGTCCAGAATCTTCGTCGTTCGTATGGCTGAGGTGGTGCCTCGTTTCGTTACGTAATCCATTCAATGAGACATTAAGCATTGCTGCCATACGAGCATGTCACCCTGCTGTGGAGAACAAACAGATTAGTTGACTTTAAATAGTGTAGATATTTTGAACCTGAAATAGTAGTATGTTACAACAGAAAGTATAAAAGAGGAAGGACGTACAAAAAAAAAAAGAACGAAGTTTTGCAGTCCAGAATCTTCGTCGTTCGTATGGCTCATGTGGTGTCTCGATCCTACCGTAATCCATTCAATGAGACATTAAGCATTGCTGCCATACGACCATGTCACCCTGCTGTGAGGAACAAACAGATTAGTTGACTTTTATAATGTAGGTATTTTGAACTTGACGTAGTAGTATGTTACAATAGAAAGTATAAATGGAGGAAGGACTTACAAAAAAAAAAAGAAGTTTCGCAGTCCAGAATCTTCGTCGTTCGTATGGCTGAGGTGGTGTCTCGTTTCGTACCGTAATCCATTCAGTGAGACATTAAGCATTGCTGCCAAACGACCATGTCACCCTGCTGTGAAGAACAAACAGATTAGTGGACTTTAAATAATGTAGCTATTTTGAACCTGAAGTAGTAGTATGTTACAACAGAAAGTATCAAAGAGGAAGGACTTACAAAAAAAAAAAGAAGTTTTGCAGTCCAGTATCTTCGTCGTTCGTATGGCTGAGGTGGTGTCTCGTTTCGTACCGTAATACATTCAATGAGACATTAAGCATTGCTGCCATACGACCATGTCACCCTGCTGTGAAGAACAAGCAGATTAATTGACTTTAAACAAAGTAGCTAGCTCGAACCTGAACTAGTAGTATGTTACAATAAAAAGTATAAAAGGAGGAAAGAGTTACAAAAAAGAAAGAAGTTTTGCAGTCCAGAATCTTCGTCGTTCGTATGGCTCATGTGGTGTCTCTTTCGTACCGTAATCCATTCAATGAGACATTAAGCATTGCTGCCATACGACCGTGTCACCCTGCTGTGAAGAACAAACAGATTAGTTGACTTTAAATAATGTAGGTAGTTCGAACCTGAACTAGTAGTATGCTACAATAGAAAGTATAAAACGAGGAAGGGCTTAGAAAAAAAAAAAAAAGAAGTTTTGCTGTCCAGAACCTTTGTCGTTCATATGGCCCATGTGGTGTCTCGTTTGTACCGTAATACATTTAATGAGACATTAAGCATTGCTGCCATACGACCATGTCACCCTGCTGTGATGAACAAACAGATTAGTTGACTTTAAATAATGTAGGTAGTTCGAACCTGAACTAGTAGTATGCTACAATAGAAAGTATAAAACGAGGAAGGGCTTAGAAAAAAAAAAAAAGAAGTTTTGCTGTCCAGAACCTTTGTCGTTCATATGGCCCATGTGGTGTCTCGTTTGTACCGTAATACATTTAATGAGACATTAAGCATTGCTGCCATACGACCATGTCACCCTGCTGTGAAGAACAAACAGATTAGTTGACTTTAAATAATGTAGGTAGCTCGAACCTGAACAAGTACTATGCTATAATAGAATGTATAAAAGGAGGAAGGACTTACAAAAAAAAACAGAAGTTTTGCAGTCCGGAATCTTCGTCGTTCGTATGGCTCATGTGGTGTCTCGTTTCGTACCGTAATCCATTCAATGAGACATTAAGCATTGCTGCCATACGACCATGTCACCCTGCTGTGAAGAACAAACAGATTAGTTGACTTAAAATAATGTAGGTAGCTCGAACCTGAACTAGTACTATACTACAATAGAAAGTATAAAAGGAGGAAGGACTTGCAAAAAATAGAAGTTTTGCAGTCCAGAATCTTCGTCGTTCGTCTGGCTCAGGTGGTGTCTCGTTTCGTACCGTAATCCATTCAATTAGACATTAATCATTGCTGCCATACGACCATGTCACCCTGCTGTAAAGAACAAACAGATTAGTTGACTTTAAATAATGTAGGTATCTCGAAACTGAACTAGTAGTAAGCTACAATAGAAAGTATAAAAGGAGGAAGGACTTACAAAAAAAAAAAAAAAAGATGGTTTGCAGTCCAGAATCTTCGTCGTTCGTATGGCTCATGTGGTGTCTCGTTCGTACCGTAATTCATTTAATGAGACATTAAGCATTGCTGCCATACGACCATGTCACCCTGTTGTGAAGAACAAACAGATTAGTTCACTTTAAATAATGTAGGTAGCTCGAACCTGAACTAGTAGTATATTACAACAGCAAGTATAAGAGGAGGAAGGACTTACAAAAAAAAAAAAAAGAAGTTTTCAAGTCCAGAATATTCGTCTTTAGTATGACTCAGGTGGTGTCTCGTTCGTACCGTAATCCATTCAATGAGACATTAAAGATTGCTGCCACACGACCATGTCACCCTGCTGTGAAGAACAAACAGATTAGTTGACTTTAAATAATGTAGGTAGCTCGAACCTGAAGTAGTAGTATGCTACAATAGAAAGTATAAAAGGAGGTAGGACTTACAAAAAAATAAGAAGTTTTGCAGTCCAGATTCTTCGTCGTTCGTATGGCTGAGGTGGTATCTCGTTTCGTACCATAATCCATTCAATGAGACATTAAGGATTGCTGCCATACGACCATGTCACCCTGCTGTGAAGAACAAGCAGATTAGTTGACTTTAAACAAAGTGGGTAGCTCGAGCCTGAACTAGTAGTATGATACAAGAGAAAGTATAAAAGGAGGAAGGACTTACAAAAATAAAAGAAGTTTTGTAGGACAGAATCTTCGTCGTTCGTATGGCTGAGGTGGTGTCTCGTTTCGTGCCGTAATCCACTCAATGAGACATTAAGCATTGCTGCCATACGACCATGTCAGCCAGCTGTGAAGAACAAGCAGATTAGTTGACTTTAAACAAAGTAGGTAGCTCGAACCTGAACTAGTAGTATGCTACAATAGAAAGTATAAAAGAAGGAAGGACTTACAAAAAAAAAAAAGAAGTTTTGCAGTCCAGATTCTTCGACGTTAGTATGCCTCATGTGGTGTCTCGTTCGTACCGTATTCCATTCAATGAGACATTACAGTTTCCTGCCATACGACCATGTCACTCTGCTGTGAAGAACAAACAGATTAGTTGACTTTAAATAATGTAGGTAGCTCGAACCTGAACTAGTAGTATGCTACAATAGAAAGTATAAAAGGAGGAAGGACTTACAAAAAAAAAAAAAAAAAGAAAAGAAGGTTTGCAATCCAGAATCTTCGTCGTTCGTATGGCTCATGTGGTGTCTCGTTCGTACCGTAATCCATTCAATGAGACATTAAGCATTGCTGCCAAACGACCATGTCACCCTGCTGTGAAGAACAAACAGATTAGTGGACTTTAAATAATGTAGCTATTTTGAACCTGAAGTAGTAGTATGTTACAATAGAAAGTATAAAAGAGGAAGGACTTACAAAAAAAAAAGAAGTTTTGCAGTCCAGAATCTTCGTTGTTCGTATGGCTGAGGTGGTGTCTCGTTTCATACCGTAATCCATTCAATGAGACATTAAGCAATCCTGCCATACGACAATGTCACACTGCTGTGAAGAACAAACAGATTAGTTGACTTTAAATAATGTAGGTATTTTGAAACTAAAGTAATAGTATGTTACAATAGAAACTATAAAAGGAGGAAGGACTTACAAAAAAAAAAAGAAGTTTTGCAGTCCAGAATCTTCGTCGTTCATATGGCTGAGGTGGTGTCTCGTTTCGTACCGTAATCCATTCAATGAGACATTAAGCAGTCCTGCGATACGACAATGTCACCCAGCTGTGAAGAACAAACATATTAGTTGACTTTAAATAATGTAGGTGTTTTGAACCTGAGTAGTAGCATGTTACAATAGAAAGTATAAAAGGAGGAAGGACTTACAAAAAAAAAAAGAAGTTTTGCATTCCGGAATCTTCGTCGTTCGTATGGCTGAGGTGGTGTCTCGTTTCGTACCGTAATCCATTCAATGAGACATTAAGCAATCCTGCCATTCAACAATGTAACCCAGCTGTGAAGAACAAACAGATTCGTTGACTTTAAATGATGTAGGTTTTTTGAACCTGAAGTAGTAGTATGTTACAATAGGAAGTATAAAAGGAGGAAGGACTTACAAAAAAAAAAGAAGTTTTGCAGTCCAGAATCTTCGTCGTTCGTATGGCTGAGGTGGTGTCTCGTTTCGTACCGTAATCCATTCAATGAGACATTAAGCATTGCTGGCATATGACCATGTCACCCTGCTGTGAAGAACAAACAGATTAGTTGACTTTAAAAAATGTAGGTATTTTGAACCTGAAGTAGTAGTATGCTAGAATAGAAAGTATAAAAGGAGGAAGGACTTACAAAAAAAAAAGAAGTTTTGCATTCCAGAATCTTCGTCGTTCGTATGGGTGAGGTGGTGTCTCGTTTCGTACCGTAATCCATTCAATGAGACATTAAGCAATCCTGCCATACAACAATGTAACCCTGCTGTGAAGAACAAACAGATTAGTTGACTTTAAATGATGTAGGTATTTTGAACCTGAAGTAGTAGTATGTTACAATAGGAAGTATAAAAGGAGGAAGGACTTACAAAAAAAAAAAAAAAGTTTTGCAGTCCAGAATCTTCGTCGTTCGTACGGCTCATGTGGTGTCTCGATCGTACCGTAATCCATTCAATGAGACATTAAGCATTGCTGCCATACGACCATGTCACCCTGCTGTGAAGAACAAACATATTAATTGACTTTAAATAATGTAGGTATTTTGAATCTGAAGTAGTAGTATGTTACAATAGAAAGTATAAAAGACTAAGAACTTACAAAAAAAAAAAAGTTTTGCAGTCCAGAATCTTGGTCATTCGTATGGCTGAGGTGGTGCCTCGTTTCGTTACGTAATCCATTCAATGAGACATTAAGCATTGCTGCCATACGAGCATATCACCCTGTCACCCTGCTGTGGAGAACAAACAGATTAGTTGACTTTAAATAATGTAGGTATTTTGAACCTGAAGTAGTAGTATGTTACAACAGAAAGTATCAAAGAGGAAGGACTTACAAAAAAAAAAGAAGTTTTGCAGTCCAGTATCTTCGTCGTTCGTATGGCTGAGGTGGTGTCTCGTTTCGTACCGTAATACATTCAATGAGACATTAAGCATTGCTGCCATACGACCATGTCACCCTGCTGTGAAGAACAAGCAGATTAATTGACTTTAAACAAAGTAGCTAGCTCGAACCTGAACTAGTAGTATGTTACAATAAAAAGTATAAAAGGAGGAAAGAATTACAAAAAAGAAAGAAGTTTTGCAGTCCAGAATCTTCGTCGTTCGTATGGCTCATGTGGTGTCTCTTTCGTACCGTAATCCATTCAATGAGACATTAAGCATTGCTGCCATACGACCGTGTCACCCTGCTGTGAAGAACAAACAGATTAGTTGACTTTAAATAATGTAGGTAGTTCGAACCTGAACTAGTAGTATGCTACAATAGAAAGTATAAAACGAGGAAGGGCATAGAAAAAAAAAAAAAGCAGTTTTGCTGTCCAGAACCTTTGTCGTTCATATGGCCCATGTGGTGTCTCGTTTGTACCCTAATACATTTAATGAGACATTAAGCATTGCTGCCATACGACCATGTCACCCTGCTGTGAAGAACAAACAGATTAGTTGACTTTAAATAATGTAGGTAGCTCGAACCTGAACAAGTACTATGCTATAATAGAATGTATAAAAGGAGGAAGGACTTACAAAAAAAAACAGAAGTTTTGCAGTCCGGAATCTTCGTCGTTCGTATGGCTCATGTGGTGTCTCGTTTCGTACCGTAATCCATTCAATGAGACATTAAGCATTGCTGCCATACGACCATGTCACCCTGCTGTGAAGAACAAACAGATTAGTTGACTTAAAATAATGTAGGTAGCTCGAACCTGAACTAGTACTATACTACAATAGAAAGTATAAAAGGAGGAAGGACTTGCAAAAAAAAGAAGTTTTGCAGTCCAGAATCTTCGTCGTTCGTCTGGCTCAGGTGGTGTCTCGTTTCGTACCGTAATCCATTCAATTAGACATTAATCATTGCTGCCATACGACCATGTCACCCTGCTGTGAAGAACAAACAGATTAGTTGACTTTAAATAATGTAGGTATCTCGAAACTGAACTAGTAGTAAGCTACAATAGAAAGTATAAAAAGGAGGAAGGACTTACAAAAAAAAAAAAAAGATGGTTTGCAGTCCAGAATCTTCGTCGTTCGTATGGCTCATGTGGTGTCTCGTTCGTACCGTAATTCATTTAATGAGACATTAAGCATTGCTGCCATACGACCATGTCACCCTGTTGTGAAGAACAAACAGATTAGTTCACTTTAAATAATGTAGGTAGCTCGAACCTGAACTAGTAGTATATTACAACAGCAAGTATAAGAGGAGGAAGGACTTACAAAAAAAAAAAAAAAAAAGAAGTTTTGAAGTCCAGAATATTCGTCTTTAGTATGACTCAGGTGGTGTCTCGTTCGTACCGTAATCCATTCAATGAGACATTAAAGATTGCTGCCACACGACCATGTCACCCTGCTGTGAAGAACAAACAGATTAGTTGACTTTAAATAATGTAGGTAGCTCGAACCTGAAGTAGTAGTATGCTACAATAGAAAGTATAAAAGGAGGTAGGACTTACAAAAAAATAAGAAGTTTTGCAGTCCAGATTCTTCGTCGTTCGTATGGCTGAGGTGGTATCTCGTTTCGTACCATAATCCATTCAATGAGACATTAAGGATTGCTGCCATACGACCATGTCACCCTGCTGTTTAGAACAAGCAGATTAGTTGACTTTAAACAAAGTGGGTAGCTCGAGCCTGAACTAGTAGTATGATACAAGAGAAAGTATAAAAGGAGGAAGGACTTACAAAAATAAAAGAAGTTTTGTAGGACAGAATCTTCGTCGTTCGTATGGCTGAGGTGGTGTCTCGTTTCGTGCCGTAATCCACTCAATGAGACATTAAGCATTGCTGCCATACGACCATGTCAGCCAGCTGTGAAGAACAAACAGATTAGTTGACTTTAAACAAAGTAGGTAGCTCGAACCTGAACTAGTAGTATGCTACAATAGAAAGTATAAAAGAAGGAAGGACTTACAAAAAAAAAAAAGAAGTTTTGCAGTCCAGATTCTTCGACGTTAGTATGCCTCATGTGGTGTCTCGTTCGTACCGTATTCCATTCAATGAGACATTACAGTTTCCTGCCATACGACCATGTCACTCTGCTGTGAAGAACAACCAGATTAGTTGACTTTAAATAATGTAGGTAGCTCGAACCTGAACTAGTAGTATGCTACAATAGAAAGTATAAAAGGAGGAAGGACTTACAAAAAAAAAAAAAAAAAAAAGAAGGTTTGCAATCCAGAATCTTCGTCGTTCGTATGGCTCATGTGGTGTCTCGTTCGTACCGTAATTCATTCAATGAGACATTAAGCATTGCTGCCATACGACCATGTCACCCTGCTGTGAAGAACAAACAGATTAGTTGACTTTAAATAATGTAGGAAGCTCGAACCTGAACTAGTAGTATGCTACAATAGAAAGTATAAAAGGAGGAAGGACTTACAAAGATAAAAGAAGTTTTGTAGGACAGAATCTTCGTCGTTCGTATGGCTGAGGTGGTGTCTCGTTTCCTGCCGTAATCCATTCAATGAGAAATTAAGCATTGCTGCCATACGACCATGTCACCCTGCTGTGAAGAACAAACCGATTAGTTGACTTTAAACAAAGTAGGTAGCTCGAACCTGAACTAGAAGTATGTTACAATAGAAAGTATAAAAGGAGGAAGGACTTACAAAAATAAAAGAAGTTTTGCAGTCCAGAATCTTTGTCGTTCGTATGGCTCATGTGGTGTCTCGTTCGTACCGTAATCCATTCAATGAGACATTAAGCATTGCTGCCATACGACCATGTCACCCTGCTGTGAAGAACAAACAGATTAGTTGACTTGAAATAATGTAGGTAGCTCGAACCTGAACTAGTAGTATGCTACAATAGAAAGTATAAAATGAGGAAGGACTTACAAAAAAAAAAGAAGTTTTGCAGTCCAGAATCTTCGTCGTTCGTATGGCAGAGGTGGTGTCTCGTTTCGTACCGTAATCCATTCAATGAGACATTAAGCATTGCTGCCTAAGACCGTGTCACCCTGCTGTGAAGAACAAACAGATTAGTTGACTTGAAGTAATGTAGGTAGCTCGAACCTGAACTAGTAGTATGATACAAGAGAAAGTATAAAAGAAGGAAGGACTTACAAGAAAAAAAAGAAAATTTGCAGTCCAGAATCTTCGTCGTTCGTATGGCTGAGGTGGTGTCTCGTTTCGTACCGTAATCCATTAAATGAGACATTAAGCATTGCTGCCATACGACCATGTCACCCTGCTGTGAAGAACAAGCAGATTGGTTAACTTTAAACAAAGTAGGTAGCTCGAACCTGAACTAGTAGTATGTTACAATAAAAAGTATAAAAGGAGGAAGGACTTACAAAAAAAAAAGAAGTTTTGCAGTCCAGAATCTTCGTTGTTCGTATGGCTCATGTGGTGTCTCGTTTCGTACCGTAATCCATTCAATGAGACATTAACCATTGCTGCCATACGACCATGTCACCCTGCTGTGAAGAACAAACAGATTAGTTGACTTTAAATAATGTAGGTAGCTCGAAACTGAACTAGTAGTATGTTACAAAAGAAAGTTTAAAAGGAGGAAGGACATACAAAAAAAACAGAAGTTTTGCAGTCCAGAATCTTCATCCTTCGTATGCCTGAGGTGGTGTCTCGTTTCGTACAGTAATCCATTCAATGAGAAATTAAGCATTGCTGCCATACGACCATGTCACCCTGCTGTGAAGAACAAACAGATTAGTTGACTTTAAATAATGCAGGTAGCTCGAACGTGAACTAGTACTTTACTACAATAGAAAGTATAAATGGAGGAAGGACTTACAAAAAAAAAGAAGTTTTGCAGTCCAGAATCTTCGTCGTTCGTCTGGCTCAGGTGGTGTCTCGTTTCGTACCGTAATCCATTCAATTAGACATGAAGCATTGCTGCCATACGACCATGTCACCCTGCTGTGAAGAACAAACAGATTAGTTGACTTTAAATAATGTAGGTATCTCGAACCTGAACTAGTAGTATGCTACAATAGAAAGTATAAAAGGAGGAAGGACTTACAAAAAAAAAAAAAGTTTTGCAGTCCACAATCTTTGTCGTTCGTATGGCCCATGTGGAGTCTCGTTTGTACCGTAATCCATTCAATGAGACATTAAGCATTGCTGCCATACGACCATGTCAACCTGCTGTGAAGAACAAACACATTAGTTGCATTTAAATAATGTATGTAGCTCGAACCTGAGCTAGTAGTGTGATACAATAGAAAGTATAAAAGGAGGAAGGACTTACAAAATAAAAAGAAGTTTTGTAGTCCAGAATCTTCGTCGTTCGTATGGCTGAGGTGGTGTCTCGTTTCGTACAGTAATCCATTCAATGAGAAATTAAGCATAGCTGCCATACGACCATGTCACCCTGCTGTGAAAAACAAAGAGATTAGTTGACTTTAAAAAAAGTAGGTAGCTCGAACCTGAACTAGTAGTATGTTACAATAGAAAGTATAAAAGAGGAAGGACTTACAAAAAAAAAAAGAAGTTTTGCAGTCCAGAATCTTTGTTGTTCGTATGGCTCATGTGGTGTCTCGTTCGTACCGTAATCCATTATATGAGACATTAAGCATTGCTGCCATACGACCATGTCACCCTGCTGTGAAGAACAAACAGATTAGTTGATTTTAAATAATGTAGGTAGCTCGAACCTGAACTAGTAGTATGCAAAAATAGAACGAATAAAAGGAGGAAGGACTTACAAAAATAAAAGAAGTTTTGCAGGACAGAATCTTTGTCGTTCGTATGGCTGAGTTGGTGTCTCGTTTCGTGCCGTAATCCACTCAATGAGACATTAAGCATTGCTGCCATACGACCATGTCACCCTGCTGTGAAGAACAAACACATTAGTTGACTTTAAACAAAGTAGGTAGCTCGAACTTGAACTAGTAGTATGTTACAATAGAAAGTATAAAAGGAGGAAGGACTTACAAAAAAAAAGAAGTTTTGGAGTCCAGAATCTTCGTCGTTCGTATGGCTGAGGTGGTGTGTCGTTTCGTACAGTAATCCATTCAATGAGAAATTAAGCATTGCTGCCATACGACCATGTCACCCTGCTGTGAAAAACAAAGAGATTAGTTGACTTTAAAAAAAGTAGGTAGCTCGAACCTGAACTAGTAGTATGTTACAATAGAAAGTATAAAAGAGGAAGGACTTACAAAAAAAAAAAGAAGTTTTGCAGTCCAGAATCTTTGTTGTTCGTATGGCTCATGTGGTGTCTCGTTTGTACCGTAATCCATTATATGAGACATTAAGCATTGCTGCCATACGACCATGTCACCCTGCTGTGAAGAACAAACAGATTAGTTGATTTTAAATAATGTAGGTAGCTCGAACCTGAACTAGTAGTATGCAAAAATAGAACGTATAAAAGGAGAAAGGACTTACAAAAATAAAAGAAGTTTTGCAGGACAGAATCTTCGTCGTTCGTATGGCTGAGTTGGTGTCTCGTTTCGTGCCGTAATCCACTCAATGAGACATTAAGCATTGCTGCCATACGACCATGTCACCCTGCTGTGAAGAACAAACACATTAGTTGACTTTAAACAAAGTAGGTAGCTCGAACTTGAACTAGTAGTATGTTACAATAGAAAGTATAAAAGGAGGAAGGACTTACAAAAAAAAAGAAGTTTTGGAGTCCAGAACCTTCGTCGTTCGTATGGCTGAGGTGGTGTGTCGTTTCGTACAGTAATCCATTCAATGAGAAATTAAGCATTGCTGCCATACGACCATGTCACCCTGCTGTGAAGAACAAACAGATTAGTTGACTTTAAACAAAGTAGGTAACTCGAACCTGAACTAGTAGTATGTTACAATAGAAAGTATAAAAGAGGAAGGACTTACAAAAAAAAAAAGAAGTTTTGCAGTCCAGAATCTTCGTTGTTCGTATGGCTCATGTGGTGTCTCGTTCGTACCGTAATCCATTCAATGAAACATTAAGCAATCCTGCATTACAACAATGTCACCCTGCTGTGAAGAACAAACAGATTAGTTGACTTTAAATAATGTAGGTAGCTCGAACCTGAAGTAGTAGTATGTTACAATAGAAAGTACAAAAGGAGGAAAGACTTACAAAAAAAACAGCAGTTTTGCAGTCCAGATTCTTCGTCGTTCGTATGGCTGAGGTGGTGTCTCATTTCGTACCGTAATCCATTCAATGAGAAATTAAGCATTGCTGCCATACGACGATGTCACCCTGCTGTGAAGGTCAAACAGATTAGTTGACGTTATATAATGTAGGTAGCTCGAACCTGAACTAGTAGTATGTTACAATAGAATGTATAAAAGGAGGAAAAGCTTATAAAAAAAAAAGTTTTGCAGTCTTGAATCTTCGTCGTTCGTATGGCTGAGGTGGTGTCTCGTTTCGTACCGTAATCCATTCAATGAGACATTAAGCATTGCTCCCATACGACCATGTTACCCTGCTGTGAAGAACAAACAGATTAGTTGACATTAAATAATGTAGGTAGTTCGAACCTGAACTAGTAGTATGTTACAATAGAATGTATAAAAGGAGGAAGGACTTACAAAAAAACAGAACTTTTGCAGTCCAGAATCTTCGTCGTTCGTATGGCTGAGGTAGTGTCTCGTTTCATACCGTAATCCATTCAATGAGAAATTAAGCATTGCTGCCATACGACCATGTCACCCTGCTGTGAAGAACAAACAGATCAGTTGACTTTAAATAATGTAGGTAGCTCGAACCTGAACTAGTAGTATGTTACAATAGAAAGTATAAAAGGAGGAAGGATTTAAAAAAAAAGGAATTTTTGCAGTCCAGAATCTTCGTCGTTCGTATGGCTCATGTGGTTTCTCGTTCATACTGTAATCCATTCAATGAGACATTAAGCATTGCTGCCATACGACCATGTCACCCTGCTGTGAAGAACAAACAGATTAGTTGACTTTAAATAATGTAGGGAGCTCTAACCTGAACTAGTAGTGTGTTACAATAGAAAGTATTAAAGGAGGAGGGACTTACAAAAAAAAAAAAGAAGTTTTGCAGTCCAGAATCTTTGCGTTCGTGTGGCTCATGTGGTGTCTCGTTTCGTACCGTAATCCATTCAATGAGACATTAAGCATTGCTGCCATACGACCATGTCACCCTGCTGTGAAGAACAAACAGATTAGTTGACTTTAAATAATGTAGGTAATTCGAACCTGAACTAGTAGTAGGTTACGATAGAAAGTACAAAAGTTGGAAGGACTTACAAAAAAAACAGAAGTTTTGCAGTCAAGATTCTTCGTCGTTCGTATGGCTGAGGTGGTGTCTCATTTCGTACCATAATCCATTCCATGAGAAATTAAGCATTGCTGCCATACGACCATGTCACCCTACTGTGAAGATCAAACAGATTAGTTGACGTTAAATAATGTAGGTAGCTCGAACCTGAACTAGTAGTATGTTACAATAGAGTGTATAAAAGGAGGAAGGACTTACAAAAAAAACAGAAGTTTTGCAGTCCAGAATCTTCGTCGTTCGTATAGCCCATGTGGTGTCACCTTCGTACCGTATTCCATTCAATGAGACATTAAGCAATGCTGCCATACGACCATGTCACCCTGCTGTGAAGAACATACAGATTAGTTGACATTAAATAATGTAGGTATTTTGAACCTGAAGTAGTAGTATGTTACAATAGAAAGTATAAAAGTAGGAAGGTCTTACAAAAAAAAAAAAAAAAAAAAAGAAGTTTTGCAGTCCAGAATCCTCGTCGTTCCTATGGCTGAGCTCATGTCTCGTTTCGTACCGTAATCCATTCAATGAAACATTAAGCAATCCTGCATTACAACAATGTAACCCTGCAGTGAAGGACAAACAGATTAGTTGACTTTAAATAATGTACGTATTTTGAACCTGAAGTAGTAGTATGTTACAATAGAAAGTATAAAAGGAGGAAGGACTTACAAAAAAACAGAAGTTTTGCAGTCCAAAATCTTCGTCGTTCATATGGCTGAGGTGGTGTCTCGTTTCGTACCGTAATCCATTCAATGAGACATTAAGCATTGCTGCCATACGACCATGTCACCCTGCTGTGAAGGACAAACAGATTAGTTGACTTTAAATAATGTAGGTAGCTCGAACCTGAACTAGTAGTATGTTACAATAGAAAGTATAAACAGAAGAAGGACTTAAAAAAAAAGAATTTTTGCAGTCCAGAATCTTCGTAGTTCGTATGGCTCATGTGGTGTTTCGTTCGTACTGTAATCCATTCAATGAGACATTAAGCATTGCTGCCATACAACCATGTCACCCTGCTGTGAAGAACAAACAGATTAGTTGACTTTAAATAATGTAGGCAGCTCTAACCTGAACTAGTAGTATGCTACAATAGAAAGTATAAAAGGAGGAGGGACTTACAAAAAAAAAAAAAAGGTTCGCAGTCCAGAATCTTTGTCGTTCGTATGGCTCATGTGGTGTCACGTTCGTAGCGTAATCCATTCAATGAGACATTCAGCATTGCTGCCATGCGACCATGTCGCCCTGCTGTGAAGAACAAACAGATTAGTTGACTTTAAATAATGTAGGTAGCTCGAACCTGAACTAGTAGTATGTTACAATAGAAAGTATAAAAGGAGGAGGGACTTACAAAAAAAAAAAAAAGGAAGTTTTGCAGTCCAGAATCTTCGTAGTTCGTATGGCTCAGGTGGTGTCTCGTTTCGTACCGTAATCCATTCAATGAGACATTAAGCATTGCTGCCATACGACCATGTCACCCTCCTGTGAAGAACAAACAGATTAGTTACTTTAAATAATGTAGGTAGCTAAAACTTGAACTAGTAGTATGCTACAATAGAAAGTATAAAAGGAGGAGGGACTCACAAAAAAAACAGAAGTTTTGCAGTCCAGAATCTTCTTCGTTCGTATGGCTGAGGTGGTGTCTCGTTTCGAACCGTAATCCATTCAATGAGACATTAAGCATTTCTGCCATACGACCATGTCACCCAGCTGTGAAGAACAAACAGATTAGTTGACTTACGTAGCTCGAACCTGAATAGGAGTATGCTACAATAGAAAGTATTAAAGGAGGAAGGACTTACAAAAAAAACTATGTTTAGAAGTCCAGAATCTTCGTCGTTCGTATAGCTGATGTGGTGTCTCGTTTCCTACCGTAATCCATTCAATGAGACATTAAGCATTGCTGCCATACGACAATGTCACCCTGCTGTGAAGAACAAACAGATTAGTTGATTTAAATAATGTAGGTAGCTCGAAACTGAACTAGTAGTATGCTACAATAGAAAGTATAAAAGGAGGAAGGACCTACAAAAAAAAAAAGAGTTTTTGCAGTCCAGAATCTTCGTCGTTCGTATGGCCCATGTGGTGTCTCCTTCGTACTATAATACATTCAATGAGACATTAAGCATTGCTGCCATACGACAATGTCACCCTGCTGTGAAGAACAAACAGATTAGTTGACTTTAAATAATTTAGGTAGCTCGAACCTGAACTAGTAGTATGCTACAATAGAATGTATAAAAGGAGGAAGGACCTACAAAAAAAAAAAAGAATTTTTACAGTCCAGAATCTTCGTCGTTCGTATGGCCCATGTGGTGTCTCCTTCGTACTGTAACCCATTCAATGAGACATTAAGCATTGCTGCCATACGACCATGTCACCCTGCTATGAAGGACAAACAGATTAGTTGACTTTAAATAATGTAGGCAGATCAAACCAGAACTAGTGGTAAGCTACAATAGAAAGTATAAAAGGAGGAAGGACTTACAAAAAAAAAAAGAAAATTTGCAGTCCAGAATCTTCGTTGTTCGTATGGCTCATGTGGTGTCTCGTTTCGTACCGTAATCCATTCAATGAGACATTAAGCATTACTGCCATACGACCATGTCACCCTGCTGTGAAGAACAAACAGATTAGTTGACTTTAAGTAATGTAGGAAAATCGAAACTGAACTAGTAGTATGCTACAATAGAAAGTATAAAAGGAGGAAGGACTTACAAAAAAAAAAGAAGTTTTGCAGTCCAGAATCTTCGTCGTTCGTATGGCTGAGGTGGTGTCTCGTTTCGTACCGTAATCCATTCAATGAGACATTAAGCATTGCTGCCATACGACTACGTCACCCTGCTGTGAAGGACAAACAGATTAGTTGACTTTAAACAATGTAGGTAGCTCGAACCTGAACTAGCAGTATGCTACAATAGAAAGTATAAAAGGAGGAAGGACTTACAAAAAAAAAAATTTTTTTCAGTCCAGAATCTTCGTCGTTCGTACGGCTCAGTTGGTGTCTCGTTTCGTACCGTAATCCATTAAATGAGACATCAAGCATTGCTGCCATACGACCATGTCACCCTGCTGTGAAAAACAAACAGATTAGTTGACTTTAAATAATGTAGGTAGCTCAAACCTGAACTAGTAGTATGTTACAATAGAAATTACAAAAGGTGGAAGGACTTACAAAAAAACCAGAAGTTTTTCAGTCCAGATTCTTCGTCGTTCGAATGGCTGAGGTGGTGTCTCATTTCGTACCGTAATCCATTCAATGAGACATTAAGCATTGCTGCCACATGACCATGTCACCCTCCTGTGAAGAACAAACAGATTAGTTACTTTAAATAATGTAGGTAGCTCGAACGTGAACTAGTAGTATGCTACAATAGAAAGTATAAAAGGAGGAAGGATTTACAAAAAAAACAGAAGTTTTGCAGTCCAGAATCTTCGTCGTTCGTATGGCTGAGGTGGTGTCTCGTTTCGTACCGTAATCCATTCAATGAGACATTAAGCATTGCTGCCATACGACCATGTCACCCAGCTGTGAAGAACAAACAGATTAGTTGACTTACGTAGCTCGAACCTGAATAGGAGTATGCTACAATAGAAGGTATAAATGGAGGAAGGACTTACAAAAAAACAGAATTTTTGCAGTCCAGAATCTTCGTCGTTCGTATCGCTGAGGTGGTGTCTCGTTTCGTACCGTAATCCATTCAATGAGACATTAAGCATTGCTGCCATACGACCATGTCACCCAGCTGTGAAGAACAAACAGATTAGTTGACTTACATAGCTCGAACCTGAATAGGAGTATGCTACAATAGAAAGTATAAAAGGAGGAAGGATATACAAAAAAAAATAAATTTTGCAGTCCAGAATCTTCGTCGTTCCTATGGCTGAGCTCATGTCTCGTTTCGTACCGTAATCCATTCAATGAAACATTAAGCAATCCTGCATTACAACAATGTAACCCTGCTGTGAAGAACAAACAGATTAGTTGACTTTAAATAATGTACGTATTTTGAACCTGAAGTAGTAGTATGTTACAATAGAAAGTATAAAAGGAGGAAGGACTTACAAAAAAACAGAAGTTTTGCAGTCCAGAATCTTCGTCGTTCGTATGGCTGAGGTGGTGTCTCGTTTCGTACCGTAATCCATTCAATGAGACATTAAGCATTGCTGCCATACGACCATGTCACCCTGCTGTGAAGGACAAACAGATTAGTTGACTTTAAATAATGTAGGCAGCTCTAACCTGAACTAGTAGTATGATACAATAGAAAGTATAAAAGGAGGAGGGACTTACAAAAAAAAAAAAGAAGCTTCGCAGTCCAGAATCTTTGTCGTTCGTATGGCTCATGTGGTGTCACGTTCGTAGCGTAATCCATTCAATGAGACATTAAGCATTGCTGCCGTGCGACCATGTCGCCCTGCTGTGAAGAACAAACAGATTAGTTGACTTTAAATAATGTAGGTAGCTCGAACCTGAACTAGTAGTATGTTACAATAGAAAGTATAAAAGGAGGAGGGACTTACAAAAAAAAAAAAAAAAAAAAGGAAGTTTTGCAGTCCAGAATCTTCGTAGTTCGTATGGCTCAGGTAATGTCTCGTTTCGTACCGTAATCCATTCAATGATACATTAAGCATTGCTGCCATACGACCATGTCACCCTCCTGTGAAGAACAAACAGATTAGTTACTTTAAATAATGTAGGTAGCTAAAACTTGAACTAGTAGTATGCTACAATAGAAAGTATAAAAGGAGGAGGGACTTACAAAAAAAACAGAAGTTTTGCAGTCCAGAATCTTCTTCGTTCGTATGGCTGAGGTGGTGTCTCGTTTCGAACCGTAATCCATTCAATGAGACATTAAGCATTTCTGCCATACGACCATGTCACCCAGCTGTGAAGAACAAACAGATTAGTTGACTTACGTAGCTCGAACCTGAATAGGAGTATGCTACAATAGAAAGTATTAAAGGAGGGAGGACTTACAAAAAAAAAAAAGTTTAGAAGTCCAGAATCTTCGTCGTTCGTATGGCTGATGTGGTGTCTCGTTTCGTACCGTAATCCATTCAATGAGACATTAAGCATTGCTGCCGTACGACAATGTCACCCTGCTGTGAAGAACAAACAGATTAGTTGATTTAAATAACGTAGGTAGCTCGAAACTGAACTAGTAGTATGCTACAATAGAAAGTATAAAAGGAGGAAGGACCTACAAAAAAAAAAAGAGTTTTTGCAGTCCAGATTCTTCGTCGTTCGTATGGCCCATGTGGTGTCACCTTCGTACTATAATCCATTCAATGAGACATTAAGCATTGCTGCCATACGACCATGTCACCCTGCTGTGAAGGACAAACAGATTAGTTGACTTTAAGTAATGTAGGAAAATCGAACCAGAACTAGTAGTATGCTACAATAGAAAGTATAAAAGGAGGAAGGACTTACAAAAAGAAAAAGTTTTGCAGTCCAGAATCTTTGTTGTTCGTATGGCTCATGTGGGGTTTCGTTTCGTACCGTAATCCATGGAATGAGACATTAAGCATTACTGCCATACGACCATGTCACCCTGCTGTGAAGAACAAACAGAATAGTTGACTTTAAGTAATGTAGGAAAATCGAAACTGAACTAGTAGTATGCTACAATAGAAAGTATAAAAGGAGGAAGGACTTACAAAAAAAAAAGAAGTTTTGCAGTCCAGAATCTTCGTCGTTCGTATGGCTGAGGTAGTGTCTCGTTTCGTACCGTAATCCATTCAATGAGACATTAAGCATTGCTGCCATACGACCATGTCACCCTGCAGTGAAGAACAAACTGATTAGTTGACTTTAAAGAATGAAGGTATTTTGAAGCTGAAGTAGTAGTATGTTACAATAGAAAGTATAAAAGAGGAAGGACTTACAAAAAAAAGAAGTTTCGCAATCCAGAATCTTCGTCGTTCGTATGGCTGAGGTGGTGCCTCGTTTCGTACCGTAATCCTATTCAATGAGACATTAAGCATTGCTGCCATACGACCATGTCACCCTGCTGTGAAGAACAAACAGTTTAGTTGACTTTAAATAATGTAGGTAGCTCGAACCTGAAGTAGTAGTATGCTACAATAGAAAGTATAAAAGGAGGGGGGACTTACAAAAAAAAAAAAAGTTTTGCAATCAAGAATCTTCGTCGTTCATATAGCTGAGGAGGTGTCTCGTTTCGTACCGTAATCCATTCAATGAGACAGTAAGCATTGCTGCCATACGACCATGTCACCCAGCTGTGAAGAACAAACAGAGGAGTTGTCTTTAAATAATGTAGGTAGCTCGAACCTGAACTAGTAGTATGCTACAATAGAAAGTATTAAAGGAGGAAGGACTTAAAAAAAATAGAAGTTTTGCAGTCCAGAATCTTTGCGTTCGTGTGGCTCATGTCGTGTCTCGTTTCGTACCGTAATCCATTCAATGAGACATTAAGCATTGCTGCCATACGACCATGTCAACCTGCTGTGAAGAACAAACAGATTAGTTGACGTTAAATAATGTAGGTTGCTCGAACCTGAACTAGTATTAAGCTACAGTAGAAAGTACAAAAGGAGGAGGGACTTACAAAAAAAAAAAGAAATTTTGCAGTCCAGAGTCTTCGTCGATCGTATGGCTGAGGTGGTGTCTCGTATCGTACCGTAATCCATTCAATGAGACATTCAGCATTTCTGCATTACGAACATGTCACCCTGCTGTGAAGAACAAACAGTTTAGTTGACTTTAAATAATGTAGGTAGCTCGAACCTGAACTAGTAGTAAGCTACAATAGAAAGTATAAAAGGAGGAAGGACCTACAAAAAAAAAAAGAATTTTTGTAGTCCAGAATCTTCGTCGATCGTATGGCCCATGTGGTGTCTCCTTCGTACTGTAATCCATTCAATGAGACATTAAGCATTGCTGCCATACGACCACGTCACCCTGCTGTGAAGGACAAACAGATTAGTTGACTTTAAATAATGTAGGCAGATCGAACCAGAACTAGTGGTAAGCTACAATAGAAAGTATAAAAGGAGGAAGGACTTACAAAAAAAAAAAGTTTTGCAGTCCAGAATCTTCGTTGTTCGTATGGCTCATGTGGTGTCTCGTTTCGTACCATAATCCATTCATTGAGACATTAAGCATTGCTGCCATACGACCATGTTACCCTGCTGTGAAGAACAAACAGATTAGTTGACTTTAAGTAATGTGGGAAGCTCGAAACTGAACTAGTAGTGTGCTACAATAGAAAGTATAAAAGGAGGAAGGACTTACAAAAAAAAAAGAAGTTTTGCAGTCCAGAATCTTCGCCGTTCGTATGGCTGAGGTGGTGTCTCGTTTCGTACCGTAATCCACTCAATGAGACATTAAGCTTTGCAGCCATACGACCATGTCACCCTGCTGTGAAGAACAAGCACATTAGTTGACTTTAAGTAATGTAGGAAGCTCGAAACTGAACTAGTAGTATGCTACAATAGAAAGTATAAAAGGAGGAAGGACTTACAAAAAAAAAAAGTTTTGCAGTCCAGAATCTTCGTCGTTCGTATGGCTAAGGTGGTGTCTCGTTTCGTACCATAATCCATTCATTGAGACATTAAGCATTGCTGCCATACGACCATGTCACTCTGCTGTGAAGAACAAACAGATTAGTTGACTATAAATAATGAAGGCAAATCGAACCTGAACAAGTAGTAAGCTACAATAGAAAGTATAAAAGGAGGAAGGACTTACAAAAAAATAGAAGTTTTGCAGTCCAGAATTTCGTCGTTCGTATGGCTGAGGTGGTGTCTCGTTTCGTACTATAATCCATTCAATGAGACATTTAGCATTGCTGCCATACGACCATGTCACCCTGCTGTGAAGAACAAACAGATTAGTTGACTTTAAGTAATGTAGGCAGCTAGAACCTGAACTAGTAGTGAGCTACAATAGAAAGTATAAAACGAGGAAGAACTTACAAAGAAATAGAAGTTTTGCAGTCCAGAATCTTCGTCGTTCGTATGGCTCATGTGGTGTCTCGTTTCGTACAGTAATCCATTCAATGAGACATTAAGCATTGCTGCCATACGACCATGTCACCCTGCTGTGAAGAACAAACAGATTAGTTGACTTTAAATTATGTAGGAAGCTCGAACCTGAACTAGTAGTATGCTACAATAGAAAGTATAAAAGGAGGAAGGACTTACAAAAAAAAAAGAAGTTTTGCAGTCCTGAATCTTCGTCGTTCATATGGCTGAGGTGGTGTCTCGTTTCGTACCGTAAACCATTCAATGAGACATTAAGCTTTGCAGCCATACGACCATGTCACCCTGCTGTGAAGAACAAACATATTAGTTGACTATAAGTAATGTAGGAAGCTCGATACACAACTAGTAGTATGCTACAATAGAAAGTATAAAAAGAGGAAGGACCTACAAAAAAAAAAGAAGTTTTGCAGTCCAGAATCTTCGTCGTTCGTATGGCTGAAGTGGTGTCTCGTTTCGTACCGTAATCCATTCAATGAGACATTAAGCATTGCTGCCATACGACCATGTCACCCTGCTGTGAAGAACAAACAGTTTAGTTGACTTTAAATAATGTAGGAAGCTCGAAACTGAACTAGTAGTATGCTACAATAGAAAGTATAAAAGGAGGAACGACTTACAAAAAAAAAGGAAGTTTTGCAGTCCAGAATCTTCGTCGTTCGTATGGCTGAGGTGGTGTCTTCGTTTCGTACCGTAATCCATTCAATGAGACATTAAGCATTGCTGCCATACAACCATGTCACCCTGCTGTGAAGAACAAACAGATTAGTTGACTTTAAACAATGTAGGCAGGTCGAACCTTAACTAGTAGTGAGCTACAATAGAAAGTATAAAAGGAGGAAGGACTTATAAGAAAATAGAAGTTTTGCAGTCCAGAATCTTTGCGTTCGTGTGGCTCATGTGGTGTCTCGTTTCGTACCGTAATCGATTCAATGAGACATGAAGCATTGCTGGCATACGATTACGTCACCTTGATGTGAAGAACAAACAGATTAGTAGACTTTAAGTAATGTAGGTAGCTCGAACCTGAACTAGTAGTATGTTACAATAGAAAGTATAAAAGGAGGAAGGACGTACAAAAAAAAAGAAGTTTTGCAGTCCAGAATCTTCGTCGTTCGTATGGCTGAGGTGGTGTCTCGTTTCGTACCGTAATCCACTCAATGAGACATTAAGCATTGCTGCCATACGACCATGTCACCCTCCTGTGAATAACAAACAGATTACTTGACTTTAAATAATGTAGGTAGCTCGAACCTAACTAGTAGTATGTTACAATAGAAGGTATAAATGGAGGAAGGACTTACAAAAAAAAAAGAATTTTTGCAGTCCAGAATCTTCGTCGTTCGCATGGCTGAGTTGGTGTCTCGTTTCGTACCGTAATCCATTCAATGAGACATTAAGCATTGCTGCCATATGACCATGTCACCCTGCTGTGAAGAACAAACATATTAGTTGACTTTAAGTAATGTAGGAAGCTCGATACACAACTAGTAGTATGCTACAATAGAAAGTATAAAAGGAGGAAGGACTTACAAAAAAAACAGAAGTTTTGCAGTCCAGAATATTCGTCGTTCGTATGGCTGAGGTGGTGTCTCGTTTCGTACCATAATCCATTCAATGAGACATTAAGCATTGCTGCCATACGACTATGTCACCTTGATGTGAAGAACAAACAGATTAGTTGACTTTACGTAATGTAGGTAGCTCGAACCTGAACTAGTAGTATGTTACAATAGAAAGTATAAAAGGAGGAAGGACTTACAAAAAAAAAAGAAGTTTTGAAGTCCAGAATCTTCGTCGTTCGTATGGCTGAGGTGGTGTCTCGTTTCGTACCGTAATCCACTGAATGAGACATTAAGCTTTGCAGCCATACGACCATGTCACCCTGCTGTGAAGAACAAGCACATTAGTTGACTTTAAGTAATGTAGGAAGCTCGAAACTGAACTAGTAGTATGCTACAAAAGAAAGTATAAAAAGAGGAAGGACTTACAAAAAAAAAGAAGTTTTGCAGTCCAGAATCTTCGTCGTTCGTATGGCTAAGGTGGTGTCTCGTTTCGTACCGTAATCCATTCAATGAGACATTAAGCATTGCTGCCATACGACCATGTCACCCTCCTGTGAATAACAAACAGATTAGTTGACTTTAAATAATGTAGGTAGCTCGAACCTGAACTTGTAGTATGTTACAATAGAAAGTATAAAAGGAGGAAGGACTTACAAAAAAAAAGAAGTTTTGCAGTCCAGAATCTTCGTCGTTCGTATAGCCCATGTGGTGTCTCTTTCGTACCGTAATCCATTCAATGAGACATTAAGCATTGCTGCCATACGACCATGTCACCCTGCTGTGAAGAACAAACAGATTAGTTGACTTTAAATTATGTAGGAAGCTCGAACCTGAACTAGTAGTATGCTACAATAGAAAGTATAAAAGGAGGAAAGACTTACAAAAAAAAAAAGAAGTTTTGCAGTCCAGAATCTTCGTCGTTCGTATGGCTCATGTGGTGTCTCGTTTCGTACCGTAATCCATTCAATGAGACATTAAGCATTGCTGCCATACGACGATGTCACCCTGCTGTGAAGAACAAACAGATTAGTTGACTTAAAATAATGTAGGTAGCTCGAACCTGAACTAGTACTATACTACAATAGAAAGTATAAAAGGAGGAAGGACTTACAAAAAAGAAGAAGTTTTGCAGTCCAGAATCTTCGTCGTTCGTCTGGCTCAGGTGGTGTCTCGTTTCGTACCGTAATCCATTCAATTAGACATTAATCATTGCTGCCATATGACCATGTCACCCTGCTGTGAAGAACAAACAGATTAGTTGACTTTAAATAATGAAGGTATTTTGAACCTGAAGTAGTAGTATGTTACAATAGAAAGTATAAAAGGAGGAAGGACTCATAAAAAAAAAAAGGAGTTTTGCAGTCCAGAATCTTCGTCGTTCGTATGGCTCAGGTGGTGTCTCGTCTCGTACCGTAATCCATTCAATGAGACATTAAGCATTGCTGCCATACGACAATGTCACCCTGCTGTGAAGAACAAACAGATTAGTTGACTTTAAATAATGTAGGTAGCTCGAACCTGAACTAGTAGTATGCTACAATAGAAAGTATAAAAGGAGGAAGGACTTACAAAAAAAAAAGAAGTTTTGCAGTCCAGAATCTTCGTCGTTCGTATGGCTGAGGTGGTGTCTCGTTTCGTACCGTAATCCATTCAATGAGACATTAAGCATTGCTGCCATACGACCATGTCACCCTGCAGTGAAGAACAAACTGATTAGTTGACTTTAAATAATGAAGGTATTTTGAAGCTGAAGTAGTAGTATGTTACAATAGAAAGTATAAAAGAGGAAGGACTTACAAAAAAAAGAAGTTTCGCAATCCAGAATCTTCGTCGTTCGTATGGCTGAGGTGGTGCCTCGTTTCGTACCGTAATCCTATTCAATGAGACATTAAGCATTGCTGCCATACGACCATGTCACCCTGCTGTGAAGAACAAACAGTTTAGTTGACTTTAAATAATGTAGGTAGCTCGAACGTGAAGTAGTAGTATGCTACAATAGAAAGTATAAAAGGAGGGCGGACTTACAAAAAAAAAAGAAGTTTTGCAATCAAGAATCTTCGTCGTTCATATAGCTGAGGAGGTGTCTCGTTTCGTACCGTAATCCATTCAATGAGACAGTAAGCATTGCTGCCATACGACCATGTCACCCAGCTGTGAAGAACAAACAGAGGAGTTGTCTTTAAATAATGTAGGTAGCTCGAACCTGAACTAGTAGTATGCTACAATAGAAAGTATTAAAGGAGGAAGGACTTAAAAAAAATAGAAGTTTTGCAGTCCAGAATCTTTGCGTTCGTGTGGCTCATGTCGTGTCTCGTTTCGTACCGTAATCCATTCAATGAGACATTAAGCATTGCTGCCATACGACCATGTCAACCTGCTGTGAAGAACAAACAGATTAGTTGACGTTAAATAATGTAGGTTGCTCGAACCTGAACTAGTATTAAGCTACAATAGAAAGTACAAAAGGAGGAGGGACTTACAAAAAAAAAAGAAATTTTGCAGTCCAGAGTCTTCGTCGATCGTATGGCTGAGGTGGTGTCTCGTATCGTACCGTAATCCATTCAATGAGACATTAAGCATTTCTGCATTACGAACATGTCACCCTGCTGTGAAGAACAAACAGTTTAGTTGACTTTAAATAATGTAGGTAGCTCGAACCTGAACTAGTAGTAAGCTACAATAGAAAGTATGAAAGGAGGAAGGACCTACAAAAAAAAAAAGAAGTTTTGCAGTCCAGAATCTTCGTCGATCGTATGGCCCATGTGGTGTCTCCTTCGTACTGTAATCCATTCAATGAGACATTAAGCATTGCTGCCATACGACCATGTCACTCTGCTGTGAAGAACAAACAGATTAGTTGACTATAAATAATGTAGGCAAATCGAACCTGAACAAGTAGTAAGCTACAATAGAAAGTATAAAAGGAGGAAGGACTTACAAAAAAATAGAAGTTTTGCAGTCCAGAATCTTCGTCGTTCGTATGGCCCATGTGGTGTCTCCTTCGTAGAGTAATCCATTCAATGAGACATTAAGCATTGCTGCCATACGACTACGTCACCCTGCTGTGAAGGACAAACAGATTAGTTGACTTTAAATAATGTAGGCAGATCGAACAAGAACTAGTGGTAAGCTACAATAGAAAGTATAAAAGGAGGAAGGACTTACAAAAAAAAAAAGTTTTGCAGTCCAGAATCTTCGTTGTTCGTATGGCTCATGTGGTGACTCGTTTCGTACCGTAATCCATTCAATGAGACATTAAGCATTGCTGCCATACGACCATGTCACCCTGCTGTGAAGAACAAACAGATTAGTTGACTTTAAATAATGAAGGTAGCTCGATCCTCAACTAGTAGTATGCTATAATAGAAAGTATAAAAGGAGGAAGGACTTAGAAAAAAAAAAAAAAAAAAAAGTTTTGAAGTCCAGAGTCTTCGTCGTTAGTATGGCTCATGTGGTGTCTCGATCGTACCGTAATCAATTCAATGAGACATTACAGTTTGCTGCCATACGACTATGTCACCCTGCTGTGAAGAACAAACAGATTAGTAGACTTTAAATAATGTAGGTAGCTCGAACCTGAACTAGTAGTATGTTACAATAGAAAGTATAAAAGGAGGAAGGACTTACAAAAAAAACAAGTTTTATAGTCCAGAATCTTCGTCGTTTGTGTGGCTGAGGTGGTGTCTCGTTTCGTACCGTAATCCATTCAATGAGACATCAAGCATTGCTGCCCTATGACCATGTCACGCTGCTGTGAAGAACAAACAGATTAGTTGACATTAAATAATGTAGGTAGCTCAAACCTGAACTAGTATTAAGCTACAATAGAAAGTACAAAAGGAGGAGGGACTTAGAAAAAAAAAAAAGAAAATTTGCAGTCCAGAATCTTCGTCGTTCGTATGGCTGAGGTGGTGTCTCGTTTCGTACCGTAATCCATTCAATGAGACATTAAGCATTGCAGCCATACGTCCATGTCACCCAGCTGTGAAGAACAAACAGATTAGTTGACTTAGGTAGCTCGAACCTGAACTAGTAGTATGTTACAATAGAAAGTATAAAAGGTTGAAGGACTTACAAAAAAAAAGAAGTTTTGCAGTCCAGAATCTTCGTCGTTCGTATGGCTGAGGTGGTGTCTCATTTCGTACCGTAATCCATTCAATGAGACATTAAGCATTCCCGCCATACGACCATGTCACCCTGCTGTGAAGAACAAACATATTAGTTGACTTTAAATAATGAAGGTATTTTGAACCTGAAGTAGTAGTATGTTACAATAGAAAGTATAAAAGGAGGAAGGACTCACAAAAAAAAAAGGAGTTTTGCAGTCCAGAATCGTCGTCGTTCCTATGGCTCAGGTGCTGTTTCGTTTCGTACTGTAATCCATTCAATGAGACATTAAGCATTGCTGCCATACGACCATGTCACCCTGCCGTGAAGAACAAACTGATTAGTTGACTTTGAATAATGTAGGTATTTTGAAGCTGAAGTAGTAGTATGTTACAATAGAAAGTATAAAAGAGGAAGGACTTACAAAAAAAAGAAGTTTCGCAGTCCAGAATCTTCATCGTTCGTATGGCTGAGGTGGTGTCTCGTTTCGTACCGTAATCCATTCAATGAGACATTAAGCATTGCTGCCATACGACCATGTCACCCTGCTGTGAAGAACAAACAGTTTAGTTGACTTTAAATAATGTAGGTAGCTCGAACCTGAAGTAGTAGTATGCTACAATAGAAAGTATAAAAGGAGGGGGGACTTACAAAAAAAAAAAGAAGTTTTGCAGTCAAGAATCTTCGTCATTCATATAGCTGAGGAGGTGTCCCATTTCGTACCGTAATCCATTCAATGAGACATTAAGCATTGCTGCCATACGACCGTGTCACCAAGCTGTGAAGAAGAAACAGATGAGTTGACTTTAAATAACGTAGGTAGCTCGAACCTGAACTAGTAGTATGCTACATTAGAAAGTATAAAAGGAGGAAGGACTTATAAAAAAAAAGAAGTTTTGCAGTCCAGAATCTTCGTCGTTCGTATGGCTGAGGTGGTGTCTCGTTTCGTACCGTAATCCATTCAATGAGACATTAAGCATTGCTGCCATACGACCATGTCACCCTGCTGTGAAGAACAAACAGATTACTTGACTTTAAATAATGTAGGCAGCTCGAACCTGAACTAGTAGTGAGCTACAATAGAAAGTATAAAAGGAGGAAGGACTTACAAAAAAATAGCAGTTTTGCAGTCCAGAATCTTCGTCGTTCGTATGCCTGAGGTGGTGTCTCATTTCGTACCGTAATCCATTCAATGAGACATTAAGCATTCCCGCCATACGACCATGTCACCCTGCCGTGAAGAACAAACAGATTTGTTGTAGGAAGCTCGAACCTGAACTAGTAGTATGCTACAATAGAAAGTATAAAAGGAGGAAGGACTTACAAAAAAAAAGAAGTTTTGCAGTCCAGAATCTTCGTCGTTCGTATGGCTCAGGTGGTGTCTCGTTTCGTACCGTAATCCATTCAATGAGACATTAAGCATTGCTGCCTTACGACTATGTCACCTTGATGTGAAGAACAAACAGATTAGTTGACTTTAAGTAATGTAGGTAGCTCGAACCTGAACTAGTAGTATGTTACAATAGAAAGTATAAAAGCAGGAAGGACGTACAAAAAAAAAAAGAAGTTTTGCAGTCCAGAATCTTCGTCATTCGTATGGCTGAGGTGGTGTCTCGTTTCGTACCGTAATCCATTCAATGAGACATTAAGCTTTGCAGCCATACGACCATGTCACCCAGCTGTGAAGAACAAGCACATTAGTTGACTTGAAGTAATGTAGGAAGCTCGAAACTGAACTAGTAGTATGCTACAATAGAAATTATAAAAGGAGGAAGGACTTACAAAAAAAAAGAAGTTTTGCAGTCCAGAATCTTCGTTGTTCGTATGGCTAAGGTGGTGTCTCGTTTCGTACCGTAATCCATTCAATGAGACATTAAGCATTGCTGCCATACGACCATGTCACCCTCCTGTGAATAACAAACAGATTAGTTGACTTTAAATAATGTAGGTAGCTCGAACCTGAACTAGTAGTATGTTACAATAGAAAGTATAAAAGGAGGAAGGACTTACAAAAAAAAAAAAGTTTTGCAGTCCAGAATCTCCGTCGTTCGTATAGCCCATGTGGTGTCTCCTTCGTACCGTAATCCATTCAATGAGACATTAAGCATTGCTGCCATACGACCATGTCACCCTGCTGTGAAGAATAGACAGATTAGTTGACTTTAAATAATGTAGGCAAATCGAACCTGAACTCTTAGTAAGCTACAGTAGAAAGTATAAAAGGAGGAAAGACTTACAAAAAAATAGAAGTTTTGCAGTCCAGAATCTTCGTCGTTCGTATGGCTCATGTGGTGTCTCGTTTCGTACCGTATTCCATTCAATGAGACATTAAGCATTGCTGCCATACGACCATGTCACACTGCTGTGAAGAACAAACAGATTAGTTCACTTTAAATAATGTAGGAAGCTCGAACCTGAACTAGTAGTATGCTATAATAGAAAGTATAAAAGGAGGAAGGACTTACAAAAAAAAAGAAGTTTTGCAGTCCAGAATCTTCGTCGTTCGTATGGGTCAGGTGGTGTCTCGTTTCGTACCATAATCCATTCAATGAGGCATTAAGCATTGCTGCCATACGACCATGTCACCCTGCTGTGAAGAACAAACAGATTAGTTGACTTTAAGTAATGTAGGCAGCTCAAACCTGAACTAGTAGTAAGCTACAATAGAAAGTATAAAACGAGGAAGGACTTACAAAAAAATAGAAGCTTTGCAGTCCAGAATCTTCGTCGTTCGTATGGCTCCTGTGGTGTCTCGTTTCATACCGTAATATATTCAATGAGACATTAAGCATTGCTGCCATACGACCATGTCACCCTGCTGTGAAGAACAAACAGATTAGTTGACTTTATATTATGTAGGAAGCTCGAACCTGAACTAGTAGTATGCTACAATAGAAAGTATAGAAGGAGGAAGAACTTACAAAAGAAAAGAAGTTTTGCAGTCTTGAATCTTCGTCGTTCGTATGGCTGAGGTGGTGTCTCGTTTCGTACCGTAATCCATTCAATGAGATATTAAGCACTGCTGCTATACGACCATGTCACCCTGCTGTGAAGAACGAACAGATTAGTTGACTTTAAATAATGTAGGTATTTTGAACCAAAAGTAGTAGTGTGTTACAATAGAAAGTATAAAAGAGGAAGGACTGACAAAAAAAAAAAAAAGACGTTTTTCAGTCCAGAATCTTCGTCGTTCGTATGGCTAAGGTGGTGTCTCGTTTCGTACCGTAATCCATTCAATGAGACATTAAGCATTGCTGCCATACGACCATGTCACACTGCTGTGAAGAACAAACAGATTAGTTCACTTTAAATAATGTAGGAAGCTCGAACCTGAACTAGTAGTATGCTATAATAGAAAGTATAAAAGGAGGAAGGACTTACAAAAAAAAAGAAGTTTTGCAGTCCAGAATCTTCGTCGTTCGTATGGGTCAGGTGGTGTCTCGTTTCGTACCATAATCCATTCAATGAGGCATTAAGCATTGCTGCCATACGACCATGTCACCCTGCTGTGAAGAACAAACAGATTAGTTGACTTTAAGTAATGTAGGCAGCTCAAACCTGAACTAGTAGTAAGCTACAATAGAAAGTATAAAACGAGGAAGGACTTACAAAAAAATAGAAGCTTTGCAGTCCAGAATCTTCGTCGTTCGTATGGCTCCTGTGGTGTCTCGTTTCATACCGTAATATATTCAATGAGACATTAAGCATTGCTGCCATACGACCATGTCACCCTGCTGTGAAGAACAAACAGATTAGTTGACTTTATATTATGTAGGAAGCTCGAACCTGAACTAGTAGTATGCTACAATAGAAAGTATAGAAGGAGGAAGAACTTACAAAAGAAAAGAAGTTTTGCAGTCTTGAATCTTCGTCGTTCGTATGGCTGAGGTGGTGTCTCGTTTCGTACCGTAATCCATTCAATGAGATATTAAGCACTGCTGCTATACGACCATGTCACCCTGCTGTGAAGAACGAACAGATTAGTTGACTTTAAATAATGTAGGTATTTTGAACCAAAAGTAGTAGTGTGTTACAATAGAAAGTATAAAAGAGGAAGGACTGACAAAAAAAAAAAAAAGACGTTTTTCAGTCCAGAATCTTCGTCGTTCGTATGGCTCATGTGGTGTCTCGTTTCGTACCGTATTCCATTCAATGAGACATTAAGCATTGCTGCCATACGACCATGTCACACTGCTGTGAAGAACAAACAGATTAGTTCACTTTAAATAATGTAGGAAGCTCGAACCTGAACTAGTAGTATGCTATAATAGAAAGTATAAAAGGAGGAAGGACTTACAAAAAAAAAGAAGTTTTGCAGTCCAGAATCTTCGTCGTTCGTATGGGTCAGGTGGTGTCTCGTTTCGTACCATAATCCATTCAATGAGGCATTAAGCATTGCTGCCATACGACCATGTCACCCTGCTGTGAAGAACAAACAGATTAGTTGACTTTAAGTAATGTAGGCAGCTCAAACCTGAACTAGTAGTAAGCTACAATAGAAAGTATAAAACGAGGAAGGACTTACAAAAAAATAGAAGCTTTGCAGTCCAGAATCTTCGTCGTTCGTATGGCTCCTGTGGTGTCTCGTTTCATACCGTAATATATTCAATGAGACATTAAGCATTGCTGCCATACGACCATGTCACCCTGCTGTGAAGAACAAACAGATTAGTTGACTTTATATTATGTAGGAAGCTCGAACCTGAACTAGTAGTATGCTACAATAGAAAGTATAGAAGGAGGAAGAACTTACAAAAGAAAAGAAGTTTTGCAGTCTTGAATCTTCGTCGTTCGTATGGCTGAGGTGGTGTCTCGTTTCGTACCGTAATCCATTCAATGAGATATTAAGCACTGCTGCTATACGACCATGTCACCCTGCTGTGAAGAACGAACAGATTAGTTGACTTTAAATAATGTAGGTATTTTGAACCAAAAGTAGTAGTGTGTTACAATAGAAAGTATAAAAGAGGAAGGACTGACAAAAAAAAAAAAAAGACGTTTTTCAGTCCAGAATCTTCGTCGTTCGTATGGCTAAGGTGGTGTCTCGTTTCGTACCGTAATCCATTCAATGAGACATTAAGCATTGCTGCCATACGACCATGTCACCCTCCTGTGAATAACAAACAGATTAGTTGACTTTAAATAATGTAGGTAGCTCGAACCTGAACTAGTAGTATGTTACAATAGAAAGTATAAAAGGAGGAAGGACATACAAAAAAAAAAAGTTTTGCAGTTCAGAATCTCCGTCGTTCGTATAGCCCATGTGGTGTCTCCTTCGTACCGTAATCCATTCAATGAGACATTAAACATTGCTGCCATACGACCATGTCACCCTGCTGTGAAGAACAAACAGATTAGTTAACTTTAGATAATATAGGTAGCTTGAACCTGAAATAGTAGTATGCTACAATAGAAAGTATAAAAAGAGGAGGGACATACAAAAAAAAGAAAAAGAAGTTTTGCAGTCCAGAATCTTCGTCGTTCGTATGGCTGAGGTGGTGTCTCATTTCGTACCGTAATCCATTCAATGAGACATTATTCATTGCAGCTATACGACCATGTCACCCTGCTGTGAAGAACAAACAGATTAGTTGACTTTAAATAATGTAGGTAGCTCGAACTTGAACTAGTAGTATATTACAATAGAAAGTATAAAAGGACGAAGGACTTCCAAAAAAAAAAAAGAAGTTTCGCAGTCCAGAACTTTCGTCGTTCATATGGCTCAGGTGGTGTCTCGTTTTGTACCGTAATCCATTCAATGAGACATTACGCATTGCTGCCATAGGACCATGTCACCCTGCTGTGAAGAACAAACAGATTAGTTGACTTTAAATAATGTAGGTAGCTCGAACCTGAACTAGTAGTATGTTACAATAGAAAGTATAAAAGGAGGAAGGACTTAGAAAAAAGAAAGAAGTTTTGCAGTCCAGAATCTTCGTCGTTCGTATGGCTGAGGTGGTGTCTCGTTTCGTACCATAATCCATTCAATGAGACATTAAGCATTGCTGCCATACGACTATGTCACCTTGATGTGAAGAACAAACAGATTAGTTTTTTTAATAATGAAGGTAGCTCGAACCTGAACTAGTAGTATGTTACAATAGAAAGTATAAAAGGAGGAAGGACGTACAAAAAAAAAAAGTTTTGCAGTCCAGAATCTTCGTCGTTCGTATGGCTGAGGTGGTGTCTCATTTCGTACCGTAATCCATTCAATGAGACATTATTCATTGCAGCTATACGACCATGTCACCCTGCTGTGAAGAACAAACAGATTAGTTGACTTTAAATAATGTAGGTAGCTCGAACTTGAACTAGTAGTATATTACAATAGAAAGTATAAAAGGACGAAGGACTTCCAAAAAAAAAAAGAAGTTTCGCAGTCCAGAACTTTCGTCGTTCATATGGCTCAGGTGGTGTCTCGTTTTGTACCGTAATCCATTCAATGAGACATTACGCATTGCTGCCATAGGACCATGTCACCCCGCTGTGAAGTACAAACAGATTAGTTGACTTTAAATAATGTAGGTAGCTCGAACCTGAACTAGTAGTATGCTACAGTAGAAAGTATAAAAGGAGGTAGGACTTACAAAAAAAAAGATGTTTTGCAGTCCAGAATCTTTTTCGTTCGTATGGAATAGGTGGTGTCTCGTTTCGTACCGTAATCCATTCAATGAGACATTAAGCATTCCTGCCATACGACCATGTCACCCTGCTGTGAAGATCAAACAGATTAGTTGACTTTAAATAATGTAGGCACCTCGAATTTGAACTAGTAGTAAGCTAGAATAGAAAGCATAAAAGGAGGAGGGACTTACAAAAAAATGGAAGTTTTGCAGTCTGGAATCTTCGTCGTTCGTATGGCTCATGTGGTGTCTCGTTTCGTACCGTAATCCATTCAATGAGACATTAAGCATTGCTGCCATACGACTATGTCACCTTGATGTGAAGAACAAACAGATTAGTTTTTTTAATAATGAAGGTAGCTCGAACCTGAACTAGTAGTATGTTACAATAGAAAGTATAAAAGGAGGAAGGACGTACAAAAAAAAAAAGTTTTGCAGTCCAGAATCTTCGTCGTTCGTATGGCTGAGGTGGTGTCTCATTTCGTACCGTAATCCATTCAATGAGACATTATTCATTGCAGCTATACGACCATGTCACCCTGCTGTGAAGAACAAACAGATTAGTTGACTTTAAATAATGTAGGTAGCTCGAACTTGAACTAGTAGTATATTACAATAGAAAGTATAAAAGGACGAAGGACTTCCAAAAAAAAAAAGAAGTTTCGCAGTCCAGAACTTTCGTCGTTCATATGGCTCAGGTGGTGTCTCGTTTTGTACCGTAATCCATTCAATGAGACATTACGCATTGCTGCCATAGGACCATGTCACCCCGCTGTGAAGTACAAACAGATTAGTTGACTTTAAATAATGTAGGTAGCTCGAACCTGAACTAGTAGTATGCTACAGTAGAAAGTATAAAAGGAGGTAGGACTTACAAAAAAAAAGATGTTTTGCAGTCCAGAATCTTTTTCGTTCGTATGGAATAGGTGGTGTCTCGTTTCGTACCGTAATCCATTCAATGAGACATTAAGCATTCCTGCCATACGACCATGTCACCCTGCTGTGAAGATCAAACAGATTAGTTGACTTTAAATAATGTAGGCACCTCGAATTTGAACTAGTAGTAAGCTAGAATAGAAAGCATAAAAGGAGGAGGGACTTACAAAAAAATGGAAGTTTTGCAGTCTGGAATCTTCGTCGTTCGTATGGCTCATGTGGTGTCTCGTTTCGTACCGTAATCCATTCAATGAGACATTAAGCATTGCTGCCATACGACCATGTCACCCTGCTGTGAAGAACAAACAGATTAGTTGACTTTAAATAATGTAGGATGCTCGAACCTGAACTAGTAGTATGCTACAGTAGAAAGTATAAAAGGAGGTAGGACTTACAAAAAAAAAGAAGTTTTGCAGTCCAGAATCTTCGTCGTTCGTATGGCTGAGGTGGTGTCTCGTTTCGTACCGTAATCCATTCAATGAGACATTAAGCATTGCTGCCATACGACTATGTCACCTTGATGTGAAGAACAAACAGATTAGTGTTTTTAATAATGAAGGTAGCTCGAACCTGAACTAGTAGTATGTTACAATAGAAAGTATAAAAGGAGGAAGGACGTACAAAAAAAAAAAGTTTTGCAGTCCAGAATCTTCGTCGTTCGTATGGCTGAGGTGGTGTCTCATTTCGTACCGTAATCCATTCAATGAGACATTATTCATTGCAGCTATACGACCATGTCACCCTGCTGTGAAGAACAAACAGATTAGTTGACTTTAAATAATGTAGGTAGCTCGAACTTGAACTAGTAGTATATTACAATAGAAAGTATAAAAGGACGAAGGACTTCCAAAAAAAAAAAAGAAGTTTCGCAGTCCAGAACTTTCGTCGTTCATATGGCTCAGGTGGTGTCTCGTTTTGTACCGTAATCCATTCAATGAGACATTACGCATTGCTGCCATAGGACCATGTCACCCCGCTGTGAAGTACAAACAGATTAGTTGACTTTAAATAATGTAGGTAGCTCGAACCTGAACTAGTAGTACGCTACAATAGAAAGTATAAAAGGAGGATGGACTTACAAAAAAAAAGATGTTTTGCAGTCCAGAATCTTTTTCGTTCGTATGGAATAGGTGGTGTCTCGTTTCGTACCGTAATCCATTCAATGAGACATTAAGCATTGTTGCCATACGACCATGTCACCCTGCTGTGAAGAACAAACAGATTAGTTGACTATAAACAATGTAGGTAGCTCGAACCTGAACTAGTAGTATGCTACAGTAGAAAGTATAAAAGGAGGTAGGACTTACAAAAAAAAAGAAGTTTTGCAGTCCAGAATCTTCGTCGTTCGTATGGCTGAGGTGGTGTCTCATTTCGTACCGTAATCCATTCAATGAGACATTAAGCATTCCTGCCATAAGACCATGTCACCCTGCTGTGAAGAACAAACAGATTAGTTGACTTTAAATAATGTAGGTAGCTCGAACCTGAACTAGTAGTATGCTACAATAGAAAGTATAAAAGTAGGAAGGATTTACAACAAAAAAAAGAAGTTTTAAAGTCCAGAATCTTTGTCGTTCGTATGACTCAGGTGGTGTCTCGTTTCGTACCGAAATCCATTCAATGAGACATTAAGCATTGCTGCCATATGACCATGTCACTCTGCTGTGAAGAACAAACAGATTAGTTGACTTTAATTAATGTAGGTAGTTTGAACCTGAACTAGTAGTATGTTACAATAGAAAGTATAAAAGGTTGAAGGACTTAGAAAAAAAAAGAAGTTTTGCAGTCCAGAATCTTCGTCGTTCGTATGGCTGTGGTGGTGTCTCATTTCGTACCGTAATCCATTCAATGAGACATTAAGCATTCCTGCCATAAGACCATGTCACCCTGCCGTGAAGAACAAACAGATTTGTTGACTTTAAATAATGTAGGTAGCTCGAACCTGAACTAGTAGTATGCTACAGTAGAAAGTATAAAAGGAGGTAGGACTTACAAAAAAAAAGAAGTTTTGCAGTCCAGAATCTTCGTTGTTCGTATGGCTCAGGTGGTGTCTCGTTTCGTACCGTAATCCATTCAATGAGACATTAATCATTGCTGCCATACGACCATGTCACCCTGCTGTGAAGAACAAACAGATTAGTTGACTTTAAATAATGTAGGTAGTTCGAACCTGAACTAGTAGTATGTTAGAATAGAAAGTATAAAATGTTGAAGGAGTTAGAAAAAAAAAGTTTTGAAGTCCGAAATCTTCGTCGTTCGTATGGCTGAGGTGGTGTCTCGTTTCGTACCGTAATCCATTCAATGAGACATTAAGCATTGCTGCCATACGACCATGTCACCCTGCTGTGAAGATCAAACAGATTAGTTGACTTTAAACAATGTAGGTAGCTCAAACCTGAACTAGTAGTATGCTACAATAGAAAGTATTAATGGAGGAAGGACTTACAAAAAAAAAAACAAAAGTTTTGCAGTCCAGAATCTTCGTCGTTCGTATGGCTGACGTGGTGTCTCGTTTTGTACCGTAATCCATTCAATGAGACATTAAGCATTGCTGCCATACGACAATGTCACCCTGCTGTGAAGAACAAACAGATCAGTTGACTTTAAATAATGTACGTAGCTCGAACCTGAACTAGTAGTATGTTACAATAGAAAGTATAAAAGGAGGAAGGACTTAGAAAAAAGAAAGAAGTTTTGCAGTCCAGAATCTTCGTCGTTCGTATGGCTGAGGTGGTGTCTCGTTTCATACCGTAATCCATTCAATGGGACATTAAGCATTGCTGCCATACGACCATGTCACCCTGCTGTGAAGAACAAACAGATTAGTTGACATTAAATAATGTAGGTAGTTCGAACCTGAACTAGTAGTATGTTACAATAGAATGTATAAAAGGAGGAAAGACTTACAAAGAAAAAGATGTTTTGCAGTCCAGAATCTTCGTCGTTCGTATGGCTCAGGTGGTGTCTCGTTTCGTACCGTAATCCTTTCAATGAGACATTAAGCAATCCTGCCATACGACCATGTCACCCTGCTGTGAAGATCAAACAGATTAGTTGACTTTAAATAATGTAGGCAGCTCGAATTTGAACTAGTGGTAAGCTACAATAGAAAGCATAAAAGGAGGAGTGACTTACAAAAAAATAGAAGTTTTGCAGTCAGGAATCTTCGTCGTTCGTATGGCTCATGTGGTGTCTCGTTTCGTACCGTAATCCATTCAATGAGACATTAAGCATTGCTGCCATACGACCACGTCACCCTGCTGTGAAGAACAAACAGATTAGTTGACTTTAAATAATGTAGGAAGCTCGAACCTGAACTAGTAGTATGCTACAGTAGAATGTATAAAAGGAGGACGGACTTACAAAAAAAAAAAAAAAAGAAGTTTTGCAGTCCAGAATCTTCGTCGTTCGTATGGCTGAGGTGGTGTCTCGTTTCGTACCATAATCCATTCAATGAGACATTAAGCATTGCTGCCATATGACTATGTCACCTTGATGTGAAGAACAAACAGATTAGTTTTTTTAATAATGAAGGTAGCTCGAACCTGAACTAGTAGTATGTTACAATAGAAAGTATAAAAGGAGGAAGGACGTACAAAAAAAAAAAGTTTTGCAGTCCAGAATCTTCGTCGTTCTTATGGCTGAGGTGGTGTCTCATTTCGTACCGTAATCCATTCAATGAGACATTATTCATTGCAGCTATACGACCATGTCACCCTGCTGTGAAGAACAAACAGATTAGTTGACTTTAAATAATGTAGGTAGCTCGAACTTGAACTAGTAGTATATTACAATAGAAAGTATAAAAGGACGAAGGACTTCCAAAAAAAAAAAGAAGTTTCGCAGTCCAGAACTTTCGTCGTTCATATGGCTCAGGTGGTGTCTCGTTTTGTACCGTAATCCATTCAATGAGACATTACGCATTGCTGCCATAGGACCATGTCACCCCGCTGTGAAGTACAAACAGATTAGTTGACTTTAAATAATGTAGGTAGCTCGAACCTGAACTAGTAGTATGCTACAGTAGAAAGTATAAAAGGAGGTAGGACTTACAAAAAAAAAGATGTTTTGCAGTCCAGAATCTTTTTCGTTCGTATGGAATAGGTGGTGTCTCGTTTCGTACCGTAATCCATTCAATGAGACATTAAGCATTCCTGCCATACGACCATGTCACCCTGCTGTGAAGATCAAACAGATTAGTTGACTTTAAATAATGTAGGCACCTCGAATTTGAACTAGTAGTAAGCTACAATAGAAAGCATAAAAGGAGGAGGGACTTACAAAAAAATGGAAGTTTTCCAGTCTGGAATCTTCGTCGTTCGTATGGCTCATGTGGTGTCTCGTTTCGTACCGTAATCCATTCAATGAGACATTAAGCATTGCTGCCATACGACCATGTCACCCTGCTGTGAAGAACAAACAGATTAGTTGACTTTAAATAATGTAGGAAGCTCGAACCTGAACTAGTAGTATGCTACAGTAGAAAGTATAAAAGGAGGTAGGACTTACAAAAAAAAAGAAGTTTTGCAGTCCAGAATCTTCGTCGTTTGTATGGCTGAGGTGGTGTCTCGTTTCGTACCGTAATCCATTCAATGAGACATTAAGCATTGCTGCCATACGACTATGTCACCTTGATGTGAAGAACAAACAGATTAGTGTTTTTAATAATGAAGGTAGCTCGAACCTGAACTAGTAGTATGTTACAATAGAAAGTATAAAAGGAGGAAGGACGTACAAAAAAAAAAAAGTTTTGCAGTCCAGAATCTTCGTCGTTCGTATGGCTGAGGTGGTGTCTCATTTCGTACCGTAATCCATTCAATGAGACATTATTCATTGCAGCTATACGACCATGTCACCCTGCTGTGAAGAACAAACAGATTAGTTGACTTTAAATAATGTAGGTAGCTCGAACTTGAACTAGTAGTATATTACAATAGAAAGTATAAAAGGACGAAGGACTTCCAAAAAAAAGAAAGAAGTTTCGCAGTCCAGAACTTTCGTCGTTCATATGGCTCAGGTGGTGTCTCGTTTTGTACCGTAATCCATTCAATGAGACATTACGCATTGCTGCCATAGGACCATGTCACCCCGCTGTGAAGTACAAACAGATTAGTTGACTTTAAATAATGTAGGTAGCTCGAACCTGAACTAGTAGTACGCTACAATAGAAAGTATAAAAGGAGGATGGACTTACAAAAAAAAAGATGTTTTGCAGTCCAGAATCTTTTTCGTTCGTATGGAATAGGTGGTGTCTCGTTTCGTACCGTAATCCATTCAATGAGACATTAAGCATTGTTGCCATACGACCATGTCACCCTGCTATGAAGAACAAACAGATTAGTTGACTATAAACAATGTAGGTAGCTCGAACCTGAACTAGTAGTATGCTACAGTAGAAAGTATAAAAGGAGGTAGGACTTACAAAAAAAAAGAAGTTTTGCAGTCCAGAATCTTCGTCGTTCGTATGGCTGAGGTGGTGTCTCATTTCGTACCGTAATCCATTCAATGAGACATTAAGCATTCCTGCCATAAGACCATGTCACCCTGCCGTGAAGAACAAACAGATTTGTTGACTTTAAATAATGTAGGTAGCTCGAACCTGAACTAGTAGTAGGCTACAGTAGAAAGTATAAAAGAAGGAAGGACTTACAAAAAAAAAAGAAGTTTTGCAGTCAGGAATCTTCGTCGTTCGTATGGCTCATGTGGTGTCTCGTTTCGTACCGTAATCCATTCAATGAGACATTAAGCATTGCTGCCATACGACCACGTCACCCTGCTGTGAAGAACAAACAGATTAGTTGACTTTAAATAATGTAGGAAGCTCGAACCTGAACTAGTAGTATGCTACAGTAGAAAGTATAAAAGGAGGACGGACTTACAAAAAAAAAAAAAAAAGAAGTTTTGCAGTCCAGAATCTTCGTCGTTCGTATGGCTGAGGTGGTGTCTCGTTTCGTACCATAATCCATTCAATGAGACATTAAGCATTGCTGCCATATGACTATGTCACCTTGATGTGAAGAACAAACAGATTAGTTGACTTTAAATAATGTAGGTAGCTCGAACTTGAACTAGTAGTATATTACAATAGAAAGTATAAAAGGACGAAGGACTTCCAAAAAAAAAAAGAAGTTTCGCAGTCCAGAACTTTCGTCGTTCATATGGCTCAGATGGTGTCTCGTTTTGTACCGTAATCCATTCAATGAGACATTACGCATTGCTGCCATAGGACCATGTCACCCCGCTGTGAAGTACAAACAGATTAGTTGACTTTAAATAATGTAGGTAGCTCGAACCTGAACTAGTAGTATGCTACAGTAGAAAGTATAAAAGGAGGTAGGACTTACAAAAAAAAAGATGTTTTGCAGTCCAGAATCTTTTTCGTTCGTATGGAATAGGTGGTGTCTCGTTTCGTACCGTAATCCATTCAATGAGACATTAAGCATTCCTGCCATACGACCATGTCACCCTGCTGTGAAGATCAAACAGATTAGTTGACTTTAAATAATGTAGGCACCTCGAATTTGAACTAGTAGTAAGCTACAATAGAAAGCATAAAAGGAGGAGGGACTTACAAAAAAATGGAAGTTTTGCAGTCTGGAATCTTCGTCGTTCGTATGGCTCATGTGGTGTCTCGTTTCGTACCGTAATCCATTCAATGAGACATTAAGCATTGCTGCCATACGACCATGTCACCCTGCTGTGAAGAACAAACAGATTAGTTGACTTTAAATAATGTAGGAAGCTCGAACCTGAACTAGTAGTATGCTACAGTAGAAAGTATAAAAGGAGGTTAGGACTTACAAAAAAAAAGAAGTTTTGCAGCCCAGAATCTTCGTCGTTCGTATGGCTGAGGTGGTGTCTCGTTTCGTACCGTAATCCATTCAATGAGACATTAAGCATTGCTGCCATACGACTATGTCACCTTGATGTGAAGAACAAACAGATTAGTTTTTTTAATAATGAAGGTAGCTCGAACCTGAACTAGTAGTATGTTACAATAGAAACTATAAAAGGAGGAAGGACGTACAAAAAAAAAAAGTTTTGCAGTCCAGAATCTTCGTCGTTCGTATGGCTGAGGTGGTGTCTCATTTCGTACCATAATCCATTCAATGAGACATTATTCATTGCAGCTATACGACCATGTCACCCTGCTGTGAAGAACAAACAGATTAGTTGACTTTAAATAATGTAGGTAGCTCGAACTTGAACTAGTAGTATATTACAATAGAAAGTATAAAAGGACGAAGGACTTCCAAAAAAAAAAAGAAGTTTCGCAGTCCAGAACTTTCGTCGTTCATATGGCTCAGGTGGTGTCTCGTTTTGTACCGTAATCCATTCAATGAGACATTACGCATTGCTGCCATAGGACCATGTCACCCCGCTGTGAAGTACAAACAGATTAGTTGACTTTAAATAATGTAGGTAGCTCGAACCTGAACTAGTAGTATGCTACAGTAGAAAGTATAAAAGGAGGTAGGACTTACAAAAAAAAAGATGTTTTGCAGTCCAGAATCTTTTTCGTTCGTATGGAATAGGTGGTGTCTCGTTTCGTACCGTAATCCATTCAATGAGACATTAAGCATTCCTGCCATACGACCATGTCACCCTGCTGTGAAGATCAAACAGATTAGTTGACTTTAAATAATGTAGGCACCTCGAATTTGAACTAGTAGTAAGCTACAATAGAAAGCATAAAAGGAGGAGGGACTTACAAAAAAATGGAAGTTTTGCAGTCTGGAATCTTCGTCGTTTGTATGGCTCATGTGGTGTCTCGTTTCGTACCGTAATCCATTCAATGAGACATTAAGCATTGCTGCCATACGACCATGTCACCCTGCTGTGAAGAACAAACAGATTAGTTGACTTTAAATAATGTAGGAAGCTCGAACCTGAACTAGTAGTATGCTACAGTAGAAAGTATAAAAGGAGGTTAGGACTTACAAAAAAAAAGAAGTTTTGCAGCCCAGAATCTTCGTCGTTCGTATGGCTGAGGTGGTGTCTCGTTTCGTACCGTAATCCATTCAATGAGACATTAAGCATTGCTGCCATACGACTATGTCACCTTGATGTGAAGAACAAACAGATTAGTTTTTTTAATAATGAAGGTAGCTCGAACCTGAACTAGTAGTATGTTACAATAGAAACTATAAAAGGAGGAAGGACGTACAAAAAAAAAAAGTTTTGCAGTCCAGAATCTTCGTCGTTCGTATGGCTGAGGTGGTGTCTCATTTCGTACCATAATCCATTCAATGAGACATTATTCATTGCAGCTATACGACCATGTCACCCTGCTGTGAAGAACAAACAGATTAGTTGACTTTAAATAATGTAGGTAGCTCGAACTTGAACTAGTAGTATATTACAATAGAAAGTATAAAAGGACGAAGGACTTCCAAAAAAAAAAAGAAGTTTCGCAGTCCAGAACTTTCGTCGTTCATATGGCTCAGGTGGTGTCTCGTTTTGTACCGTAATCCATTCAATGAGACATTACGCATTGCTGCCATTGGACCATGTCACCCCGCTGTGAAGTACAAACAGATTAGTTGACTTTAAATAATGTAGGTAGCTCGAACCTGAACTAGTAGTACGCTACAATAGAAAGTATAAAAGGAGGATGGACTTACAAAAAAAAAGATGTTTTGCAGTCCAGAATCTTTTTCGTTCGTATGGAATAGGTGGTGTCTCGTTTCGTACCGTAATCCATTCAATGAGACATTACGCATTGCTGCCATTGGACCATGTCACCCCGCTGTGAAGTACAAACAGATTAGTTGACTTTAAATAATGTAGGTAGCTCGAACCTGAACTAGTAGTACGCTACAATAGAAACTATAAAAGGAGGAAGGACGTACAAAAAAAAAAAGTTTTGCAGTCCAGAATCTTCGTCGTTCGTATGGCTGAGGTGGTGTCTCATTTCGTACCGTAATCCATTCAATGAGACATTAAGCATTCCTGCCATAAGACCATGTCACCCTGCCGTGAAGAACAAACAGATTTGTTGACTTTAAATAATGTAGGTAGTTCGAACCTGAACTAGTAGTATGCTACAGTAGAAAGTATAAAAGGAGGTAGGACTTACAAAAAAAAAGAAGTTTTGCAGTCCAGAATCTTCGTTGTTCGTATGGCTCAGGTGGTGTCTCGTTTCGTACCGTAATCCATTCAATGAGACATTAATCATTGCTGCCATACGACCATGTCACCCTGCTGTGAAGAACAAACAGATTAGTTGACTTTAAATAATGTAGGTAGTTCGAACCTGAACTAGTAGTATGTTAGAATAGAAAGTATAAAAGGTTGAAGGAGTTACAAAAAAAAAGTTTTGAAGTCCGAAATCTTCGTCATTCGTATGGCTGAGGTGGTGTCTCGTTTCGTACCATAATCCATTCAATGAGACATTAAGCATTGCTGCCATACGACCATGTCACCCGGCTGTGAAGATCAAACAGATTAGTTGACTTTAAACAATGTAGGTAGCTCAAACCTGAACTAGTAGTATGCTACAATAGAAAGTATTAATGGAGGAAGGACTTACAAAAAAAAAACAGAAGTTTTGCAGTCCAGAATCTTCGTCGTTCGTATGGCTGACGTGGTGTCTCGTTTTGTACTGTAATCCATTCAATGAGACATTAAGCATTGCTGCCATACGACAATGTCACCCTGCTGTGAAGAACAAACAGATCAGTTGACTTTAAATAATGTACGTAGCTCGAACCTGAACTAGTAGTATGTTACAATAGAAAGTATAAAAGGAGGAAGGACTTAGAAAAAAGAAAGAAGTTTTGCAGTCCAGAATCTTCGTCGTTCGTATGGCTGAGGTGGTGTCTCGTTTCGTACCGTAATCCATTCAATGAGACATTAAGCATTGCTGCCATACGACCATGTCACCCTGCTGTGAAGAACAAACAGATTAGTTGACATTAAATAATGTAGGAAGTTCGAACCTGAACTAGTAGTATGTTACAATAGAATGTATAAAAGGAGGAAAGACTTACAAAGAAAAAGAAGTTTTGCAGTCCAGAATCTTCGTCGTTCGTATGGCTCAGGTGGTGTCTCGTTTCGTACCGTAATCAATTCAATGAGACATAAGCATTCCTGCCATACGACCATGTCACCCTGCTGTGAAGATCAAACAGATTAGTTGACTTTAAATAATGTAGGCAGCTCGAATTTGAACTAGTAGTAAGCTACAATAGAAAGCATAAAAGGAGGAGGGACTTACAAAAAAATAGAAGTTTTGCAGTCCGGAATCTTCGTCGTTCGTATGGCTCATGTGGTGTCTCGTTTCGTACCGTAATCCATTCAATGAGACATTAAGCATTGCTGCCATACGACCATGTCACCCTGCTGTGAAGAACAAACAGGTTAGTTGACTTTAAATAATGTAGGAAGCTCGAACCTGAACTAGTAGTATGTTACAATAGAAAGTATAAAAGGAGGAAGGACGTACAAAAAAAAAAAGTTTTGCAGTCCAGAATCTTCGTCGTTCGTATGGCTGAGGTGGTGTCTCATTTCGTACCGTAATCCATTCAATGAGACATTATTCATTGCAGCTATACGACCATGTCAGCCTGCTGTGAAGAACAAACAGATTAGTTGACTTTAAATAATGTAGGTAGTTCGAACCTGAACTAGTAGTATGTTACATTTGAAAGTATAAAAGGTTGAAGGACTTACAAAAAAAAAAGAAGTTTATAAGTCCGGAATCTTCGTCATTCTTATGGCTGAGGTGGTGTCTCATTTTGTACGGTAATCCATTCAATGAGACATTAAGCATTGCTGCCATACGACCATGTCACCCTGCTGTGAAGAACAAACAGATTAGTTGACATTAAATAATGTTGGTAGTTCGAACCTGAACTAGTAGTATGTTACAAAAGAATGTATAAAAGGAGGAAAGACTTACAAAAAAAAAAAAGTTTTGCAGTCCGGATTCTTTGTCGTTCGTATGGCTCATGTGGTGTCTCGTTTCGTACCGTAATCCATTCAATGAGACATTAAGCATTGCTGCCATACGACCATGTCACCCTGCTGTGAAGAACAAACAGATTAGTCGACTTTAAATAATGTAGGCAGCTCGAATTTGAACTAGTAGTAAGCTACAATAGAAAGCATAAAAGGAGGAGGGACTTACAAAAAATAGAAGTTTTGCAGTCCGGAATCTTCGTCGTTCGTATGGCTCATGTGGTGTCTCGTTTCGTACCGTAATCCATTCAATGAGACATTAAGCATTGCTGCCATACGACCATGTCACCCTGCTGTGAAGAGCAAACAGACTAGTTGACTTTAAATAATGTAGGAAGCTCGAACCTGAACTAGTGGTATGCTACAATAGAAAGTATGAAAGGAGGAGGGACTTACAAAAAAAAAAAAAAAAAAAAAAAAAAAAAAAAAAAAAAAAAAAAAAAAAAAAAAAAAAAAAAAGAAGAAGAAGAAGAAGAAGAAGAAGTTTTGCAATCCAGAATCTTCGTCGTTCGTATGGCTGAGGTGGTGTCTCGTTTCGTACCGTAATCCATTCAATGAGACATTAAGCATTGCTGCCATACGACTATGTCACCTTGATGTGAAGAACAAACAGATTAATTTTTTTAATAATGTAGGTAGCTCGAATCTGAACTAGTAGTATGTTACAATAGAAAGTATAAAAGGAGGAAGGACGTACAAAAAAAAAAAAGAAGTTTTGCAGTCCAGAATCTTCGTCGTTCGTATGGCTGAGGTGGTGTCTCGTTTCGTACCGTAATCCATTCAATGAGACATTAAGCATTGCTGCCATAGGACCATGTCACCCTGCTGTGAAGTACAAAAAGATTAGTTGACTTTAAATAATGTAGGTAGCTCGAACCTGAACTAGTAGTAAGCTACAACAGAAAGTATAAAAGGAGGATGGACTTACAAAAAAAAAGATGTTTTGCAGTCCAGAATCTTTGTCGTTCAAATGGAATAGGTGGTGTCTCGTTTCGTACCGTAATCCATTCAATGAGACATTAAGCATTGCTGCCATACGACCATGTCACCCTGCTGTGAAGAACAAACAGATTAGTTGACTTTAAATAATGTAGGTAGCTCGAACCTGAACTAGTAGTATGCTACAGTAGAAAGTATAAAAGGAGGTAGGACTTACAAAAAAAAAGATGTTTTGCAGTCCAGAATCTTCGTCGTTTGTATGGCTCAGGTGGTGTCTCGTTTCGTACCGTAATCCATTCAATGAGACATTAAGCATTGCTGCCATACGACCATGTCAACTTGCTGTGAAGAACAAACTGATTAGTTGACTTTAAATAATGTAGGTAGTTCGAACCTGAACTAGTAGTATGTTACTATAGAAAGTGTAAAAGGTTGAAGGACTTACAAAAAAGAAGAAGTTTATATGTCCGGAATCTTCGTCATTCGTATGGCTGAGGTGGTGTCTCATTTTGTACCGTAATCCTTTCAATGAGACATTAAGCATTGCTGCCATACGACCATGTCACCCTCCTGTAAAGAACAAACAGATTAGTTGACTTTAAATAATGTAGGTAGCTCGAACCTGAACTAGTAGTATGCTACAGTAGAAAGTATAAAAGGAGGTAGGACTTACAAAAAAAAAGATGTTTTGCAGTCCAGAATCTTCGTCGTTCGTATGGCTCAGGTGGTGTCTCGTTTCGTACCGTAATCCATTCAATGAGACATTAAGCATTGCTGCCATACGACCATGTCACCCTGCTTTGAAGAACAAACAGATTAGTTGACATTAAATAATGTAGGTAGTTCGAACCTGAACTAGTAGTATGTTACAATAGAATGTATAAAAGGAGGAAAGACTTACAAAAAAAAAAGAAGTTTTGCAGTCCAGAATCTTCGTCGTTCGTATGGCTCAGGTGGTGTCTCGTTTCGTACCGTCATCCATTCAATGAGACATTAAGCATTCCTGCCATACGACAATGTCACCCTGCTGTAAAGAACAAACAGATTAGTTGACTTTAAATAATGTAGGCAGCTCGAATTTGAACTAGTAGTAAGCTACAATAGAAAGTATAAAAGGAGGAAGGACAAAAAAAAAATTAGAAGTTTTGCAGTCCGGAATCTTCGTCGTTCGTATGGCTCATGTGGTGTCTCGTTTCGTACCGTAATCCATTCAATGAGACATTAAGCATTGCTGCCATACGACCATGTCACCCTGCTGTGAAACACAAACAGATTAGTTGACTTTAAATAATGTAGGAAGCTCGAACAAGAACTAGTACTATACTACAATAGAAAGTATAAAAGGAGGAAGGACTACAAAAAAAAAAGAAGTTTTGCAGTCCAGAATCTTCGTCGTTGGTGTGGCTCAGGTGGTGTCTCGTTTCGTACCGTAATCCATTCAATGAGACATTAAGCATTCCTGCCATACGACCATGTCACCCTGCTGTGAAGAACAAACAGATTAGTTGACATTAAATAATGTTGGTAGTTCGAACCTTAACAAGTGGTATGTTACAAAAGACTGTATAAAAGGAGGAAAGACTTACAAAAAAAAAGAAGTTTTGCAGTCCAGAATCTTTGTCGTTCGTATGGCTGAGGTGGTGTCTCGTTTCGTACCGTAATCCATTCAATGAGACATTAAGCATTGCTGCCATACGGCCATATCACCCTGCTGTGAAGAACAAACAGATTAGTTGACTTTAAATAATGTAGGTAGCTCGAACCTGAACTAGTGGTATGTTACAATAGAAAGTATAAAAGGAGGATGGACTTACAAAAAAAACGAAGTTTTGCAGTCCAGTATCTTCGGCTTTCGTATGGCTGAGGTGGTGTCTCGTATCGTACTGTAATCCATTCAATGAGACATTAAGCATTGCTACCATACGACCATGTCACCCTGCTGTGAAGAACAAACAGATTAGTTGACATTAAATAATGTAGGTAGTTCGAACCTGAACTGGTAGTATGTTACAATAGAGTGTATAAAAGGAGGAAAGACTTACAAAAAAAAGAAGTTTTGCAGTCCAGAATCTTCGTCACTCGTATGGCTGAGGTGGAGTCTCGTTTCGTACCGTAATCCATTCAATGAGACATTTAGCATTCCTGCCATACGACCATGTCACCCTGCTGTGAAGTACAAACAGATTAGTTGACTTTAAATAATGTAGGTAGCTCGAACCTGAACTAAAGTATGCTGCAATAGAAAGTATAAATGGAGGTAGGACTTACAAAAAAAAAGAAGTTTTGCACTCCAGAATTTTCGTCGTTCGTATTGCTGAGGTGGTGTCTCGTTTCGTACCATAATCCATTCAATCAGACATTAAGCATTGCTGCCATATGACCATGTCACCCTGCAGTGAAGAACAAACAGCTTAGTTGACATTAAATAATGTAGGTAGCACGAACCTGAATTAGTAGTATGCTACAATAGAAATTATAAAAAGATGAAGGACTTACAAAAAAAAAAAGAAGTTTTGCAGTCCACAATCGTCGTCGTTCGTATGGCTCAGGTGGTGTCTCGTTTCGTACCGTCATCCATTCAATGAGACATTAAGCATTGCTGCCATACGACCATGTCACCCTGCTGTGAAGAGCAAACAGATTAGTTGACATTAAATAATGTAGGTAGTTCGAACCTGAACTAGTAGTATGTTACAATAGAATGTATAAAAGGAGGAAAGACTAAAAAAAAATAAGAAGTTTTGCAGTCCACATTCTTCGTCGTTCGTATGGCTCAGGTGGTGTCTCGTTTCGTACCGTAATCCATTCAATGAGACATTAAGCATTGCTGCCATACGACCATGTCACCCTGCTGTGAAGAACAAACAGATTAGTTGACATTAAATAATGTAGGTAGTTCGTACCTGAAGTAGTAGTATGTTACAATAGAATGTATAAAAAGAGGAAAGACGTACAAAAAAAAAAGAAGTTTTGCAGTCCAGAATCTTCGTCGTTCGTATGGCTCAGGTGGTGTCTCGTTTCGTACCGTAATCCATTCAATGAGACATTAACCATTGCTGCCATACGACCATGTCACCCTGCTGTGAAGAACAAACAGATTAGTTGACTTTAAATAATGTAGGTAGCTCGAACCTGAACTAGTAGCATGTTACAATAGAAAGTATAAAAGGAGGAAGGATTTACAAAAAAAAAAGAAGTTTTGCAGTCCAGAATCTTCGTCGTTCGTATGGCTCAGGTGGTGTCTCGTTTCGTACTGTAATCCATTCAATGAGACATTAAGCATTGCTGCCATACGACCATGTCACCCTGCTGTGAAGAACAAACAGGTTTGTTGACTTTAAATAATGTAGGTACCTTGAACCTGAACTAGTAGTATGCTACAATAGAAAGTATAAAAGGAGGTAGGACTTACAAAAAAAAAGAAGTTTTGCAGTCCAGAATCTTCGTCGTTCGTATGGCTGAGGTGGTGTTTCGTTTCGTACCACAATCCATTCAATGAGAAATTAAGCATTGCTGCCATACGACCATGTCACCCTACTCTGAAGATCAAACAGAATAGTTGACATTAAATAATGTAGGTAGCTCGAACCTGAACTAGTAGTATGTTACAATAGAACGTATAAAAGGTTGAAGGAATTACAAAAAAAAAGAAGTTTTGCAGTCCAGAATCTTCGTCGTTCGTATGGCTGAGGTGGTGTCTCGTTTCGTACCGTAATCCATCCAATGAGACATTAAGCATTGCTGCCATATGACCATGTCACCCTGCTGTGAAGAACAAACAGATTAGTTGACTTTAAATAATGTAGGAAGCTCGAACTTGAACTAGTAGTATATTACAATAGAAAGTATAAAAGGACGAAGGACTTCCAAAAAAAAAAAGAAGTTTCGCAGTCCAGAACCTTCGGCGTTCATATGGCTCAGGTGGTGTCTCGTTTTGTACCGTAATCCATTCAATGAGACATTACGCAGTGCTGCCATAGGACCATGTCACCCCGCTGTGAAGTACAAACAGATTAGTTGACTTTAAATAATGTAGGTAGCTAGAACCTGAACTAGTAGTACGCTACAATTGAAAGTATAAAAGGAGGATGGACTTACAAAAAAAAAGATGTTTTGCAGTCCAGAATCTTTTTCGTTCGTATGGAATAGGTGGTGTCTCGCTTCGTACCGTAATCCATTCAATCAGACATTAAGCATTGCTGCCATACGTCCATTTCACCCTGCTGTGAAGATCAAACAGATTAGTTGACTTTAAATAATGTAGGAAGCTCGAACCTGAACTAGTAGTATCCTACAATAGAAAGTATTAATGGAGGAAGGACTTACAAAAAAAAAAACAGAAGTTTTGCAGTCCAGAATCTTCGTCGTTCGTATGGCTGAGGTGGTGTCTCGTTTTGTACCGTAATCCATTCAATGAGGCATTAAGCATTGCTGCCATACGACCATGTCATTCTGCTGTGAAGAACAAACAGATTAGTTTACTTTATATAAAGTAGGTAGCTCGAACCTGAACTAGTAGTATGTTACAATAGAATGTATAAAAGGAGGAAAGACTTACAAAAAAAAGAAGCTTTGCAGTCCAGGATCTTCGTCACTCGTATGGCACAGGTGGAGTCTGATTTCGTACCGTAATCCATTCAATGAGACATTAAGCATTGCTGCCATACGACCATGTCACCCTGCAGTGAAGAACAAACAGCTTAGTTGACATTAAATAATGTAGGTAGCTCGAACCTGAATCAGTAGTATGCTACAATAGAAATTATAGAAGGATGAAGGACTTACAAAAAAAAAGAAGATTTGCAGTCCACAATCGTCGTCGTTCGTATGGCTGAGGTGGTGCCTCGTTTCGTACTGTAATCCATTCAATGAGACATTAAGCATTGCTGCCATACGACCATGTCACCCTGCTGTGAAGAACAAACAGATTAGTTGACATTAAATAATGTAGGTAGTTCGAACATGAACTAGTAGTATGTTACAATAGAATGTATAAAAGGAGGAAAGACTTACAAAAAAGAAGAAGTATTGCAGTCCAGAATCTTCGTCGTTCGTATGGCTCAGGTGGTGTCTCGTTTCGTACCGTAATCCATTCAATGAGACATTAAGCATTGCTGCCATACGACCATGTCACCCTGCTGTGAAGAACAAACAGATTAGTTGACATTAAATAATGTTGGTAGTTCGAACCTGAACAAGTAGTATGTTACAAAAGAATGTATAAAGGAGGAAAGACTTACAAAAAAAAAGATGTTTTGCAGTCCAGAATCTTTGTCGTTCGTATGGCTGAGGTGGTGTCTCGTTTCGGACCGTAATCCATTCAATGAGACATTAAGCATTGCTGCCATACGACCATGTCACCCTGCTGTGAAGAACGAACAGATTAGTTGACTTTAAATAATGTAGGTAGCTCGAACCTGAACTAGTAGTATGTTACAATAGAAAGTATAAAAGGAGGAAGGACTTACAAAAAAAACGAAGTTTTGCAGTCCAGTATCTTCGGCGTTCGTATGGCTGAGGTGGTGTCTCGTTTCGTACTGTAATCCATTCAATGAGACATTAAGCATTGCTGCCATACGACCATGTCACCCTGCTGTGAACAACAAACAGATTAGTTGACATTAAATAATGTTGGTAGTTCGAACCTGAACTAGTAGTATGTCACAAAAGAATGTATAAAAGGAGCAAATACTCACATAAAAAAGAAGTTTTGCAGTCCAGAATCTTCGTCACTCGTATGGCTGAGTTGGAGTCTCGTTTCGTACCGTAATCCATTCAAAGAGACATTAAGCACTGCTCCCATATGTCCATGTCACCCTGCTGTGAAGATCAAACAGATTAGTTGACTTTAAATAATGTAGGAAGCTCGGACCTGAACTAGTAGTATGCTACAATAGAAAGTATTAATGGAAAAAGGACTTCCAAAAAAAAAAAAAAAACAGAAGTGTTGCAGTTCAGAATCTTCGTCGTTCGTATGGCTGAGGTGGTGTCTCGTTTCGTACCATAATCCATTCAATGAGACATTAAGCATTGCAGCCATACGACCATGTCACCCTGCTGTGAAGAACAAACAGATTAGTTGACTTTAAATAATGTAGGTACCTCGAACTTGAACTAGTAGTATGTTACAATAGAAAGTATAACAGGAAGAAGGATTTACAAAAAAAAAAAAAAAGAAGTTTTGCAGTCCAGAACCTTCGTCGTTCGTATGGCTCAGGTGGTGTCTCGTTTCGTACCGTAATCCATTCAATTAGACATTAAGCATTGCTGCCATAGGACCATGTCACCCTGTTGTGAAGAACAAACAGATTAGTTGACTTTAAATAATGAAGGGAGCTCGAACCTGAACTAGTAGTATGCTACAATAGAAAGTATAAAAGGAGGAAGGATTTACAAAAAAAAAAAGAAGTTTTGCAGTCCAGAATCGTCGTCGTTCGTATGGCTCAGGTGGTGTCTCGTTTCGTACCGTAATCCATTCAATGAGACATTAAGCATTGCTGCCATACGACCATGTCACCCTGCTGTGAAGAACAAACAGGTTTGTTGACTTTAAATAATGTAGGTAGCTCGAACCTGAACTAGTAGTATGCTACAATAGAAAGTATAAAAGGAGGTAGGACTTACAAAAAAAAAGAAGTTTTGCAGTCAAGAATCTTCGTCGTTCGTATGGCTGATGTGGTGTCTCGTTTCGTACCGTAATCCATTCAATGAGACATAAAGCTTTCCTGCCATACGACCATGTCACCCTGCTGTGAAGATCAAACAGATTAGTTGACTTTACACAATGTAGGTAGCTCGAACCTGAACTAGTAGTATGTTACAATAGAAAGTATAAAATCAGGAAGGACTTACAAAAAAAAAGAAGTTTTGCAGTCCAGAATCTTCGTCGTTCGTATGGCTGTGGTGGTGTCTCGTTTCGTACCGTAATCAATTCAATGAGACATTAAGCATTGCTGCCATACGAGCATGTCACCCTGCTGTGAAGAACAAACAGGTTTGTTGACTTTAAATAATGTAGGTAGCTCGAACCTGAACTAGTAGTATGCTACAATAGAAAGTATAAAAGGAGGTAGGACTTACAAAAAAAAAGAAGTTTTGCAGTCAAGAATCTTCGTCGTTCGTATGGCTGATGTGGTGTCTCGTTTCGTACCGTAATCCATTCAATGAGACATAAAGCTTTCCTGCCATACGACCATGTCACCCTGCTGTGAAGATCAAACAGATTAGTTGACTTTACATAATGTAGGTAGCTCGAACCTGAACTAGTAGTATGTTACAATAGAAAGTATAAAATCAGGAAGGACTTACAAAAAAAAAGAAGTTTTGCAGTCCAGAATCTTCGTCGTTCGTATGGCTGTGGTGGTGTCTCGTTTCGTACCGTAATCAATTCAATGAGACATTAAGCATTGCTGCCATACGACCATGTCACCCTGCTGTGAAGAACAAACAGATTAGTTGACATTAAATAATGTTGGTAGTTCGAACCTGAACTACTAGTATGTTACAATAGAATGTATAAAAGGAGGAAAGACTTACAAAAAAAAAGAAATTTTGCAGTCCAGAAACTTCGTCGTTCATATGGCTGAGGTGGTGTCTCGTTTCGTATCATAATCCATTCAATGAGACATTAAGCATTGCTGCCATTCGACCATGTCACCCTGCTGTGAAGGACAAACAGATTAGTTGACTGTAAATAATGTAGGTAGCTCGAACCTGAACTAGTAGTATGCTACAATAGAAAGTATAAAAAAAGGAAGGACTTACAAAAAAAAAAGAAGTTTTGGAGTCCAGAATCTTCGTTGTTCGTATGGCTGAGGTGGTGTCTCGTTTCGTACCGTAACCCATTCAATGAGACATTAAGCATTCCTGCCATACGACCATGTCACCCTGCTCTGAAGGACAAACAGATTAGTTGACTTAAATAATGTAGGTATTTTGAACCTGAATTAGTAGTATGTTACAATAGAAAGTATAAAAAAAGGAAGGACTAACAAAAAAAAGAATTTTCGCCGTCCAGAATCTTCGTCGTTCATATGGCTCAGGTGGTGTATCGTTTCGTACCGTAATCCATTCAATGAGACATTAAGCATTCCTGCCATACGACCATGTCACCCTGCTGTGAAGAACAAACAGATTAGTTGACTTTAAATAATGGAGGTAGCTCGAACCTGAACTAGTTGTATGCTACAACAGAAAGTATAAAAGGAGGAAGGACTTACAAAAACAAAAAGAAGTTTCACAGTCCAGAATCTTCGTCGTTCGTATGGAATAGGTGGTGTCTCGTTTCGTACCGTAATCCATTCAATGAGACATTAAGCATAGCTGACATACGACTATGTCACCCTGCTGAGAAGAACAAACAGATTAGTTGACTTTAAATAACGTAGGTATTTTGAACCTGAAGTAGTAGTATGCTACAATAAAAAGTATTAATGGAGGAAGGACTTACAAAAAAAAACAACCGAAGTTTTGCAGTCCAGAATCTTCGTCGTTCGTATGGCTGAGGTGGTGTCTCGTTTCGTACCGTAATCCATTCAATGAGACATTAAGCATTCCTGCCATATGACCATGTCACCCTGCTGTGAAGAACAAACAGATTAGTTGACATTAAATAATGTAGGTTGTTCGAACCTGAACTAGTAGTACGTTACAATAGAATGTATAAAAGGAGGAAAGACTTACAAAAAAAAAGAAGTTTTGCAGTCCAGAAACTTCGTCGTTCGTATGGCTGAGGTGGTGTCTCGTTTCGTACTGTAATCCATTCAATGAGACATTAAGCATAGCTGACATACGACTATGTCACCCTGCTGAGAAAAACAAACAGATTAGTTGAATTTAAAGAATGTAGGTAGCTCGAACCTGAACTGGCGGTATGCTACAATAGAAAGTATAAAAGGAGGTAGGACTTAATAAAGAAAAGAAGTTTTGCAGTCCAGAATCTTCGTCGTTTGTATGGCTGAGGTGGTGTCTCATTTCGTACCATAATTCATTCAATGAGACATTAAGCATTGCTGCCATACGACCATGTCACCCTGCTGTGAAAAACAAACAGATTAGTTGACATTAAATAATGTAGGTATTTTGAACCTGAAGTACTGCTATGTTACAATAGAAAGTATAAAAGGTGGAAGGACTTACAAAAAAAAAAAGAAGTTTCGCCGTCCAGAATCTTCGTCGTTCATATGTCTGAGGTGCTGTATCGTTTCGTACCGTAATCCATTCAATGAGACATTAAGCATTGCTGCCATACGACCATGTCACCCTGCTGTGAAGGACAAACAGATTAGTTGACTTTAAATAATGTAGGTAGCTCGAACCTGAACTAGTAGTAGGCTACAGTAGAAAGTATAAAAGAAGGAAGGACTTACAAAAAAATAAGAAGTTTTGCAGTCCAGAATCTTCGTCGTTCGTATGGCTGAGGTGATGTCTCATTTCGTACCATAATTCATTCAATGAGACATTAAGCATTGCAGCCATACGACCATGTCACCCTGCTGTGAAGAACAAACAGATTAGTTGACTTTAAATAATGTAGGTAGCTCGAACCTGAACTAGTAGTATGTTACAATAGAAAGTATAAAAGGATGAAGGACTTACAAAAAAAAAAAAGATGTTTTGCAGTCCGGAATCTTCGTCATTCGTTTGGCTGAAGTGGTGTCTCGTTTCGTACCGTAATCCATTCAATGAGACATTAAGCATTGCTGCCATATAACCATGTCATGCTGTTGTGAAGAAGAAACAGATTAGTTGACTTTAAATAATGTAGGTATTTTGAACCTGAAGTACTGCTATGTTACAATAGAAAGTATAAAAGGTGGAAGGACTTACAAAAAAAAAAAGAAGTTTCGCCGTCCAGAATCTTCGTCGTTCATATGGCTGAGGTGCTGTATCGTTTCGTACCGTAATCCATTCAATGAGACATTAAGCATTGCTGCCATACGACCATGTCACCCTGCTGTGAAGGACAAACAGATTAGTTGACTTTAAATAATGTAGGTAGCTCGAACCTGAACTAGTAGTAGGCTACAGTAGAAAGTATATAAGGAGGAAGGACTTACAAAAAAAAAAGAAGTTTCGCCGTCCAGAATCTTCGTCGTTCATAAGGCTCAGGTGGTGTCTCGTTTCGTACCGTAATCCATTCAATGAGACATTAAGGATTGCTGCCATACGACCATGTCACCCTGCTGTGAAGAACAAACAGATTAGTTGACTCTTAATAATGTAGGTATTTTGAACCTGAAGTAGTAGTATGTAACAATAGAAAGTATAAAAAAAGGAAGGAATTACTAAAAAGAAAAGAAGTTTTGCAGTCCAGAATCTTCGTCGCTCGTATGGCTCATGTGGTGTCTCGTTCGTACCGTAATCCATTTAATGAGACATTAAGCAATCCTGCCATACGACAAGGTCACCCTGCTGTGAAGAACAAACAGATTAGATGACTTTAAATAATGTAGGTTGCTCGAATCTGAACTAGTAGTATGTTACAATAAAAGTATAAAAGAGGAATGACTTACAAAAAAAAAAGAAGTTTTGCAGTCCAGAATCTTCGTCGTTCATATGGCTGAGGTGGTGTCTCTTTTCGTACCGTAATCCATTCATGGAGACATTAAGCATTGCTGCCGTATGACCATGTCACCCTGCTGTGAAGGACAAACAGATTAGTTGACTTTAAATAATGTAGTTAGCTCGAACCTGAACTAGTAGTATGCTACAGTAGAAAGTATAAAAGAAGGAAGGACTTACAAAAAAAAAAAGAAGTTTTGGAGTCTAGAATCTTCGTCGTACGTATGGCTGAGGTGGTGTCTCGTTTCGTACCGTAATCCATTTAATGAGACATTAAGCATTCCTGCCATTCGACCATGTCACCCCGCTCTGAAGGACAAACAGAATAGTTGACTTTTAATAATGTAGGTATTTGAAACTAAAGTAGTAGTATGTTACAATAGAAAGTATAAAAATAGGAATGACTTACAAAAAAAAGAAGTTTTGCAGTCCAGAATCTTCGTCGTTCGTATGGCTGATGTGGTGTCTCATTTCGTACCATAATCCATTCAATGAGACATTAAGAATTTCTGCCATACGACCATGTCACCCTGCTGTGAAGAACAAACAGGTTAGTTGACCTTAAATAATGTAGGTAGCTCGAACCTGAACTAGTAGTACGCTACAATAGAAAGTATAAAAGGAGGAAGAACTTACAAAAAAAAAAGAAGTTTCGCCGTCCAGAATCTTCGTCGTTCATATGGCTCAGGTGGTGTATCGTTTCGTACCGTAATCCATTCAATGAGACATTAAGCATTGCTGCCATACGACTATGTCACCTTGATGTGAAGAACAAACAGATTAGTTGACTTTAAATAATGTAGGTTGCTCGAACCTGAACTAGTAGTAAGCTACAATAGAAAGTATAAAAGGAGGAAGGACTTACAAAAAAAAGAAGTTTTGCAGTCCAGAATGTTCGTCGTTCGTATGGCTGAGGTGGTGTCTCGTTTCGTACCGTAATCCATTCAATGAGACATTAAGAATTGCTGCCATACGACCATGTCACCCTGTTGTGAAGGACAAACAGATCAGTTGACTCTAAATAATGTGGGTATTTTGAACCTGAAGTAGTAGTATGTTACAAAAGAAAGTATAAAAAAAGGAAGGACTTACTAAAAAAAAAAGAAGTTTTGCAGTCCAGAATCTTCGTCGTTCGTATGTCTCATGTGGTGTCTCGTTCGTACCGTAATCCATTCAATGACACATTAAGCAATCCTGCCATACGACATGGTCACCCTGCTGTGAAGAACAAACAGATTAGTTGACTTTAAATAATGTAGGTTGCTCGAACCTGAACTAGTAGTATGTTAAAATAGAAAGTATAAAAGAGGAATGACTTACAAAAAAAAAAGAAGTTTTGCAGTCCAGAATCGTCGTCGTTCGTATTTCTGAGGTGGTGTCTCTTTTCGTACCGTAATCGATTCATGGAGACATTAAGCATTGCTGTCATACGACCATGTCACCCTGTTGTGAAGGACAAACAGATTAGTTGACTGTAAATAATGTATGTATTTTGAACCTGAAGTAGTAGTATGTTACAATAGAAAGTATAAAAAAAGGAAGGACTTACAAAAAAAAAGAAGTTTTGCAGTCCAGAATCTTCGTCGTTCGTATGGCTGAGGTGGTGTCTCGTTTCGTACCGTAATCCATTCAATGAGACATTAAGCATTGCTGCCATACGACCATGTCACCCAGTTGTGAAGGACAAACAGATTAGTTGACTCTAAATAATGTAGGTATTTTGAACCTGAAGTAGTAGTATGTTACAATAGAAAGTATAAAAAAAGGAAGGACTTACAAAAAAAAAGAAGTTTTGCAGTCCAGAATCTTCGTCGTTCGTATGGCTCATGTGGTGTCTCGTTTCGTACAGTAATCCATTCAATGAGACATTAAGCAATCCTGCCATACGACAATGTCACCCTGCTGTGAAGAACAAACAGATTAGTTGACTTTAAATAATGTAGGTAGCTCAAAGCTGAACTAGTAGTATGCTACAATAGAAAGTATAAAAGGAGGGAGAGCTAATAAAAAAAAAGCAGTATTGCAGTACAGAATTTTCGTCGTTCGTATGGCTGAGGTGGTAACTCGTTTCGTACCGTAATCCATTCAATGAGTCATTAAGCATTGCTGCCATACGACCATGTCACCCTGCTGTGAAGGACAAACAGATTAGTTGACTTTAAATAATGTAGTCATTTTGAAACTGAAGTAGTAGTATGTTACAATAGAAAGTATAAAAAAAGGAAGGACTTACAAAAAAAACAGAAGTTTTGCAGTCCAGAATCTTCGTCGTTCGTATGGCTGAGGTGGTGTCTCGTTTCGTACCGTAATCCATTCAATGAGACATTAAGCAATCCTGCCGTACGACAATGTCACCCTGCTGTGAAGAAAAACAGATTAGTTGACTTTATCTAATGTAGGTATTTTGAACCTGAAGTAGTAGAATGTTACAATAGAAAGTATAAAAGAGGAAGAACTTACAATAAAAAAAAAGAAATTTTGCAGTCCAGATTCTTCGTCGTTCGTATGGCTGATGTGGTGTCTCGTTTCGTACCATAATCCATTCAAGGAGACATTAAGAATTGCTGCCATACGATCATGTCACCCTGCTGTGAAGAACAAACAGGTCAGTTGACTTTAAATAATGTAGGCATTTTGAACCTGAAGTAGTAGTATGTTACAATAGAAAGTATAAAAAAAGGAAGGACTTACAAAAAAAACAGAAGTTTTGCAGTCCAGAATCTTCGTCGTTCGTATGGCTGAGGTGGTGTCTCGTTTCGTACCGTAATCCATTCAATGAGACATTAAGGATTGCTGCCATACGACCACGTCACCCTGCTGTGAAGAACAAACAGATTAGTTGACTCTAAATAATGTAGGTATTTTGAAACCTGAAGTAGTAGTATGTAACAATAGAAAGTATAAAAAAAGGAAGGACTTACTAAAAAAAAAAGAAGTTTTGCAGTCCAGAATCTTCGTCGTTCGTATGGCTCATGTGGTGTCTCGTTTGTACCGTAATCCATTCAATGAGACATTAAGCAATCCTGCCATACGACAAGGTCACCCTGCTATAAAAGAGGAAGGACTTACAAAAAAAAAAGAAGTTTTGCAGTCCAGAATCTTCTTCGTTCGTATGGCTGAGGTGGTGTCTCCTTTCGTACCGTAATCCATTCATGGAGACATTAAGCAATCCTGCCATACGACAATGTCACCCTGCTGTGAAGAACAAACAGATTAGTTAACTTTAAAAAATGTAGGTAGCTCGAACCTGAACTAGTAGTATGCTACAATAGAAAGTATAAAAGGAGGAAGGACTTACAAAAAAAAAAGAAGTTTCGCCGTCCAGAATCTTCGTCGTTCATATGGCTCAGGTGGTGTATCGTTTCGTACCATAATCCATTCAATGAGACATTAAGCATTGCTGCCATACTACTATGTCACCCTGATGTGAAGAACAAACAGATTAGTTGACTTTAAATAATGTAGGTAGCTCGAACCTGAACTAGTAGTAAGCTACAATAGAAAGTATAAAAGGAGGAAGGACTTACAAAAAAAAGAAGTTTTGCAGTCCAGAATCTTCGTCGTTCGTATGGCTGAGGTGGTGTCTTGTTTCGTACCGTAATCCATTCAATGAGACATTAAGCATTGCTGCCATACGACCATGTCACCCTGTTGTGAAGGACAAACAGATTAGTTGACTCTAAATAATGTAGGTATTTTGAACCTGAAGTAGTAGTATGTTACAATAGAAAGTATAAAAAAAGGAAGGACTTACAAAAAAAAAAGAAGTTTTGCAGTCCAGAATCTTCGTAGTTCGTATGGCTGAGGTGGTGTCTCGTTTCGTACAGTAATCCATTCAATGAGACATTAAGCAATCCTGCCATACGACAATGTCACCCTGCTGTGAAGAACAAACAGATTAGTTGACTTTACATAATGTAGGTAGCTCAAAGCTGAACTAGTAGTATGCTACAATAGAAAGTATAAAAGGAAAGAGAACTAATAAAAAAAAAGCAGTATTGCAGTACAGAATTTTCGTCGTTCGTATGGCTGAGGTGGTAACTCGTTTCGTACCGTAATCCATTCATGGAGACATTAAGCATTGCTGCCGTATGACCATGTCACCCTGCTGTGAAGGACAAACAGATTAGTTGACTTTAAATAATGTAGGTAGCTCGAACCTGAACTAGTAGTATGCTACAGTAGAAAGTATAAAAGAAGGAAGGACTTACAAAAAAAAAAAGAAGTTTTGGAGTCCAGAATCTTCGTCGTTCGTATGGCTGATGTGGTGTCTCGTTTCGTACCATAATCCATTCAATGAGACATTAAGAATTGCTGCCATACGACCATGTCACCCTGCTGTGGAGAACAAACAGGTTAGTTGACTTTAAATAATGTAGGTAGCTCGAACCTGAACTAGTAGTATGCTACAATAGAAAGTATAAAAGGAGGAAGGACTTACAAAAAAAAGAGAAGTTTCGCCGTCCAGAATCATCGTCGTTCATATGGCTCAGGTGGTGTATCGTTTCATACCGTAATCCATTCAATGAGACATTAAGCATTGCTGTCATACGACCATGTCACCCTGCTGTGAAGAACAAACAGATTTGTTGACTTTAAATAATGTCGGTAGCTCGAACCTGAGCTAGTAGTATGTTACAATAGAAAGTATAAAAGAGGAAGGACTTACAAAAAAAAAGAAGTTTTGCAGTCCAGAATCTTCGTCGTTCATATGGCTGAGGTGGTGTTTTTTTTCGTACCGTAATCCATTCATGGAGACATTAAGCATTGCTGTCATACGACCATGTCACCCTGCTGTGAAGAACAAACAGATTTGTTGACTTTAAATAATGTCAGTAGCTCGAACCTGAGCTAGTAGTATGATACAATAGAAAGTATAAAAGAGGAAGGACTTACAAAAAAAAAGAAGTTTTGCAGTCCAGAATCTTCGTTGTTCATATGGCTGAGGTGGTGTCTCTTTTCGTACCGTAATCCATTCATGGAGACATTAAGCATTGCTGCCGTATGACCATGTCACCCTGCTGTGAAGGACAAACAGATTAGTTGACTTTAAATAATGTAGGTAGCTCGAACCTGAACTAGTAGTATGCTACAGTAGAAAGTATAAAAGAAGGAAGGACTTACAAAAAAAAAAAGAAGTTTTGGAGTCCAGAATCTTCGTCGTTCGTATGGCTGATGTGGTGTCTCGTTTCGTACCATAATCCATTCAATGAGACATTAAGAATTGCTGCCATACGACCATGTCACCCTGCTGTGGAGAACAAACAGGTTAGTTGACTTTAAATAATGTAGGTAGCTCGAACCTGAACTAGTAGTATGCTACAATAGAAAGTATAAAAGGAGGAAGGACTTACAAAAAAAAGAGAAGTTTCGCCGTCCAGAATCATCGTCGTTCATATGGCTCAGGTGGTGTATCGTTTCATACCGTAATCCATTCAATGAGACATTAAGCATTGCTGTCATACGACCATGTCACCCTGCTGTGAAGAACAAACAGATTTGTTGACTTTAAATAATGTCGGTAGCTCGAACCTGAGCTAGTAGTATGTTACAATAGAAAGTATAAAAGAGGAAGGACTTACAAAAAAAAAGAAGTTTTGCAGTCCAGAATCTTCGTCGTTCATATGGCTGAGGTGGTGTTTTTTTTCGTACCGTAATCCATTCATGGAGACATTAAGCATTGCTGCCGTATGACCATGTCACCCTGCTGTGAAGGACAAACAGATTAGTTGACTTTAAATAATGTAGGTAGCTCGAACCTGAACTAGTAGTAAGCTACAATAGAAAGTATAAAAGGAGGAAGGACTTACAAAAAAAAAAAGTTTTGCAGTCCAGAATCTTCGTCGTTCGTATGGCTGAGGTATTGTCTTGTTTCGTACCGTAATCCATTCAATGAGACATTAAGCATTGCTGCCATACGACCATGTCACCCTGTTGTGAAGGACAAACAGATTAGTTGACTCTAAATAATGTAGGTATTTTGAACCTGAACTAGTAGTATGTTACAATAGAAAGTATAAAAAAAGGAAGGACTTACAAAAAAAAAAGAAGTTTTGCAGTCCAGAATCTTCGTCGTTCGTATGGCTCTTGTGGTGTCTCGTTTCGTACAGTAATCCATTCAATGAGACATTAAGCAATCCTGCCATACGACAATGTCACCCTGCTGTGAAGAACAAACAGATTAGTTGACTTTAAATAATGTAGGTAGCTCAAAGCTGAACTAGTAGTATGCTACAATAGAAAGTATAAAAGGAGGGAGAACTAATAAAAAAAAAGCAGTATTGCAGTACAGAATTTTCGTCGTTCGTATGGCTGAGGTGGTAACTCGTTTCGTACCGTAATCCATTCAATGAGTCATTAAGCATTGCTGCCATACGACCATGTCACCCTGCTGCGAAGAACAAACAGATTAGTTGACTTTAAATAATGTGGGTAGCTCGAACCTGAACTAGTAGTATGTTACAATAGAAAGTATAAAAGAGGAAGGACTTACAAAAAAAAAAAGAAGTTTTGCAGTCCAGAATCTTCGTCGTTCGTATGGCTGAGGTTGTGTCTCTCTTCATACCGTAATCCATTCATGGAGACATTAAGCATTGCTGCCGTACGACCATGTCACCCTGCTGTGAAGAACAAACAGAATAGTTGACTTTAAATAATGTAGGTAGCTCGAACCTGAACTTGTAGTATGCTACAATAGAAAGTATAAAAGGAAGAAGGACTTACAAAAAAAAAAAAGTTTTGCAGTCCAGAATCTTCGTCGTTCGTATGACTCATGTGGTGTCTCGTTTAGTACCGTAATCCATTCAATGAGACCTTAAGCAATCCTGCCATACGACAAGGTCACCCTGCTGTGAAGAACAAACATATAAATTGACTTTAAGTAATGTAGGTAGCTCGAAACCTGAACTAGTAGTATGTTACAATAGAAAGTATAAAAGATGAATGACTTACAAAAAAAAAAGAAGTTTTGCAGTCCAGAATCTTCGTCGTTCGTATGGCTGAGATGGTGTCTCTTTTCGTACCGTAATCGATTCATGGAGACATTTAGCATTGCTGCCATACGACCATGTCACCCTGCTGTGAAGAACAAAGAGATTAGTCGACTTTAAATAATGTAGGTAATTTGAACCTGTAGTAGTAGAGTGTTACAATAGAAAGTATAAAAGAGGAAGGACTTACAATAAAAAAAAAGAAATTTAGCAGTCCAGAATCTTCGTCGTTCGTATGGCTCATGTGGTGTCTCGTTCGTACCGTAATCGATTCAATGAAACATTAAGCATTGGTGCCATACAACCATGTCACCCTGCTGTGAAGGACAAACAGATTAGTTGTCTTTAAATAATGTAGGCATTTTGAAACTGAAGTACTAGTATGTTACAATAGAAAGTACAAAAAAAGGAAGACGTTAAAAAAAAAAAAAAAAAAACAGAAGTTTTGCAGTCCAGAATCTTTGTCGTTCGTATGGCTGAGGTGGTGTCTCGTTTCGTACCGTAATCCATTCATGGAGACATTAAGCATTGCTGCCATACGACCATGTCACCCTGCTGTGAAGGACAAACAGATTAGTTGACTTTAAATAATGTAGGCATTTTGAACCTGAAGTAGTAGTATGTTACAATAGAAAGTATAAAAAAAGGAAGGACTTACAAAAAAAACAGTAGTTTTGCAGTCCAGAATCTTCGTCGTTCGTATGGCTGAGGTGGTGTCTCGTTTCGTACCGTAATCCATTCAATGAGACATTAAGGATTGCTGCAATACGACCATGTCACCCTGCTGTGAAGAACAAACAGATTAGTTGACTCTAAATAATGTAGGTATTTTGAACCTGAAGTAGTAGTATGTAACAATAGAAAGTATAAAAAAAGGAAGGACTTACTAAAAAAAAAAGGAGTTTTGCAGTCCAGAATCTTCGTCGTTCGTATAGCTCATGTGGTGTCTCGTTTGTACCGTAATCCATTCAATGAGACATTAAGCAATCCTGCCATACGACAAGGTCACCCTGCTGTGAAGAACAAACAGATTAGTTGACTTTAAATAATGTCGGTAGCTCTAACCTGAGCTAGTAGTATGTTACAATAGAAAGAATAAAAGAGGAAGGACTTACAAAAAAAAAGAAGTTTTGCAGTCCAGAATCTTCATCGTTCATATGGCTAGGGTGGTGTCTCTTTTCGTACCGTAATCCATTCATGGAGACATTAAGCATTGCTGCCGTATGACCATGTCACCCTGCTGAGAAGGACAAACAGATTAGTTGACTTTAAATAATGTAGGTTGCTCGAACCTGAACTAGTAGTATGTTACAATAGAATGTATAAAAGAGGAATGACTTACAAAAAAAAAAAGAAGTTTTGCAGTCCAGAATCGTCGTCGTTCGTATTTCTGAGGTGGTGTCTCTTTTCGTACCGTAATCGATTCATGGAGACATTAAGCATTGCTGTCATACGACCATGTCACCCTGCTGTGAAGAACAAACAGATTAGTTGACTTTAAATAATGTCGGTAGCTCGAACCTGAACTAGTAGTATGCTACAGTAGAAAGTATAAAAGAAGGAAGGACTTACAAAAAATAAAGAAGTTTTGGAGTCCAGAATCTTCGTCGTTCGTATGGCTGAGGTGGTGTCTCGTTTCGTACCGTAATCCATTTAATGAGACATTAAGCAATCCTGCCATTCGACCATGTCACCCCGCTCTGAAGGACAAACAGAATAGTTGACTTTCAATAATGTAGGTATTTGAACCTGAAGTAGTAGTATGTTACAATAGAAAGTATAAAAAAAGGAATGACTTAAAAAAAAAGAAGTTTTGCAGTCCAGAATCTTCGTCGTTCGTATGGCTGATGTGGTGTCTCGTTTCGTACCATAATCCATTCAATGAGACATTAAGAATTGCTGCCATACGACCATATCACCCTGCTGTGGAGAACAAACAGGTTAGTTGACTTTAAATAATGTAGGTAGCTCGAACCTGAACTAGTAGTATGCTACAATAGAAAGTATAAAAGGAGGAAGGACTTACAAAAAAAAAAGAAGTTTCGCCGTCCAGAATCTTCGTCGTTCATATGGCTCAGGTGGTGTATCGTTTCGTACCATAATCCATTCAATGAGAAGTTGAGCATTGCTGCCATACTACTGTGTCACCTTGATGTGAAGAACAAACAGATTAGTTGACTTTAAATAATGTAGGTAGCTCGAACCTGAACTAGTAGTAAGCTACAATAGAAAGTATAAAAGGAGGAAGGACTTACAAAAAAAAGAAGTTTTGCAGTCCAGAATCTTCGTTGTTCGTATGGCTGAGGTGGTGTCTTGTTTCGTACCGTAATCCATTCAATGAGACATTAAGCATTGCTGCCATACGACCATGTCACCCTGTTGCGAAGGACAAACAGATTAGTTGACTCTAAATAATTTAGGTATTTTGAACCTGAAGTAGTAGTATGTTACAATAGAAAGTATAAAAAAAGGAAGGACTTACAAAAAAAAAAGAAGTTTTGCAGTCCAGAATCTTCGTAGTTCGTATGGCTGAGGTGGTGTCTCGTTTCGTACAGTAATCCATTCAATGAGACATTAAGCAATCCTGCCATACGACAATGTCACCCTGCTGTGAAGAACAAACAGATTAGTTGACTTTAAATAATGTAGGTAGCTCAAAGCTGAACTAGTAGTATGCTACAATAGAAAGTACAAAAGGAAAGAGAACTAATAAAAAAAAAGCAGTATTGCAGTACAGAATTTTCGTCGTTCGTATGGCTGAGGTGGTAACTCGTTTCGTACCGTAATCCATTCAATGAGTCATTAAGCATTGCTGCCATACGACCATGTCACCCTGCTGCGAAGAACAAACAGATTAGTTGACTTTAAATAATGTGGGTCGCTCGAACCTGAACTAGTAGTATGTTACAATAGAAAGTATAAAAGAGGAAGGACTTACAAAAAAAAAAGAAGTTTTGCAGTCCAGAATCTTCGTCGTTCGTATGGCTGAGGTTGTGTCTCTTTTCGTACCGTAATCCATTCATGGAGACATTAAGCATTGCTGCCGTACGACCATGTCACCCTGCTGTGAAGAACAAACAGAATAGTTGACTTTAAATAATGTAGGTAGCTCGAACCTGAAGTAGTAGTATGTAACAATAGAAAGTATAAAAGAGGAAGGACTTACAAAAAAAAAGAAGTTTTGCAGTCCAGAATCTTCGTCGTTCATATGGCTAGGGTGGTGTCTCTTTTCGTACCGTAATCCATTCATGGAGACATTAAGCATTGCTGCCGTATGACCATGTCACCCTGCTGTGAAGGACAAACAGATTAGTTGACTTTCAATAATGTAGGTTGCTCGAACCTGAACTAGTAGTATGTTACAATAGAAAGTATAAAAGAGGAATGACTTACAAAAAAAAAAGAAGTTTTGCAGTCCAGAATCGTCGTCGTTCGTATTTCTGAGGTGGTGTCTCTTTTCGTACCGTAATCGATTCATGGAGACATTAAGCATTGCTGTCATACGACCATGTCACCCTGCTGTGAAGAACAAACAGATTTGTTGACTTTAAATAATGTCAGTAGCTCGAACCTGAGATAGTAGTATGTTACAATAGAAAGTATAAAAGAGGAAGGACTTACAAAAAAAAAGAAGTTTTGCAGTCCAGAATCTTCGTCGTTCATATGGCTGAGGTGGTGTCTCTTTTCGTACCGTAATCCATTCATGGAGACATTAAGCATTGCTGCCGTATGACCATGTCACCCTGCTGTGAAGGACAAACAGATTAGTTGACTTTAAATAATGTAGGTAGCTCGAACCTGAACTAGTAGTATGCTACAGTAGAAAGTATAAAAAAAGGAAGGACTTACAAAAAAAAAAGAAGTTTTGGAGTCCAGAATCTTCGTCGTTCGTATGGCTGATGTGGTGTCTCGTTTCGTACCATAATCCATTCAATGAGACATTAAGAATTGCTGCCATACGACCATGTCACCCTGCTGTGGAGAACAAACAGGTTAGTTGACTTTAAATAATGTAGGTAGCTCGAACCTGAACTAGTAGTATGCTACAATAGAAAGTATAAAAGGAGGAAGGACTTACAAAAAAAAGAGAAGTTTCGCCGTCCAGAATCATCGTCGTTCATATGGCTCAGGTGGTGTATCGTTTCATACCGTAATCCATTCAATGAGACATTAAGCATTGCTGTCATACGACCATGTCACCCTGCTGTGAAGAACAAACAGATTTGTTGACTTTAAATAATGTCGGTAGCTCGAACCTGAGCTAGTAGTATGTTACAATAGAAAGTATAAAAGAGGAAGGACTTACAAAAAAAAAGAAGTTTTGCAGTCCAGAATCTTCGTCGTTCATATGGCTGAGGTGGTGTTTTTTTTCGTACCGTAATCCATTCATGGAGACATTAAGCATTGCTGTCATACGACCATGTCACCCTGCTGTGAAGAACAAACAGATTTGTTGACTTTAAATAATGTCAGTAGCTCGAACCTGAGCTAGTAGTATGATACAATAGAAAGTATAAAAGAGGAAGGACTTACAAAAAAAAAGAAGTTTTGCAGTCCAGAATCTTCGTTGTTCATATGGCTGAGGTGGTGTCTCTTTTCGTACCGTAATCCATTCATGGAGACATTAAGCATTGCTGCCGTATGACCATGTCACCCTGCTGTGAAGGACAAACAGATTAGTTGACTTTAAATAATGTAGGTAGCTCGAACCTGAACTAGTAGTATGCTACAGTAGAAAGTATAAAAGAAGGAAGGACTTACAAAAAAAAAAAGAAGTTTTGGAGTCCAGAATCTTCGTCGTTCGTATGGCTGATGTGGTGTCTCGTTTCGTACCATAATCCATTCAATGAGACATTAAGAATTGCTGCCATACGACCATGTCACCCTGCTGTGGAGAACAAACAGGTTAGTTGACTTTAAATAATGTAGGTAGCTCGAACCTGAACTAGTAGTATGCTACAATAGAAAGTATAAAAGGAGGAAGGACTTACAAAAAAAAGAGAAGTTTCGCCGTCCAGAATCATCGTCGTTCATATGGCTCAGGTGGTGTATCGTTTCATACCGTAATCCATTCAATGAGACATTAAGCATTGCTGTCATACGACCATGTCACCCTGCTGTGAAGAACAAACAGATTTGTTGACTTTAAATAATGTCGGTAGCTCGAACCTGAGCTAGTAGTATGTTACAATAGAAAGTATAAAAGAGGAAGGACTTACAAAAAAAAAGAAGTTTTGCAGTCCAGAATCTTCGTCGTTCATATGGCTGAGGTGGTGTTTTTTTTCGTACCGTAATCCATTCATGGAGACATTAAGCATTGCTGCCGTATGACCATGTCACCCTGCTGTGAAGGACAAACAGATTAGTTGACTTTAAATAATGTAGGTAGCTCGAACCTGAACTAGTAGTAAGCTACAATAGAAAGTATAAAAGGAGGAAGGACTTACAAAAAAAAAAAGTTTTGCAGTCCAGAATCTTCGTCGTTCGTATGGCTGAGGTATTGTCTTGTTTCGTACCGTAATCCATTCAATGAGACATTAAGCATTGCTGCCATACGACCATGTCACCCTGTTGTGAAGGACAAACAGATTAGTTGACTCTAAATAATGTAGGTATTTTGAACCTGAACTAGTAGTATGTTACAATAGAAAGTATAAAAAAAGGAAGGACTTACAAAAAAAAAAGAAGTTTTGCAGTCCAGAATCTTCGTCGTTCGTATGGCTCTTGTGGTGTCTCGTTTCGTACAGTAATCCATTCAATGAGACATTAAGCAATCCTGCCATACGACAATGTCACCCTGCTGTGAAGAACAAACAGATTAGTTGACTTTAAATAATGTAGGTAGCTCAAAGCTGAACTAGTAGTATGCTACAATAGAAAGTATAAAAGGAGGGAGAACTAATAAAAAAAAAGCAGTATTGCAGTACAGAATTTTCGTCGTTCGTATGGCTGAGGTGGTAACTCGTTTCGTACCGTAATCCATTCAATGAGTCATTAAGCATTGCTGCCATACGACCATGTCACCCTGCTGCGAAGAACAAACAGATTAGTTGACTTTAAATAATGTGGGTAGCTCGAACCTGAACTAGTAGTATGTTACAATAGAAAGTATAAAAGAGGAAGGACTTACAAAAAAAAAAAGAAGTTTTGCAGTCCAGAATCTTCGTCGTTCGTATGGCTGAGGTTGTGTCTCTCTTCATACCGTAATCCATTCATGGAGACATTAAGCATTGCTGCCGTACGACCATGTCACCCTGCTGTGAAGAACAAACAGAATAGTTGACTTTAAATAATGTAGGTAGCTCGAACCTGAACTTGTAGTATGCTACAATAGAAAGTATAAAAGGAAGAAGGACTTACAAAAAAAAAAAAGTTTTGCAGTCCAGAATCTTCGTCGTTCGTATGACTCATGTGGTGTCTCGTTTAGTACCGTAATCCATTCAATGAGACCTTAAGCAATCCTGCCATACGACAAGGTCACCCTGCTGTGAAGAACAAACATATAAATTGACTTTAAGTAATGTAGGTAGCTCGAAACCTGAACTAGTAGTATGTTACAATAGAAAGTATAAAAGATGAATGACTTACAAAAAAAAAAGAAGTTTTGCAGTCCAGAATCTTCGTCGTTCGTATGGCTGAGATGGTGTCTCTTTTCGTACCGTAATCGATTCATGGAGACATTTAGCATTGCTGCCATACGACCATGTCACCCTGCTGTGAAGAACAAAGAGATTAGTCGACTTTAAATAATGTAGGTAATTTGAACCTGTAGTAGTAGAGTGTTACAATAGAAAGTATAAAAGAGGAAGGACTTACAATAAAAAAAAAGAAATTTAGCAGTCCAGAATCTTCGTCGTTCGTATGGCTCATGTGGTGTCTCGTTCGTACCGTAATCGATTCAATGAAACATTAAGCATTGGTGCCATACAACCATGTCACCCTGCTGTGAAGGACAAACAGATTAGTTGTCTTTAAATAATGTAGGCATTTTGAAACTGAAGTACTAGTATGTTACAATAGAAAGTACAAAAAAAGGAAGACGTTAAAAAAAAAAAAAAAAAAAACAGAAGTTTTGCAGTCCAGAATCTTTGTCGTTCGTATGGCTGAGGTGGTGTCTCGTTTCGTACCGTAATCCATTCATGGAGACATTAAGCATTGCTGCCATACGACCATGTCACCCTGCTGTGAAGGACAAACAGATTAGTTGACTTTAAATAATGTAGGCATTTTGAACCTGAAGTAGTAGTATGTTACAATAGAAAGTATAAAAAAAGGAAGGACTTACAAAAAAAACAGTAGTTTTGCAGTCCAGAATCTTCGTCGTTCGTATGGCTGAGGTGGTGTCTCGTTTCGTACCGTAATCCATTCAATGAGACATTAAGGATTGCTGCAATACGACCATGTCACCCTGCTGTGAAGAACAAACAGATTAGTTGACTCTAAATAATGTAGGTATTTTGAACCTGAAGTAGTAGTATGTAACAATAGAAAGTATAAAAAAAGGAAGGACTTACTAAAAAAAAAAGGAGTTTTGCAGTCCAGAATCTTCGTCGTTCGTATAGCTCATGTGGTGTCTCGTTTGTACCGTAATCCATTCAATGAGACATTAAGCAATCCTGCCATACGACAAGGTCACCCTGCTGTGAAGAACAAACAGATTAGTTGACTTTAAATAATGTCGGTAGCTCTAACCTGAGCTAGTAGTATGTTACAATAGAAAGAATAAAAGAGGAAGGACTTACAAAAAAAAAGAAGTTTTGCAGTCCAGAATCTTCATCGTTCATATGGCTAGGGTGGTGTCTCTTTTCGTACCGTAATCCATTCATGGAGACATTAAGCATTGCTGCCGTATGACCATGTCACCCTGCTGAGAAGGACAAACAGATTAGTTGACTTTAAATAATGTAGGTTGCTCGAACCTGAACTAGTAGTATGTTACAATAGAATGTATAAAAGAGGAATGACTTACAAAAAAAAAAAGAAGTTTTGCAGTCCAGAATCGTCGTCGTTCGTATTTCTGAGGTGGTGTCTCTTTTCGTACCGTAATCGATTCATGGAGACATTAAGCATTGCTGTCATACGACCATGTCACCCTGCTGTGAAGAACAAACAGATTAGTTGACTTTAAATAATGTCGGTAGCTCGAACCTGAACTAGTAGTATGCTACAGTAGAAAGTATAAAAGAAGGAAGGACTTACAAAAAATAAAGAAGTTTTGGAGTCCAGAATCTTCGTCGTTCGTATGGCTGAGGTGGTGTCTCGTTTCGTACCGTAATCCATTTAATGAGACATTAAGCAATCCTGCCATTCGACCATGTCACCCCGCTCTGAAGGACAAACAGAATAGTTGACTTTCAATAATGTAGGTATTTGAACCTGAAGTAGTAGTATGTTACAATAGAAAGTATAAAAAAAGGAATGACTTAAAAAAAAAGAAGTTTTGCAGTCCAGAATCTTCGTCGTTCGTATGGCTGATGTGGTGTCTCGTTTCGTACCATAATCCATTCAATGAGACATTAAGAATTGCTGCCATACGACCATATCACCCTGCTGTGGAGAACAAACAGGTTAGTTGACTTTAAATAATGTAGGTAGCTCGAACCTGAACTAGTAGTATGCTACAATAGAAAGTATAAAAGGAGGAAGGACTTACAAAAAAAAAAGAAGTTTCGCCGTCCAGAATCTTCGTCGTTCATATGGCTCAGGTGGTGTATCGTTTCGTACCATAATCCATTCAATGAGAAGTTGAGCATTGCTGCCATACTACTGTGTCACCTTGATGTGAAGAACAAACAGATTAGTTGACTTTAAATAATGTAGGTAGCTCGAACCTGAACTAGTAGTAAGCTACAATAGAAAGTATAAAAGGAGGAAGGACTTACAAAAAAAAGAAGTTTTGCAGTCCAGAATCTTCGTTGTTCGTATGGCTGAGGTGGTGTCTTGTTTCGTACCGTAATCCATTCAATGAGACATTAAGCATTGCTGCCATACGACCATGTCACCCTGTTGCGAAGGACAAACAGATTAGTTGACTCTAAATAATTTAGGTATTTTGAACCTGAAGTAGTAGTATGTTACAATAGAAAGTATAAAAAAAGGAAGGACTTACAAAAAAAAAAGAAGTTTTGCAGTCCAGAATCTTCGTAGTTCGTATGGCTGAGGTGGTGTCTCGTTTCGTACAGTAATCCATTCAATGAGACATTAAGCAATCCTGCCATACGACAATGTCACCCTGCTGTGAAGAACAAACAGATTAGTTGACTTTAAATAATGTAGGTAGCTCAAAGCTGAACTAGTAGTATGCTACAATAGAAAGTACAAAAGGAAAGAGAACTAATAAAAAAAAAGCAGTATTGCAGTACAGAATTTTCGTCGTTCGTATGGCTGAGGTGGTAACTCGTTTCGTACCGTAATCCATTCAATGAGTCATTAAGCATTGCTGCCATACGACCATGTCACCCTGCTGCGAAGAACAAACAGATTAGTTGACTTTAAATAATGTGGGTCGCTCGAACCTGAACTAGTAGTATGTTACAATAGAAAGTATAAAAGAGGAAGGACTTACAAAAAAAAAAGAAGTTTTGCAGTCCAGAATCTTCGTCGTTCGTATGGCTGAGGTTGTGTCTCTTTTCGTACCGTAATCCATTCATGGAGACATTAAGCATTGCTGCCGTACGACCATGTCACCCTGCTGTGAAGAACAAACAGAATAGTTGACTTTAAATAATGTAGGTAGCTCGAACCTGAAGTAGTAGTATGTAACAATAGAAAGTATAAAAGAGGAAGGACTTACAAAAAAAAAGAAGTTTTGCAGTCCAGAATCTTCGTCGTTCATATGGCTAGGGTGGTGTCTCTTTTCGTACCGTAATCCATTCATGGAGACATTAAGCATTGCTGCCGTATGACCATGTCACCCTGCTGTGAAGGACAAACAGATTAGTTGACTTTCAATAATGTAGGTTGCTCGAACCTGAACTAGTAGTATGTTACAATAGAAAGTATAAAAGAGGAATGACTTACAAAAAAAAAAGAAGTTTTGCAGTCCAGAATCGTCGTCGTTCGTATTTCTGAGGTGGTGTCTCTTTTCGTACCGTAATCGATTCATGGAGACATTAAGCATTGCTGTCATACGACCATGTCACCCTGCTGTGAAGAACAAACAGATTTGTTGACTTTAAATAATGTCAGTAGCTCGAACCTGAGATAGTAGTATGTTACAATAGAAAGTATAAAAGAGGAAGGACTTACAAAAAAAAAGAAGTTTTGCAGTCCAGAATCTTCGTCGTTCATATGGCTGAGGTGGTGTCTCTTTTCGTACCGTAATCCATTCATGGAGACATTAAGCATTGCTGCCGTATGACCATGTCACCCTGCTGTGAAGGACAAACAGATTAGTTGACTTTAAATAATGTAGGTAGCTCGAACCTGAACTAGTAGTATGCTACAGTAGAAAGTATAAAAAAAGGAAGGACTTACAAAAAAAAAAGAAGTTTTGGAGTCCAGAATCTTCGTCGTTCGTATGGCTGATGTGGTGTCTCGTTTCGTACCATAATCCATTCAATGAGACATTAAGAATTGCTGCCATACGACCATGTCACCCTGCTGTGGAGAACAAACAGGTTAGTTGACTTTAAATAATGTAGGTAGCTCGAACCTGAACTAGTAGTATGCTACAATAGAAAGTATAAAAGGAGGAAGGACTTACAAAAAAAAGAGAAGTTTCGCCGTCCAGAATCATCGTCGTTCATATGGCTCAGGTGGTGTATCGTTTCATACCGTAATCCATTCAATGAGACATTAAGCATTGCTGGCATACGACTATGTCACCTTGATGTGAAGAACAAACAGATTAGTTGACTTTAAATTATGTAGGTAGCTCGAACCTGAACTAGTAGTAAGCTACAATAGAAAGTGTAAAAGGAGGAAGGACTTACAAAAAAAAAAAGTTTTGCAGTCCAGAATCTTCGTCGTTCGTATGGCTCATGTGGTGTCTCGTTTCGTACAGTAATCCATTCAATGAGACATTAAGCAATCCTGCCATACGACAATGTCACCCTGCTGTGAAGAACAAACAGATTAGTTGACTTTAAATAATGTAGGTAGCTCAAAGCTGAACTAGTAGTATGCTACAATAGAAAGTATAAAAGGAGGGAGAACTAATAAAAAAAAAGCAGTATTGCAGTACAGAATTTTCGTCGTTCGTATGGCTGAGGTGGTAACTCGTTACGTACCGTAATCCATTCAATGGGTCATTAAGCATTGCTGCCATACGACCATGTCACCCTGTTGCGAAGAACAAACAGATTAGTTGACTTTAAATAATGTGGGTAGCTCGAACCTGAACTAGTAGTATGTTACAATAGAAAGTATAAAAGAGGAAGGACTTACAAAAAAAAAAGAAGTTTTGCAGTCCAGAATCTTCGTCGTTCGTATGGCTGAGGTTGTGTCTCTCTTCATACCGTAATCCATTCATGGAGACATTAAGCATGGCTGCCGTACGACCATGTCACCCTGCTGTGAAGAACAAACAGAATAGTTGACTTTAAATAATGTAGGTAGCTCGAACCTGAACTTGTAGTATGCTACAATAGAAAGTATAAAAGGAAGAAGGACTTACAAAAAAAAAAAAGTTTTGCAGTCCAGAATCTTCGTCGTTCGTATGACTCATGTGGTGTCTCGTTTAGTACCGTAATCCATTCAATGAGACCTTAAGCAATCCTGCCATACGACAAGGTCACCCTGCTGTGAAGAACAAACATATAAATTGACTTTAAGTAATATAGGTAGCTCGAAACCTGAACTAGTAGTATGTTACAATAGAAAGTATAAAAGATGAATGACTTACAAAAAAAAAAGAAGTTTTGCAGTCCAGAATCTTCGTCGTTCGTATGGCTGAGATGGTGTCTCTTTTCGTACCGTAATCGATTCATGGAGACATTTAGCATTGCTGCCATACGACCATGTCACCCTGCTGTGAAGAACAAAGAGATTAGTCGACTTTAAATAATGTAGGTAATTTGAACCTGTAGTAGTAGAGTGTTACAATAGAAAGTATAAAAGAGGAAGGACTTACAATAAAAAAAAAGAAATTTAGCAGTCCAGAATCTTCGTCGTTCGTATGGCTCATGTGGTGTCTCGTTCGTACCGTAATCGATTCAATGAAACATTAAGCATTGGTGCCATACAACCATGTCACCCTGCTGTGAAGGACAAACAGATTAGTTGTCTTTAAATAATGTAGGCATTTTGAAACTGAAGTACTAGTATGTTACAATAGAAAGTACAAAAAAAGGAAGAAGTTAAAAAAAAAAAAAAAAACCAGAAGTTTTGCAGTCCAGAATCTTTGTCGTTCGTATGGCTGAGGTGGTGTCTCGTTTCGTACCGTAATCCATTCATGGAGACATTAAGCATTGCTGCCATACGACCATGTCACCCTGCTGTGAAGCACAAACAGATTAGTTGACTTTAAATAATGTAGGCATTTTGAACCTGAAGTAGTAGTATGTTACAATAGAAAGTATAAAAGAAGAAGGACTTACAAAAAAAACAGAAGTTTTGCTGTCCAGAATCTTCGTCGTTCGTATGGCTGAGGTGGTGTCTCGTTTCGTACCGTAATCCATTCAATGAGACATTAAGGATTGCTGAAATACGACCATGTCACCCTGCTGAGAAGGACAAACAGATTAGTTGACTCTAAATAATGTAGGTATTTTGAACCTGTAGTAGTAGTATGTTACAATAGCAAGTATAAAAAAAGGAAGGACTTACAAAAAAAAAGAAGTTTTGCAGTCCGGAATCTTCGTCGTTGGTATGGCTGAGGTGGTGTCTCGTTTCGTACAGTAATCCATTCAATGAGACATTAAGCAATCCTGCCATACGACAATGTCACCCTGCTGTGAAGAACAAACAGATTAGTTGACTTTAAAAAATGTAGGTAGCTCAAAGCTGAACTAGTAGTATGCTACAATAGAAGGTATAAAAGGAGGGAGAACTAACAAAAAAAAAGCAGTTTTGCAGTACATAATTTTCGTCGTTCGTATGGCTGATGTGGTAACTCGTTTCGTACCGTAATCCATTCAATGAGTCATTAAGCATTGCTGCCATACGACCATGTCACCCTGCTGCGAAGAACAAACAGATTAGTTGACTTTAAATAATGTGGGTAGCTCGAACCTGAACTAGTAGTATGTTACAATAGAAAGTATAAAAGAGGAAGGACTTACAAAAAAAAAAGAAGTTTTGCAGTCCACAATCTTCGTCGTTTGTATGTCTGAGGTGGTGTCTCTTTTCGTACCGTAATCCATTCATGGAGACATTAAGCATTGCTGCCCTACGACCATGTCACCCTGCTGTGAAGAACAAACAGAATAGTTGACTTTAAATAATGTAGGTAGCTCGAACCTGAACTTGTAGTATGCTACAATAGAAAGTATAAAAGGAAGAAGGACTTACAAAAAAAAAAAAGTTTTGCAGTCCAGAATCTTCGTAGTTCATATGGCTGAGGTGGTGTCTCGTTTCGTACCGTAATCCATTCATGGAGACATTAAGCATTGCTGCCATATGACCATGTCACCCTGCTGTGAAGGACAAACAGATTAGTTGACTTTAAATAATGTAGGCATTTTGAACCTGAAGTAGTAGTATGTTACAATAGAAAGTATAAAAAAAGGAACGACTTACAAAAAAAACAGAAGTTTTGCAGTCCAGAATCTTCGTCGTTCGTATGGCTGAGGTGGTGTCTCGTTTCGTACCGTTATCCATTCAATGAGACATTAAGGATTGCTGCCATACGACCATGTCACCCTGCTGTGAAGGACAAACAGATTAGTTGACTCTAAATAATGTAGGTAATTTGAACCTTAAGTAGTAGTATGTTACAATAGAACGTATAAAAAAAGGAAGGACTTACTAAAAAAAAAAGAAGTTTTGCAGTCCAGAATCTTCGTCGTTCGTATGGCTCATGTGGTGTCTCGTTCGTACCGTAATCCATTCAATGAGACATTAAGCAATCCTGCCATACGAGCATGTCACCCTGCTGTGAAGAACAAACAGAATAGTTGACTTTAAATAATGTAGGTAGCTCGAACCTGAACTAGTAGTATGCTACAATAGAAAGTATAAAAGGAAGAAGGACTTACAAAAAAAACAGAAGTTTTGCGGTCCAGAATCTTCGTCGTTCGTATGGCTGAGGTGGTGTCACGTTTCGTGCCGTAATCCATTCAATGAGACATTAAGCATTGCTGCCATACGACCATGTCACCCTCCTGAGAGGAACAAACATATAAGTTTGATCTAGTAGTATGCTACAATAGAAAGTATAAAAGGAGGAAGGACTTAAAAAAAAAAAAAAGTTTTGCAGTCAAGAATCTTCGTCGTTCGTATGGCTGAGGTGGTGTCTCGTTTCGTACCGTAATCCATTCAATGAGACATTAAGCATTGCTGTCATACGACGATGTCAACCTGCTGTGAAGAACAAACAGATTAGTTGACTTTAAATAATGTAGGTAGCTCGAACCTGAACTAGAAGTATGTTACAATAGAAAGTATAAAGGAGGAAGGACATACAAAAAAAAAAAAAAGTTGTGCTGTCCAGTATCTTCGTCGTGCGTATGGCTGAGGTGGTGTCTCGTTTCGTACCGTAATCCATTCAATGAGACATTAAGCAATCCAGCCATACGACAATGTCACCCTGCTGTGAAGAACAAACAGATTAGTTGACATTAAATAATGTAGGTATTTTGAACCTGAAGTAGTAATATGTTACAATAGAAAGTATAAAAGGAGGAATTACTTACAAAAGAAAAGAAGTTTTGCAGTCCAGAATCTTCGTCGTTCGTATGGCTCCTGTGGTGTCTCGTTCGTACCCTAATCCATTCAATGAGACATTAAGCATTGGTGCCATACAACCATGTCACCCTGCTGTGAAGGACAAACAATTTGTTGACTTTAAATAATGTAGGTATTTTGAACCTGTAGTAGTAGTATGTTACAATAGCAAGTATAAAAAAAGGAAGGACTTACAAAAAAAAAGAAGTTTTGCAGTCCGGAATCTTCGTCGTTGGTATGGCTGAGGTGGTGTCTCGTTTCGTACAGTAATCCATTCAATGAGACATTAAGCAATCCTGCCATACGACAATGTCACCCTGCTGTGAAGAACAAACAGATTAGTTGACTTTAAAAAATGTAGGTAGCTCAAAGCTGAACTAGTAGTATGCTACAATAGAAGGTATAAAAGGAGGGAGAACTAACAAAAAAAAAGCAGTTTTGCAGTACATAATTTTCGTCGTTCGTATGGCTGATGTGGTAACTCGTTTCGTACCGTAATCCATTCAATGAGTCATTAAGCATTGCTGCCATACGACCATGTCACCCTGCTGCGAAGAACAAACAGATTAGTTGACTTTAAATAATGTGGGTAGCTCGAACCTGAACTAGTAGTATGTTACAATAGAAAGTATAAAAGAGGAAGGACTTACAAAAAAAAAAGAAGTTTTGCAGTCCACAATCTTCGTCGTTTGTATGTCTGAGGTGGTGTCTCTTTTCGTACCGTAATCCATTCATGGAGACATTAAGCATTGCTGCCCTACGACCATGTCACCCTGCTGTGAAGAACAAACAGAATAGTTGACTTTAAATAATGTAGGTAGCTCGAACCTGAACTTGTAGTATGCTACAATAGAAAGTATAAAAGGAAGAAGGACTTACAAAAAAAAAAAAGTTTTGCAGTCCAGAATCTTCGTAGTTCATATGGCTGAGGTGGTGTCTCGTTTCGTACCGTAATCCATTCATGGAGACATTAAGCATTGCTGCCATATGACCATGTCACCCTGCTGTGAAGGACAAACAGATTAGTTGACTTTAAATAATGTAGGCATTTTGAACCTGAAGTAGTAGTATGTTACAATAGAAAGTATAAAAAAAGGAACGACTTACAAAAAAAACAGAAGTTTTGCAGTCCAGAATCTTCGTCGTTCGTATGGCTGAGGTGGTGTCTCGTTTCGTACCGTAATCCATTCAATGAGACATTAAGCAATCCTGCCATACGACAAGGTCACACTGCTGTGAAGAACAAACAGATTAGTTGACTTTAAATAATGTAGGTTGCTCGAAACTGAACTAGTAGTATGTTACAATAGAAAGTATAAAAGAGGAATGACTTACAAAAAAAAAAGAAGTTTTGCAGTCCAGAATCGTTGTCGTTCGTATTTCTGAGGTTGTGTCTCTTTTCGTACCGTAATCGATTCATGGAGACATTAAGCATTGCTGTCATACGACCATGTCACCCTGCTGTGAAGAACACACAGATTAGTTGACTTTAAATAATGTCGGTAGCTCGAACCTGAGCTAGTAGTATGTTACAATAGAAAGTATAAAAGAGGAAGGACTTACAAAAAAAAAGAAGTTTTACAGTCCAGAATCTTCGTCGTTCATATGGCTGAGGTGGTGTCTGTTTTCGTACCGTAATCCATTCATGGAGACATTAAGCATTGCTGCCGTATGACCATGTCACCCTGCTGTGAAGAACAAACAGAATAGTTGACTTTAAATAATGTAGGTAGCTCGAACCTGAACTAGTAGTATGCTACAATAGAAAGTATAAAAGGAAGAAGGACTTACAAAAAAAACAGAAGTTTTGCGGTCCAGAATCTTCGTCGTTCGTATGGCTGAGGTGGTGTCACGTTTCGTGCCGTAATCCATTCAATGAGACATTAAGCATTGCTGCCATACGACCATGTCACCCTCCTGAGAGGAACAAACATGTAAGTTTGATCTAGTAGTATGCTACAATAGAAAGTATAAAAGGAGGAAGGACTTAAAAAAAAAAAAAAGTTTTGCAGTCAAGAATCTTCGTCGTTCGTATGGCTGAGGTGGTGTCTCGTTTCGTACCATAATCCATTCAATGAGACATTAAGCATTGCTGTCATACGACGATGTCAACCTGCTGTGAAGAACAAACAGATTAGTTGACTTTAAATAATGTAGGTAGCTCGAACCTGAACTAGTAGTATGTTACAATAGAAAGTATAAAGGAGGAAGGACATACAAAAAAAAAAAAAAGTTGTGCTGTCCAGTATCTTCGTCGTGCGTATGGCTGAGGTGGTGTCTCGTTTCGTACCGTAATCCATTCAATGAGACATTAAGCAATCCAGCCATACGACAATGTCACCCTGCTGTGAAGAACAAACAGATTAGTTGACATTAAATAATGTAGGTATTTTGAACCTGAAGTAGTAATATGTTACAATAGAAAGTATAAAAAAAGGAAGGACTTACTAAAAAAAAAAGGAGTTTTGCAGTCCAGAATCTTCGTCGTTCGTATAGCTCATGTGGTGTCTCGTTTGTACCGTAATCCATTCAATGAGACATTAAGCAATCCTGCCATACGACAAGGTCACCCTGCTGTGAAGAACAAACAGATTAGTTGACTTTAAATAATGTCGGTAGCTCTAACCTGAGCTAGTAGTATGTTACAATAGAAAGAATAAAAGAGGAATTACTTACAAAAGAAAAGAAGTTTTGCAGTCCAGAATCTTCGTCGTTCGTATGGCTGAGGTGGTGTCTCGTTTCGTACCGTAATCCATTCATGGAGACATTAAGCATTGCCGATATACGACCATGTCACCCTGCTGTGAAGAACAAACAGATAAGTTGACTTTAAATAATGTAGGTAATTTGAACCTGAAGTAGTAGTGTCTTACAATAGAAAGTATAAAAGAGGAAGTACTTACAATAAAAAAAAAAAGAAATTTTGCAGTCCAGAATCTTCGTCGTTCGTATGGCTCCTGTGGTGTCTCGTTCGTACCCTAATCCATTCAATGAGACATTAAGCATTGGTGCCATACAACCATGTCACCCTGCTGTGAAGGACAAACAATTTGTTGACTTTAAATAATGTAGGCATTTTGAACCTGAAGTAGTAGTATGTTACAATAGAAAGTATAAAAAAAGGAAGGACTTACAAAAAAAAAGAAGTTTTGCAGTACGGAGTCTTCGTCGTTCGTATGGCTGAGGTCGTGTCTCGTTTCGTACCGTAATACACTGAATGAGACATTAAGCAATCCTGCCATACGAATATGTCACCCTGCTGTGAAGAACAAACAGAATAGTTGACTTTAAATAATGTAGGTAGCTCGAACCTGAACTAGTAGTATGCTACAATAGAAAGTATAAAAGGAAGAAGGACTTACAAAAAAAAACAGAAGTTTTGCAGTCCAGAATCTTCGTCGTTGTATGGCTGAGGTGGTGTCTCGTTTCGTACCGTAATCCATTCAAAGAGACATTAAGCATTGCTGCGATACGACCATGTCCACCTGCTGTGAAGGACAAACAGATTAGTTGACTCTAAATAATGTACGTATTATGAACCTGAAGTAGTAGTATCTTACAGTAGAAGGTATACAAAAAGGAAGGACTTACAAAAAGAAAGAAGTTTTGACGTCCAGAATCTTCGTCGTTCGTATGGCTGAGGTGGTGTCTCGTTTCGTACCCTAATCCATTCAATGAGACATTAAGCATTGCTGCCATACGACCATGTCACCCTGCAAAGAACAATAAACAGATTAGTTGACTTTAAATAATGTAGGTAATTAGAACCTGAAGTAGTAGTATGTTACAATAGAAAGTATAAAAAAAGGAAGAACGGACGAAAAAAAAAAAAAAACAGAAGTGTTGCAGTCCAGAATCTTCGTCATTCATATGGCTGAGCTGGTGTCTCTTTTCGTACCGTAATCCATTCATGGAGACATTAAGCATTGCCGATATACGACCATGTCACCCTGCTGTGAAGAACAAACAGATTAGTCGACTTTAAATAATGTAGGTAATTTGAACCTGAAGTAGTAGTGTCTTACAATAGAAAGTATAAAAGAGGAAGGACTTACAATAAAAAAAAAAAAAAAAATTGCAGTCCAGAATGTTCGATGTTCGTATGGCTCATGTGGTGTCTCGTTCGTACCGTAATCCATTCAATGAGACATTAAGCATTGGTGCCATACAACCATGTCACCCTGCTGTGAAGGACAAACAGATTAGTTGACTTTAAATAATGTAAACATTTTGAACCTGAAGTAGCAGTATGTTACAATAGAAAGTATAAAAAAGGGAAGGACTTACAAAAAAAAAGAAGTTTTGCAGTCCGGAATCTTCGTCGTTCGTATGGCTGAGGTCGTGTCTCGTTTCGTACCGTAATCCATTGAATGAGACATTAAGCAATCCTGCCATACGACAATGTCACCCTGCTGTGAAGAACAAACAGAATAGTTGACTTTAAATAATGTAGGTAGCTCGAACCTGAACTAGTAGTATGCTACAATACAATGTATAAAAAGAGGAAGAACTTACAAAAAAAAAGAAGTTTTGCAGTCCGGAATCTTCGTCGTTCGTATGGCTCATGTGGTGTCTCGTTCGTACCGTAATCCATTCAATGAGACATTAAGCATTGGTGCCATACCACCATGTCACCCTGCTGTGAAGGACAAACAGATTAGTTGACTTTAAATAATGTAGGTATTTTGAACCTGAAGTAGTAGTATGTTCCAATAGAAAGTATAAAAGGAGGAATTAGTTACAAAAAAAAAAAAAGTTTTGCAGTCCAGAAACTTCGTCGTTCGTATGGCTGAGGTGGTGTCTCGTTTCGTACCGTAATCCATTCAATGAGACATTAAGCATTGCTGCCATACGACCATGTCACCCTGCTGTGAAGTACAAACACATTAGTTGACTCTCAATAATGTAGGTATTTTGAACCTGAAGTAGTAGCATGTTACAATAGAAAGTATAAAAAAAGGAAGGACTTACAAAAAAAAAAAGTTTGGAGTCCAGAATCTTCGTCGTTCGTATGGCTGAGGTGGTGTCGCGTTTCGTACCGTAATCCATTCAATGAGACATTAAGCATTGCTGCCATACGACAATGTCACCCTGCTGTGAAGAACAAACAGATTAGTTGACTTTAAATAATGTAGGTATTTTGAAACTGAAGTTGTAGTATGTTACAATAGAAAGTATAGAACGAGGAATTACTTACAAAAAAAAAGAAGTTTTGCAGTCCAGAATCTTCGTCGTTCGAATGGCTGATTTGATGTCTCGTTTCGTACCGTAATCCATTCAATGAGACATTAAGCATTGCTGCCATACGACCATGTCACCCTGCTGTGAAGAACAAACAGATTAGTTGACTTTAAATAATGTAGGTAATTTGAAACTGAGGTAGTAGTATGTTACAATAGAAAGTATAAAAAAGGAAGGACCTACAAAAACAAACAAAAAAAAAAAAACCAGAAGTTTTGCAGTCCAGAATCTTCGTCGTTCGTATGGCTGAGCTGGTGTCTCGTTTCGTACCGTAATCCATTCAATGAGACATTAAGCATTGCTGCCATACGACAATGTCACCCTGCTGTGAACAACAAACAGATTAGTTGACTTTTAATAATGTAGGTAATTTGAACCTGAAGTAGTAGAATGTTACAATAGAAAGTATAAAAAAAGGAACGACTTACAAAAAAAACAGAAGTTTTGCAGTGCAGAATCTTCGTCGTTCGTATGACTGAGGTGGTGTCTCGTTTCGTACTGTAATCCATTCAATGAGACATTAAGGATTGCTGCCATACGACCATGTCACCCTGCTGTGAAGGACAAACAGATTAGTTGACTCTAAATAATGTAGGTAATTTGAACCTTAAGTAGTAGTATGTTACAATAGAACGTATAAAAAAAGGAAGGACTTACTAAAAAAAAAAAGAAGTTTTGCAGTCCAGAATCTTCGTCGTTCGTATGCCTCATGTGGTGTCTCGTTCGTACCATAATCCATTCAATGAGACATTAAGCAATCCTGCCATACGACAAGGTCACACTGCTGTGAAGAACAAACAGATTAGTTGACTTTAAATAATGTAGGTTGCTCGAACCTGAACTAGTAGTATGTTACAATAGAAAGTATAAAAGAGGAATGACTTACAAAAAAAAAAGAAGTTTTGCAGTCCAGAATCGTCGTCGTTCGTATTTCTGAGGTTGTGTATCTTTTCGTACCGTAATCGATTCATGGAGACATTAAGCATTGCTGTCATACGACCATGTCACTCTGCTGTGAAGAACACACAGATTAGTTGACTTTAAATAATGTCGGTAGCTCGAACCTGAGCTAGTAGTATGTTACAATAGAAAGTATAAAAGAGGAAGGACTTACAAAAAAAAAGAAGTTTTTCAGTCCAGAATCTTCGTCGTTCGTATGGCTGAGGTGGTGTCACGTTTCGTGCCGTAATCCATTCAATGAGACATTAAGCATTGCTGCCATACGACCATGTCACCCTCCTGAGAGGAACAAACATATAAGTTTGATCTAGTAGTATGCTACAATAGAAAGTATAAAAGGAGGAAGGACTTAAAAAAAAAAAAAGTTTTGCAGTCCAGAATCTTCGTCTTTCGTATGGCTGAGGTGGTGTCTCGTTTCGTACCGTAATCCATTCATGGAGACATTAAGCATTGCTGCCATACGCCCATGTCACCCTGCTGTGAAGAACAAACAGATTAGTTGACTTTAAATAATGTAGGTAATTTGAACCTGAAGTAGTAGAATGTTACAATAGAAAGTATAAAACAGGAAGGACTTACAATAAAAAAAAAGAAATTTGGCAGTCCAGAATCTTCGTAGTTCGTATGGCTCATGTAGTGTCTCGTTCGTTCCGTAATCCATTCAATGAGACATTAAGCATTGGTGCCATACAACCATGTCACCCTGCTGTAAAGGACAAACAGATTAATTGACTTTAAATAATGTAGGCATTTGAACCTGAAGTAGTAGTATGTTACAATAGAAAGTATATAATAATAATAATAATAATAATAATAATAATAATAATAATAATAATAATAATAAAAAAACCTGAAGTTTTGCAGTCAAGAATCTTCGTCGTTCGTATGGCTGAGGTGGTGTCTCGTTTCGTACCGTAATCCATTCAATGAGACATTAAGCATTGCTGTCATACGACGATGTCAACCTGCTGTGAAGAACAAACAGATTAGTTGACTTTAAATAATGTAGGTAGCTCGAACCTGAACTAGTAGTATGTTACAATAGAAAGTATAAAAGAGGAAGGACATACAAAAAAAAAAAAAAGTTGTCCTGTCCAGTATCTTCGTCGTGCGTATGGCTGAGGTGGTGTCTCGTTTCGTACCGTAATCCATTCAATGAGACATTAAGCAATCCAGCCATACGACAATGTCACCCTGCTGTGAAGAACAAACAGATTAGTTGACATTAAATAATGTAGGTATTTTGAACCTGAAGTAGTAATATGTTACAATAGAAAGTATAAATGGAGGAATTACTTACAAAAGAAAAGAAGTTTTGCAGTCCAGAATCTTCGTCGTTCGTATGGCTGAGGTGGTGTCTCGTTTCGTACCGTAATCCATTCATGGAGACATTAAGCATTGCCGATATACGACCATGTCACCCTGCTGTGAAGAACAAACAGATAAGTTGACTTTAAATAATGTAGGTAATTTGAACCTGAAGTAGTAGTGTCTTACAATAGAAAGTATAAAAGAGGAAGTACTTACAATAAAAAAAAAAAGAAATTTTGCAGTCCAGAATCTTCGTCGTTCGTATGGCTCCTGTGGTGTCTCGTTCGTACCCTAATCCATTCAATGAGACATTAAGCATTGGTGCCATACAACCATGTCACCCTGCTGTGAAGGACAAACAATTTGTTGACTTTAAATAATGTAGGCATTTTGAACCTGAAGTAGTAGTATGTTACAATAGAAAGTATAAAAAAAGGAAGGACTTACAAAAAAAAAAAGAAGTTTTGCAGTACGGAGTCTTCGTCGTTCGTATGGCTGAGGTCGTGTCTCGTTTCGTACCGTAATCCATTGAATGAGACATTAAGCAATCCTGCCATACGAATATGTCACCCTGCTGTGAAGAACAAACAGAATAGTTGACTTTAAATAATGTAGGTAGCTCGAACCTGAACTAGTAGTATGCTACAATAGAAAGTATAAAAGGAAGAAGGACTTGCAAAAAAAAAACAGAAGTTTTGCACTCCAGAATCTTCGTCGTTGTATGGCTGAGGTGGTGTCTCGTTTCGTACCGTAATCCATTCAAAGAGACATTAAGCATTGCTGCGATACGACCATGTCCCCCTGCTGTGAAGGACAAACAGATTAGTTGACTCTAAATAATGTAGGTATTATGAACCTGAAGTAGTAGTATCTTACAGTAGAAGGTATACAAAAAGGAAGGACTTACAAAAAGAAAGAAGTTTTGACGTCCAGAATCTTCGTCGTTCGTATGGCTGAGGTGGTGTCTCGTTTCGTACCGTAATCCATTCAATGAAACATTAAGGATTGCTGCCATACGACCATGTCACCCTGCTGTGAAGGACAAACAGATTAGTTGACTCTAAATAATGTAGGTAATTTGAACCTTAAGTAGTAGTATGTTACAATAGAACGTATAAAAAAAGGAAGGACTTACTAAAAAAAAAAGAAGTTTTGCAGTCCAGAATCTTCGTCGTTCGTATGGCTCATGTGGTGTCTCGTTCGTACCGTAATCCATTCAATGAGACATTAAGCAATCCTGCCATACGACAAGGTCACACTGCTGTGAAGAACAAACAGATTAGTTGACTTTAAATAATGTAGGTTGCTCGAACCTGAACTAGTAGTATGTTACAATAGAAAGTATAAAAGAGGAATGACTTACAAAAAAAAAAGAAGTTTTGCAGTCCAGAATCGTCGTCGTTCGTATTTCTGAGGTTGTGTCTCTTTTCGTACCGTAATCGATTCATGGAGACATTAAGCATTGCTGTCATACGACCATGTCACCCTGCTGTGAAGAACACACAGATTAGTTGACTTTAAATAATGTCGGTAGCTCGAACCTGAGCTAGTAGTATGTTACAATAGAAAGTATAAAAGAGGAAGGACTTACAAAAAAAAAGAAGTTTTTCAGTCCAGAATCTTCGTCGTTCATATGGCTGAGGTGGTGTCTGTTTTCGTACCGTAATCCATTCATGGAGACATTAAGCATTGCTGCCGTATGACCATGTCACCCTGCTGTGAAGAACAAACAGAATAGTTGACTTTAAATAATGTAGGTAGCTCGAACCTGAACTAGTAGTATGCTACAATAGAAAGTATAAAAGGAAGAAGGACTTACAAAAAAAAACAGAAGTTTTGCGGTCCAGAATCTTCGTCGTTCGTATGGCTGAGGTGGTGTCTCGTTTCGTACCGTAATCCATTCAATGAGACATTAAGCATTGCTGCCATACGACCATGTCACCCTGCTGTGAAGAACAAACAGATTAGTTGACTTTAAATAATGTAGGTAATTTGAAACTGAGGTAGTAGTATGTTACAATAGAAAGTATAAAAAAGGAAGGACCTACAAAAACAAACAAAAAAAAAAAAACCAGAAGTTTTGCAGTCCAGAATCTTCGTCGTTCGTATGGCTGAGGTGGTGTCTCGTTTCGTACTGTAATCCATTCAATGAGACATTAAGGATTGCTGCCATACGACCATGTCACCCTGCTGTGAAGGACAAACAGATTAGTTGACTCTAAATAATGTAGGTAATTTGAACCTTAAGTAGTAGTATGTTACAATAGAACGTATAAAAAAAGGAAGGACTTACTAAAAAAAAAAAGAAGTTTTGCAGTCCAGAATCTTCGTCGTTCGTATGCCTCATGTGGTGTCTCGTTCGTACCGTAATCCATTCAATGAGACATTAAGCAATCCTGCCATACGACAAGGTCACACTGCTGTGAAGAACAAACAGATTAGTTGACTTTAAATAATGTAGGTTGCTCGAACCTGAACTAGTAGTATGTTACAATAGAAAGTATAAAAGAGGAATGACTTACAAAAAAAAAAGAAGTTTTGCAGTCCAGAATCGTCGTCGTTCGTATTTCTGAGGTTGTGTATCTTTTCGTACCGTAATCGATTCATGGAGACATTAAGCATTGCTGTCATACGACCATGTCACTCTGCTGTGAAGAACACACAGATTAGTTGACTTTAAATAATGTCGGTAGCTCGAACCTGAGCTAGTAGTATGTTACAATAGAAAGTATAAAAGAGGAAGGACTTACAAAAAAAAAGAAGTTTTTCAGTCCAGAATCTTCGTCGTTCGTATGGCTGAGGTGGTGTCACGTTTCGTGCCGTAATCCATTCAATGAGACATTAAGCATTGCTGCCATACGACCATGTCACCCTCCTGAGAGGAACAAACATATAAGTTTGATCTAGTAGTATGCTACAATAGAAAGTATAAAAGGAGGAAGGACTTAAAAAAAAAAAAAGTTTTGCAGTCCAGAATCTTCGTCTTTCGTATGGCTGAGGTGGTGTCTCGTTTCGTACCGTAATCCATTCATGGAGACATTAAGCATTGCTGCCATACGCCCATGTCACCCTGCTGTGAAGAACAAACAGATTAGTTGACTTTAAATAATGTAGGTAATTTGAACCTGAAGTAGTAGAATGTTACAATAGAAAGTATAAAACAGGAAGGACTTACAATAAAAAAAAAGAAATTTGGCAGTCCAGAATCTTCGTAGTTCGTATGGCTCATGTAGTGTCTCGTTCGTTCCGTAATCCATTCAATGAGACATTAAGCATTGGTGCCATACAACCATGTCACCCTGCTGTAAAGGACAAACAGATTAATTGACTTTAAATAATGTAGGCATTTGAACCTGAAGTAGTAGTATGTTACAATAGAAAGTATATAATAATAATAATAATAATAATAATAATAATAATAATAATAATAATAATAAAAAAAAAAAACCTGAAGTTTTGCAGTCAAGAATCTTCGTCGTTCGTATGGCTGAGGTGGTGTCTCGTTTCGTACCGTAATCCATTCAATGAGACATTAAGCATTGCTGTCATACGACGATGTCAACCTGCTGTGAAGAACAAACAGATTAGTTGACTTTAAATAATGTAGGTAGCTCGAACCTGAACTAGTAGTATGTTACAATAGAAAGTATAAAAGAGGAAGGACATACAAAAAAAAAAAAAAAGTTGTCCTGTCCAGTATCTTCGTCGTGCGTATGGCTGAGGTGGTGTCTCGTTTCGTACCGTAATCCATTCAATGAGACATTAAGCAATCCAGCCATACGACAATGTCACCCTGCTGTGAAGAACAAACAGATTAGTTGACATTAAATAATGTAGGTATTTTGAACCTGAAGTAGTAATATGTTACAATAGAAAGTATAAATGGAGGAATTACTTACAAAAGAAAAGAAGTTTTGCAGTCCAGAATCTTCGTCGTTCGTATGGCTGAGGTGGTGTCTCGTTTCGTACCGTAATCCATTCATGGAGACATTAAGCATTGCCGATATACGACCATGTCACCCTGCTGTGAAGAACAAACAGATAAGTTGACTTTAAATAATGTAGGTAATTTGAACCTGAAGTAGTAGTGTCTTACAATAGAAAGTATAAAAGAGGAAGTACTTACAATAAAAAAAAAAAGAAATTTTGCAGTCCAGAATCTTCGTCGTTCGTATGGCTCCTGTGGTGTCTCGTTCGTACCCTAATCCATTCAATGAGACATTAAGCATTGGTGCCATACAACCATGTCACCCTGCTGTGAAGGACAAACAATTTGTTGACTTTAAATAATGTAGGCATTTTGAACCTGAAGTAGTAGTATGTTACAATAGAAAGTATAAAAAAAGGAAGGACTTACAAAAAAAAAAAGAAGTTTTGCAGTACGGAGTCTTCGTCGTTCGTATGGCTGAGGTCGTGTCTCGTTTCGTACCGTAATCCATTGAATGAGACATTAAGCAATCCTGCCATACGAATATGTCACCCTGCTGTGAAGAACAAACAGAATAGTTGACTTTAAATAATGTAGGTAGCTCGAACCTGAACTAGTAGTATGCTACAATAGAAAGTATAAAAGGAAGAAGGACTTACAAAAAAAAGAGAAGTTTTGCAGTCCAGAATCTTCGTCGTTGTATGGCTGAGGTGGTGTCTCGTTTCGTACCGTAATCCATTCAAAGAGACATTAAGCATTGCTGCGATACGACCATGTCCCCCTGCTGTGAAGGACAAACAGATTAGTTGACTCTAAATAATGTAGGTATTATGAACCTGAAGTAGTAGTATCTTACAGTAGAAGGTATACAAAAAGGAAGGACTTACAAAAAGAAAGAAGTTTTGACGTCCAGAATCTTCGTCGTTCGTATGGCTGAGGTGGTGTCTCGTTTCGTACCGTAATCCATTCAATGAAACATTAAGGATTGCTGCCATACGACCATGTCACCCTGCTGTGAAGGACAAACAGATTAGTTGACTCTAAATAATGTAGGTAATTTGAACCTTAAGTAGTAGTATGTTACAATAGAACGTATAAAAAAAGGAAGGACTTACTAAAAAAAAAAGAAGTTTTGCAGTCCAGAATCTTCGTCGTTCGTATGGCTCATGTGGTGTCTCGTTCGTACCGTAATCCATTCAATGAGACATTAAGCAATCCTGCCATACGACAAGGTCACACTGCTGTGAAGAACAAACAGATTAGTTGACTTTAAATAATGTAGGTAATTTGAACCTTAAGTAGTAGTATGTTACAATAGAACGTATAAAAAAAGGAAGGACTTACTAACTGAACTAGTAGTATGTTACAATAGAAAGTATAAAAGAGGAATGACTTACAAAAAAAAAAGAAGTTTTGCAGTCCAGAATCGTCGTCGTTCGTATTTCTGAGGTTGTGTCTCTTTTCGTACCGTAATCGATTCATGGAGACATTAAGCATTGCTGTCATACGACCATGTCACCCTGCTGTGAAGAACACACAGATTAGTTGACTTTAAATAATGTCGGTAGCTCGAACCTGAGCTAGTAGTATGTTACAATAGAAAGTATAAAAGAGGAAGGACTTACAAAAAAAAAGAAGTTTTTCAGTCCAGAATCTTCGTCGTTCATATGGCTGAGGTGGTGTATGACCATGTCACCCTGCTGTGAAGAACAAACAGAATAGTTGACTTTAAATAATGTAGGTAGCTCGAACCTGAACTAGTAGTATGCTACAATAGAAAGTATAAAAGGAAGAAGGACTTACAAAAAAAAGAGAAGTTTTGCAGTCCAGAATCTTCGTCGTTGTATGGCTGAGGTGGTGTCTCGTTTCGTACCGTAATCCATTCAAAGAGACATTAAGCATTGCTGCCATACGACCATGTCACCCTCCTGAGAGGAACAAACATATAAGTTTGATCTAGTAGTATGCTACAATAGAAAGTATAAAAGGAGAAAGGACTTAAAAAAAAAAAAAAAAGTTTTGCAGTCCAGAATCTTCGTCTTTCGTATGGCTGAGGTGGTGTCTCGTTTCGTACCGTAATCCATTCATGGAGACATTAAGCATTGCTGCCATATGCCCATGTCACCCTGCTGTGAAGAACAAACAGATTAGTTGACTTTAAATAATGTAGGTAATTTGAACCTGAAGTAGTAGAATGTTACAATAGAAAGTATAAAACAGGAAGGACTTACAATAAAAAAAAAGAAATTTGGCAGTCCAGAATCTTCGTAGTTCGTATGGCTCATGTGGTGTCTCGTTCGTTCCGTAATCCATTCAATGAGACATTAAGCATTGGTGCCATACAACCATGTCACCCTGCTGTGAAGGACAAACAGATTAGTTGACTTTAAATAATGTAGGCATTTGAACCTGAAGTAGTAGTATGTTACAATAGAAAGTATAAAAGAGGAAGGACATACAAAAAAAAAAAAAAGTTGTGCTGTCCAGTATCTTCGTCGTGCGTATGGCTGAGGTGATGTCTCGTTTCGTACCGTAATCCATTCAATGAGACATTAAGCAATCCAGCCATACGACAATGTCACCCTGCTGTGAAGAACAAACAGATTAGTTGACATTAAATAATGTAGGTATTTTGAACCTGAAGTAGTAATATGTTACAATAGAAAGTATAAAAGGAGGAATTACTTACAAAAGAAAAGAAGTTTTGCAGTCCAGAATCTTCGTCGTTCGTATGGCTGAGGTTGTGTCTCGTTTCGTACCGTAATCCATTCATGGAGACATTAAGCATTGCCGATATACGACCATGTCACCCTGCTGTGAAGAACAAACAGATAAGTTGACTTTAAATAATGTAGGTAGCTCGAACCTGAACTAGTAGTATGCTACAATAGAAAGTATAAAAGGAAGAAGGACTTACAAAAAAAAGAGAAGTTTTGCAGTCCAGAATCTTCGTCGTTGTATGGCTGAGGTGGTGTCTCGTTTCGTACCGTAATCCATTCAAAGAGACATTAAGCATTGCTGCGATACGACCATGTCCCCCTGCTGTGAAGGACAAACAGATTAGTTGACTCTAAATAATGTAGGTATTATGAACCTGAAGTAGTAGTATCTTACAGTAGAAGGTATACAAAAAGGAAGGACTTACAAAAAGAAAGAAGTTTTGACGTCCAGAATCTTCGTCGTTCGTATGGCTGAGGTGGTGTCTCGTTTCGTACCCTAATCCATTCAATGAGACATTAAGCATTGCTGCCATACGACCATGTCACCCTGCAAAGAACAATAAACAGATTAGTTGACTTTAAGTAATGTAGGTAATTAGAACCTGAAGTAGTAGTATGTTACAATAGAAAGTATAAAAAAAGGAAGAACGTACGAAAAAAAAAAAAAAACAGAAGTGTTGCAGTCCAGAATCTTCGTCATTCATATGGCTGAGCTGGTGTCTCTTTTCGTACCGTAATCCATTCATGGAGACATTAAGCATTGCAGATATACGACCATGTCACCCTGCTGTGAAGAACAAACAGATTAGTCGACTTTAAATAATGTAGGTAATTTGAACCTGAAGTAGTAGTGTCTTACAATAGAAAGTATAAAAGAGGAAGGACTTACAATAAAAAAAAAAAAAAAATTTGCAGTCCAGAATGTTCGATGTTCGTATGGCTCATGTGGTGTCTCGTTCGTACCGTAATCCATTCAATGAGACATTAAGCATTGGTGCCATACAACCATGTCACCCTGCTGTGAAGGACAAACAGATTAGTTGACTTTAAATAATGTAAACATTTTGAACCTGAAGTAGCAGTATGTTACAATAGAAAGTATAAAAAAGGGAAGGACTTACAAAAAAAAAGAAGTTTTGCAGTCCGGAATCTTCGTCGTTCGTATGGCTGAGGTCGTGTCTCGTTTCGTACCGTAATCCATTGAATGAGACATTAAGCAATCCTGCCATACGACAATGTCACCCTGCTGTGAAGAACAAACAGAATAGTTGACTTTAAATAATGTAGGTAGCTCGAACCTGAACTAGTAGTATGCTACAATACAATGTATAGAAAGAGGAAGAACTTACAAAAAAAAAGAAGTTTTGCAGTCCGGAATCTTCGTCGTTCGTATGGCTCATGTGGTGTCTCGTTCGTACCGTAATCCATTCAATGAGACATTAAGCATTGGTGCCATACCACCATGTCACCCTGCTGTGAAGGACAAACAGATTAGTTGACTTTAAATAATGTAGGTATTTTGAACCTGAAGTAGTAGTATGTTCCAATAGAAAGGATAAAAGGAGGAATTAGTTACAAAAAAAAAAAAGTTTTGCAGTCCAGAAACTTCGTCGTTCGTACGGCTGAGGTGGTGTCTCGTTTCGTACCGTAATCCATTCAATGAGACATTAAGCATTGCTGCCATACGACCATGTCACCCTGCTGTGAAGTACAAACACATTAGTTGACTCTAAATAATGTAGGTATTATGAACCTGAAGTAGTAGCATGTTACAATAGAAAGTATAAAAAAAGGAAGGACTTACAAAAAAAAAAAGTTTGGAGTCCAGAATCTTCGTCGTTCGTATGGCTGAGGTGGTGTCGCGTTTCGTACCGTAATCCATTCAATGAGACATTAAGCATTGCTGCCATACGACAATGTCACCCTGCTGTGAAGAACAAACAGATTAGTTGACTTTAAATAATGTAGGTATTTTGAAACTGAAGTTGTAGTATGTTACAATAGAAAGTATAAAACGAGGAATTACTTACAAAAAAAAAGAAGTTTTGCAGTCCAGAATCTTCGTCGTTCGAATGGCTGATTTGATGTCTCGTTTCGTACCGTAATCCATTCAATGAGACATTAAGCATTGCTGCCATACGACCATGTCACCCTGCTGTGAAGAACAAACAGATTAGTTGACTTTAAATAATGTAGGTAATTTGAAACTGAGGTAGTAGTATGTTACAATAGAAAGTATAAAAAAGGAAGGACCTACAAAAACAAAAAACAAAAAAAAACCAGAAGTTTTGCAGTCCAGAATCTTCGTCGTTCGTATGGCTGAGCTGGTGTCTCGTTTCGTACCGTAATCCATTCAATGAGACATTAAGCATTGCTGCCATACGACAATGTCACCCTGCTGTGAACAACAAACAGATTAGTTGACTTTAAATAATGTAGGTAATTTGAACCTGAAGTAGTAGAATGTTACAATAGAAAGTATAAAAGAGGAAGGACTTACAATAAAAAAAAAGAAATTTTGCAGTCCAGAATCTTCGTCGTTCGTATGGCTCATGTGGTGTCTTGTTCGTACCGTAATCCATTCAATGAGACATTAAGCATTGGTGCCATACCACCATGTCACCCTGCTGTGAAGGACAAACAGATTAGTTGACTTTAAATAATGTAGGTATTTTGAACCTGAAGTAGTAGTATGTTACAATAGAAAGTATAAAAGGAGGATGGACTTACAAAAAAAACGAAGTTTTGCAGCCCGGAATCTTCGTCGTTCGTATGGCTGAGGTCGTGTCTCGTTTCATACCGTAATCCATTGAATGAGACATTAAGCAATTCTGCCATACGACAATGTCACCCTGCTGTGAAGAACAAACAGAATAGTTGACTTTAAATAATGTAGGTAGCTCGAGCCTGATCTAGTTGTATGCTACAATAGAAAGTATAAAAGGAGGAAGGAATTACAAAAAAAAGAGAAGTTTTGCAGTCCAGAATCTTCGTCGATAGCATGGCTGAGGCGGTGTCTCGTTTCGTACCGTAATCCATTCAATGAGACATTAAGCATTGCTGCCATACGACCATGTCACCCTGCTGTGAAGAACAAACAGATTAGTTGACTTTAAATAATGTAGGTAATTTGAAGCTGAGGTAGTAGTATGTTACAATAGAAGGTATAAAAAAGGAAGGACCTAAAAAAAAAAAAAAAAAAAAAAAAACAGAAGTTTTGCAGTCCAGAATCTTCGTCGTTCGTATGGCTGAGGTGGGGAAAAAAAAAAAAAAAAAAAAAAAAAAAAAAAAAAAAAAAAAAAAAAAAAAAAAAAAAGAAGTTTTGCAGTCCAGAATCTTCGTCGTTCGTATGGCTGAGGTGGTGTCTCGTTTCGTACCGTAATCCATTCAATGAGACATTAAGCATTGCTGCCATACGACCATGTCACCCTACTGTGATGGACAAACAGATTAGTTGACTCTAAATAATGTAGGTATTTTGAACATGAAGTAGTAGTATGTTACAATAGAATATATAAAAAAAGGGAGGACTTACAAAAAAAAATAAGTTTTGCTGTCCAGAATCTTCGTCGTTCGTATGGCTGAGGTGATGTCTCGTTTCATACCGTAATCCATTCAATGAGACATTAAGCATTGCTGCCCTACGACCATGTCACCCTGCCGTGAAGGGCAAACAGATTAGTTGACTGTAAATAATGTAGGTAGCTCGGACCTGAACTAGTAGTATGCTACAATAGAAAGTATAAAAGGAAGAAGGACTTACAAAAAAAACAGAAGTTTTGCAGTCCAGACTCTTCGTTGTTCGTATGGCTCATGTGGTGTCTCGTTCTTACCGTAATCCATTCAATGAGACATTAAGCATTGCTGGCATACAACCATGTCACCCTGCTGTGAAGGACAAACAGATTAGTTGACTTTAAATAATGTAGGTATTTTGAACCTCACGTAGTAGTTTGTTACAATAGAAAGTATAAAAAAAAAGAAGGACTTACAAAAAAAAAGAAGTTTTGCAGTCCAGAATCTTCGTCGTTCATATGGCTGAGGTTGTGTCTCTTTTCGTACCGTAATCGATTCATGGAGACATTAAGCATTGCTGCCATACGAGAATGTCACCCTGCTGTGAAGAACAAACAGATTAGTTGACTTTAAATAATGTAGGTAGCTCGAACCTGAACTAGCAGTATGTTACAATAGAAAGTATAAAAGAGGAAGGACTTACAATAAAAAAAAAAAAATTTTACTGTCCAGAATGTTCGTCGTTCGTATGGCTCATGTGGTGTCTCGTTCGTACCGTAATCCATTCAATGAGACATTAAGCATTGGTGCCATACAACCATGTCACCCTGCTGTGAAGGACAAACAGATTAGTTGACTTTAAATAATGTAGGTAATTTGAACCTGAAGTAGTAGAGTGTTACAATAGAAAGTATAAAAGGAGTAAGGGCTTACAAAAAAAAAGAAGTTTTGCAGTCCAGAATCTTCGTCATTCATATGGCTGAGCTGGTGTCTCTTTTCATACCGTAATCCATTCATGGAGACATTAAGCACTGCCGATATACGACCATGTCACCCTGCTGCGAAGAACAAACAGATTAGTTGACTTTAAATAATGTAGGTAATTTGAACCTGAAGTAGTAGAGTGTTACAATAGAAAGTATAAAAGGAGTAAGGACTTACAAAAAAAAAAGGAGTTTTTCAGTCCAGAATCTTCGTCGTTCGTATGGCTGAGGTGGTGTCTCGTTTCGTACCGTAGTCCATTCAAAGAGGCATTAAGCATTGCTGCGATACGACCATGTCCCCCTGCTGTGAAGGACAAACAGATTAGTTGACTCTAAATAATGTAGGTAGTTTGAACCTGAAGTAGTAGTATGTTACAATAGAAAGTATAAAAAAAGGAAGGACTTACAAAAAAAAAGAAATTTTGCCGTCCAGAATCTTCGTCGTTCGTATGGCTGAGGTGCTGAATCGTTCATACCGTAATCCATTCAATGAGACATTAAGCAATGGTGCCATACAACCATGTCACCCTGCTGTGAAGGACAAACAATTTGTTGACTTTAAATAATGTAGGTAGCTCGAACCAGAACTAGTAGTATGTTATAATAGAAAGAATAAAAGAGGAAGGACTTAAAATAAAAAAAAAAAAATTTTACTGTCCAGAATGTTCGTCGTTCGTATGGCTCATGTGGTGTCTCGTTCGTACCGTAATCCATTCAATGAGACATTAAGCATTGGTGCCATACAACCATGTCACCCTGCTGTGAAGGACAAACAGATTAGTTGACTTTAAATAATGTAGGCAGCTCGAAACTGAACTAGTAGTATGCTACAATAGAATGTATAAAAGGAGGAAGTTATTACAAAAAAAAGAGAAGTTTTGCAGTCCAGAATCTTCGTCGTTAGCATGGCTGAGGCGGCGTCTCGTTTCGTACCGTAATCCTTTCAATGAGACATTAAGCATTGCTGCCAGACGACAATGTCACCCTGCTGTGAAGAACAAACAGAATAGTTGACTTTAAATAATGTAGGTAGCTCGAAACTGAACTAGTAGTATGCTACAATAGAATGTACAAAAAGAGGAAGAACTTACAAAGAAAACCGAAGTTTTGCAATCCAGAATCTTCGTCGTTCGTATGGCTGAGGCGGTGTCTCGTTTCGTACCGTAATCCATTCAATGAGACATTAAGCATGGCTGTCATACGACCATGTCACCCTGCTATGAAGGACAAACAGATTAGTTGACTTTAAATAATGTAGGCATTTTGAACCTGAAGTAGTAGTATGTTCCAATAGAAAGTATAAAAGGAGGAATTACTTACAAAAAAAAAAAAGTTTTGCAGTCCAGAAACTTCGTCGTTCGTATGGCTGAGGTGGTGTCTCGTTTCGTACCCTAATCCATTCAATGAGACATTAAGCAATCCTGCCATACGACAATGTCACCCTGCTGTGAAGAACGAACAGATTAGTTGACTTTAAATAATGTAGGTAGTTTGAACCTGAAGTAGTAGTATGTTACAATAGAAAGTATAAAAAAAGGAAGGACTTACAAAAAAAAAGAAATTTTGCCGTCCAGAATCTTCGTCGTTCGTATGGCTGAGGTGCTGAATCGTTCGTACCGTAATCCATTCAATGAGACATTAAGCAATGGTGCCATACAACCATGTCACCCTGCTGTTTAGGACAAACAATTTGTTGACTTTAAATAATGTAGGTATTTTGAACCCGAAGTAGTAGTATCTTACAGTAGAAGGTATACAAAGAGGAAGGACTTACAAAAAGAAAGAAGTTTTGCCGTCCAGAATCTTCGTCGTTCGTATGGCTGAGGTGGTGTCTCGTTTCGTACCCTAATCCACTCAATGAGACATTAAGCAATCCTGCCATACGACAATGTCACCCTGCTGTGAAGAACAAACAGAATAGTTGACTTCAAATAATGTAGGTAGCTCAAACCAGAACTAGTAGTATGTTACAATAGAAAGTATAAAAGAGGAAGGACTTACAATTAAAAAAAAAAATTTTGCAGTCCAGAATGTTCGTCGTTCGTATGGCTCATGTGGTGTCTCGTTCGTACCGTAATCCATTCAATGAGACATTAAGCATTGGTGCCATACAACCATGTCACCCTGCTGTGAAGGACAAACAGATTAGTTGACTTTAAATAATGTAAACATTTTGAACCTGAAGTAGCAGTACGTTACAATAGAAGGTATAAAAAAAGGAACGACTTACAAAAAAAAAGAAGTTTTGCAGTCCGGAATCTTCGTCGTTCGTATGGCTGAGGTCGTGTCTCGTTTCAAACCGTAATCCATTGAATGAGACATTAAGCAATCCTGCCATACGACAATGTCACCCTGCTGTGAAGAACAAACAGAATAGTTGACTTTAAATAATGTAGGTAGCTCGAACCTGAACTAGTAGTATGCTACAATAGAATGTACAAAAAGAGGAAGAACTTACAAAGAAAACCGAAGTTTTGCAGTCCAGAATCTTCGTCGTTCGTATGGCTGAGGCGGTGTCTCGTTTCGTACCGTAATCCATTCAAAGAGACATTAAGCATTGCTGCGATACGACCATGTCCCCCTGCTGTGAAGGACAAACAGATTAGTTGACTCTAAATAATGTAGGTATTTTGAACCTGAAGTAGTAGTATGTTACAATAGAAAGTATAAAAAAAGGAAGGACTTACAAAAAAAAAGAAATTTTGCCGTCCAGAATCTTCGTCGTTCGTATGGCTGAGGTGGTGAATCTTTCGTACCGTAATCCATTCAATGAGATTATTAAGCAATGGTGCCATACAACCATGTCACCCTGCTGTGAAGGACAAACAATTTGTTGACTTTAAATAATGTAGGTATTTTGAACCTGAAGTAGTAGTATCTTACAGTAGAAGGTATACAAAGAGGAAGGACTTACAAAAAGAAAGAAGTTTTGCCGTCCAGAATCTTCGTCGTTCGTATGGCTGAGGTGGTGTCTCGTTTCGTACCCTAATCCATTCAATGAGACATTAAGCAATCCTGCCATACGACAATGTCACCCTGCTGTGAAGAACAAACAGAATAGTTGACTTCAAATAATGTAGGTAGCTCGAACCAGAACTAGTAGTATGTTACAATAGAAAGTATAAAAGAGGAAGGGCTTACAATAAAAAAAAAAAAAATTTTGCAGTCCAGAATGTTCGTCGTTCGTATGGCTCATGTGGTGTCTCGTTCGTACCGTAATCCTTTCAATGAGACATTAAGCAATGGTGCCATACAACCATGTCACCCTGCTGTGAAGGACAAACAGATTAGTTGACTTTAAATAATGTAGGCAGCTCGAACCTGAACTAGTAGTATGCTACAATAGAACGTATAAAAGGAGGAAGGAATTACAAAAAAAAGAGAAGTTTTGCAGTCCAGAATCTTCGTCGTTAGCGTGGCTGAGGCGGCGTCTCGTTTCGTACCGTAATCCATTCAATGAGACATTAAGCATTGCTGCCATACGACCATGTCACCCTGCTGTGAAGAACAAACAGATTAGTTGACTTTAAATAATGTAGGTAGTTTGAAACTGAGGTAGTAGTATGTTACAATAGAAAGTATAAAAAAGGAAGGACCTACAAAAAAAAAAAACAAAAAAAACAAAAAAAAAAAACCAGAAGTTTTGCAGTCCGGAATCTTCGTCGTTCGTATGGCTGAGGTCGTGTCTCGTTTCGTACCGTAATCCATTGAATGAGACATTAAGCATTGCTGCGATACGACCATGTCCCCCTGCTGTGAAGGACAAACAGATTAGTTGACTCTAAATAATGTAGGTATTTTGAACCTGAAGTAGTAGTATGTTACAATAGAAAGTATAAAAAAAGGAAGGACTTACAGAAAAAAAGAAATTTTGCCGTCCAGATACTTCGTCGTTCGTATGGCTGAGGTGGTGAATCGTTCGTACCGTAATCCATTCAATGAGACATTAAGCAATGGTGCCATACAACCATGTCACCCTGCTGTGAAGGACAAACAATTTGTTGACTTTAAATAGTGTAGGTATTTTGAACCTGAAGTAGTAGTATCTTACAGTAGAAGGTATACAAAGAGGAAGGACTTACAAAAAGAAAGAAGTTTTGCCGTCCAGAATCTTCGTCGTTCGTATGGCTGAGGTGGTGTCTCGTTTCGTACCCTAATCCATTCAATGAGACATTAAGCAATCCTGCCATACGACAATGTCTCCCTGCTGTGAAGAACAAACAGAATAGTTGACTTCAAATAATGTAGGTAGCTCGAACCTGAACTAGTAGTATGCTACAATAGAATGTACAAAAAGAGGAAGAACTTACAAAGAAAACCGAAGTTTTGCAGTCCAGAATCTTCGTCGTTCGTATGGCTGAGGCGGTGTCTCGTTTCGTACCGTAATCCATTCAATGAGACATTAAGCATGGCTGTCATACGACCATGTCACCCTGCTATGAAGGACAAACAGATTAGTTGACTTTAAATAATGTAGGCATTTTGAACCTGAAGTAGTAGTATGTTACAATAGAAAGTATACAAAGAGGGAGAACTTACAAAAAAAAAAAGTTTTGCAGTCCGGTATCTTCGTCGTTCGTATGGCTGAGGTCGTTTCTCGTATCGTACCGTAATCCATTGAATGAGACATTAAGCAATCCTGCTATACGACAATGTAACCCTGCTGTGAAGAACAAACAGAATAGTTGACTTTAAATAATGTAGGTAGCTCGAACCTGAACTAGTAGTATGCTACAATAGAAAAAATAAAAGGAGGAAGGACTTAAAAAAAAAAAAAAAGTTTTGCAGTCCAGAATCTTCGTCGTTCGTATGGCTGAGGTGGTGTCTCATTTCGTACCGTAATCCATTCAATGAGACATTAAGCATTGCTGCCATACGACCATGTCACCCTGCTGTGAAGGACAAACACATTAGCTGACTCTAAATAATGTAGGTATTTTGAACCTGAAGTAGTAGTATGTTACAATAGAAAGTATAAAAAAAGGAAGGACTTACAAAAAAAAAGAAATTTGGAGTCCAGAATCTTCGTCGTTCGTATGGCTGAGGTGGTGTCTCGTTTCGTACCGTAATCCATTCAATGAGACATTAAGCATTGCTGCCATACGACCATGTCACCCTGCTGTGAACAACAAACAGATTAGTTGACTTTAAATAAAGTAGGTAATTTGAACCTGAAGTAGTAGAATGTTACAATAGAAAGTATAAAAGAGGAAGGACTTACAATAAAAAAAAAAGAAATTTTGCAGTCCAGAATCTTCTTCGTTCGTATGGCTCATGTGGTGTCTCGTTCGTACCGTAATCCATTCAATGAGACATTAAGCATTGGTGCCATACCACCATGTCACCCTGCTGTGAAGGACAAACAGATTAGTTGACTTTAAATAATGTAGGTATTTTGAACCTGAAGTAGTAGTATGTTACAATAGAAAGTATAAAAGGAGGAATTACTTACAAAAAAAACAGAAGTTTTGCAGTCCAGAATCTTCGTCGTTCGTATGGCTGAGGTGGTGTCTCGTTTCGTACCGTAATCCATTCAATGAGACATTAAGCATTGCTGCCCTACGACCATGTCACTCTGCCGTGAAGGGCAAACAGATTAGTTGACTTTAAATAATGTAGGTAGCTCAAACCTGAACTAGTACTATGCTACAATAGAAAGTATAAAAGAAGAAGGACTTACAAAAAAAAGAGAAGTTTTGCAGTCCAGAATCTTCGTCGTTCGTATGGCTCATGTGGTGTCTCGTTCTTACCGTAATCCATTCAATGAGACATTAAGCATTGCTGGCATACAACCATGTCACCCTGCTGTGAAGGACAAACAGATTAGTTGACTTTAAATAATGTAGGTATTTTGAACTTGAAGTAGTAGTTTGTTACAATAGAAAGTATAAAAAAAAGAAGGTCTTACAAAAAAAAAGAAGTTTTGCAGTCCAGAATCTTCGTCGCTCGTATGGCTGAGGTGGTGTCTCTTTTCGTAAAGTAATCCATTCAATGAGACATTTAGCATTGCTGCCATACGACAATGTCACCCTGCTGTGAAGAACAAACAGATTAGTTGACTTTAAATAATGTAGGTAATCTGAACCTGAAGTAGTAGAATGTTACAATAGAAAGTATAAAAGAGGAAGAACTTACAAAAAAAAAGAAGTTTTCAAGTCCAGAATCTTCGTCGTACATATGGGTAAGGTGGTGTCTCGTTTCGTACCGTAATCCATTCAATGAGACATTAAGCAAACCTGGCATATGGCAATGGCACCCTGCTGTGAAGAAAAATCAGATTAGTTGACTTTAAATAATGTAGGTATTTTGAACCTGAAGTAGTAGTATGTTACAATAGAAAGTATAAAAGAAGGAATTACTTACAAAAAAAAAAGAAATTTGGCAGCCCAGAATCTTCGCCATTCGTATGGCTCATGTGGTGTCTCGTTTGTACCGTAATCCATTAAATGAGACATTAAGCATTGCTGCCATACAACCATGACACCCTGCTGTGAAGGACAAACAGATTAGTTGACTTTAAATAATGTAGGTATCTTGAACCTGTAGTAGTAGTATGTTACAATAAAAAGTATAAAAAAAGGAAGGTCTTACAAAAAAAAAAGAAGTTTTGCAGTCCGGAAACTTTGTCTTTGGTATGGCTGAGGTGGTGTCTCGTTTCGTACCGTAATCCATTCAATGAGACATTAGCAATCCTGCCATACGACAATGTCACCCTGCTGTGAAGAACAAACATATTAGTTGACTTTAAATAATGTAGGTAGCTCGAACCTGAACTAGTAGTATGCTACAATAGAAAGTATAAAGTGAAGAAGGACTTACAAAAAAAACAGAAGTTTTGCAGTCCAGAAACTTCGTCGTTCGTATGGCTGAGAAGGTGTCTCGTTTCGTACAGTAATCCATTCAGTGAGACATTAAGCATTGCTGCCATACGACCATGTCACCGTGCTGTGAAGAACAAACAGATTAGTTGACTTTATATAATGTAGGTTCCTCGCAATTGAACTAGTAGTTTGCTACAATAGAAAGTATAAAAGGAGGAAGGACTTACAAAAAAAAAAAAAAGAAGTTTTGCAGTCCAGAATCTTCGTCGATTGTATGGCTCATGTGGTATCTCGTTCATACCGTAATCCATTCAATGAGACAGTAAGCATTGCTGCATTACGACCATGTCACCCTGCTGTGAATAACAAACAGATTAGTTGACATTAAATAATGTAGGTAGCTCGGACCTGAACTAGTAGTATGCTACAATAGAAAGTATAAATGGAGGAAGGACTTACAAAAAAAAAAAAGAAGTTTCGCTGTCCAGAATCTTCGTCGTTCGTATGGCTGAGGTGGTGTCTCGTTTCGTACCGTAATCCATTCAAAGAGACATTAAGCATTGCTGCGATACGACCATGTCCCCCTGCTGTGAAGGACAAACAGATTAGTTGACTCTAAATAATGTAGGTATTTTGAATCTGAAGTAGTAGTATGTTACAATAGAAAGTATAAAAAAAGGAAGGACTTACAAAAAAAAGAAATTTTGCCGTCCAGAATCTTCGTCGTTCGTATGGCTGAGGTGGTGAATCGTTCGTACCGTAATCCATTCAATGAGACATTAAGCAATGGTGCCATACAACCATGTCACCCTGCTGTGAAGGACAAACAATTTGTTGACTTTAAATAATGTAGGTATTTTGAACCTGAAGTAGTAGTATCTTACAGTAGAAGGTATACAAAGAGGAAGGACTTACAAAAAGAAAGAAGTTTTGCCGTCCAGAATCTTCGTCGTTCGTATGGCTGAGGTGGTGTCTCGTTTCGTACCCTAATCCATTCAATGAGACATTAAGCAATCCTGCCATACGACAATGTCACCCTGCTGTGAAGAACAAACAGAATAGTTGACTTCAAATAATGTAGGTAGCTCAAACCAGAACTAGTAGTATGTTACAATAGAAAGTATAAAAGAGGAAGGACTTACAATAAAAAAAAAAAATTTTGCAGTCCAGAATGTTCGTCGTTCGTATGGCTCATGTGGTGTCTCGTTCGTACCGTAATCCATTCAATGAGACATTAAGCATTGGTGCCATACAACCATGTCACCCTGCTGTGAAGGACAAACAGATTAGTTGACTTTAAATAATGTAAACATTTTGAACGTGAAGTAGCAGTACGTTACAATAGAAGGTATAAAAAAAGGAACGACTTACAAAAAAAAAGAAGTTTTGCAGTCCGGAATCTTCGTCGTTCGTATGGCTGAGGTCGTGTCTCGTTTCGTACCGTAATCCATTGAATGAGACATTAAGCAATCCTGCCATACGACAATGTCACCCTGCTGTGAAGAACAAACAGAATAGTTGACTTTAAATAATGTAGGTAGCTCGAACCTGAACTAGTAGTATGCTACAATAGAATGTACAAAAAGAGGAAGAACTTACAAAGAAAACCGAAGTTTTGCAGTCCAGAATCTTCGTCGTTCGTATGGCTGAGGCGGTGTCTCGTTTCGTACCGTAATCCATTCAATGAGACATTAAGCATGGCTGTCATACGACCATGTCACCCTGCTATGAAGGACTAACAGATTAGTTGACTTTAAATAATGTAGGCATTTTGAACCTGAAGTAGTAGTATGTTACAATAGAAAGTATAAAAGGAGGAATTACTTACAAAAAAAACACAAGTTTTGCAGTCCAGAATCTTCGTCGTTCGTATGGCTGAGGTGGTGTCTCGTTTCGTACCGTAATCCATTCAATGAGACATTAAGCATTGCTGCCCTACGACCATGTCACTCTGCCGTGAAGGGCAAACAGATTAGTTGACATTAAATAATGTAGGTAGCTCGAACCTGAACTAGTACTATGCTACAATAGAAAGTATAAAAGAAGAAGGACTTACAAAAAAAAGAGAAGTTTTGCAGTCCAGAATCTTCGTCGTTCGTATGGCTCATGTGGTGTCTCGTTCTTACCGTAATCCATTCAATGAGACATTAAGCATTGCTGGCATACAACCATGTCACCCTGCTGTGAAGGACAAACAGATTAGTTGACTTTAAATAATGTAGGTATTTTGAACTTGAAGTAGTAGTTTGTTACAATAGAAAGTATAAAAAAAAGAAGGACTTACAAAAAAAAAGAAGTTTTGCTGTCCAGAATCTTCGTCGCTCGTATGGCTGAGGTGGTGTCTCTTTTCGTAAAGTAATCCATTCAATGAGACATTTAGCATTGCTGCCATACGACCATGTCACCCTGCTGTGAAGAACAAACAGATTAGTTGACTTTAAATAATGTAGGTAATCTGAACCTGAAGTAGTAGAATGTTACAATAGAAAGTAAAAAAGAGGAAGAACTTACAAAAAAAAAAGAAGTTTTCAAGTCCAGAATCTTCGTCGTACATATGGGTAAGGTGGTGTCTCGTTTCGTACCGTAATCCATTCAATGAGACATTAAGCAATCCTGGCATATGGCAATGGCGACCTGCTGTGAAGAAAAATCAGATTAGTTGACTTTAAATAATGTAGGTATTTTGAACCTGAAGTAGTAGTATGTTACAATAGAAAGTATAAAAGAAAGAATTACTTAAAAAAAAAAAAAGACATTTTGCAGCCCAGAATCTTCGCCATTCGTATGGCTCATGTGGTGTCTCGTTTGTACCGTAATCCATTAAATGAGACATTAAGCATTGCTGCCATACAACCATGTCACCTTGCTGTGAAGGACAAACAGATTAGTTGACTTTAAATAATGTAGGTATCTTGAACCTGTAGTAGTAGTATGTTACAATAGAAAGTATAAAAAAAGGAAGGTCTTACAAAAAAAAAAAGAAGTTTTGCAGTCCGGAAACTTTGTCTTTGGTATGGCTGAGGTGGTGCTCGTTTCGTACCGTAATCCATTCAATGAGACATTAAGCAATCCTGCCATACGACAATGTCACCCTGCTGTGAAGAACAAACAGATTAGTTGACTTTAAATAATGTAGGTAGCTCGAACCTGAACTAGTAGTATGCTACAATAGAAAGTATAAAGTGAAGAAGGACTTACAAAAAAAACAGAAGTTTTGCAGTCCAGAAACTTCATCGTTCGTATGGCTGAGGTGGTGTCTCTTTTCGTACCGTATTCCATTCAATGAGACATTAAGCAATCCCGGCATACGACAATGGCACCCTGCTGTGAAGAACAAACAGATTAGTTGACTTTAAATAATGTAGGTATTTTGAACGTGAAGTAGTAGTATGTTACAATAGAAAATATAAAAAGAGGAATTATTTACAAAGAAAAAAGAAGTTTTGAAATCCAAAATCTTCGTCGTTCGTATGGCTGAGGTGGTGTCTCGTTTCGTAACGTAATCCATTCAATGAGACATTAAGCATTGCTGTCATACGACCATGTCACCCTGCTGTGAAGAACAAACAGATTAGTGGACTTTAAATAATGTAGGTAATTTGAACCTGAAGTAGTTGAATGTTACAATAGAGAGTATAAAAGAGGTAGCACTTACAAAAAAAAAAAAAAAGAAGTTTTCCAGTCCAGAAACTTCGTCATTCGTATGGCTGAGAAGGTGTCTCGTTTCGAACAGTAATCCATTCAGTGAGACATTAAGCATTGCTGCCGTACGACCATGTCACCCTCCTGTGAAGAACAAAATGATTAGTTGACTTTAATTAATGTAGGTACCTCGAACCTGAACTAGTAGTATGCTACAATAGAAATCATAAAAGGAGGAAGGACTTAGAAAAAAAAAAAAAAAGAAGTTTTGCAGTCCAGAATCCTCGTCATTCGTATGGCCCATGTGGTGTCTCCTTTATACCGTAATCCATTCAATGAGACATTAAGCATTGCTGCCATACGACCATGTCACACTGCTGTGAGGAACAAACAGATAAGTTGACTTTAAATAATGTAGGTAGCCCGAACCTGAACTAGTAGTATGCTACAATAGAAAGTATAAAAGGAGGATGGACTTACAATAAAAAAAAATGAAGTTTTGCAGTCCAGAATCTTCGTCGTTCGTATTGCTGAGATGGTGTCTCGTTTTGTATCGTAATCCATTCAATGAGACATTAAGCATTGCTGCCATATGACCATGTCAACCTGCTGTGAATAACAAACAGATTAGTTGACTTTAAATAATGTAGGTAGCTTGAACCTGAACTAGTAGTATGCTACAATAGAAAGTATAAAAGGAGGAAGGAGTTACAAAAAAAAGAAAGAAGTTTTGCAGTCCAGAATCTTCATCATTCGTATGGCTGAGGTGGTGTCTCGTTTCGTACCGTAATCCATTCAATGAGACATTAAGCATTGCTGCCATACGACCATGTCATTCTGCTGTGAAGAACAAACAGATTAGTTCACTTTAAATAATGTAGGTAGCTCGAACCTGATCTAGTAGTATGCTACAATAGAAAGTATAAAAATGAGGAAGGACTTACAAAAAAAAAAGAAGTTTTGCAGTCCAGAATCTTCATCATTCGTATGGCTGAGGTGGTGTCTCGTTTCGTACCGTAAACCATTCAATGAGACATTAAGCATTGCTGCCATATGACCATGTCATCCTGCTGTGAAGAACAAACAGATTAGTTCACTTTAAATAATGTAGGTAGCTCGAACATGAACTAGTAGTATGCTACAATAGAAAGTATAAAAGGAGGAAGGACTTACAAAAAAAAAAGAAGAAGTTTTGCAGTCCAAAATCTTATTCGTTTGTATGGCCCATGTGGTGTCTCCTTTATACCGTAATCCATTCAATAAGACATAAAGCATAGCTGCCATATGACCATGTCATCCTGCTGTGAAGAACAAACAGATAAGTTCACTTTAAATAATGTAGATAGCTCGAACCTGAACTAGTAGTATGCTACAATAGAAAGTATAAATGGAGGAAGGACTTACAAAAAAAAAAAAGAAATTTTGCAGTACAGAATCTTCGTCGTTCGTATGCCTGATGTGGTGTCTCGTTTTGTACCGTAATCCATTCAATGAGACATTAAGCATTGCTGCCATATGACCATGCCACACTGCTGTGAAGAACAAACAGATTAGTTGACTTTAAATAATGAAGGTAGCTCGAACCTGAACTAGTAGTATGCTAAAATAGAAAGTACAAAAGGAGGCTGGACTTACAAAAAAAACAGAAGTTTTGCAGTCCAGAATCTCCGTCGTACGTATGGCTGAGGTGGTGTCTCATTTCGTACCGTGATCCATTCAATGAGACATTAAGCATTACTGCCATACGACCATGTCACCCTGCTGTGAAGAACAAACAGATTAGTTGACTTTAAATATTTTAGGTACCTCGCACCTGAACTAGTAGTTTGCTACAATAGAAAGTATAAAAAGAGGAAGGACTTACAAAAAAAAAAGAAATTTTGCAGTCCAGAATCTTCGTCGTTCATATGGCTGAGGTGGTGTCTCTTGTTTCGTACCGTATTCCATTCAATGAGACATTAAGCAATCCTGCCATACGACAATGTCACCCTGCTGTGAAGAACAAACAGATTAGTTGACTATAAATAATGTAGGTATCTCGAACGTGAACTAGTAGTATGCGTGAAAAGAAAGTATAAAAGGAGGAAGGACTTACAAAAAAAAAAAAAAAAAAAAAAAAAAAAAAAAGAAGTTTTGCAGTCCAGAATCTTCGTCGATCGTATGGCTCATGTGGTGTCTCTTTCGTACCGTAATCCATTCAATGAGACATTAAGCATTGCTGCCGTATGACCATGTCACCCTGCTGCGAAGAACAGACAGATTAGTTGACTTTAAATAATGTAGGTAGCTCGAACCTAAACTAGTAGTTTGCTACAAGAGAAAGTATAAGACAACGAAGGACTTACAAAAAAAACCGAAGTTTTGCAGTCCAGAATCTTCGTCGTTCGTATGGCTCATGTGGTGTCTTATTCGTACCGTAATCCATTCAATGAGACATTAAGCATTGCTGCCATACGAGCATGTCATCCTGCTGTGAAGAACAAACAGATTAGTTCACTTTAAATAATGTAGGTAGCTGGAACCTGAACTAGTAGTATGCTACAATAGAAAGTATAAAAGGAGGAAGGACTTACAAAAAATAAAGAAGAAGTTTTGAAGTCCAAAATCTTCGTCGTTTGTATGGCCCATGTGGTGTCTCCTTTATACCGTAATCCATTCAATGAGACATTAAGCATTGCTGCCGTATGACCACGTCATCCTGCTGTGAAGAACAAACAGATTAGTTCACTTTAAATAATGTAGGTAGCTTGAACCTGAACTAGTAGTATTCTACAATAGAAAGTATAAAAGGAGGAAGGACTTCCAAAAAAAAAAGAAGTTTTGCAGTCCAGAATCTTCGTCGTTCATATGGCTGAGGTGGTGTCTCGTTTCGTACCGTAATCATTTCAATGAGACATTAAGCATTGCTGCCATACGACCATGTCACCCTGCTGTGAATAACAAACAGATTAGTTGAATTTAAATAAAGTAGGTATCTCGAACCTGAACTAGAAGCATGCTACAATAGAAAGTATAAAAGGAGGAAGGACTTACAAAAAAAAAAAAAGAAATTTTGCAGTACAGAATCTTCGTCGTTCGTATGGCTGATGTGGTGTCTCGTTTTGTACCGTAATCCATTCAATGAGACATTAAACATAGCTGCCATATGACCATGCCACCCTGCTGTGAAGAACAAACAGATTAGTTGACTTTAAATAATGTAGGTAGCTCGAACCTGAACTAGTAGTATGCTACAATAGAAAGTATAAAAGGAGGCTGGACTTACAAAAAAAACAGAAGTTTTGCAGTCCAGAATCTCTGTCATTCGTATGGCTGAGGTGGTGTCTCGTTTCGTACCGTAATCAATTCAATGAGACATTAAGCATTGCTGCCATACGACCATGTCACCCTGCTGTGAATAACAAACAGATTAGTTGAATTTAAATAAAGTAGGTAGCTCGAACCTGAACTAGTAGCATGCCACAATAGAAAGTATAAAAGGGGAAGGAATTACAAAAAAAAAAAGACGTTTTGCAGTCCAGAATATTCGTCGTTCGTATGGCTGAGGTCGTGTTCCGTTTCGTACCATAATCCATTCCGTGAGACATTAAGCATTGCTGCATTACGACCATGTCACCCTGCTGTGATGAACAAACAGATAAGTTCACTTTAAATGATGTAGGTAGCTCGAACATGAACTAGTAGTATGCTATAATAGAAAGTATAAATGGAGGAAGGACTTACAAAAAAAAAAAAAAGAAATTTTGCAGTACAGAATCTTCGTCGTTCGTATGGCTGATGTGGTGTCTCGTTTTGTACCGTAATCCATTCAATGAGACATTAAGCATTGCTGCCATATGACCATGCCACCCTGCTGTGAAGAACAAACAGATTAGTTGACTTTAAATAATGAAGGTAGCTCGAACCTGAACTAGTAGTATGCTACAATAGAAAGTACAAAAGGAGGCTGGACTTACAAAAAAAACAGAAGTTTTGCAGTCCAGAATCTCCGTCGTACGTATGGCTGAGGTGGTGTCTCGTTTCGTACCGTGATCCATTCAATGAGACATTAAGCAATCCTACCATACGACAATGTCACCCTGCTGTGAAGAACAAACAGATTAGTTGACTTTAAATAATGTAGGTAGCTCGAACCTGAACTAGTAGTATGCTACAATAGAAAGTTTAAAAGGAGGAAGGACTTACAAAAAAAAAAAAGAAGTTTTGCAGTCCAGAATCTTCGTCGATCGTATGGCTCATGTGGTGTCTCGTTCGTACCGTAATCCATTCAATGAGACATTAAGCATTGCTGCCATACGACCATGTCACCCTGCTGTGATGAAAACAGATAGTTGACTTTAAATAATGTAGGTAGCTTTAACCCGAACTAGTAGTATGCTAAAATAGAAAGTATTGAAGGAGGAAGGACTTAAAAAAAAAAAAAAAAGACGTTTTGCAGTCCAGAATCTTCGTCGTTTGTATGGCTCATGTGGTGTCTCGTTCGTACCGTAATCCATTCAATGAGACATTAAGCATTGCTGCCACATGGTCAAGTCACTCTGCTGTGAAGAACAAACAGATTAGTTCACTTAAAATAATGTAGGTAGCTGGAACCTGAACTAGTAGTATACTACAATAGAAAGTATAAAAGGGGGAAGGACTTACAAAAAAAAAAAAAGAAGAAGTTTTGCAGTCCAAAATCTTCGTCGTTTGTATGGCCCATGTGGTGTCTCCATTATACCGTAATCCATTCAATGAGACATTAAGCATTGCTGCCGTATGACTATGTCATCCTGCTGTGAAGAACAAACAGATTAGTTCACTTTAAATAATGTAGGTAGCTTGAACCTGAAATAGTAGTATTCTACAATAGAAAGTATAAAAGGAGGAAGGACTTCCAAAAAAAAAAAGAAGTTTTGCAGTCCAGAATCTTCGTCGTTCATATGGCTGAGGTCGTGTCTCGTTTCGTACCGTAATCCATTCAATGAGACATTAAGCATTGCTGCCATAGGACCATGTCACCCTGCTGTGAATAACAAACAGATTAGTTGAATTTAAATAAAGTAGGTAGCTCGAACCTGAACTAGTAGCAAGCTACAATAGAAAGTATAAAAGGAGGAAGGACTTACAAAAAAAAAAAAGAAGTTTTGCAGTACAGAATCTTCGTCGTTCGTATGGCTGATGTGGTGTCTCGTTTTGTACCGTAATCCATTCAATGAGACATTAAGCATTGCTGCCATACGACCATGTCACCCTGCTGTGAAGAACAAACAGATTAGTTGACTTAAAATAATGTAGGTAGCTCGAACCTGAACTAGTAGTATGCTACAATAGAAAGTATAAAATGAGGCTGGACTTACAAAAAAAAACAGGAGTTTTGCAGTCCAGAATCTCTGTCATTCGTATGGCTGAGGTGGTGTCTCGTTTCGTACCGTAATCCATTCAATGAGACATTAGGCATTGCTGCCATACGACCATGTCACCCTGCTGTGAATAACAAACAGATTAGTTGAATTTAAATAAAGTAGGTAGCTCGAACCTAAACTAGTAGCATGCCACAATAGAAAGTATAAAAGGAGGAAGGAATTACAAAAAAAAAAAAGACGTTTTGCCGTCCAGAATATTCGTCGTTCGTATGGCTGAGGTGGTGTTCCGTTTCGTACCGTAATCCATTCCATGAGACATTAAGCATTGCTGCCATACGACCATGTCACCCTGCTGTGAGTAACAAACAGATTAGTTGAATTTAAATAGAGTAGGTAGCTCGGACCTGAACTAGTAGTATGCTACAATAGAAAGTTTAAAAGGAGGAAGGACTTACAAAAAAATAAGAAGTTTTGCAGTCCAGAATCTTCGTCGATCGTATGGCTCATGTGGTGTCTCGTTTGTACCGTAATCCATTCAATGAGACATTAAGCATTGCTGCCATATGGTCAAGTCACTCTGCTGTGAAGAACAAACAGATTAGTTCACTTGAAATAATGTAGGTAGCTCAGACCTGAACTAGTAGTATGCTACAATAGAAAGTATAAAAGGAGGAAGGACTTACAAAGAAAAAAAGAAGTTTTGCAGTACAGAATCTCCGTCGTTCGTATGGCTCATGTGGTGTCTCATTCGTACCGTAATCCATTCAATGAGACATTAAGCATTGCTGCCATACGACCATCTCATCCTGCTGTGAAGAACAAACAGATTAGTTGACATTAAATAATGTAAGTAGCTCGAACCTGATCTAGTAGTATGCTACAATAGAAAGTATAAAAGGAGGAAGGACTTACAAAGAAAAAAAAAAAAAAAAAAAAAGAAGTTTTGCAGTTCAGAATCTTCATCGTTCGTATGGCTGAGGTTGTGTCTCGTTTCGTACCGTAATCCATTCAATGAGACATTAAGCATTCCTGCCATACGACCATGTCACCCTGCTGTGAATAACAAACAGATTAGTTGAATTTAAATAGAGTAGGTAGCTCGGACCTGAACTAGTAGTATGCTACAATAGAAAGTATAAAAGGAGGAAGGACTTACAAAAAAAAAAAGAAGTTTTGCAGTCAAGAATCTTCGTCGTTCGTATGGCTCATGTGGTGTCTCGTTCGTACCGTAGTCCATTCAATGAGACATTAAACATTGCTGCATTACGACCATGTCACCCTGCTGTGAATAACAAACAGATTAGTTGACTTTAAATAATGTAGGTATCTCGAACCTGAACTAGTAGTTTGCTATAATAGAAAGTATAAAAGGCGGAAGGACTTGAAAAATTACAGGAGTTTTGCAGTCCAGAATCTTCATCGTTAGTATGGCTGAGGTGGTGTCCCGTTTCGTACCGTAATCCATTCCATGAGACATTAAGCATTGCTGCATGACGACCATGTCACCCTGCTGTGAGGAACAAACAGAAAAGTTGACTTTAAATAATGTAGGCAGCTCGAACCTGAACTAGTGGTATGCTACAATAGAATGTATAAAAGGAAGAAGGACTTACAAAAAAAAAAAGAAGTTTTGCAGTCCAGAATCTTCGTCGTTCGTATGGCTGAGATGGTGTCTCGTTTTGTACCGTAATCCATTCAATGAGACATTAACCATTGCTGCCATATGACCATGTCATCCTGCTGTGAAGAACAAACAGATTAGTTCACTTTAAATAATGTAGGTAGCTCGAACCTGAACTAGTAGTATGCTACAATAGAAAGTATAAAAGGAAGAAGGACTTACAAAAAAAAAAAGAAGAAGTTTTGCAGTCCAAAATCTTCGTCGTTTGTATGGCCCATGTGGTGTCTCCTTTATACCGTAATCCATTCAATGAGACATTAAACATTGCTGCCATATGACCATGTCATCCTGCTGTGAAGAACAAACAGATTAGTTCACTTTAAATAATGTAGGTAGCTCGAACATGAACTAGTAGTATGCTACAATAGAAAGTATAAAAGGAGGAAGGCCTTACAAAAAAAAAAAGAAGAAGTTTTGCAGTCCAAAATCTTCGACGTTTGTATGGCCCATGTGGTGTCTCCTTTATACCGTAATCCATTCAATGAGACATAAAGCATTGCTGCCATATGACCATGTCATCCTGCTGTGAAGAACAAACAGATAAGTTCACTTTAAATAATGTAGATAGCTCGAACCTGAACTAGTAGTATTCTACAATAGAAAGTGTAAAAGGAGGAAGGACTTACAAAAAAAAAAAAGAAGTTTTGCAGTCCAGAATCTTCATCGTTCGTATGGCTCAGGTGGTGTCTCGTTTCGTACCGTAATCCATTCAATGAGACATTGAGCATTGCTGCCATACGACCATGTCAACCTGCTGTGAATAACAAACAGATTAGTTGACTGTAAATAATGTAGGTAGCTCGAACCTGAACTAGTAGTATGCTACAATAGAAAGTATAAAAGGAGGAAGAGTTACAAAAAAGATAAAGAAGTTTTGCAGTCCAGAATCTTCGTCGTTCGTATGGCTGATGTGGTGTCTCATTTCGTACCGTAATCCATTCAATGAGACATTAAGCAATCCTGCCATACAACAATGTCACCCTGCTGTGAAGAACAAACAGATTAGTTCACTTTAAATAATGTAGGTAGCTCGAACCAGAACTAGTAGTATGCTACAATAGAAAGTGTAAAAGGAGGGAGGACTTACAAAAAAAAAAAAGAAGTTTTGCAGTCCAGAATTTTCGTCGATTGTATGGCTCATGTGGTGTCTCGTTCGTACCGTAATCCATTCAATGAGACATTAAGCATTGCTGCCATACGACCATGCCACCCTGCTGTGAAGAACAAACAGATTAGTTGACTTTAAATATTGTAGGTACCTCGCACCTGAACTAGTAGTTTGCTACAATAGAAAGTATAAAAGGAGGATGGACTTACAAAAAAAAAAAGAAATTTTGCAGTCCAGAATCTTCGTCGTTCATATGGCTGATGTGGTGTCTCATTTTGTACCGTAATCCATTCAATGAGACATTAAGCATTGCTGACATATGACCATGCCACCCTGCTGTGAAGAACAAACAGATTAGTTGACTTTAAATAATGTAGGTAGCTCGAACCTAAACTAGTAGTTTGCTACAATAGAAAGTATACGACAACGAAGGACTTACAAAAAAAACCGAAGTTTTGCAGTCCAAAATCTTCGTCGTTCGTATGGCTCATGTGGTGTCTCATTCGTACCGTAATCCATTGAATGAGACATTAAGCATTGCTGCCATATGAGCATGTCATCCTGCTGTGAAGAACAAACAGATTAGTTCACTTTAAATAATGTAGGTAGCTCGAACCAGAACTAGTAGTATGCTACAATAGAAAGTATACAAGGAGGCAGGACTTACAAAAAAAACAGAAGTTTTCCAGTCCAGAATCTCCGTCGTTCGTATGGCTGAGGTGGTGTCTCATTTCGTACCGTAATCCATTCAATGAGACATTAAGCAATGCTGCCATACAACAATGTCACCCTGCTGTGAAGAACAAACAGATTAGTTCACTTTAAATAATGTAGGTAGCTCGAACCAGAACTAGTAGTATGCTACAATAGAAAGTGTAAAAGGAGGGAGGACTTACAAAAAAAAAAAAGAAGTTTTGCAGTCCAGAATTTTCGTCGATTGTATGGCTCATGTGGTGTCTCGTTCGTACCGTAATCCATTCAATGAGACATTAAGCATTGCTGCCATACGACCATGCCACCCTGCTGTGAAGAACAAACAGATTAGTTGACTTTAAATAATGTAGGTATCTCGAACTTGAACTAGTAGTACGCTACAATAGAAAGTATAAAAGGAGGCAGGACTTACAAAACAACACAAAAAAAATAAACAAAAAAAAGAAAAAACACAAAAAAAAAATAAAGAGTTTTGCAGTCCAGAATCTCAGTCATTCGTATGGCTGAGGTGGTGTCTCGTTTCGTACCGTAATCCATTCAATGAGACATTAAGCAATCCTGCCATACAACAATGTCACCCTGCTGTGAAGAACAAACAGATTAGTTGACTTTAAATAATGTAGGTAGATCGAACCTGAACTAGTAGTATGCTACAATAGAAAGTGTAAAAGGAGGAAGGACTTACAAAAAAACAAAACGAAGTTTTGCAGTCCAGAATCTTCGTTGATCGTATGGCTCATGTGGTGTCTCGATTCGTACCGTAATCCATTCAATGAGACATTAAGCATTGCTGCCATATGGCCAAGTCATCCTGCTGTGAAGAACAAACAGATTAGTTCACTTGAAATAACGTAGGTAGCTCAGACCTGAACTAGTGGTATGCTACAATAGAAAGTATAAAAGGAGGAAGGACTTACAAAAAAAAAAAAAAAGAAATTTTGCAGTATAGAATCTTCGTCGTTCGTATGGCTCATGTGGTGTCTCGTTCGTACCGTAATCCATTCAATGAGACATTGAGCATTGCTGCCATACGACCATGTCAATCTGCTGTGAATAACAAACAGATTAGTTGACTTTAAATAATGTAGATAGCTCGAACCTGAACTAGTAGTATTCTACAATAGAAAGTGTAAAAGGAGGAAGGACTTACAAAAAAAAAAGAAGTTTTGCAGTCCAGAATCTTCGTCGTTCATATGGCTGATGTGGTGTCTCATTTTGAACCGTAATCCATTCAATGAGACATTAAGCATTGCTGCCATATGACCATGCCACCCTTCTGTGAAGAACAAACAGATTAGTTGACTTTAAATAATGTAGGTAGCTCGAACCTAAACTAGTAGTTTGCTAAAATAGAAAGTATAAGACAACGAAGGACTTACAAAAAAAACCGAAGTTTTGCAGTCCAGAATCTTCGTCGTTCGTATGGCTGATGTGGTGTCTCGTTTTGTACCGTAATCCATTCAATGAGACATTAAGCATTGCTGCCATATGACCATGCCACCCTGCTGTGAAGAACAAACAGATAAGTTGACTTTAAGTAATGTACGTAGCTCGAACCTGAACCAGTAGTATGCTACAATAGAAGGTATAAAAAGAGGCTGGACTTACAAAAAAAACAGAAGTTTTGCAGTCCAGAATCTCCGTCGTTCGTATGGCTGAGGTGGTGTCTCGTTTCGTACCGTAATCCATTAAATGAGATATTAAGCAATCCTGCCATACGACAATGTCTCCCTGCTGTGAAGAACAAACAGATTAGTTGACTTTAAATAATGTAGGTAGCTCGAACCTAAACTAGTGGTATGCTACAATAGAAAGTATAAAACAAGGAAGGACTTACAAAAAAAACCGAAGTTTTGCAGTCCAGAATCTTCGTCGTTTGTATGGGTCATGTGGTGTCTCATTCGTACTGTAATCCATTCAATGAGACATTAAGCATTGCTGCCATACGAGCATGTCATCCTGATGTGAAGAACAAACAGATTAGTTCACTTTAAATAATGTAGGTAGCTCGAACCAGAACTAGTAGTATGCTACAATAGAAAGTATACAAGGAGGAAGGACTTACAAAAAAAAAAAAAAGAAGTTTTGCAGTCCAAAATCTTCGCCGTTTGTATCGCCCATGTGGTGTCTCCTTCGCACCGTAATCCACTCAATGAGACATTAAGCATTACAACCATACGACCATGTCACCCTGCTGTGAAGAACAAACAGATTAGTTGACTTTAATTAATGTAGGTACTCGAAACTGAACTAGTAAATTGTTATATAGAAAGTATAAAAGGAGGAAGGACTTAAAAAATAACAGAAGTTTTGCAGTCCAGAATCTTCATCGTTCGTATAGCTGAGGTGGTGTCCCGTTTCGTACCGTAATCCATTCAATGAGACATTAAGCATTGCTGCCATACGACCATGCCACCCTGCTGTGAAGAACAAACAGATTAGTTGACTTTAAATAATGTAGGTATCTCGAACCTGAACTAGTAATACGCTACAATAGAAAGTATAAAAAGAGGCTGGACTTACAAAAAAAACAGAAGTTTTGCAGTCCAGAATCTCCGTCGTACGTATGGCTGAGGTGGTGTCTCGTTTCATACCGTAATCCATTCAATGAGACATTAAGCATTGCTGCCATACGACCATGTCACCATGCTGTGAAGAACAAACACATTAGTTGACTTTAAATAATGTAGGTAGCTCGAACCTAAACTACTAGTATGCTACAATAGAAAGTATAAAAGGAGGAAGGACTTACAAAAAAAACCGAAGTTTAGCAGTCTAGAATCTTCGTTGTTCGTATGGCTCATGTGGTGTCTCATTCGTACCGTAATCCATTCAATGAGACATTAAGCATTGCTGCCATACGACCATGTCATCCTGCTGTGAAGAACAAACAGATTAGTTCACTTTAAATAATGGAGGTAGTTCGAACCTGAACTAGTAGAATGCTACAATAGAAAGTATAAAAGGACGAAGGACTTACAAAGAAAAAAAGAAGATTTCCAGTCCACAATCTTCGTCGTTTGTATGGACCATGTGGTGTCTCCTTCGTACCGTAATCCATTCAATGAGACATTAAGCATTGCTGCCATACGACCATGTCACCCTGCTGTGAAAACAAACAGATTAGTTGACTTTAAATAATGTAGACAGCTCTAACCTGAACTAGTAGTGTGCTACAATACAAAGTATAAAATGAGGAAGGACTTACAAAAAAAAACAGAAGTTTTGCAGTCCAGAATCTTCGTCTTTCGTATGGCTTAAGTGGTGTCTCTTTTCGTACCGTAATCCATTCAATGAGACATTAAGCATTGCTGCATTACGACCATGTCACCCTGCTGTGAACAACAAACAGATTTGTTGATTTAAATAATGTAGGTAGCTCGAACCTGAACTAGTATTATGCTACAATAGAAACTATAAAAGTAGGAAGGACTTACAAAAAAAAAAAGAAGTTTTGCAGTCCAGAATCTTCATCGTTCGTATGGCTGGTGTGGTGTCTCCTTTTGTATTGCAATCCATTCAATGAGACATTAAACATTGCTGCCATATGACCATGCCACCCTGCTGTGAAGAACAAACAGATTAGTTGACTTTAAATAATGTAGGTAGCTCGAACCTGAACCAGTAGTATGCTACAATAGAAAGTATAAAAAGAGGCTGGACTTACAAAAAAAACAGAAGTTTTGCAGTCCAGAATCTCCGTCGTTCGTATGGCTGAGGTGGTGTCTCGTTTCGTACCGTAATCCATTCAATGAGACATCAAGCAATCCTGCCATACGACAATGTCACCCTGCTGTGAAGAACAAACAGATTAGTTGACTTTAAATAATGTAGGTAGCTCGAACCTAAACTAGTAGTATGCTACAATAGAAAGTATAAAACAAGGAAGGACTTACAAAAAAAAACCGAAGTTTTGCAGTCCAGAATCTTCGTCGTTTGTATGGCTCATGTGGTGTCTCATTCGTACCGTAATCCATTCAATGAGACATTAAGCATTGGTGCCATACGACCATGTCATCCTGCTGTGAAGAACAAACAGATTAGTTGACTTTAAATAATGTAGGTAGCTCGAACCTGAACTAGTAGTAGGATACAATAGAAAGTATAAAAGGAGGAAGGACTTACAAAAAAAAAAAAAAAAAAATAAGTTTTGAAGTCCAGAATCTTCGTCGTTCGTATGGCTGATGTGGTGTCTTGTTTTGTACCGTAATCCATTCAATGAGACATTAACCATTGCTGCCATACGACCATGTCACCCTGCTGTGAAGAACAAACAGATTAGTTGACTTTAAATAATGTAGGTATCTCGAACCTGAACTAGTAGTACGCTACAATAGAAAGTATAAAAGGAGGCAGGACTTACAAAAAAAACAGAAGTTATCCAGTCCAGAATCTCCGTCGTACGTATGGCTGAGGTGGTGTCTCATTTCGTAACGTAATCCATTCAATGAGACATTAAGCAATCCTGCCATACAACAATGTCACCCTGCTGTGAAGAACAAACAGATTAGTTGACTTAGGATAATGTAGGTAGCTCGAACCTGAACTAGTAGTATGCTACAATAGAAAGTGTAAAAGGAGGAAGGACTTACAAAAAAAAAAAAAAAAAAAGAAGTTTTGCAGTCCAGAATCTTCGTCGATCGTATGGCTCATGTGATGTCTTGTTCGTACCGTAATCCATTCAATGAGACAATAGGTATTGCTGCCATACGACCATGTCACCATGCTGTGAAGAACAAAGAGATTAGTTGACTTTAAATAATGTAGGTAGCTCGAAACAAAACTAGTAGTATGCTACAATAGAAAGTATAAAAGGAGGAAGGACTTACAAAAAAAACCGAAGTTTAGCAGTCCAGAATCTTCGTTGTTCGTATGGCTCATGTGGTGTCTCATTCGTACCGTAATCCATTCAATGAGACATTAACAGATTAGTTAACTTAAAATAATGTAGGTAGCTCGAACCTCAACTAGTAGTATGCTACAATAGAAAGTATAAAAGGAGGAAGGACTTACAAAGAGAAAAAAAGAAGATTTCCAGTCCATAACCTTCGTCGTTTGTATGGCCCATGTGGTGTCGCCTTCGTACCGTAATCTATTCAATGAGACATTAAGCATTACTCCCATACGACCATGTCACCCTGCTGTGAAGAACAAACAGATTAGTTGACTTTAAATAATGTAGGTAGCTCGAACCTGAACTAGTAGTTTGCTATAATAGAAAGTATAAAAGGAGGAAGGACTTAAAAAATAACAGAAGTTTTGCAGTCCAGAATCTTCATCGTTCGTATGGCTGAGGTGGTGTCCCGTTTCGTACCGTAATCCATTCCATTAGACATTAAGCATTGCTGCATTACGACCATGTCACCCTGCTGTGAGGAACAAACAGATAAGTTGACTTTAAATAATGTAGGTAGCTCGAACCTGAACTAGTAGTAGGATACAATAGAAAGTATAAAAGGAGGAAGGACTTACAAAAAAAAAAAAAAAAAAAAGAAGTTTTGAAGTCCAGAAACTTCGTCGTTCGTATGGCTGATGTGGTGTCTCGTTTTGTACCGTAATCCATTCAATGAGACATTAAGCATTGCTGCCATATGACCATGCCACCCTGCTGTGAAGAACAAACAGATTTGTTGACTTTAAATAATGTAGGTAGCTCGAACCTGAACTAGTAGTATGCTACAATAGAAAGTATAAAAAGAGGCTGGACTTACAAAAAAAAACAGAAGTTTTGCAGTCCAGAATCTCCGTCGTTCGTATGGCTGAGGTGGTGTCTCGTTTCGTACCGTAATCCATTCAATGAGACATTAAGCATTGCTGCCATACGACCATGACACCCTGCTGTGAAAAACAAACAGATTAGTTGACTTTAAATAATGTTATTAGCTCGAACCTGAACTAGTAGTATGCTACAATGGAAAGTATAAAAGGAGGAAGGACTTACAAAAAAAAAGAAGTATTGCAGTCCAGAATCTTCTTCGTTCGTATGGCTCATGTGGTGTCTCATTCGTACCGTAATCCATTCAATGAGACATTAAGCATTGCTGCCATACGACCATGTCACACTGCTGTGAAGAACAAACAGATTAGTTGACTTTAAATAATGTAGGTAGCTCGAACCTCAACTAGTAGTAAGTTACAATAGAGAGTACTAAAAGGAGGAGGGACTTACAAAAAAAAAAAGAAGTTTTGCAGTCCAGAATCTTCGTCGTTCGTATGGCTGAGGTGGTGTCTCGTTTCGTACCGTAATCCATTCAATGAGACATTAAGCATTGCTTCCATATGACTATGTCACCCTGCTGTGAAGAACAAACAGATTATTTGAATTTAAATAATGTAGTTAGCTCGAACCTGAACGAGTAGTATGCTACAATAGAAAGTATAAAAGGGGAAAGGACTTACAAAAAAAAAGAAGTATTGCAGTCCAGAATCTTCGTCGTTCGTATGGCTAATGTGGTGTCTTGTTCGTACCGTAATCCATTCAATGAGACATTAAGCATTGCTGCCATATGACCATGTCACCCTGCTGTGAAGAACAAACAGATTAGTTGACTTTAAATAATGTAGGTAGCTCGAACCTGAACTAGTAGTATGTTACAATAGAAAGTATAAAAGGAGGAAGGACTTACAAAAAAAAATGAAGTTTTGCAATCCAGAATCTTCGACGTTCGTATAGCTCATGTGGTTTCTCGTTCGTACCGTAATCCATTCAATGAGACATTAAGCATTGCTGCCAACAATAGAAAGCATAAAAGGAGGAAGGACTTACAAAAAAAAAAAGAAGTTTTGCAGTCCACAATCTTCGTCATTCGTATGGCTGAGGTGGAGCCTCGTTTCGTACCGTAATCCATTCAATGAGACATTAAGCATTGCTGCCATACGACCATGACACACTGCTGTGAAAAACAAACAGATTAGTTGACTTTAAATAATGTTATTAGCTCGAACCTGAACTAGTAGTATGCTACAATGGAAAGTATAAAAGGAGGAAGGACTTACAAAAAAAAAGAAGTATTGCAGTCCAGAATCTTCTTCGTTCGTATGGCTCATGTGGTGTCTCATTCGTACCGTAATCCATTTAATGAGACATTAAGCATTGCTGCCATACGACCATGTCACACTGCTGTGAAGAACAAACAGATTAGTTGACTTTAAATAATGTAGTTAGCTCGAACCGCAACTAGTAGTAAGTTACAATAGAGAGTACTAAAAGGAGGAGGGACTTACAAAAACAAAAAAGAAGTTTTGCAGTCCAGAAACTTCGTCGTTCGTATGGCTGATGTGGTGTCTCGTTTTGTACCGTAATCCATTCAATGAGACATTAAGCATTGCTGCCATACGACCATGTCACACTGCTGTGAAGAACAAACAGATTAGTTGACTTTAAATAATGTAGGTAGCTCGAACCTGAACTAGTAGTATGTTACAATAGAAAGTATAAAAGGAGGAAGGACTTACAAAAAAAAAAGAAGTTTTGCAATCCAGAATCTTCGACGTTCGTATGGCTCATGTGGTTTCTCGTTCGTACCGTAATCCATTCAATGAGACATTAAGCATTGCTGCCAACAATAGAAAGCATAAAAGGAGGAAGGACTTACAAAAAAAAAAAGTAGTTTTGCAGTCCACAATCTTCGTCATTCGTATGGCTGAGGTGGAGCCTCGTTTCGTACCGTAATCCATTCAATGAGACATTAAGCAATCCTGCATTACGACAAGGTCACCCTGCTGTGAAGAACAAACTGATAAGTTGACTTTAAATAATGTAGGTAGCTCGAACCTGAACTAGTAGTATGCTACAATAGAATATATAAAAGGAGGAAGGACTTACAAAAAAAAAAAGAAGTTTTGCAGTCCAGAATCTTCGTCATTCGTATGGCTGAGGTGGTGCCTCGTTTCGTACCGTAATCCATTCAATGAGACATTAAGCAATCCTGCATTACGACAATGTAACCCTGCTGTGAAGAACAAACAGATTAGTTGACTTTAAATAATGTAGGTATTTGGAACCTGAAGTAGCACTATGTTACAATAGAAAGTATAAAAGGAGGAAGGACTTACAAAAAAAAGAAGCTTAGCAGTCCAGAATCTTCGTCATTCGTATGGCTGAGGTGGTGTCTCATTTCGTACCGTAATCCATTCAATGAGTCATTAAGCATTGCTGCCATACGACCATGTCACCCTGCTGTGAAGAACAAACAGATTAGTTTACTTTAAATAATGTAGGTAGCTCGAACCTGAACTAGTAGTAAGCTACAATAGAAAGTATAAAAGAGGAGGGACTTACAAAAAAAAAAAATGTTTTGCAGTCCAGAATATTCGTCGTTCGTATGGCTGAGGTGGTGTCTCGTTTCGTACCGTAATCCATTCAATGAGACATTAAGCATTGCTGCCATTTGACACTGTCACCCTGCTGTGTAGAACAAACAGATTAGTTGACTTTAAATAATGTAGGTAGCTCGAACCTGAACTAGTAGTATGCTACAATAGAAAATATAAAAGGAGGCTGGAATTACAAAAAAAAAACAGAAGTTTTGCAGTCCAGAATCTCCGTCGTTCGTATGGCTGAGGTGGTGTCTCGTTTCGTACCGTAATCCATACAATGAGACATTAAGCATTGCTGCCATACGACCATGTCACCCTGCTGTGAAGAACAAACAGATTAATTGACTTTAAATAATGTAGGTAGCTCGAAACTGAACTAGTAGTATGCTACAATAGAAAGTATACAACGAGGAAGGACTTACAAAAAAAAAGAAGTTTTGCAGTCCACAATCTTCGTCGTTCGTATGGCCCATGTTGTGTCTCCTTCGTACAGTAACCCATTCAATGAGGCATTAAGCATTGCTGCCATACGACCATGTCACCCTGCTGTGAAGAACAAACAGATTAGTTGACTTTAAATAATGTAGGTAGCTCGAACCTGAACTAGTAGAATGCTACAATAGAAAGTATAAAAGGAGGAAGGACTAAAAAAAAAAAAGGAGTTTTGCAGTCCAGAATCTTCATCGTTCGTATGGCTCATGTGGTGTCTCGTTCGTACCGTAATCCATTCAATGAGACATTAAGCATTGTTGCCATACGACCATGTCACCCTGCCGTGAAGAACAAACAGATTAGTTGACTTTAATTAATGTAGGGAGCTCTAACCTGAACTAGTAGTATGCTACAATAGAAAGTATAAAAGGAGGAAGGACTTACAAAAAAAAAAAAGAAGCTTTGCAGTCCACAATCTTCGTCGTTCGAATGGCTCATGTGGTGTCTCGTTTCGTACCTTAATCCATTTAATGAGACATTAAGCATTGCTGCCATACGACCATGTCACCCTGCTGTGAAGAACAAACAGATTAGTTGACTTTAAATATTGTAGGTAGCTCGAACCTGAACTAGTAGTAAGTTACAATAGAGAGTATTAAAAGGAGGAGGGACTTACAAAAAAAAGAAGTACTGCAGTCCAGAATCTTCGTCGTTCGTATGGCTGAGGTGGTGTTTCTTTCGTACCGTAATCCATTCAATGAAACATTAAGCATTGCTGACATACGACCATGTCACCCTGCTGTGAAGAACAAACAGATTAGTTGACTTTAAATAATGTAGGTAGCTCGAACCTGAACTAGTAGTATGCTACAATAGAAAGTACAAAACGAAGAAGGACTTAAAAAAAAAGAAGTTTTGCAGTCCAGAATCTTCGTCGTTCGTATGGCCCATGTGGTGTCTCCTTCTTACAGTAATCCATTCAATGAGGCATTAAGCATTGCTGCCATACGACCATGTCACCCTGCTGTGAAAAACAAACAGATTAGTTGACTTTAAATAATGTAGGTAGCTCGAACCTGAACTAGTAGTATGTTACAATAGAAAGTATAAAAGGAGGAAGGACTTACAAAAAAAAAAAATTTTTGCAGTCCTGACTCTTCGTCGTTCGTATGGCTCATGTGGTGTCTCGTTCGTACCGTAATCCATTCAATGAGACATTAAGCATTGCTTCCGTACGACCATGTCACCCTGCTGTGAAGAACAAACAGATTAGTTGACAATATATAATGTAGGTTTTTTGAACTTGAAGTAGTAGTATGTTACAATAGACAGTATAAAAGGAAGAAGGACTTAAAAAAAAAAGAATTTTTGCAGTCCAGAATCTTCGTCGTTCGTATGGCTCAGGTGGTGTCTCGTTTTGTACCGTAATCCATTCAATGAGACATTAAGCATTGCTGCCATACGACCATGTCACCCAGCTGTGAAGAACAAACAGATTAGTTGACTTTAAATAATGTAGGTAGCTCGAACCTGAACTAGAAGTATGCTACAATAGAAAGTATAAAACGAGGAAGGACTTACAAAAAAAAAGAAGTTTTGCAGTCCAGAATCTTCGTCGATAGTATGGCCCATGTGGTGTCTCCTTCGTACAGTAATCCATTCAATGAGGCATTAAGCATTGCTGCCATACGACCAGGTCACCCTGCTGTGAAGAACAAACAGATTAGTTGACTTTAAATAATGTAGGTAGCTCAAACCTGAACTAGTAGTATGCTACAATAGAAAGTATAAAAGGAGGGAGGACTTACAAAAAAAAAAAAGAAATTTTGCAGTCCAGAATCATCGTCGTTCGTATGGCCCATGTGGTGTGTCCTTCGTACAGTAATCCATTCAATGAGGTATTAAGCATTGCTGCCATATGACTATGTCACCCTGCTGTGAAGAACAAACACATTAGTTGACTTTAAATAATGTAGGTATTTTGAACCTGATGTAGTAGTGTGTAACAATAGACAGTATAAAAGGGGGAAGGACTTAAAAAAAAAAGAATTTTTGCAGTCCAGAATCTTCGTCGTTCGTATGGCTCAGGTGGTGTCTCGTTTTGTACCGTAATCCATTCAATGAGACATTAAGCATTGCTGCCATACGACCATGTCACCCAGCTGTGAAGAACAAACATATTAGTTGACTTTAAATAATGTAGGTAGCTCGAACCTGAACTAGAAGTATGCTACAATAGAAAGTATAAAACGAGGAAGGACTTAAAAAAAAAAGAATTTTTGCAGTCCAGAATCTTCGTCGTTCGTATGGCCCATGTGGTGTCTCCTTCGTACAGTAATCCATTCAATGAGGCATTAAGCATTGCTGCATTACGACCATGTCACCCTGCTGTGAGGAACAAACAGATTAGTTGACTTTAAATAATGTAGGTAGCTCAAACCTGAACTAGTAGTATGCTACAATAGAAAGTATAAAAGGAGGAAGGTCTTACAAAAAAAAACAGAAATTTCGCAGTCCACAATCTTCGTCGTTCAGATGTCTGAGGTGGTGTCTCGTTTCGTACCGTAAACCATTCAATGAGACATTAAGCATTGCTGTCATACGACAATGTCACCCTGCTGTGAAGAACAAACACATTAGTTGACTTTAAATAATGTAGGTATTTTGAAAATGAAGTAGTAGTATGTTACAATAGAAAGTATAAAAGGAGGAAGGACTTACAAAAAAAAAAAAAGAAGTATTGCAGTCCAGAATCTTCATCGTTCGTATGGCTGAGGTGGTGTCTCGTTTCGTACCGTAATCCATTCAATGAGACATTAAGCAATCCTGCATTACGACAATGTCACCCTGCTGTGAAGAACAAAAAGATTAGTTGACTTTAAATAATGTAGGTAGCTCGAACCTGAACTAGTAGTATGCTACAATAGAAAGTACAAAACGAAGAAGGACTTACAAAAAACAGAAGTTTTGCAGTCCAGAATCTTCGTCGTTCGTATGGCCCATGTGGTGTCTCCTTCGTACAGTAATCCATTCAATGAGGCATTAAGCATTGCTGCATTACGACCATGTCACCCTGCTGTGAGGAACAAACAGATTAGTTGACTTTAAATAATGTAGGTAGCTCAAACCTGAACTAGTAGTATGCTACAATAGAAAGTATAAAAGGAGGAAGGTCTTACAAAAAAAACAGAAATTTCGCAGTCCACAATCTTCGTCGTTCAGATGTCTGAGGTGGTGTCTCGTTTCGTACCGTAAACCATTCAATGAGACATTAAACATTGCTGCCATACGACCATGTCTCCGTGCTGTGAAGAACAAACAGATTAGTTGACTTTAAATAATGTAGGTAGCTCGAACCTGAACTAGTAGTATGTTACAATAGAAAGTATAAAAGGAGGAAGGAATTACAAAAAAAAATGTTTTGCAGTCCAGAATCTTCGTCGTTCGTATGGTTCAGGTGGTGTCTCGTTTCGTACCGTAATCGATTCTATGAGACATTAAGCATTGCTGCCATACGACCATGTCACCCTGCTGTGAAGAACAAACAGATTAGTTGACAATAAATAATGTTGGTATTTTGAACCTGAAGTAGTAGTATGTTACAATAGAAAGTATAAAAGGAGGAAGGACATACAAAAAAAAAAAAAAAAAAAAAAAAAAAAAAGATTTGCAGTCCAGAATCTTCGTCGTTCGTATGGCTGAGGTGGTGTCTCGTTTCATACCGTAATCTATTCAATGAGACATTAAGCATTGCTGCCATACGACCATGTCACCCTGCTGTGAAAAACAAACAGATTAGTTGACGTTAAATAATGTAGGTATTTTGAACCTGAAGTAGTAGTATGTTACAATTGAAAGTATAAAAGGAGGAAGGACTTACAAAAAAAAAAAAAGAAGTTTTGCAGTCCAGAATCTTCGTCGTTCGTATAGCTGACGTGGTGTCTCGTTTAGTATAGTAATCCATTCAATGAGACATTAAGCATTGCTGCCATACGACCATGTCACCCTACTTTGAAGAACAAACAGATTAGTTGTCTTCAAATAATGTAGGTAGCTTGAACCTGAACTAGTAGTATGCTACAATAGAAAGTATAAGAGGAGGAAGGACTTACAAAAAAAAAAGAACTTTTGAAGTCCAGTATCTTCGTCGTTCGTTTGGAATAGGTGGTGTCTCGTTTCGTACCGTAATCCATTCAATGAGACATTAAGCATTGCTGCCATACGACAATGTCACCCTGCTGTGAAGAACAAACACATTAGTTGACTTTAAATAATGTAGGTATTTTGAAAATGAAGTAGTAGTATGTTGCAATAGAAAGTATAAAAGGAGGAAGGACTTACAAAAAAAAAAAAAGAAGTTTTGCAGTCCAGAATCTTCATCGTTCGTATGGCTGAGGTGGTGTCTCGTTTCGTACCGTAATGCATTCAATGAGACATTAAGCAATCCTGCATTACGACAATGTCACCCTGCTGTGAAGAACAAAAAGATTAGTTGACTTTAAATAATGTAGGTAGCTCAAACCTGAACTAGAAGTATGCTACAATAGAAAGTATAAAACGAGGAAGGACTTACAAAAAAAAAGAAGTTTTGCAGTCCAGAATCTTCGTCGTTCGTATGGCTGACGTGGTGTCTCGTTTAGTATAGTAATCCATTCAATGAGACATTAAGCATTGCTGCCATACGACCATGTCACCCTGCTGTGAAGAACAAACAGATTAGTTGACTTTAAATAATGTAGGTAGCTTGAAACTGAACTAGCAGTATGCTACAATAGATAGTATTAAAGGAGGAAGGACTTACAAAAAAAAAAGAAGTTTCGCAGTCCAGAATCTTCGTCGTTCGTATGGTTCAGGTGGTGTCTCGTTTCGTACTGTAATCGATTCTATGAGACATTAAGCATTGCTGCCATACGACCATGTCACCCTGCTGTGAAGAACTAACAGATTAGTTGACTTTAAATAATGTAGGTAGCTCGAACCTGAACTAGTAGTAAGCTACAATAGAAAGTATAAAAGGAGGAGGGACTTACAAAAAAGAGATGTCTTGCTGTCCAGAATCTTCGTCGTTCGTATGGCTGAGGTGGTGTCTCGTTTCGTACCGTAATCCATTCAATTTGACATTAAGCATTGCTGCCATACGACCATGGAACCCTGCTGTGAAGATCAAACAGATTAGTTGACTTTAAATAATGTAGGTATTTTGAACCTGAAGTAGTAGTATGTTACAATAGAAAGTATAAAAGGAGGAAGGACTTACAAAAAAAAAAAAAAAAGTTTTGCAGTCCAGAATCTTCGTCGTTCGTATGGCTGACGTGGTGTCTCGTTTAGTATAGTAATCCATTCAATGAGACATTAAGCATAGCTGCCATACGACCATGTCACCCTGCTGTGAAAAACAAAAAGATTAATTGACTTTAAATATTGAAGGTAGCTCAAACCTGAACTAGAAGTATGCTACAATAGAAAGTATAAAACGAGGAAGGACTGACAAAAAAAAAAGAAGTTTTGCAGTCCAGAATCTTCGTCGTTCGTATGGCCCATGTGGTGTCTCCTTCGTACAGTAATCCATTCAATGAGGCATTAAGCATTGCTGCCATACGACCATGTCACCCTGCTGTGAAGAACAAACAGATTAGTTGACTTTAAATAATGTAGGTAGCTCGAACCTGAACCAGCAGTAACTTACAATATAGAGTATAAAAGGAGGAGGGACTTACAAAGAAAACAAAAGTTTCGCAGTCCACAATGTTCGTCGTTCGTATGTCTGAGGTGGTGTCTTGTTTCGTACCGTAATCCATTCAATGAGACATTAAGCATTGCTGCCATACGACCATGTCACCCTGCTGTGAAGAACAAACAGATTAGTTGACTTTAAATAATGTAGGTTGCTCGAACCAGAACTATTAATATACTACAATAGAAAGCATAAAAGGATGAAGGACTTGCAAAAAAAAAAGAAGTTTTGAAGTCCAGTATCTTCGTCGTTCGTATGGCTCAGGTGGTGTCTCGTTTCGTACCGTAATCCATTCAATGAGACATTAAGCTTTGCTGCCATACCACCATGTCACCCTGCTGTGAAGAACAAACAGATTAGTTGACTTTAAATAATGTAGGTAGCTCGAAACTGAACTAGTAGTATGCTACAATAGATAGTATAAAAGGAGGAAGGACTTACAAAAAAAAAAGAAGTTTCGCAGTCCAGAAACTTCGTCGTTCGTATGGTTCAGGTGGTGTCTCGTTTCGTACCGTAATCGATTCTATGAGACATTAAGCATTGCTGCCACACGACCATGTCACCCTGCTGTGAAGAACAAACAGATTAGTTGACTTTAAATAATGTAGGTATTTTGAACCTGAAGTAGTAGTATGTTACAATAGAAAGTATAAAAGGAGGAAGGACTTACAAAAAAAAAAAAAAGTTTTGCAGTCCAGAATCTTCGTCGTACGTATGGCTGAGGTGGTGTCTCGTTTCGTACCGTAATCCATTCAATTTGACATTAAGCATTGCTGCCATACGACCATGTCACCCTGCTGTGAAGATCAAACAGATTAGTTGACTTTAAATAATGTAGGTATTTTGAACCTGAAGTAGTAGTATGTTACAATAGAAAGTATAAAAGGAGGAAGGACTTACAAAAAAAAAAGAAGTTTCGCAGTCCAGAATCTTCGTCGTTCGTATGGATCAGGTGCTGTCTCGTTTCGTACAGTAATCCATTCAATGAGACATTAAGCATTGCTGCCATACGACCATGTCACCCTGCTGTGAAAAACAAACAGATTAGTTGACTTTAAATAATGTAGGTAGCTCGAAACTCAACTAGTAGTATGCTACAATAGAAAGTATAAAAGTAGGAAGGACTTACAAAAAAAAAAAAGGAGATTTGCAGTCCAGAAACTTCGTCGTTCGTATGGCTGAGGTTGTGCCTCGTTTTGTACCGTAATCCATTCAATGAGACATTAAGCATTGCTGCCATACGACCGTGTCACCGTGCTGTGAAGAACAAACAGATTAGTTGAATTTAAATAATGTAGGTAGCTCGAACCTGAACTAGTAGTTTGCTACAATAGAAAGTATTAAAGGAGAAAGGACTTACAAAAAAAATAGAAGTTTTGCAGTCCGGAATCTACGTCGTTCGTATGGCTGAGGTGGTGTCGCGTTTCGTACCGTAATCCATTCAATGAGACATTAAGCATTGCTGCCATATGACCATGTCACCCTGCTGTGAAGAACAAACAGATTAGCTGACTTTAAATAATGTAGGTATTTTGAAGCTGAAGTAGTAGTATGTTACAAAAGAAAGTATAAAAGAGGAAGGACTTACAAAGAAAAACAAGTTTCGCAGTCCAGAAACTTCGTCGTTCGTATGGCTGAGGTGGTGTCTCGTTTCGTACCGTAATCCATTCAATGAGACATTAAGCATTGCTGCCATATGACCATGTCACCCTGCTGTGAAGAACAAACAGATTAGTTGACTTTAAATAATGTAGGTAGCTCGAACCTGAACTAGTAGTATGCTACAATAGAAATTATAAAAGGAGGAAGGAATTACAGAATAAAAAGAAGTTTTGCAGTCCAGAATCATCATCGTTCGTATGGCTGAGGTGGTGTCTCCTTTCGTACTGTAATCCATTCAATGAGACATTAAGCATTGCTGCCATACGATCATCTCACCCTGTTGTGAAGAACAAACAGATTAGTTGACGTTAAATAATGTAGGTAGCTCGAACCTGAACTGGTAGAATGTTACAATAGAAAGTATAAAAGGAGGAAGGACTTAAAAAAAAAAGAATTTTTGCAGTCCAGAATCTTCGTCGTTCGTATGGCCCATGTGGTGTCTCGTTTCGTACCATAATACATTCAATGAGACACCAAGCATTGCTGCCCTACGACCATGTCACCCTGCTGTGAAGAACAAACAGATTAGTTGACTTTAAATAATGTAGGTAGCTCGAACCTGAACTAGTATTAAGCTACAATAGAAAGTATAAAATGAGGAGGGACTTACAAAAAAAAAAGAAGTTTTGCTGTCCAGAATCTTAGTTGTTCGTATGGCTCAGGTGGTGTCTCGCTTCGTACCGTAATCCATTCAATGAGACATCAAGCATTGCTGCCCTACGACCATGTCACCCTGCTGTGAAGAACAAACAGATTAGTTGACTTTAAATAATGTAGGTAGCTCGAACCTGAACTAGTAGTATACTACAATAGAAAGTATAGAAGGAGGAAGGAATTACAAAAAAAAAAGAAGTTTTGCAGTCCAGAATCTTCGTCGTTCGTATGGCTCAGCTGGTGTCTCGTTTCGTACTGTAATCCATTCAATGAGACATTAAGCATTGCTGCCATACGACCATGTCACCCAGCTGTTAAGAACAAACAGATTAGTTGACTTTAAATAATGTAGGTAGCTCGAACCTCAACTAGTAGTATGCTACAATAGAAAGTATAAAAGGAGGAAGGACTTACAGAAAAACAAAAGGAGATTTGCAGTCCAGAAACTTCGTCGTTCGTATGGCTGAGGTTGTGCCTCATTTCGTACCGTAATCCATTCAATGAGACATTAAGCATTGCTGCCATACGACCATGTCACCCTGCTGTGAAGAACAAACAGATTAGTTGACTTTAAATAATGTAGGTAGCTCGAACCTGAACTAGTAGTATGCTACAATAGAAAGTATAAAACGAGGAAGGAATTACAAAAAAAAAAAAGAAGTTTTGCAGTCCAGAATCTTCGTCGTTCGTATGGCTCAGGTGGTGTCTCGTTTCGTACCGCAATCCATTCAATGAGACATCAAGCATTGCTGCCATACGACCATGTCACCCTGCTGTGAAGAACAAACAGATTAGTTGACTTTAAATAATGTAGGTAGCTCGAACCTGAACTAGTAGTTTGCTACAATAGAAAGTATTAGAGGAGAAAGGACTTACAAAAAAAATAGAAGTTTTGCAGTCCGGAATCTACGTCGTTCGTATGGCTGAGGTGGTGTCGCGTTTCGTACCGTAATCCATTTAATGAGACATTAAGCATTGCTGCCATACGACCATGTCACCCTGCTGTGAAGAACAAACAGATTAGCTGACTTTAAATAATGTAGGTATTTTGAAGCTGAAGTAGTAGTATGCTACAATAGAAAGTATAAAAGGAGGAAGGAATTACAAAAAAAAAAAAGAAGTTTTGCAGTCCAAGAATCTTCGTCGTTCCTATGGCTCAAGTGGTCTCTCGTTTCGTACTGTAATCCATTCAATGAGACATTAAGCATTGCTGCCATACGACCATGTCACCCTGTTGTGAAGAACAAACAGATTAGTTGACGTTAAATAATGTAGGTAACTCGAACCTGAACTGGTAGTATGTTACAATAGAAAGTATAAAAGGAGGAAGGACTTAAAAAAAAATAGAATTTTTGCAGTCCAGAATCTTCGTCGTTCGTATGGCCCATGTGGTGTCTTGTTTCGTACCATAATACATTCAATGAGACATCAAGCATTGCTGCCCTACGACCATGTCACCCTGCTGTGAAGAACAAACAGATTAGTTGACTTTAAATAATGTAGGTAGCTCGAACCTGAACTAGTAGTATGTTACAATAGACAGTACAAAAGGAGGATGGACTTAGAAAAAAAAAAAAAAAAACATTTGCAGTCCAGAAAGTTCGTCGTTCGTATGGCTGAGGTTGTGCCTCGTTTCGTACCGTAAACCATTCAATGAGACATTAAGCATTGCTGCCATACGACCATGTCACTGTGCTGTGAAGAACAAACAGATTAGTTGAATTTAAATAATGTAGGTAGCTCGAACCTGAACTAGTAGTTTGCTACAATAGAAAGTATTAAAGGAGAAAGGACTTACAAAAAAAATAGAAGTTTTGCAGTCCGGAATCTACGTCGTTCGTATGGCTGAGGTGGTGTTGCGTTTCGTACCGTAATCCATTCAATGAGACATTAAGCATTGCTGCCATACGACCATGTCACCCTGCTGTGAAGAACAAACAGATTAGTTGACTTTAAATAATGTAGGTAGCTCGAACCTGAACTAGTAGTATGCTACAATACAAAGTATAAAAGGAGGAAGGACTTACAAAAAAAAAGAAGTTTTGCAGTCCAGAAACTTCGTCGTTCGTATGGCTGAGGTTGTGCCAAGTTTCGTACCGTAATCCATTCAATGAGACATTAAGCATTGCTGCCATACGAACATGTCACCATGCTGTGAAGAACAAACAGATTAGCTGACTTTAAATAATGTAGGTATTTTGAAGCTGAAGTAGTATTATGTTATAATAGAAAAAATAAAAGAGGAAAGACTTACAAAAAAAAAGATGTTTCGCAGTCCAGAATCATCGTCGTTCGTATGGCTGAGGTGGTGTCTCGTTTCATACCGTAATTCATTCAATGAGACATCAAGCATTGCTGCCATACGACCATGTCATTCTGCTGTGAAGAACAAACACATTAGTTGACTTTAAATAATGTAGGTAGCTCGAACTTGAACTAGTAGTATGTTACAACTGAAAGTATAAAAGGAGGAAGGACTTAAAAGAAAAAAGAATTTTTGCATTCCAGAATCTTCGTCGTTCGTATGGCTCAGGTAATGTCTCGTTTCGTACTGTAATCCATTCAATAAGACATTAAGCATTGCTGCCATACGACCATGTCACCATGCTGTGAAGAACAAACAGATTAGTTGACTTTAAATAATGTAGGTATTTTGAAGCTGAAGTAGTAGTATGTTACAACAGAAAGTATAAAAGAGGTCGGACTTACAAACAAAAAGAAGTTTCGCAGTCCAGAATCTTCGTCGTTCGTATGGCTCAGGTGGTGTCTCGTTTCGTCCCGTAATCCATTCAATGAGACATTAAGCATTGCTGCCATAAGTCCACGTCACCCTGCTGTGAAGAACAAACAGATTAGTTGACTTTAAATAATGTAGGTAGCTCGAACCTGAACTAGTAGTATGTTACAATAGAAAGTATAAAAGGAGGAAGGAGTTAAAAAAAAAAAAGAATTTGCAGTCCAGAATCTTCGTCGTTCGTATGGCTGAGGTGGTGTCTCGTTTCGTACCGTAATCCATTCAATGAGACATCAAGCATTGCTGCAGTACAACCATGTCACACTGCTGTGAAGAACAAACAGATTAGTTGAAGTTAAATAATAAAGGTAGGTCGAAGCTGAACTAGTAGTATGCTACAATAAAAAGTATAAAAGGACGAAGGACTTACAAAAAACAAAAGAAGTTTTGCAGTCCAGAATCTTCGTCGTTTGTATGGCTGAGTTGGTGTCTCGTTTCGTACCGTAATCCATTCAATGAGACATCAAGCATTGCTGCAGTACAACCATGTCACACTGCTGTGAAGAACAAACAGATTAGTTGAAGTTAAATAATAAAGGTAGGTCGAAGCTGAACTAGTAGTATGCTACAATAAAAAGTATAAAAGGACGAAGGACTTACAAAAAACAAAAGAAGTTTTGCAGTCCAGTATCTTCATCATTCGTATGGCTCAGGTGGTGTCTCGTTTCGTACCGTAATCCATTCAATGAGACATTAAGCATTACTGCCATACCACCATGTGACCCTGTTTTGAAGAACAAACAGATTAGTTGACTTTAAATAATGTACGTAGCTCGAACCTGAACTAGTAGTATGTTACAATAGAAAGTACAAAAGGAGGATGGACTTACAAAAAAATAGAAGTTTTGCAGTCCAGAATCTTCGTCGTTCGTATGACACATGTGGTGTCTCGTTTAGTACCGTAATCCATTCAATGAGAAATTAAGCATTGCTGCCATATGACCATGTCAAACTGCTGTGAAGAACAAACAGATTAGTTGACGTTAAATAATGAAGGTAGCTGGAACCTGAACTAGTAGTATGCTACAATAAAAAGTAAAAAAGGAGGAAGGACTTACAAAAAAAAAATAAAGAAGTTGTGCAGTCCAAAATCTTTGTCGTTCGTATGGCTGAGTTGGTGTCTCGTTTCGTACCGTAATCCATTCAATGAGACATTAAGCATTGCTGCCATACGACCATGTCACCCTGCTGAGAAGAACAAACAGATTAGCTGACTTTAAGTAATGTAGGTAGCTCGAAACCGGAACTAGCAGTATGTTACAATAGAAAGTATAAAAGGATGAAGGACTTACAAAAAAAAAGCAGTTTTGCACTCCGGAAGATTCGTCGTTCGTATGGCTGAGTTGGTGTCTCGTTTCGTACCGTAATCCATTCAATGAGACATTAAGCACTGCTGCCATACGACCATGTCACCCTGCTGTGAAGAACAAACAGATTAGTTGACTTTAAATAATGTAGGTAGCTCGAACCTGAACTAGTAGTATGTTACAATAGAAAGTATAAAAGGATGAAGGACTTACAAAAAAAAAGAAGTTTTGCAGTCCGGAATCTTCGTCGTTCGTATGACTGAGGTGGTGTCTCGTTTCGTACCGCAATCCATTCAATGAGACATTAAGCATTGCTGCCATACAACCATGTCACGCTGCTGTGAAGAACAAACAGATTACTTGACATTAAATAATGTTGGTAGTTCGTACCTGAACTAGTAGTATGTTACAATAGAATGTATGAAAGGAGGAAAAACTTACAAAAAAAAAAGAAATTTTGCAGTCCAGAATCTTCGTCGTTCGTATGGCTGAGGTGGTGTCGCGTTTCGTACCGTAATCCATTCAATGAGACATTAAGCATTGCTGCCATACGACCATGTCACCCTGCTGTGAAGAACAAACAGATTAGCTGACTTTAAATAATGTAGGTATTTTGAAGCTGAAGTAGTAGTATGTTACAATAGAAAGTATAAAAGAGGAACGACTTACAAAAAAAAAGAAGTTTCGCAGTCCAGAAACTTCGTCGTTCGTATGGCTGAGGTGGTGTCTCGTTTCGTACCGTAATCCATTCAATGAGACATTAAGCATTGCTGCCATACGACCATGTCACCCTGCTGTGAAGAACAAACAGATTAGTTGACTTTAAATAATGTAGGTAGCTCGAACCTGAACCAGTAATATGCCACAATAGAAAGTATAAAAGGAGGAAGGAATTACAAAAAAAAAAAAGAAGTTTTGCAGTCCAGAATCTTCGTCGTTCGTGTGGCTGAGGTGGTGTCTCGTTTCGTACCGTAATCCATTTAATGAGACATCAAGCATTGCTGCCCTACGACCATGTCACCCTGCTGTGAAGAACAAACAGATTAGTTGACTTTAAATAATGTAGGTAGCTCGAACCTGAACTAGTAGTATGCTACAATAGAAAGTATAGAAGGAGGAAGGAATTACAAAAAAAAAAGAAGTTTTGCAGTCCAGAATCTTCGTCGTTCGTATGGCTCAGGTAGTGTCTCGTTTCGTACTGTAATCCATTCAATGAGACATTAAGCATTGCTGCCATACGACCATGTCACATAGCTGTGAAGAACAAACAGATTAGTTGACTTTAAATAATGTAGGTAGCTCGAACCTCAACTAGTAGTATGCTACAATAGAAAGTATAAAAGGAGGAAGGACTTACAAAAAAAAAAAAGGAGATTTGCTGTCCAGAAACTTCGTCGTTCCTATTGCTGAGGTTGTGCCTCGTTTCGTACCGTAATCCATTCAATGAGACATTAAGCATTGTTGCCATACGACCATGTCACCCTGCTGTGAAGAACAAACAGATTAGTTGACTTTAAATAATGTAGGTAGCTCGAACCTCAACTAGTAGTATGCTACAATAGAAAGTATAAAAGGAGGAATGACTTACAAAAAAAAAAAAGGAGATTTGCAGTCCAGAAACTTCGTCGTTCGTATGGCTGAGGTTGTGCCTCGTTTCGTACCGTAATCCATTCAATGAGACATTAAGCATTGCTGCCATACGACCATGTCACCCTGCTGTGAGGAACAAACAGATTAGTTGACTTTAAATAATGTAGGTAGCTCGAACCTGAACTAGTAGTATGCTACAATAGAAAGTATAAAATGAGGAAGGAATTACAAAAAAAAAAGAAGTTTTGCAGTCCAGAATCTTTGTCGTTCGTATGGCTCAGGTGGTGTCTCGTTTCGTACCGCAGTCCATTCAATGAGACATCAAGCATTGCTGCCATACGACCATGTCACCCTGCTGTGAAGAACAAACAGATTAGTTGACTTTAAATAATGTAGGGAGCTCGAACCTGAACTAGTAGTATGCTAAAATAGAAAGTATAAAAGGAGGAAGGACTTAGAAAAAAAAAAAAAAAAAACATTTGCAGTCCAGAAACTTCGTCGTTCGTATGGCTGAGGTTGTGCCTCGTTTCGTACCGTAAACCATTCAATGAGACATTAAGCATTGCTGCCATACGACCATGTCACTGTGCTGTGAAGAACAAACAGATTAGTTGAATTTAAATAATGTAGGTAGCTCGAACCTGAACTAGTAGTTTGCTACAATAGAAAGTATTAAAGGAGAAAGGACTTACAAAAAAAATAGAAGTTTTGCAGTCCGGAATCTACGTCGTTCGTATGGCTGAGGTGGTGTCGCGTTTCGTACCGTAATCCATTCAATGAGACATTAAGCATTGCTGCCATACGACCATGTCACCCTGCTGTGAAGAACAAACAGATTAGTTGACTTTAAATAATGTAGGTATTTTGAAGCTGAAGTAGTAGTATGCTACAATAGAAAGTATAAAAGGAGGAAGGAATTACAAAAAAAAAAGAAGTTTTGCAGTCCAGAATCTTCGTCGTTCCTATGGCTCAGGTGGTGTCTCGTTTCGTACTGTAATCCATTCAATGAGACATTAAGCATTGCTGCCATACGACCATGTCACCCTGTTGTGAAGAACAAACAGATTAGTTGACGTTAAATAATGTAGGTAGCTCGAACCTGAACTGGTAGTATGTTACAATAGAAAGTATAAAAGGAGGAAGGACTTAAAAAAAAATAGAATTTTTGCAGTCCAGAATCTTCGTCGTTCGTATGGCCCATGTGGTGTCTCGTTTCGTACCATAATACATTCAATGAGACATCAAGCATTGCTGCCCTACGACCATGTCACCCTGCTGTGAAGAACAAACAGATTAGTTGACTTTAAATAATATAGGTAGCTCGAACCTGAACTAATATTATGTTACAATTGAAAGTATAAAAGGAGGAGGAACTTACAAAAAAAAAAAGAAGTTTTGCCGTCCAGAATCTTAGTCGTATGTATGGCTCAGGTGGTGTCTCGTTTCGCACCGTAATCCATTCAATGAGACATTAAGCACTGCTGCCATACGACCATGACACCCTGCTGTGAAGAACAAACAGATTAGTTGAATTTAAATAATGTAGGTAGCTAAAACCTGAACTAGTAGTTTGCTACAATAGAAAGTATTATAGGAGGAAGGATTTACAAAAAAAAACAGAAGTTTTGCAGTCCGGAATCTTCGTCGTTCGTATGGCTGTGGTGGTGTGTCGTTTCGTACCGTAATCCATTCAATGAGACATTAAGCATTGCTGTCATACGACCATGTCACCCTGCTGTGAAGAACAAACAGATTAGCTGACTTTAAATAATGTAGGTATTTTGAAACTGAAGTAGTAGTATGTTACAATTGAAAGTAAAAAAGAGGAAGGACTTAACTAAAAAAAAGAAGTTTCGCAGTCCAGAATCTTCGTCGTTCGTATGGCTGAGGTGGTGTCTCGTTTCGTACCGTAATCCATTCAATGAGACATTAAGCATTGCTGCCATACGACCATGTCACCCTGCTGTGAAGAACAAACAGATTAGTTGACTTTAAATAATGTAGGTAGCTCGAACCTGAACTAGTAGTATGCTACAATACAAAGTATAAAAGGAGGAAGGACTTACAAAAAAAAAGAAGTTTTGCAGTCCAGAAACTTCGTCGTTCGTATGGCTGAGGTTGTGCCAAGTTTCGTACCGTAATCCATTCAATGAGACATTAAGCATTGCTGCCATACGAACATGTCACCATGCTGTGAAGAACAAACAGATTAGCTGACTTTAAATAATGTAGGTATTTTGAAGCTGAAGTAGTATTATGTTATAATAGAAAAAATAAAAGAGGAAAGACTTACAAAAAAAAAGATGTTTCGCAGTCCAGAATCATCGTCGTTCGTATGGCTGAGGTGGTGTCTCGTTTCGTACCGTAATTCATTCAATGAGACATCAAGCATTGCTGCCATACGACCATGTCACCCTGCTGTGAAGAACAAACACATTAGTTGACTTTTAATAATGTAGGTAGCTCGAACTTGAACTAGTAGTATGTTACAACTGAAAGTATAAAAGGAGGAAGGACTTAAAAGAAAAAAGAATTTTTGCATTCCAGAATCTTCGTCGTTCGTATGGCTCAGGTGATGTCTCGTTTCGTACTGTAATCCATTCAATAAGACATTAAGCATTGCTGCCATACGACCATGTCACCATGCTGTGAAGAACAAACAGATTAGTTGACTTTAAATAATGTAGGTATTTTGAAGCTGAAGTAGTAGTATGTTACAACAGAAAGTATAAAAGAGGTCGGACTTACAAACAAAAAGAAGTTTCGCAGTCCAGAATCTTCGTCGTTCGTATGGCTCAGGTGGTGTCTCGTTTCGTCCCGTAATCAGTTCAATGAGACATTAAGCATTGCTGCCATACGTCCACGTCACCCTGCTGTGAAGAACAAACAGATTAGTTGACTTTAAATAATGTAGGTAGCTCGAACCTGAACTAGTAGTATGTTACAATAGAAAGTATAAAAGGAGGAAGGAGTTAAAAAAAAAAAAAGAATTTGCAGTCCAGAATCTTCGTCGTTCGTATGGCTGAGGTTGTGCCTCGTTTCGTACCGTAAACCATTCAATGAGACATTAAGCATTGCTGCCATACGACCATGTCACTGTGCTGTGAAGAACAAACAGATTAGTTGAATTTAAATAATGTAGGTAGCTCGAACCTGAACTAGTAGTTTGCTACAATAGAAAGTATTAAAGGAGAAAGGACTTACAAAAAAAATAGAAGTTTTGCAGTCCGGAATCTACGTCGTTCGTATGGCTGAGGTGGTGTCGCGTTTCGTACCGTAATCCATTCAATGAGACATTAAGCATTGCTGCCATACGACCATGTCACCCTGCTGTGAAGAACAAACAGATTAGTTGACTTTAAATAATGTAGGTATTTTGAAGCTGAAGTAATAGTATGCTACAATAGAAAGTATAAAAGGAGGAAGGAATTACAAAAAAAAAAGAAGTTTTGCAGTCCAGAATCTTCGTCGTTCCTATGGCTCAGGTGGTGTCTCGTTTCGTACTGTAATCCATTCAATGAGACATTAAGCATTGCTGCCATACGACCATGTCACCCTGTTGTGAAGAACAAACAGATTAGTTGACGTTAAATAATGTAGGTAGCTCGAACCTGAACTGGTAGTATGTTACAATAGAAAGTATAAAAGGAGGAAGGACTTAAAAAAAAATAGAATTTTTGCAGTCCAGAATCTTCGTCGTTCGTATGGCCCATGTGGTGTCTCGTTTCGTACCATAATACATTCAATGAGACATCAAGCATTGCTGCCCTACGACCATGTCACCCTGCTGTGAAGAACAAACAGATTAGTTGACTTTAAATAATATAGGTAGCTCGAACCTGAACTAGTATTATGTTACAATTGAAAGTATAAAAGGAGGAGGGACTTACAAAAAAAAAAAGAAGTTTTGCCGTCCAGAATCTTAGTCGTATGTATGGCTCAGGTGGTGTCTCGTTTCGCACCGTAATCCATTCAATGAGACATTAAGCACTGCTGCCATACGACCATGACACCCTGCTGTGAAGAACAAACAGGTTAGTTGAATTTAAATAATGTAGGTAGCTAAAACCTGAACTAGTAGTTTGCTACAATAGAAAGTATTATAGGAGGAAGGATTTACAAAAAAAAACAGAAGTTTTGCAGTCCGGAATCTTCGTCGTTCGTATGGCTGTGGTGGTGTGTCGTTTCGTACCGTAATCCATTCAATGAGACATTAAGCATTGCTGTCATACGACCATGTCACCCTGCTGTGAAGAACAAACAGATTAGCTGACTTTAAATAATGTAGGTATTTTGAAACTGAAGTAGTAGTATGTTACAATTGAAAGTATAAAAGAGGAAGGGCTTAACTAAAAAAAAGAAGTTTCGCAGTCCAGAATCTTCGTCGTTCGTATGGCTGAGGTGGTGTCTCGTTTCGTACCGTAATCCATTCAATGAGACATTAAGCATTGCTGCCATACGACCATGTCACCCTGCTGTGAAGAACAAACAGATTAGTTGACTTTAAATAATGTAGGTAGCTCGAACCTGAACTAGTAGTATGCTACAATACAAAGTATAAAAGGAGGAAGGACTTACAAAAAAAAAGAAGTTTTGCAGTCCAGAAACTTCGTCGTTCGTATGGCTGAGGTTGTGCCAAGTTTCGTACCGTAATCCATTCAATGAGACATTAAGCATTGCTGCCATACGAACATGTCACCATGCTGTGAAGAACAAACAGATTAGCTGACTTTAAATAATGTAGGTATTTTGAAGCTGAAGTAGTATTATGTTATAATAGAAAAAATAAAGGAGGAAAGACTTACAAAAAAAAAGATGTTTCGCAGTCCAGAATCATCGTCGTTCGTATGGCTGAGGTGGTGTCTCGTTTCGTACCGTAATTCATTCAATGAGACATCAAGCATTGCTGCCATACGACCATGTCACCCTGCTGTGAAGAACAAACACATTAGTTGACTTTTAATAATGTAGGTAGCTCGAACTTGAACTAGTAGTATGTTACAACTGAAAGTATAAAAGGAGGAAGGACTTAAAAGAAAAAAGAATTTTTGCATTCCAGAATCTTCGTCGTTCGTATGGCTCAGGTGATGTCTCGTTTCGTACTGTAATCCATTCAATAAGACATTAAGCATTGCTGCCACACGACCATGTCACCATGCTGTGAAGAACAAACAGATTAGTTGACTTTAAATAATGTAGGTATTTTGAAGCTGAAGTAGTAGTATGTTACAACAGAAAGTATAAAAGAGGTCGGACTTACAAACAAAAAGAAGTTTCGCAGTCCAGAATCTTCGTCGTTCGTATGGCTCAGGTGGTGTCTCGTTTCGTCCCGTAATCCATTCAATGAGACATTAAGCATTGCTGCCATACGTCCACGTCACCCTGCTGTGAAGAACAAACAGATTAGTTGACTTTAAATAATGTAGGTAGCTCGAACCTGAACTAGTAGTATGTTACAATAGAAAGTATAAAAGGAGGAAGGAGTTAAAAAAAAAAAAAGAATTTGCAGTCCAGAATCTTCGTCGTTCGTATGGCTGAGGTGGTGTCTCGTTTCGTACCGTAATCCATTCAATGAGACATCAAGCATTGCTGCAGTACAACCATGTCACACTGCTGTGAAGAGCAAACAGATTAGTTGAAGTTAAATAATAAAGGTAGGTCGAAGCTGAACTAGTAGTATGCTACAATAAAAAGTATAAAAGGACGAAGGACTTACAAAAAACAAAAGAAGTTTTGCAGTCCAGAATCTTCGTCGTTTGTATGGCTGAGTTGGTGTCTCGTTTCGTACCGTAATGCATTCAATGAGACATCAAGCATTGCTGCAGTACAACCATGTCACACTGCTGTGAAGAACAAACAGATTAGTTGAAGTTAAATTATAAAGGTAGGTCGAAGCTGAACTAGTAGTATGCTACAATAAAAAGTATAAAAGGACGAAGGACTTACAAAAAACAAAAGAAGTTTTGCAGTTCAGTATCTTCGTCATTCGTATGGCTCAGGTGGTGTCTCGTTTCGTACCGTAATCCATTCAATGAGACATTAAGCATTACTGCCATACCACCATGTGACACTGTTTTGAAGAGCAAACAGATTAGTTGACTTTAAATAATGTACATAGCTCGAACCTGAACTAGTAGTATGTTACAATAGAAAGTACAAAAGGAGGATGGACTTACAAAAAAATAGAAGTTTTGCAGTCCAGAATCTTCGTCGTTCGTATGACACATGTGGTGTCTCGTTTAGTACCGTAATCCATTCAATGAGACATTAAGCATTGCTGCCATATGACCATGTCAAACTGCTGTGAAGAACAAACAGATTAGTTGACGTTAAATAATGATGGTAGCTGGAACCTGAACTAGTAGTATGCTACAATAAAAAGTAAAAAAGGAGGAAGGACTTACAAAAAAAAATAAAGAAGTTGTGCAGTCCAGAATCTTTGTCGTTCGTATGGCTGAGTTGGTGTCTCGTTTCGTACCGTAATCCATTCAATGAGACATTCAGCATTGCTGCCATACGACCATGTCACCCTGCTGAGAAGAACAAACAGATTAGCTGACTTTAAGTAATGTAGGTAGCTCGAAACCGGAACTAGCAGTATGTTACAATAGAAAGTATAAAAGGATGAAGGACTTACAAAAAAAAAGCAGTTTTGCACTCCGGAAGATTCGTCGTTCGTATGGCTGAGTTGGTGTCTCGTTTCGTACCGTAATCCATTCAATGAGACATTAAGCATTGCTACCATACGACCATGTCACCCTGCTGTGAGAACAAACAGATTAGTTGACTTTAAATAATGTAGGTAGCTCGAACCTGAACTAGTAGTATGTTACAATAGAAAGTATAAAAGGATGAAGGACTTACAAAAAAAAAGAAGTTTTGCAGTCCGGAATCTTCGTCGTTCGTATGGCTGAGGTGGTGTCTCGTTTCGTACCGTTATCCATTCAATTAAACATTAAGCATTGCTGCCATACGACCATGTCACCCTGCTGTGAAGAACAAACAGATTAGTTGACTTTAAATAATGTAGGTAGCTCGAACCTGAACTAGTAGTATGCTACAATAGAAAGTATAAAAGGAGGTAGGACTTACAAAAAAAGAGAAGTATTGCAGTCCAGTATCTTCGTCGTTCGTATGGCTGAGGTGGTGTCTCGTTTCGTACCGTAATCCATTCAATGAGACATTAAACATTGCTGCCATACGACCATGTCACCGTGCTGTGAAGAACAAACAGATTAGTTGACATTAAATAATGTTGGTAGTTCAAGCCTGAACTAGTAGTATGTTACAATAGAATGTATAAAAGAAGGAAAGACTTACAATAAAAAAGAAGTTTTGCAGTCCAGAATCTTCATCATTCGTATGGCTGAGGCGGTGTATCGTTTCGTACCGTAATCCATTCAATGAGACATTAAGCATTGCTGCCATATGACCATGTCACCCTGCTGTGAAGAACAAACAGATTAGTTGACTTTAAATAATGTAGGTAGCTCGAACCTGAACTAGTAGTATGCTACAATAGAAAGTATTAAAGGAGAGAGGACTTACAAAAAAAATAGAAGTTTTGCAGTCCGGAATCTACGTCGTTCGTATGGCTGAGGTGGTGTCGCGTTTCGTACCGTAATCCATTCAATGAGACATTAAGCATTGCTGCCATACGACAATGTCACCCTGCTGTGAAGAACAAACAGATTAGTTGACTTTAAATAATGTAGGTATTTTGAAGCTGAAGTAATAGTATGCTACAATAGAAAGTATAAAAGGAGGAAGGAATTACAAAAAAAAAAGAAGTTTTGCAGTCCAGAATCTTCGTCGTTCCTATGGCTCAGGTGGTGTCTCGTTTCGTACTGTAATCCATTCAATGAGACATTAAGCATTGCTGCCATACGACCATGTCACCCTGTTGTGAAGAACAAACAGATTAGTTGACGTTAAATAATGTAGGTAGCTCGAACCTGAACTGGTAGTATGTTACAATAGAAAGTATAAAAGGAGGAAGGACTTAAAAAAAAATAGAATTTTTGCAGTCCAGAATCTTCGTCGTTCGTATGGCCCATGTGGTGTCTCGTTTCGTACCATAATACATTCAATGAGACATCAAGCATTGCTGCCCTACGACCATGTCACCCTGCTGTGAAGAACAAACAGATTAGTTGACTTTAAATAATATAGGTAGCTCGAACCTGAACTAGTATTATGTTACAATTGAAAGTATAAAAGGAGGAGGGACTTACAAAAAAAAAAAGAAGTTTTGCCGTCCAGAATCTTAGTCGTATGTATGGCTCAGGTGGTGTCTCGTTTCGCACCGTAATCCATTCAATGAGACATTAAGCACTGCTGCCATACGACCATGACACCCTGCTGTGAAGAACAAACAGATTAGTTGACTTTAAATAATGTAGGTATTTTGAAGCTGAAGTAGTAGTATGTTACAACAGAAAGTATAAAAGAGGTCGGACTTACAAACAAAAAGAAGTTTCGCAGTCCAGAATCTTCGTCGTTCGTATGGCTCAGGTGGTGTCTCGTTTCGTCCCGTAATCAGTTCAATGAGACATTAAGCATTGCTGCCATACGTCCACGTCACCCTGCTGTGAAGAACAAACAGATTAGTTGACTTTAAATAATGTAGGTAGCTCGAACCTGAACTAGTAGTATGTTACAATAGAAAGTATAAAAGGAGGAAGGAGTTAAAAAAAAAAAAAGAATTTGCAGTCCAGAATCTTCGTCGTTCGTATGGCTGAGGTTGTGCCTCGTTTCGTACCGTAAACCATTCAATGAGACATTAAGCATTGCTGCCATACGACCATGTCACTGTGCTGTGAAGAACAAACAGATTAGTTGAATTTAAATAATGTAGGTAGCTCGAACCTGAACTAGTAGTTTGCTACAATAGAAAGTATTAAAGGAGAAAGGACTTACAAAAAAAATAGAAGTTTTGCAGTCCGGAATCTACGTCGTTCGTATGGCTGAGGTGGTGTCGCGTTTCGTACCGTAATCCATTCAATGAGACATTAAGCATTGCTGCCATACGACCATGTCACCCTGCTGTGAAGAACAAACAGATTAGTTGACTTTAAATAATGTAGGTATTTTGAAGCTGAAGTAATAGTATGCTACAATAGAAAGTATAAAAGGAGGAAGGAATTACAAAAAAAAAAGAAGTTTTGCAGTCCAGAATCTTCGTCGTTCCTATGGCTCAGGTGGTGTCTCGTTTCGTACTGTAATCCATTCAATGAGACATTAAGCATTGCTGCCATACGACCATGTCACCCTGTTGTGAAGAACAAACAGATTAGTTGACGTTAAATAATGTAGGTAGCTCGAACCTGAACTGGTAGTATGTTACAATAGAAAGTATAAAAGGAGGAAGGACTTAAAAAAAAATAGAATTTTTGCAGTCCAGAATCTTCGTCGTTCGTATGGCCCATGTGGTGTCTCGTTTCGTACCATAATACATTCAATGAGACATCAAGCATTGCTGCCCTACGACCATGTCACCCTGCTGTGAAGAACAAACAGATTAGTTGACTTTAAATAATATAGGTAGCTCGAACCTGAACTAGTATTATGTTACAATTGAAAGTATAAAAGGAGGAGGGACTTACAAAAAAAAAAAGAAGTTTTGCCGTCCAGAATCTTAGTCGTATGTATGGCTCAGGTGGTGTCTCGTTTCGCACCGTAATCCATTCAATGAGACATTAAGCACTGCTGCCATACGACCATGACACCCTGCTGTGAAGAACAAACAGGTTAGTTGAATTTAAATAATGTAGGTAGCTAAAACCTGAACTAGTAGTTTGCTACAATAGAAAGTATTATAGGAGGAAGGATTTACAAAAAAAAACAGAAGTTTTGCAGTCCGGAATCTTCGTCGTTCGTATGGCTGTGGTGGTGTGTCGTTTCGTACCGTAATCCATTCAATGAGACATTAAGCATTGCTGTCATACGACCATGTCACCCTGCTGTGAAGAACAAACAGATTAGCTGACTTTAAATAATGTAGGTATTTTGAAACTGAAGTAGTAGTATGTTACAATTGAAAGTATAAAAGAGGAAGGGCTTAACTAAAAAAAAGAAGTTTCGCAGTCCAGAATCTTCGTCGTTCGTATGGCTGAGGTGGTGTCTCGTTTCGTACCGTAATCCATTCAATGAGACATTAAGCATTGCTGCCATACGACCATGTCACCCTGCTGTGAAGAACAAACAGATTAGTTGACTTTAAATAATGTAGGTAGCTCGAACCTGAACTAGTAGTATGCTACAATACAAAGTATAAAAGGAGGAAGGACTTACAAAAAAAAAGAAGTTTTGCAGTCCAGAAACTTCGTCGTTCGTATGGCTGAGGTTGTGCCAAGTTTCGTACCGTAATCCATTCAATGAGACATTAAGCATTGCTGCCATACGAACATGTCACCATGCTGTGAAGAACAAACAGATTAGCTGACTTTAAATAATGTAGGTATTTTGAAGCTGAAGTAGTATTATGTTATAATAGAAAAAATAAAGGAGGAAAGACTTACAAAAAAAAAGATGTTTCGCAGTCCAGAATCATCGTCGTTCGTATGGCTGAGGTGGTGTCTCGTTTCGTACCGTAATTCATTCAATGAGACATCAAGCATTGCTGCCATACGACCATGTCACCCTGCTGTGAAGAACAAACACATTAGTTGACTTTTAATAATGTAGGTAGCTCGAACTTGAACTAGTAGTATGTTACAACTGAAAGTATAAAAGGAGGAAGGACTTAAAAGAAAAAAGAATTTTTGCATTCCAGAATCTTCGTCGTTCGTATGGCTCAGGTGATGTCTCGTTTCGTACTGTAATCCATTCAATAAGACATTAAGCATTGCTGCCACACGACCATGTCACCATGCTGTGAAGAACAAACAGATTAGTTGACTTTAAATAATGTAGGTATTTTGAAGCTGAAGTAGTAGTATGTTACAACAGAAAGTATAAAAGAGGTCGGACTTACAAACAAAAAGAAGTTTCGCAGTCCAGAATCTTCGTCGTTCGTATGGCTCAGGTGGTGTCTCGTTTCGTCCCGTAATCCATTCAATGAGACATTAAGCATTGCTGCCATACGTCCACGTCACCCTGCTGTGAAGAACAAACAGATTAGTTGACTTTAAATAATGTAGGTAGCTCGAACCTGAACTAGTAGTATGTTACAATAGAAAGTATAAAAGGAGGAAGGAGTTAAAAAAAAAAAAAGAATTTGCAGTCCAGAATCTTCGTCGTTCGTATGGCTGAGGTGGTGTCTCGTTTCGTACCGTAATCCATTCAATGAGACATCAAGCATTGCTGCAGTACAACCATGTCACACTGCTGTGAAGAGCAAACAGATTAGTTGAAGTTAAATAATAAAGGTAGGTCGAAGCTGAACTAGTAGTATGCTACAATAAAAAGTATAAAAGGACGAAGGACTTACAAAAAACAAAAGAAGTTTTGCAGTCCAGAATCTTCGTCGTTTGTATGGCTGAGTTGGTGTCTCGTTTCGTACCGTAATGCATTCAATGAGACATCAAGCATTGCTGCAGTACAACCATGTCACACTGCTGTGAAGAACAAACAGATTAGTTGAAGTTAAATTATAAAGGTAGGTCGAAGCTGAACTAGTAGTATGCTACAATAAAAAGTATAAAAGGACGAAGGACTTACAAAAAACAAAAGAAGTTTTGCAGTTCAGTATCTTCGTCATTCGTATGGCTCAGGTGGTGTCTCGTTTCGTACCGTAATCCATTCAATGAGACATTAAGCATTACTGCCATACCACCATGTGACACTGTTTTGAAGAGCAAACAGATTAGTTGACTTTAAATAATGTACATAGCTCGAACCTGAACTAGTAGTATGTTACAATAGAAAGTACAAAAGGAGGATGGACTTACAAAAAAATAGAAGTTTTGCAGTCCAGAATCTTCGTCGTTCGTATGGCTGAGTTGGTGTCTCGTTTCGTACCGTAATCCATTCAATGAGACATTCAGCATTGCTGCCATACGACCATGTCACCCTGCTGAGAAGAACAAACAGATTAGCTGACTTTAAGTAATGTAGGTAGCTCGAAACCGGAACTAGCAGTATGTTACAATAGAAAGTATAAAAGGATGAAGGACTTACAAAAAAAAAGCAGTTTTGCACTCCGGAAGATTCGTCGTTCGTATGGCTGAGTTGGTGTCTCGTTTCGTACCGTAATCCATTCAATGAGACATTAAGCATTGCTACCATACGACCATGTCACCCTGCTGTGAGAACAAACAGATTAGTTGACTTTAAATAATGTAGGTAGCTCGAACCTGAACTAGTAGTATGTTACAATAGAAAGTATAAAAGGATGAAGGACTTACAAAAAAAAAGAAGTTTTGCAGTCCGGAATCTTCGTCGTTCGTATGGCTGAGGTGGTGTCTCGTTTCGTACCGTTATCCATTCAATTAAACATTAAGCATTGCTGCCATACGACCATGTCACCCTGCTGTGAAGAACAAACAGATTAGTTGACTTTAAATAATGTAGGTAGCTCGAACCTGAACTAGTAGTATGCTACAATAGAAAGTATAAAAGGAGGTAGGACTTACAAAAAAAGAGAAGTATTGCAGTCCAGTATCTTCGTCGTTCGTATGGCTGAGGTGGTGTCTCGTTTCGTACCGTAATCCATTCAATGAGACATTAAACATTGCTGCCATACGACCATGTCACCGTGCTGTGAAGAACAAACAGATTAGTTGACATTAAATAATGTTGGTAGTTCAAGCCTGAACTAGTAGTATGTTACAATAGAATGTATAAAAGAAGGAAAGACTTACAATAAAAAAGAAGTTTTGCAGTCCAGAATCTTCATCATTCGTATGGCTGAGGCGGTGTATCGTTTCGTACCGTAATCCATTCAATGAGACATTAAGCATTGCTGCCATATGACCATGTCACCCTGCTGTGAAGAACAAACAGATTAGTTGACTTTAAATAATGTAGGTAGCTCGAACCTGAACTAGTAGTATGCTACAATAGAAAGTATTAAAGGAGAGAGGACTTACAAAAAAAATAGAAGTTTTGCAGTCCGGAATCTACGTCGTTCGTATGGCTGAGGTGGTGTCGCGTTTCGTACCGTAATCCATTCAATGAGACATTAAGCATTGCTGCCATACGACCATGTCACCCTGCTGTGAAGAACAAACAGATTAGTTGACTTTAAATAATGTAGGTATTTTGAAGCTGAAGTAATAGTATGCTACAATAGAAAGTATAAAAGGAGGAAGGAATTACAAAAAAAAAAGAAGTTTTGCAGTCCAGAATCTTCGTCGTTCCTATGGCTCAGGTGGTGTCTCGTTTCGTACTGTAATCCATTCAATGAGACATTAAGCATTGCTGCCATACGACCATGTCACCCTGTTGTGAAGAACAAACAGATTAGTTGACGTTAAATAATGTAGGTAGCTCGAACCTGAACTGGTAGTATGTTACAATAGAAAGTATAAAAGGAGGAAGGACTTAAAAAAAAATAGAATTTTTGCAGTCCAGAATCTTCGTCGTTCGTATGGCCCATGTGGTGTCTCGTTTCGTACCATAATACATTCAATGAGACATCAAGCATTGCTGCCCTACGACCATGTCACCCTGCTGTGAAGAACAAACAGATTAGTTGACTTTAAATAATATAGGTAGCTCGAACCTGAACTAGTATTATGTTACAATTGAAAGTATAAAAGGAGGAGGGACTTACAAAAAAAAAAAGAAGTTTTGCCGTCCAGAATCTTAGTCGTATGTATGGCTCAGGTGGTGTCTCGTTTCGCACCGTAATCCATTCAATGAGACATTAAGCACTGCTGCCATACGACCATGACACCCTGCTGTGAAGAACAAACAGATTAGTTGAATTTAAATAATGTAGGTAGCTAAAACCTGAACTAGTAGTTTGCTACAATAGAAAGTATTATAGGAGGAAGGATTTACAAAAAAAAACAGAAGTTTTGCAGTCCGGAATCTTCGTCGTTCGTATGGCTGTGGTGGTTTGTCGTTTCGTACCGTAATCCATTCAATGAGACATTAAGCATTGCTGTCATACGACCATGTCACCCTGCTGTGAAGAACAAACAGATTAGCTGACTTTAAATAATGTAGGTATTTTGAAACTGAAGTAGTAGTATGTTACAATTGAAAGTATAAAAGAGGAAGGGCTTAACTAAAAAAAAGAAGTTTCGCAGTCCAGAATCTTCGTCGTTCGTATGGCTGAGGTGGTGTCTCGTTTCGTACCGTAATCCATTCAATGAGACATTAAGCATTGCTGCCATACGACCATGTCACCCTGCTGTGAAGAACAAACAGATTAGTTGACTTTAAATAATGTAGGTAGCTCGAACCTGAACTAGTAGTATGCTACAATACAAAGTATAAAAGGAGGAAGGACTTACAAAAAAAAAGAGGTTTTGCAGTCCAGAAACTTCGTCGTTCGTATGGCTGAGGTTGTGCCAAGTTTCGTACCGTAATCCATTCAATGAGACATTAAGCATTGCTGCCATACGAACATGTCACCATGCTGTGAAGAACAAACAGATTAGCTGACTTTAAATAATGTAGGTATTTTGAAGCTGAAGTAGTATTATGTTATAATAGAAAAAATAAAGGAGGAAAGACTTACAAAAAAAAAGATGTTTCGCAGTCCAGAATCATCGTCGTTCGTATGGCTGAGGTGGTGTCTCGTTTCGTACCGTAATTCATTCAATGAGACATCAAGCATTGCTGCCATACGACCATGTCACCCTGCTGTGAAGAACAAACACATTAGTTGACTTTTAATAATGTAGGTAGCTCGAACTTGAACAAGTAGTATGTTACAACTGAAAGTATAAAAGGAGGAAGGACTTAAAAGAAAAAAGAATTTTTGCATTCCAGAATCTTCGTCGTTCGTATGGCTCAGGTGATGTCTCGTTTCGTACTGTAATCCATTCAATAAGACATTAAGCATTGCTGCCATACGACCATGTCACCATGCTGTGAAGAACAAACAGATTAGTTGACTTTAAATAATGTAGGTATTTTGAAGCTGAAGTAGTAGTATGTTACAACAGAAAGTATAAAAGAGGTCGGACTTACAAACAAAAAGAAGTTTCGCAGTCCAGAATCTTCGTCGTTCTAATGGCTCAGGTGGTGTCTCGTTTCGTCCCGTAATCCATTCAATGAGACATTAAGCATTGCTGCCATACGTCCACGTCACCCTGCTGTGAAGAACAAACAGATTAGTTGACTTTAAATAATGTAGGTAGCTCGAACCTGAACTAGTAGTATGTTACAATAGAAAGTATAAAAGGAGGAAGGAGTTAAAAAAAAAAAAAGAATTTGCAGTCCAGAATCTTCGTCGTTCGTATGGCTGAGGTGGTGTCTCGTTTCGTACCGTAATCCATTCAATGAGACATCAAGCATTGCTGCAGTACAACCATGTCACACTGCTGTGAAGAGCAAACAGATTAGTTGAAGTTAAATAATAAAGGTAGGTCGAAGCTGAACTAGTAGTATGCTACAATAAAAAGTATAAAAGGACGAAGGACTTACAAAAAACAAAAGAAGTTTTGCAGTCCAGAATCTTCGTCGTTTGTATGGCTGAGTTGGTGTCTCGTTTCGTACCGTAATGCATTCAATGAGACATCAAGCATTGCTGCAGTACAACCATGTCACACTGCTGTGAAGAACAAACAGATTAGTTGAAGTTAAATTATAAAGGTAGGTCGAAGCTGAACTAGTAGTATGCTACAATAAAAAGTATAAAAGGACGAAGGACTTACAAAAAACAAAAGAAGTTTTGCAGTTCAGTATCTTCGTCATTCGTATGGCTCAGGTGGTGTCTCGTTTCGTACCGTAATCCATTCAATAAGACATTAAGCATTACTGCCATACCACCATGTGACACTGTTTTGAAGAGCAAACAGATTAGTTGACTTTAAATAATGTACATAGCTCGAACCTGAACTAGTAGTATGTTACAATAGAAAGTACAAAAGGAGGATGGACTTACAAAAAAATAGAAGTTTTGCAGTCCAGAATCTTCGTCGTTCGTATGACACATGTGGTGTCTCGTTTAGTACCGTAATCCATTCAATGAGACATTAAGCATTGCTGCCATATGACCATGTCAAACTGCTGTGAAGAACAAACAGATTAGTTGACGTTAAATAATGATGGTAGCTGGAACCTGAACTAGTAGTATGCTACAATAAAATGTAAAAAAGGAGGAAGGACTTACAAAAAAAAATAAAGAAGTTGTGCAGTCCAGAATCTTTGTCGTTCGTATGGCTGAGTTGGTGTCTCGTTTCGTACCGTAATCCATTCAATGAGACATTCAGCATTGCTGCCATACGACCATGTCACCCTGCTGAGAAGAACAAACAGATTAGCTGACTTTAAGTAATGTAGGTAGCTCGAAACCGGAACTAGCAGTATGTTACAATAGAAAGTATAAAAGGATGAAGGACTTACAAAAAAAAAGCAGTTTTGCACTCCGGAAGATTCGTCGTTCGTATGGCTGAGTTGGTGTCTCGTTTCGTACCGTAATCCATTCAATGAGACATTAAGCATTGCTACCATACGACCATGTCACCCTGCTGTGAGAACAAACAGATTAGTTGACTTTAAATAATGTAGGTAGCTCGAACCTGAACTAGTAGTATGTTACAATAGAAAGTATAAAAGGATGAAGGACTTACAAAAAAAAAGAAGTTTTGCAGTCCGGAATCTTCGTCGTTCGTATGGCTGAGGTGGTGTCTCGTTTCGTACCGTTATCCATTCAATTAAACATTAAGCATTGCTGCCATACGACCATGTCACCCTGCTGTGAAGAACAAACAGATTAGTTGACTTTAAATAATGTAGGTAGCTCGAACCTGAACTAGTAGTATGCTACAATAGAAAGTATAAAAGGAAGAAGGACTTACAAAAAAAAAAAAAATAAGTTTTGCAGTCCAGAAATTTCGTCGTTTGTGTTGCTGAGGTGGTGCCTCGTTTCGTACCGTAATCCATTCAATGAGACATTAAGCATTGCTGCCATACGACCATGTCACCGTGCTGTGAAGAACAAACAGATTAGTTGACTTTAAATAATGTAGGTAGCTCGAACCTGAACGAGTAGTATGCTACAATAGAAAGTATAAAAGGAGGAAGGACTTACAAAAAAAAAGAATTATTTCAGTCCAGAATCTTCGTCGTTCGTATGGCTGAGGCAGTGTCTCGTTTCGTACCGTAATCCATTCAATGAGACATTAAGCATTGCTGCCATACGACCATGTCACCCTGCTGTGAAGAACAAACAGATTAGTTGACTTTAAATAATGTAGGTAGCTCGAACCTGAACGAGTAGTATGCTACAATAGAAAGTTAAAGAGGAGGAAGGACTTACAAAAAAAAAAGAAATTTTGCAGTCCAAAATCTTCGTCGTTCGTATGGCTGAGGTGGTGTCTCGTTTCGTACCGTAATCCATTCAATGAGACATTAAGCATTGCTGCCATAGGACTATGTCACCCTGCTGTGAAGAACAAACAGACTAGTTGACATTAAATAATGTAGGTAGCTCGAACCTGAATTAGTAGTAAGCTACAATAGAAAGTATAAAAGGGGAAGGGACTTACAAAAAAAAAGAAGTTTTGCAGTCCACAATCTTCGTCGTTTGTATGGCTGAGGTGGTGTCTCGTTTCGTACCATAATCCATTCAATGAGAAATTAATCATTGCTGCCATACGACCATGTCACCCTGAAGTGAAAATCAAACAGATTAGTTGACTTTAAATAATGTAGGTAGCTCGAACCAGAACTAGTAGTATGCTACAATAGAAAGTATAAAAGGAGGAAGGACATACAAAAAAAAAAGAAGTTTTGCAGTCCAGAATCTTCGTCGTTCGTATGGCTCAGGCAGTGTCTCGTTTCGTACCGTAATCCATTCAATGAGACATTAAGCATTGCTGCCATACGACCATGTCACCGTGCTGTGAAGAACAAACAGATTAGTTGACTTTAAATAATGTAGGTAGCTCGAACCTGAACTAGTAGTATGCTACAATAGAAAGTATAAAAGGACGTAGGACTTACAAAAAAAAAAAGAAATTTTGCAGTCCAGCATCTTCGTCGTTCGTATGGCTGAGGTGGTGTCTCGTTTCGTACCGTAATCCATTCAATGAGACATTAAACATTGCTGCCATACGACCATGTCTCCGTGCTGTGAAGAACAAACAGATTAGTTGACATTAAATAATGTTGGTAGTTCGAGCCTGAACTAGTAGTATGTTACAATAGAATGTATAAAAGGAGGAAAGACTTACAATAAAAAAGAAGTTTTGCAGTCCAGAATCTTCATCGTTCGTATGGCTGAGGCGGTGTATCGTTTCGTACCGCAATCCATTCAATGAGACATTAAGCATTGCTGCCATACGACCATGTCACCCTGCTGTGAAGAACAAACAGATTAGTTGACTTTAAATAATGTAGGTAGCTCGAACCTGAACTAGTAGTATGCTACAATAGAAAGTATAAAAGGAAGAAGGACTTACAAAAAAAAAAAAAATAAGTTTTGCAGTCCAGAAATTTCGTCGTTTGTGTTGCTGAGGTGGTGCCTCGTTTCGTACCGTAATCCATTCAATGAGACATTAAGCATTGCTGCAATACGACCATGTCACCCTGCTGTGAAGAACAAACAGATTAGTTGACTTTAAATAATGTAGGTAGCTCGAACCTGAACTAGTAGTATGCAACAGTAGAAAGTATAAAAGGAGGAAGGACTTACAAAAAAAAAAAGAAGTTTTGCAGTCCATAAACTTCGTCGTTCGTATGGCTGAGGTGGTGCCTCATTTCGTACCGTAATCCATTCAATGAGACATTAAGCATTGCTGCCATACGACCATGTCACCCTGCTGTGAAGAACAAACAGATAAGTTGACTTTAAATAATGTAGGTAGCTCGAACCTGAACGAGTAGTATGCTACAATAGAAAGTTAAAGAGGAGGAAGGACTTACAAAAAAAAAGAAATTTTGCACTCCAGAATCTTCGTCGTTCGTATGGCTGAGGTGGTGTCTCGTTTCGTACCGTAATCCATTCAATGAGACATTAAGCATTGCTGCCATACGACTATGTCACCCTGCTGTGAAGAAAAAACAGACTAGTTGACTTTAAATAATGTAGGTAGCTCGAACCTGAATTAGTAGTAAGCTACAATAGAAAGTATAAAAGGGGAAAGGACTTACAAAAAAAAAGAGGTTTTGCAGTCCACAATCTTCGTCGTTCGTATGGCTGAGGTGGTGCCTCTTTTCGTACCGTAATCCATTCAATGAGACATTAAGCATTGCTGCCATCCGACCATGTCACCCTGCTGTGAAGAACAAACAGATTAGTTGACTTTAATTAATGTAGGTAGCTCGAACCTGATCTAGTAGTATGTTACAACAGAAAGTATAAAGAGAGGAAGGACTTACAAAGAAAAACAGAAGTTTTGCATTCCAGAATCTTCGTCATTCGTATGGCTGAGGTGGTGTCTCGTTTCGTACCGTAATCCATTCAATGAGACATTAAGCATTGCTGCAATACGACCATGTCACCCTGCTGTGAAGAACAAACAGATTAGTTGACTTTAAATAATGTAGGTAGCTCGAACCTGAACTAGTAGTATGCTACAGTAGAAAGTATAAAAGGAGGAAGGACTTACAAAAAAAAAAGAAGTTTTGCAGTCCATAAACTTCGTCGTTCGTATGGCTGAGGTGGTGCCTCATTTCGTACCGTAATCCATTCAATGAGACATTAAGCATTGCTGCCATACGACCATGTCACCCTGCTGTGAAGAACAAACAGATTAGTTGACTTTAAATAATGTAGGTAGCTCGAACCTGAACGAGTAGTATGCTACAATAGAAAGTTAAAGAGGAGGAAGGACTTACAAAAAAAAAAGAAATTTTGCACTCCAGAATCTTCGTCGTTCGTATGGCTGAGGTGGTGTCTCGTTTCGTACCGTAATCCATTCAATGAGACATTAAGCATTGCTGCCATACGACCATGTCACCCTGCTGTGAAGAACAAACAGATTAGTTGACTTTAAATAATGTAGGTAGCTCGAATCTGAACGAGTAGTATGCTACAATAGAAAGTTAAAGAGGAGGAAGGACTTACAAAAAAAAAAGAAATTTTGCAGTCCAAAATCTTCGTTGTTCGTATGGCTGAGGTGGTGTCTCGTTTCGTACCGTAATCCATTCAATGAGACATTAAGCATTGCTGCCATACGACTATGTCACCCTGCTGTGAAGAACAAACAGATTAGTTGACTTTAAATAATGTAGGTAGCTTGAACCTGAATTAGTAGTAAGCTACAATAGAAAGTATAAAAGGGGAAGGGACTTACAAAAAAATAGAAGTTTTGCAGTCCACAATCTTCGTTGTTCGTATGGCTGAGGTGGTGTCTCGTTTCGTACCATAATCCATTCAATGAGAAATTAAGCATTGCTGCCATACGACCATGTCACCCTGAAGTGAAAATCAAACAGATTAGTTGACTTTAAATAATGTAGGTAGCTCGAACCAGAACTAGTAGTATGCTACAATAGAAAGTATAAAAGGAGGAAGGACATACAAAAAAAAAAGAAGTTTTGCAGTCCAGAATCTTCGTCGTTCGTATGGCTCAGGCAGTGTCTCGTTTCGTACCGTAATCCATTCAACGAGACATTAAGCATTGCTGCCATACGACCATGTCACCGTGCTGTGAAGAACAAACAGATTAGTTGACTTTAAATAATGTAGGTAGCTCGAACCTGAACTAGTAGTATGCTACAATAGAAAGTATAAAAGGAGGTAGGACTTACAAAAAAAAAGAAGTTTTGCAGTCCAGCATCTTCGTCATTCGTATGGCTGAGGTGGTGTCTCGTTTCGTACCGTAATCCATTCAATGAGACATTAAACATTGCTGCCATACGACCATGTCTCCGTGCTGTGAAGAACAAACAGATTAGTGACATTAAATAATGTTGGTAGTTCGAGCCTGAACTAGTAGTATGTTACAATAGAATGTATAAAAGGAGGAAAGACTTACAATAAGAAAGAAGTTTTGCAGTCCAGAATCTTCATCGTTCTTATGGCTGAGGCGGTGTATCGTTTCGTACCGCAATCCATTCAATGAGACATTAAGCATTGCTGCCATACGACCATGTCACCCTGCTGTGAAGAACAAACAGATTAGTTGACTTTAAATAATGTAGGTAGCTCAAACCTGAACTAGTAGTATGCTACAATAGAAAAAATAAAAGGAAGAAGGACTTACAAAAAAAAAAATAAGTTTTGCAGTCCAGAAATTTCGTCGTTTGTGTTGCTGAGGTGGTGCCTCGTTTCGTACCGTAATCCATTCAATGAGACATTAAGCATTGCTGCAATACGACCATGTCACCCTGCTGTGAAGAACAAACAGATTAGTTGACTTTAAATAATGTAGGTAGCTCGAACCTGAACTAGTAGTATGCTACAGTAGAAAGTATAAAAGGAGGAAGGACTTACAAAAAAAAAAGAAGTTTTGCAGTCCATAAACTTCGTCGTTCGTATGGCTGAGGTGGTGTCTCGTTTCGTACCGTAATCCATTCAATGAGACATTAAGCATTGCTGCCATACGACCATGTCACCCTGCTGTGAAGAACAAACAGATTAGTTGACTTTAAATAATGTAGGTAGCTCGAACCTGAACGAGTAGTATGCTACAATAGAAAGTTAAAGAGGAGGAAGGACTTACAAAAAAAAAGAAATTTTGCACTCCAGAATCTACGTCGTTCGTATGGCTGAGGTGGTGTCTCGTTTCGTACCGTAATCCATTCAATGAGACATTAAGCATTGCTGCCATAAGACCATGTCACCCTGCTGTGAAGAACAAACAGATTAGTTGACTTTAAATAATGTAGGTAGCTCGAACCTGAAGGAGTAGTATGCTACAATAGCAAGTTAAAGAGGAGGAAGGACTTACAAAAAAAAAAGAAATTTTGCAGTCCAAAATCTTCGTCTTTCGTATGGCTGAGGTGGTGTCTCGTTTTGTACCGTAATCCATTCAATGAGACATTAAGCATTGCTGCCATACGACTATGTCACCCTGCTGTGAAGAACAAACAGACTAGTTGACTTTAAATAATGTAGGTAGCTCGAACCTGAATTAGTAGTAAGCTACAATAGAAAGTATAAAAGGGGAAGGGACTTACAAAAAAAAAGAAGTTTTGCAGTCCACAATCTTCGTCGTTCGTATGGCTGAGGTGGTGTCTCTTTTCGTACCGTAATCCATTCAATGAGACATTAAGCATTGCTGCCATCCAACCATGTCACCCTGCTGTGAAGAACAAACAGATTAGTTGACTTTAAATAATGTAGGTAGCTCGAACCTGATCTAGTAGTATGTTACAACAGAAAGTATAAAGGGAGGAAGGACTTACAAAGAAAAACAGAAGTTTTGCATTCCAGAATCTTCGTCATTCGTATGGCTGAGGTGGTGTCTCGTTTCGTACCATAATGCATTCAATGAGAAATTAAGCATTGCAGCCGTACGACCATGTCACCATGTCACCCTGAAGTGAAAATCAAACAGATTAGTTGTCTTTAAATAATGTAGGTAGCTCGAACCAGAACTAGTAGTATGCTACAATAGAAAGTATAAAAGGAGGAAGGACATACAAAAAAAAAAAGAAGTTTTGCAGTCCATAAACTTCGTCGTTCGTATGGCTGAGGTGGTGCCTCATTTCGTACCGTAATCCATTCAATGAGACATTAAGCATTGCTGCCATACGACCATGTCACCCTGCTGTGAAGAACAAACAGATTAGTTGACTTTAAATAATGTAGGTAGCTCGAACCTGAACTAGTAGTATGCTACAATAGAAAGTATAAAAGGAGGAAGGACTTACAAATAAAAGAAGTTTTTCAGTCCAGAATCTTCGTCGTTCGTATGGCTGAGGCAGTGTCTCGTTTCGTACCGTAATCCATTCAATGAGACATTAAGCATTGCTGCAATACGACCATGTCACCCTGCTGTGAAGAACAAACCGATTAGTTGACTTTAAATAATGTAGGTAGCTCGAACCTGAACTACTAGTATGCTACAGTAGAAAGTATAAAAGGAGGAAGGACTTACAAAAAAAAAAGAAGTTTTGCAGTCCATAAACTTCGTCGTTCGTATGGCTTAGGTGGTGCCTCATTTTGTACTGTAATCCATTCAATGAGACATTAAGCATTGCTGCCATACGACCATGTCACCCTGCTGTGAAGAACAAACAGATTAGTTGACTTTAAATAATGTAGGTAGCTCGAACCTGAACGAGTAGTATGCTACAATAGAAAGTTAAAGAGGAGGAAGGACTTACAAAAAAAAAAGTAATTTTGCAGTCCAAAATCTTCGTCGTTCGTATGGCTGAGGTGGTGTCTCGTTTCGTACCGTAATCCATTCAATGAGACATTAAGCATTGCTGCCATACGACTATGTCACCCTGCTGTGAAGAACAAACAGACTAGTTGACTTTAAATAATGTAGGTAGCTCGAACCTGAACTAGTAGTATGCTACAGTAGAAAGTATAAAAGGAGGAAGGACTTACAAAAAAAAAGAAGTTTCGCAGTCCATAAACTTCGTCGTTCGTATGGCTTAGGTGGTGCCTCATTTCGTACCATAATCCATTCAATGAGACATTAAGCATTGCTGCCATACGACCATGTCACCCTGCTGTGAAGAACAAACAGATTAGTTGACTTTAAATAATGTAGGTAGCTCGAACCTGAACGAGTAGTATGCTACAATAGAAAGTATAAAAGGAGGAAGGACTTACAAAAAAAAGAAGTTTTTCAGTCCAGAATCTTCGTCGTTCGTATGGCTGAGGCAGTGTCTCGTTTCGTACCGTAATCCATTCAATGAGACATTAAGCATTGCTGCAATACGACCATGTCACCCTGCTGTGAAGAACAAACCGATTAGTTGACTTTAAATAATGTAGGTAGCTCGAACCTGAACTAGTAGTATGCTAGAGTAGAAAGTATAAAAGGAGGAAGGACTTACAAAAAAAAAAGAAGTTTTGCAGTCCATAAACTTCGTCGTTCGTATGGCTTAGGTGGTGCCTCATTTCATACCGTAATCCATTCAATGAGACATTAAGCATTGCTGCCATACGACCATGTCACCCTGCTGTGAAGAACAAACAGATTAGTTGACTTTAAATAATGTAGGTAGCTCGAACCTGAACGAGTAGTATGCTACAATAGAAAGTATAAAAGGAGGAAGGACTTACAAAAAAAAGAAGTTTTTCAGTCCAGAATCTTCGTCGTTCGTATGGCTGAGGCAGTGTCTCGTTTCGTACCGTAATCCATTCAATGAGACATTAAGCATTGCTGCAATACGACCATGTCACCCTGCTGTGAAGAACAAACCGATTAGTTGACTTTAAATAATGTAGGTAGCTCGAACCTGAACTAGTAGTAAGCTACAGTAGAAAGTATAAAAGGAGGAAGGACTTACAAAAAAAAAAGAAGTTTTGCAGTCCATAAACTTCGTCGTTCATATGGCTTAGGTGGTGCCTCATTTCGTACCGTAATCCATTCAATGAGACATTAAGCATTGCTGCCATACGACCATGTCACCCTGCTGTGAAGAACAAACAGATTAGTTGACTTTAAATAATGTAGGTAGCTCGAACCTGAACGAGTAGTATGCTACAATAGAAAGTTAAAGAGGAGGAAGGACTTACAAAAAAAAAAGTAATTTTGCAGTCCAAAATCTTCGTCGTTCGTATGGCTGAGGTGGTGTCTCGTTTCGTACCGTAATCCATTCAATGAGACATTAAGCATTGCTGCCATACGACTATGTCACCCTGCTGTGAAGAACAAACAGACTAGTTGACTTTAAATAATGTAGGTAGCTCGAACCTGAACTAGTAGTATGCTACAGTAGAAAGTATAAAAGGAGGAAGGACTTACAAAAAAAAAAGAAGTTTTGCAGTCCATAAACTTCGTCGTTCGTATGGCTTAGGTGGTGCCTCATTTCGTACCGTAATCCATTCAATGAGACATTAAGCATTGCTGCCATACGACCATGTCACCCTGCTGTGAAGAACAAACAGATTAGTTGACTTTAAATAATGTAGGTAGCTCGAACCTGAACGAGTAGTATGCTACAATAGAAAGTATAAAAGGAGGAAGGACTTACAAAAAAAAGAAGTTTTTCAGTCCAGAATCTTCGTCGTTCGTATGGCTGAGGCAGTGTCTCGTTTCGTACCGTAATCCATTCAATGAGACATTAAGCATTGCTGCCATACGACTATGTCACCCTGCTGTGAAGAACAAACAGACTAGTTGACTTTAAATAATGTAGGTAGCTCGAACCTGAACTAGTAGTATGCTACAGTAGAAAGTATAAAAGGAGGAAGGACTTACAAAAAAAAAAGAAGTTTTGCAGTCCATAAACTTCGTCGTTCGTATGGCTTAGGTGGTGCCTCATTTCGTACCGTAATCCATTCAATGAGACATTAAGCATTGCTGCCATACGACCATGTCACCCTGCTGTGAAGAACAAACAGATTAGTTGACTTTAAACAATGTAGGTAGCTCGAACCTGAACGAGTAGTATGCTACAATAGAAAGTATAAAAGGAGGAAGGACTTACAAAAAAAAGAAGTTTTTCAGTCCAGAATCTTCGTCGTTCGTATGGCTGAGGCAGTGTCTCGTTTCGTACCGTAATCCATTCAATGAGAATTTAAGCATTGCTGCCATACGACCATGTCACCCTGCTGTGAAGAACAAACAGACTAGTTGACTTTAAATAATGTAGGTAGCTCGAACCTGAACGAGTAGTATGCTACAATAGAAAGTATAAAAGGAGGAAGGACTTACAAAAAAAAGAAGTTTTTCAGTCCAGAATCTTCGTCGTTCGTATGGCTGAGGCAGTGTCTCGTTTCGTACCGTAATCCATTCAATGAGACATTAAGCATTGCTGCAATACGACCATGTCACCCTGCTGTGAAGAACAAACCGATTAGTTGACTTTAAATAATGTAGGTAGTTCGAACCTGAACTAGTAGTATGCTACAGTAGAAAGTATAAAAGGAGGAAGGACTTACAAAAAAAAAAGAAGTTTTGCAGTCCACAAACTTCGTCGTTCGTATGGCTTAGGTGGTGCTTCATTTTGTACCGTAATCCATTCAATGAGACATTAAGCATTGCTGCCATACGACCATGTCACCCTGCTGTGAAGAACAAACAGATTAGTTGACTTTAAATAATGTAGGTAGCTCGAACCTGAACGAGTAGTATGCTACAATAGAATGTTAAAGAGGAGGAAGGACTTACAAAAAAAAAAGTAATTTTGCAGTCCAAAATCTTCGTCGTTCGTATGGCTGAGGTGGTGTCTCGTTTCGTACCGTAATCCATTCAATGAGACATTAAGCATTGCTGCCATACGACCATGTCACCCTGCTGTGAAGAACAAACCGATTAGTTGACTTTAAATAATGTAGGTAGCTCGAACCTGAACTAGTAGTATGCTACAGTAGAAAGTATAAAAGGAGGAAGGACTTACAAAAAAAAAAGAAGTTTTGCAGTCCATAAACTTCGTCGTTCGTATGGCTTAGGTGGTGCCTCATTTCATACCGTAATCCATTCAATGAGACATTAAGCATTGCTGCCATACGACCATGTCACCCTGCTGTGAAGAACAAACAGATTAGTTGACTTTAAATAATGTAGGTAGCTCGAACCTGAACGAGTAGTATGCTACAATAGAAAGTATAAAAGGAGGAAGGACTTACAAAAAAAAGAAGTTTTTCAGTCCAGAATCTTCGTCGTTCGTATGGCTGAGGCAGTGTCTCGTTTCGTACCGTAATCCATTCAATGAGACATTAAGCATTGCTGCAATACGACCATGTCACCCTGCTGTGAAGAACAAACCGATTAGTTGACTTTAAATAATGTAGGTAGCTCGAACCTGAACTAGTAGTAAGCTACAGTAGAAAGTATAAAAGGAGGAAGGACTTACAAAAAAAAAAAGAAGTTTTGCAGTCCATAAACTTCGTCGTTCATATGGCTTAGGTGGTGCCTCATTTCGTACCGTAATCCATTCAATGAGACATTAAGCATTGCTGCCATACGACCATGTCACCCTGCTGTGAAGAACAAACAGATTAGTTGACTTTAAATAATGTAGGTAGCTCGAACCTGAACGAGTAGTATGCTACAATAGAAAGTTAAAGAGGAGGAAGGACTTACAAAAAAAAAAGTAATTTTGCAGTCCAAAATCTTCGTCGTTCGTATGGCTGAGGTGGTGTCTCGTTTCGTACCGTAATCCATTCAATGAGACATTAAGCATTGCTGCCATACGACTATGTCACCCTGCTGTGAAGAACAAACAGACTAGTTGACTTTAAATAATGTAGGTAGCTCGAACCTGAACTAGTAGTATGCTACAGTAGAAAGTATAAAAGGAGGAAGGACTTACAAAAAAAAAAGAAGTTTTGCAGTCCATAAACTTCGTCGTTCGTATGGCTTAGGTGGTGCCTCATTTCGTACCGTAATCCATTCAATGAGACATTAAGCATTGCTGCCATACGACCATGTCACCCTGCTGTGAAGAACAAACAGATTAGTTGACTTTAAATAATGTAGGTAGCTCGAACCTGAACGAGTAGTATGCTACAATAGAAAGTATAAAAGGAGGAAGGACTTACAAAAAAAAGAAGTTTTTCAGTCCAGAATCTTCGTCGTTCGTATGGCTGAGGCAGTGTCTCGTTTCGTACCGTAATCCATTCAATGAGACATTAAGCATTGCTGCCATACGACTATGTCACCCTGCTGTGAACAACAAACAGACTAGTTGACTTTAAATAATGTAGGTAGCTCGAACCTGAACTAGTAGTATGCTACAGTAGAAAGTATAAAAGGAGGAAGGACTTACAAAAAAAAAAGAAGTTTTGCAGTCCATAAACTTCGTCGTTCGTATGGCTTAGGTGGTGCCTCATTTCGTACCGTAATCCATTCAATGAGACATTAAGCATTGCTGCCATACGACCATGTCACCCTGCTGTGAAGAACAAACAGATTAGTTGACTTTAAACAATGTAGGTAGCTCGAACCTGAACGAGTAGTATGCTACAATAGAAAGTATAAAAGGAGGAAGGACTTACAAAAAAAAGAAGTTTTTCAGTCCAGAATCTTCGTCGTTCGTATGGCTGAGGCAGTGTCTCGTTTCGTACCGTAATCCATTCAATGAGAATTTAAGCATTGCTGCCATACGACCATGTCACCCTGCTGTGAAGAACAAACAGATTAGTTGACTTTAAATAATGTAGGTAGCTCGAACCTGAACGAGTAGTATGCTACAATAGAAAGTATAAAAGGAGGAAGGACTTACAAAAAAAAGAAGTTTTTCAGTCCAGAATCTTCGTCGTTCGTATGGCTGAGGCAGTGTCTCGTTTCGTACCGTAATCCATTCAATGAGACATTAAGCATTGCTGCAATACGACCATGTCACCCTGCTGTGAAGAACAAACCGATTAGTTGACTTTAAATAATGTAGGTAGTTCGAACCTGAACTAGTAGTATGCTACAGTAGAAAGTATAAAAGGAGGAAGGACTTACAAAAAAAAAAGAAGTTTTGCAGTCCACAAACTTCGTCGTTCGTATGGCTTAGGTGGTGCTTCATTTTGTACCGTAATCCATTCAATGAGACATTAAGCATTGCTGCCATACGACCATGTCACCCTGCTGTGAAGAACAAACAGATTAGTTGACTTTAAATAATGTAGGTAGCTCGAAACTGAACGAGTAGTATGCTACAATAGAAAGTTAAAGAGGAGGAAGGACTTACAAAAAAAAAAGTAATTTTGCAGTCCAAAATCTTCGTCGTTCGTATGGCTGAGGTGGTGTCTCGTTTCGTACCGTAATCCATTCAATGAGACATTAAGCATTGCTGCCATACGACTATGTCACCCTGCTGTGAAGAACAAACAGACTAGTTGACTTTAAATAATGTAGGTAGCTCGAACCTGAACTAGTAGTATGCTACAGTAGAAAGTATAAAAGGAGGAAGGACTTACAAAAAAAAAAGAAGTTTCGCAGTCCATAAACTTCGTCGTTCGTATGGCTTAGGTGGTGCCTCATTTCGTACCATAATCCATTCAATGAGACATTAAGCATTGCTGCCTTACGACCATGTCACCCTGCTGTGAAGAACAAACAGATTAGTTGACTTTAAATAATGTAGGTAGCTCGAACCTGAACGAGTAGTACGCTACAATAGAAAGTATAAAAGGAGGAAGGAAAAAAAAAAAAAGAAGTTTTTCAGTCCAGAATCTTCGTCGTTCGTATGGCTGAGGCAGTGTCTCGTTTCGTACCGTAATCCATTCAATGAGACATTAAGCATTGCTGCAATACGACCATGTCACCCTGCTGTGAAGAACAAACCGATTAGTTGACTTTAAATAATGTAGGTAGCTCGAACCTGAACTAGTAGTATGCTACAGTAGAAAGTAAAATTGGAGGAAGGACTTACAAAAAAAAAGAAGTTTTGCAGTCCATAAACTTCGTCGTTCGTATGGCTTAGGTGGTGCCTCATTTCGTACCGTAATCCATTCAATGAGACATTAAGCATTGCTGCCATACGACCATGTCACCCTGCTGTGAAGAACAAACAGATTAGTTGACTTTAAATAATGTAGGTAGCTCGAACCTGAACGAGTAGTATGCTACAATAGAAAGTATAAAAGGAGGAAGGACTTACAAAAAAAAGAAGTTTTTCAGTCCAGAATCTTCGTCGTTCGTATGGCTGAGGCAGTGTCTCGTTTCGTACCGTAATCCATTCAATGAGACATTAAGCATTGCTGCAATACGACCATGTCACCCTGCTGTGAAGAACAAACCGATTAGTTGACTTTAAATAATGTAGGTAGCTCGAACCTGAACTAGTAGTATGCTACAGTAGAAAGTATAAAAGGAGGAAGGACTTACAAAAAAAAAAGAAGTTTTGCAGTCCATAAACTTCGTCGTTCGTATGGCTTAGGTGGTGCCTCATTTCGTACCGTAATCCGTTCAATGAGACATTAAGCATTGCTGCCATACGACCATGTCACCCTGCTGTGAAGAACAAACAGATTAGTTGACTTTAAATAATGTAGGTAGCTCGAACCTGAACGAGTAGTATGCTACAATAGAAAGTTAAAGAGGAGGAAGGACTTACAAAAAAAAAAAGTAATTTTGCAGTCCAAAATCTTCGTCGTTCGTATGGCTGAGGTGGTGTCTCGTTTCGTACCGTAATCCATTCAATGAGACATTAAGCATTGCTGCCATACGACTATGTCACCCTGCTGTGAAGAACAAACAGACTAGTTGACTTTAAATAATGTAGGTAGCTCGAACCTGAACTAGTAGTATGCTAGAGTAGAAAGTATAAAAGGAGGAAGGACTTACAAAAAAAAAAGAAGTTTTGCAGTCCATAAACTTCGTCGTTCGTATGGCTTAGGTGGTGCCTCATTTCGTACCGTAATCCATTCAATGAGACATTAAGCATTGCTGCCATACGACCATGTCACTCTGCTGTGAAGAACAAACAGATTAGTTGACTTTAAATAATGTAGGTAGCTCGAACCTGAACGAGTTGTATGCTACAATAGAAAGTATAAAAGGAGGAAGGACTTACAAAAAAAAGAAGTTTTTCAGTCCAGAATCTTCGTCGTTCGTATGGCTGAGGCAGTGTCTCGTTTCGTACCGTAATCCATTCAATGAGACATTAAGCATTGCTGCAATACGACCATGTCACCCTGCTGTGAAGAACAAACCGATTAGTTGACTTTAAATAATGTAGGTAGCTCGAACCTGAACTAGTAGTATGCTACAGTAGAAAGTATAAAAGGAGGAAGGACTTACAAAAAAAAAAGAAGTTTTGCAGTCCATAAACTTCGTCGTTCGTATGGCTTAGGTGGTGCCTCATTTCATACCGTAATCCATTCAATGAGACATTAAGCATTGCTGCCATACGACCATGTCACCCTGCTGTGAAGAACAAACAGATTAGTTGACTTTAAATAATGTAGGTAGCTCGAACCTGAACGAGTAGTATGCTACAATAGAAAGTATAAAAGGAGGAAGGACTTACAAAAAAAAGAAGTTTTTCAGTCCAGAATCTTCGTCGTTCGTATGGCTGAGGCAGTGTCTCGTTTCGTACCGTAATCCATTCAATGAGACATTAAGCATTGCTGCAATACGACCATGTCACCCTGCTGTGAAGAACAAACCGATTAGTTGACTTTAAATAATGTAGGTAGCTCGAACCTGAACTAGTAGTATGCTACAGTAGAAAGTATAAAAGGAGGAAGGACTTACAAAAAAAAAAGAAGTTTTGCAGTCCATAAACTTCGTCGTTCGTATGGCTTAGGTGGTGCCTCATTTCGTACCATAATCCATTCAATGAGACATTAAGCATTGCTGCCATACGACCATGTCACCCTGCTGTGAAGAACAAACAGATTAGTTGACTTTAAATAATGTAGGTAGCTCGAACCTGAACGAGTAGTATGCTACAATAGAAAGTTAAAGAGGAGGAAGGACTTACAAAAAAAAAAGTAATTTTGCAGTCCAAAATCTTCGTCGTTCGTATGGCTGAGGTGGTGTCTCGTTTCGTACCGTAATCCATTCAATGAGACATTAAGCATTGCTGCCATACGACTATGTCACCCTGCTGTGAAGAACAAACAGACTAGTTGACTTTAAATAATGTAGGTAGCTCGAACCTGAACTAGTAGTATGCTACAGTAGAAAGTATAAAAGGAGGAAGGACTTACAAAAAAAAAAGAAGTTTTGCAGTCCATAAACTTCGTCGTTCGTATGGCTTAGGTGGTGCCTCATTTCGTACCGTAATCCATTCAATGAGACATTAAGCATTGCTGCCATACGACCATGTCACCCTGAAGTGAAAATCAAACAGATTAGTTGACTTTAAATAATGTAGGTAGCTCGAACCAGAACTAGTAGTATGCTACAATAGAAAGTATAAAAGGAGGAAGGACATACAAAAAAAAAAGAAGTTTTGCAGTCCAGAATCTTCGTCGTTCGTATGGCTCAGGCAGTGTCTCGTTTCGTACCGTAATCCATTCAATGAGACATTAAGCATTGCTGCCATACGATCATGTCACCGTGCTGTGAAGAACAAACAGATTAGTTGACTTTAAATAATGCAGGTAGCTCGAACCTGAACAAGTAGTATGCTACAATAGAAAATATTAAAGGAGGAAGGACTTACAAAAAAAAAAGAAATTTTGCAGTCCAGAATCTTCGTCGTTCGTATGGCTGAGGTGGTGTCTCGTTTCGTACCGTTATCCATTCAATGAGACATTAAGCATTGCTGCCATCCGACCATGTCACCCTGCTGTGAAGAACAAACAGATTAGTTGACTTTAAATAATGTAGGTTGCTCGAACCTGATCTAGTAGTATGTTACAACAGAAAGTATAAAGAGAGGAAGGACTTACAAAGAAAAACAGAAGTTTTGCATTCCAGAATCTTCGTCATTCGTATGGCTGAGGTGGTGTCTCGTTTCGTACCATAATCCATTCAATGAGAAATTAAGCATTGCAGCCATACGACCATGTCACCCTGAAGTGAAAATCAAACAGATTAGTTGACTTTAAATAATGTAGGTAGCTCGAACCAGAACTAGTAGTATGCTACAATAGAAAGTATAAAAGGAGGAAGGACATACAAAAAAAAAAGAAGTTTTGCAGTCCAGAATCTTCGTCGTTCGTATGGCTCAGGCACTGTCTCGTTTCGTACCGTAATCCATTCAATGAGACATTAAGCATTGCTGCCATACGACCATGTCACCGTGCTGTAAAGAACAAACAGATTAGTTGACTTTAAATAATGCAGGTAGCTCGAACCTGAACAAGTAGTATGCTACAATAGAAAGTATAAAAGGAGGTAGGACTTACAAAAAAAAAAGAAGTTTTGCAGTCCAGCATCTTCGTCGTTCGTATGGCTGAGGTGGTGTCTCGTTTCGTACCGTAATCCATTCAATGATTCATTAAGCATTGCTGCCATACGACCATGTCACCCTGCTGTGAAGAACAAACAGATTAGTTGACTTTAAATAATGTAGGTAGCTCGAACCTGAACGAGTAGTATGCTACAATAGAAAGTTAAAGAGGAAGAAGGACTTACAAAAAAAAAAGAAATTTTGCAGTCCAAAATCTTCGTCGTTCGTGTGGCTGAGGTGGTGTCTCGTTTCGTACCGTAATCCATTCAATGAGACATTAAGCATTGCTGCCATACGACCATGTCACCCTGCTGTGAAGAACAAACAGACTAGTTGACTTTAAATAATGTAGGTAGCTTGAACCTGAATTAGTAGTAAGCTACAATAGAAGGTATAAAAGGGGAAGGGACTTACAAAAAAAAAGAAGTTTTGCAGTCCACAATCTTCGTCGTTCGTATGGCTGAGGTGGTGCCTCTTTTCGTACCGTAATCCATTCAATGAGACATTAAGCATTGCTGCCATCCGACCATGTCACCCAGCTGTGAAGAACAAACAGATTAGTTGACTTTAAATAATGTAGGTAGCTCGAACCTGATCTAGTAGTATGTTACAACAGAAAGTATAAAGAGAGGAAGGGCTTACAAAGAAAAACAGAAGTTTTGCATTCCAGAATCTTCGTCATTCGTATGGCTGAGGTGGTGTCTCGTTTCGTACCATAATCCATTCAATGAGAAATTAAGCATTGCAGCCATACGACCATGTCACCCTGAAGTGAAAATCAAACAGATTAGTTGACTTTAAATAATGTAGGTATCTCGAACCTGAACTAGTATTATGTTACAATTGAAAGTATAAAAAAAGGAAGGACTTACAAAAAAAAAACAGAAGTTTGGCATTCCAGAATCTTCGTCATTCGTATGGCTGAGGTGGTGTCTCGTTTCGTACCATAATCCATTCAATGAGAAACTAAGCATTGCTGCCATACGACCATGTCACCCTGCTGTGAAGAACAAACAGATTAGTTGACTTTAAATAATGTAGGTAGCTCGAACCTGAACTAATAGTATGCTACAGTAGAAAGTATAAAAGGAGGAAGGACTTACAACAAAAAAAAAGAAGTTTTCCAGTCCATAAACTTCATCGTTCGAATGGCTGAGGTGGTGCCTCGTTTCGTACCGTAATCCATTCAATGAGACCTTAAGCCTTGCTGCCATACGACCATGTCACCCTGCTGTGAAGAACAAACAGATTAGTTGATTTTAAATAATGTAGGTAGCTCGAACCTGAACTAGTAGTATGTTACAATAGAAAGTATAAAAGGAGGAAGGACTTACAAAAAAAAAGAAGTTTTGCAGTCCAGTATCTTCGTCATTCGTATGGCTGAGGTGGTGTCTCGTTTCGTACCGTAATCCATTCAATGAGATATTAAGCATTGCTGCCATCCGACCATGTCACCCAGCTGTGAAGAACAAACAGATTAGTTGACTTTAAATAATGTAGGTAGCTCGAACCTGAACTAATAGTATGCTACAGTAGAAAGTATAAAAGGAGGAAGGACTTACAACAAAAAAAAAGAAGTTTTCCAGTCCATAAACTTCATCGTTCGAATGGCTGAGGTGGTGCCTCGTTTCGTACCGTAATCCATTCAATGAGACCTTAAGCCTTGCTGCCATACGACCATGTCACCCTGCTGTGAAGAACAAACAGATTAGTTGATTTTAAATAATGTAGGTAGCTCGAACCTGAACTAGTAGTATGTTACAATAGAAAGTATAAAAGGAGGAAGGACTTACAAAAAAAACAGAAGTTTTGCATCCCAGAATCTTCATCGTTCGTATGGCTGAGGTAGTGTCTCGTTTCGTACCATAATCCATTCAATGAGACATTAAGCATTGCTGCCGTACGACCATGTCACCCTGCTGTGAAGAACAAACAGATTAGTTGACTTTAAATAATGTAGGTAGCTCGAACCTAATCTAGTAGTATGTTAAAACAGAAAGTATATAAGGAGGAAGGACTTACAAAAAAAAAACAGAAGTTTTGCATGCCAGAATCTTTGTCATACGTATGGCTGAGGTGGTGTCTCGTTTCGTACCATAATCCATTCAATGAGAAATTAAGCATTGCTGCCATACGACCATGTCACCCTGATGTGAAAATCAAACAGATTAGTTGACTTTAAATAATGTAGGTAGCTCGAACCTGAACTAGTAGTATGCTACAATAGAAAGTATAAAAGGAGGAAGGACATACAAAAAAAAAAGAAGTTTTGCAGTCCAGAATCTTCGTCGTGCATATGGCTCAGGCAGTGTCTCGTTTTGTACCGTAATCCATTCAATGAGACATTAAGCATTGCTGCCATACGACCATGTCACCCTGCTGTGAAGAACAAACAGATTAGTTGACTTTAAATAATGTAGGTAGCTCGAACCAGAACTAGTAGTATGCTACAATAGAAAGTATAAAAGGAGGAAGGACATACAAAAAAAAAAGAAGTTTTGCAGTCCAGTATCTTCGTCATTCGTATGGCTGAGGTGGTGTCTCGTTTCGTACCGTAATCCATTCAATGAGATATTAAGCATTGCTGCCATCCGACCATGTCACCCTGCTGTGAAGAACAAACAGATTAGTTGACTTTAAATAATGTAGGTAGCTCGAACCTGAACTAATAGTATGCTACAGTAGAAAGTATAAAAGGAGGAAGGACTTACAACAAAAAAAAAGAAGTTTTCCAGTCCATAAACTTCATCGTTCGAATGGCTGAGGTGGTGCCTCGTTTCGTACCGTAATCCATTCAATGAGACCTTAAGCCTTGCTGCCATACGACCATGTCACCCTGCTGTGAAGAACAAACAGATTAGTTGATTTTAAATAATGTAGGTAGCTCGAACCTGAACTAGTAGTATGTTACAATAGAAAGTATAAAAGGAGGAAGGACTTACAAAAAAAACAGAAGTTTTGCATCCCAGAATCTTCATCGTTCGTATGGCTGAGGTAGTGTCTCGTTTCGTACCATAATCCATTCAATGAGACATTAAGCATTGCTGCCGTACGACCATGTCACCCTGCTGTGAAGAACAAACAGATTAGTTGACTTTAAATAATGCAGGTAGCTCGAACCTGAACAAGTAGTATGCTACAATAGAAAGTATAAAAGGAGGAAGTTTTGCAGTCCAGAAATTTCGTCGTTCGTATGACTGAGGAGGTGTTTCGTTTCGTACCGTAAACCATTCAATGAGACATTAAGCATTACTGCCATACGACCATGTCACGCTGCTGTGAAGAACAAGCAGATTAGTTGACGTTAAATAATGTAGGTAGCTCGAACCTGAACTAGTATTATGTTACAATTGAAAGTATAAAAGAAGGAAGGACTTACAAAAAAAAAACAGAAGTTTTGCTTTCCAGAATCTTCGTCATTCGTATGGCTGAGGTGGTGTCTCGTTTCGTACCATAATCCATTCAATGAGAAACTAAGCATTGCTGCCATACGACCAGGTCACCCTGCTGTGAAAATCAAACAGACTAGTTGACTTTAAATAATGTAGGTAGCTCGAACCTGAATTAGTAGTAAGCTACAATAGAAAGTATAAAAGGGGAAGGGACTTACAAAAAAAAAGAAGTTTTGCAGTCCACAATCTTCGTCGTTCGTATGGCTGAGGTGGTGCCTCTTTTCGTACCGTAATCCATTCAATGAGACATTAAGCATTGCTGCCATCCGACCATGTCACCCTGCTGTGAAGAACAAACAGATTAGTTGACTTTAAATAATGTAGGTAGCTCGAACCTGATCTAGTAGTATGTTACAACAGAAAGTATAAAGAGAGGAAGGACTTACAAAGAAAAACAGAAGTTTTGCATTCCAGAATCTTCGTCATTCGTATGGCTGAGGTGGTGTCTCGTTTCGTACCATAATCCATTCAATGAGAAATTAAGCATTGCAGCCATACGACCACGTCACCCTGAAGTGAAAATCAAACAGATTAGTTGACTTTAAATAATGTAGGTAGCTCGAACCAGAACTAGTAGTATGCTACAATAGAAAGTATAAAAGGAGGAAGGACATACAAAAAAAAAAGAAGTTTTGCAGTCCAGAATCTTCGTCGTTCGTATGGCTCAGGCAGTGTCTCGTTTCGTACCGTAATCCATTCAATGAGACATTAAGCATTGCTGCCACACGACCATGTCACCGTGCTGTGAAGAGCAAACAGATTAGTTGACTTTAAATAATGCAGGTAGCTCGAACCTGAACAAGTAGTATGCTACAATAGAAAGTATAAAAGGAGGTAGGACTTACAAAAAAAAAGAAGTTTTGCAGTCCAGCATCTTCGTCGCTCGTATGGCTGAGGTGGTGTCTCGTTTCGTACCGTAATCCATTCAATGAGACATTAAACATTGCTGCCATACGACCATGTCTCCGTGCTGTGAAGAACAAACAGATTAGTTGACATTAAATAATGTTGGTAGTTCGAGCCTGAAGTAGTAGTATGTTACAATAGAATGTATAAAAGGAGGAAAGACTTACAATAAAAAAGAAGTTTTGCAGTATAGAATCTTCATTGTTCGTATGGCTGAGGCGGTGTATCGTTTCGTACCGTAATCCATTCAATGAGACATTAAGCATTGCTGCCATACGACCATGTCACCCTGCTGTGAAGAACAAACAGATTAGTTGACTTTAAATAATGTAGGTAGCTCGAACCTGAACTAGTAGTATGCTGCAATAGAAAGTATAAAAGGAGGAAGGACTTACAAAAAAAAGAAGTTTTTCAGTCCAGAATCTTCGTCGTTCGTATGGCTGAGGCAGTGTCTCGTTTCGTACCGTAATCCATTCAATGAGACATTAAGCATTGCTGCAATACGACCATGTCACCCTGCTGTGAAGAACAAACAGATTAGTTGACTTTAAATAATGTAGGTAGCTCGAACCTGAACTAGTAGTATGCTACAGTAGAAAGTATAAAAGGAGGAAGGACTTACAAAAAAAAAAGAAGTTTTGCAGTCCATAAACTTCGTCGTTCGTATGGCTGAGGTGGTGCCTCATTTCGTACCGTAATCCATTCAATGAGACATTAAGCATTGTTGCCATACGACCATGTCACCCTGCTGTGAAGAACAAACAGATTAGTTGACTTTAAATAATGTAGGTAGCTCGAACCTGAACGAGTAGTATGCTACAATAGAAAGTTAAAGAGGAGGAAGGACTTACAAAAAAAAAGAAATTTTGCACTCCAGAATCTTTGTCGTTCGTATGGCTGAGGTGGTGTCTCGTTTCGTACCGTAATCCAGTCAATGAGACATTATGCATTGCTGCCATCCGACCATGTCACCCTGCTGTGAAGAACAAACAGATTAGTTGACTTTAAATAATGTAGGTAGCTCGAACCTGAATTAGTAGTAAGCTACAATAGAAAGTATAAAAGGGGAAGGGACTTACAAAAAAAAAGAAGTTTTGCAGTCCACAATCTTCGTCGTTCGTATGGCTGAGGTCGTGCCTCTTTTCGTACCGTAATCCATTCAATGAGACATTAAGCATTGCTGCCATCCGACCATGTCACCCTGCTGTGAAGAACAAACAGATTAGTTGACTTTAAATAATGTAGGTAGCTCGAATCTGATCTAGTAGTATGTTACAACAGAAAGTATAAAGAGAGGAAGGACTTACAAAGAAAAACAGAAGTTTTGCATTCCAGAATCTTCGTCATTCGTATGGCTGAGGTGGTGTCTCGTTTCGTACCATAATCCATTCAATGAGAAATTAAGCATTGCAGCCATACGACCATGTCACCCTGAAGTGAAAATCAAGCAGATTAGTTGAGTTTAAATAATGTAGGTAGCTCGAACCAGAGCTAGTAGTATGCTACAATAGAAAGTATAAAAGGAGGAAGGACATACAAAAAAAAAAGAAGTTTTGCAGTCCAGAATCTTCGTCGTTCGTATGGCTCAGGCAGTGTCTCGTTTCGTACCGTAATCCATTCAATGAAAAATTAAGCATTGCTGCCATACGACCAGGTCAACCTGCTGTGAAAATCAAACAGATTAGTTGACTTTAAATAATGCAGGTAGCTCGAACCTGAACAAGTAGTATGCTACAATAGAAAGTATAAAAGGAGGAAGGACTTACAAAATAAAGAAGTTTTGCAGTCCAGAAATTTCGTCGTTCGTATGACTGAGGTGGTGTTTCGTTTCGTACCGTAAACCATTCAATGAGACATTAAGCATTGCTGCCATACGACCATGTCACGCTGCTGTGAAGAACAAGCAGATTAGTTGACTTTAAATAATGTAGGTAGCTCGAACCTGAACTAGTATTATGTTACAATTGAAAGTATAAAAGAAGGAAGGACTTACAAAAAAAAAAACAGAAGTTTGGCATTCCAGAATCTTCGTCATTCGTATGGCTGAGGTGGTGTCTCGTTTCGTACCATAATCCATTCAATGAGAAATTAAGCATTGCAGCCATACGACCAGGTCACCCTGCTGTGAAAATCAAACAGATTAGTTGACTTTAAATAATGTAGGTAGCTCGAACCTGAATTAGTAGTAAGCTACAATAGAAAGTATAAAAGGGGAAGGGACTTACAAAAAAAAAGAAGTTTTGCAGTCCACAATCTTCGTCGTTCGTATGGCTGAGGTGGTGCCTCTTTTCGTACCGTAATCCATTCAATGAGACATTAAGCATTGCTGCCATCCGACCATGTCACCCTGCTGTGAAGAACAAACAGATTAGTTGACTTTAAATAATGTAGGTAGCTCGAACCTGATCTAGTAGTATGTTACAACAGAAAGTATAAAGAGAGGAAGGACTTACAAAGAAAAACAGAAGTATTGCATTCCAGAATCTTCGTCATTCGTATGGCTGAGGTGGTGTCTCGTTTCGTACCGTAATCCATTCAATGAGACATTAAACATTGCTGCCATACGACCATGTCTCCGTGCTGTGAAGAACAAACAGATTAGTTGACATTAAATAATGTTGGTAGTTCGAGGCTGAAGTAGTAGTATGTTACAATAGAATGTATAAAAGGAGGAAAGACTTACAATAAAAAAGAAGTTTTGCAGTCCAGAATCTTCATCGTTCTTATGGCTGAGGCGGTGTATCGTTTCGTACCGTAATCCATTCAATGAGACATTAAGCATTGCTGCCATACGACCATGTCACCCTGCTGTGAAGAACAAACAGATTAGTTGACTTTAAATAATGTAGGTAGCTCGAACCTGAACGAGTAGTATGCTAATATAGAAAGTTAAAGAGGAGGAAGGACTTAAAAAAAAAAGAAATTTTGCACTCCAGAATCTTCGTCGTTCGTATGGCTGAGGTGGTGTCTCGTTTCGTACCGTAATCCATTCAATGAGACATTAAACATTGCTGCCATACGAACATGTCTCCGTGCTGTGAAGAACAAACAGATTAGTTGACATTAAATAATGTTGGTAGTTCGAGGCTGAAGTAGTAGTATGTTACAATAGAATGTATAAAAGGAGGAAAGACTTACAATAAAAAAGAAGTTTTGCAGTCCAGAATCTTCATCGTTCTTATGGCTGAGGCGGTGTATCGTTTCGTACCGTAATCCATTCAATGAGACATTAAGCATTGCTGCCATACGACCATGTCACCCTGCTGTGAAGAACAAACAGATTAGTTGACTTTAAATAATGTAGGTAGCTCGAACCTGAACTAGTAGTATGCTACAATAGGAAGTATAAAAGGAGGAAGGACTTACAAAAAAAAGAAGTTTTGCAGTCCAGAATCTTCGTCGTTCGTATGGCTGAGGCAGTGTCTCGTTTCGTACCGTAATCCATGCAATGAGACTTTAAGCATTGCTGCAATACGACCATGTCACCCTGCTGTGAAGAACAAACAGATTAGTTGACTTTAAATAACGTAGGTAGCTCGAACCTGAACTAGTAGTATGCTACAGTAGAAAGTATAAAAGGAGGAAGGACTTACAAAAAAAAAAGAAGTTTTGCAGTCCATAAACTTCGTCGTTCGTATGGCTGAGGTGGTGCCTCATTTCGTACCGTAATCCATTCAATGAGACATTAAGCATTGTTGCCATACGACCATGTCACCCTGCTGTGAAGAACAAACAGATTAGTTGACTTTAAATAATGTAGGTAGCTCGAACCTGAACGATTAGTATGCTACAATAGGAAGTATAAAAGGAGGAAGGACTTACAAAAAAAAGAAGTTTTGCAGTCCAGAATCTTCGTCGTTCGTATGGCTGAGGCAGTGTCTCGTTTCGTACCGTAATCCATGCAATGAGACTTTAAGCATTGCTGCAATACGACCATGTCACCCTGCTGTGAAGAACAAACAGATTAGTTGACTTTAAATAATGTAGGTAGCTCGAACCTGAATTAGTAGTAAGCTACAATAGAAAGTATAAAAGGGGAAGGGACTTACAAAAAAAAAGAAGTTTTGCAGTCCACAATCTTCGTCGTTCGTATGGCTGAGGTGGTGCCTCTTTTCGTACCGTAATCCATTCAATGAGACATTAAGCATTGCTGCCATCCGACCATGTCACCCTGCTGTGAAGAACAAACAGATTAGTTGACTTTAAATAATGTAGGTAGCTCGAACCTGATCTAGTAGTATGTTACAACAGAAAGTATAAAGAGAGGAAGGACTTACAAAGAAAAACAGAAGTTTTGCATTCCAGAATCTTCGTCATTCGTATGGCTGAGGTGGTGTCTCGTTTCGTACCATAATCCATTCAATGAGAAATTAAGCATTGCAGCCATACGACCATGTCACCCTGAAGTGAAAATCAAACAGATTAGTTGACTTTAAATAATGTAGGTAGCTCGAACCAGAACAAGTAGTATGCTACAATAGAAAGTATAAAAGGAGGAAGGACATACAAAAAAAAAAGAAGTTTTGCAGTCCAGAATCTTCGTCGTTCGTATGGCTCAGGCAGTGTCTCGTTTCGTACCGTAATCCATTCAATAAGACATTAAGCATTGCTGCCATACGACCATGTCACCGTGCTGTGAAGAACAAACAGATTAGTTGACTTTAAATAATGCAGGTAGCTCGAACCTGAACAAGTAGTATGCTACAATAGACAGTATAAAAGGAGGAAGGACTTACAAAATAAAGAAGTTTTGCAGTCCAGAAATTTCGTCGTTCGTATGACTGAGGTGGTGTTTCGTTTCGTACCGTAAACCATTCAATGAGACATTAAGCATTGCTGCCATACGACCATGTCACGCTGCTGTGAAGAACAAGCAGATTAGTTGACTTTAAATAAAGTAGGTAGCTCGAACCTGAACTAGTATTATGTTACAATTGAAAGTATAAAAGAAGGAAGGACTTACAAAAAAAAAAACAGAAGTTTGGCATTCCAGAATCTTCGTCATTCGTATGGCTGAGGTGGTGTCTCGTTTCGTACCATAATCCATTCAATGAGAAACTAAGCATTGCTGCCATATGACCAGGTCACCCTGCTGTGAAAATCAAACAGATTAGTTGACTTTAAATAATGTAGGTAGCTTGAACCTGAACGAGTAGTACGCTACAATAGAAAGTATAAAAGGAGGAAGGACTTACAAAAAAAAGAAGTTTTGCAGTCCAGTATCTTCGTCATTCGTATGGCTGAGGTGGTGTCTCGTTTCGTACCGTAATCCATTCAATGAGACATTAAGCATTGCTGCCATACGACCATGTCACCCTGCTGTGAAGAACAAACAGATTAGTTGACTTTAAATAATGTAGGTAGCTCGAACCTGAACTAGTAGTATGCTACAGTAGAAAGCATAAAAGGAGGAAGGACTTACAAAAAAAAAAAGAAGTTTTGCAGTCCATAAACTTCGTCGTTCGTATGGCTGAGGTGGTGCCTCATTTCGTACCGTAATCCATTCAATGAGACATTAAGCATTGTTGCCATACGACCATGTCACCCTGCTGTGAAGAACAAACAGATTAGTTGACTTTAAATAATGTAGGTAGCTCGAACCTGAACGAGTAGTATGCTACAATAGAAAGTTAAAGAGGAGGAAGGACTTACAAACAAAAGAAATTTTGCACTCCAGAATCTTCGTCGTTCGTATGGCTGAGGTGGTGTCTCGTTTCGTACCGTAATCCATTCAATGAGACATTAAGCATTGCTGCCATACGACTATGTCACCCTGCTGTGAAGAACAAACAGACTAGTTGACTTTAAATAATGTAGGTAGCTCGAACCTGAATTAGTAGTAAGCTACAATAGAAAGTATAAAATGGGAACGGACTTACAAAAAAAAAGAAGTTTTGCAGTCCACAATCTTCGTCGTTCGTATGGCTGAGGTGGTGCCTCTTTTCGTACCGTAATCCATTCAATGAGACATTAAGCATTGCTGCCATCCGACCATGTCACCCTGCTGTGAAGAACAAACAGATTAGTTGACTTTAAATAATGTAGGTAGCTCGAACCTGATCTAGTAGTATGTTACAACAGAAAGTATAAAGAGAGGAAGGACTTACAAAGAAAAACAGAAGTTTTGCATTCCAGAATCTTCGTCATTCGTATGGCTGAAGTGGTGTCTCGTTTCGTACCATAATCCATTCAATGAGAAATTAAGCATTGCTGCCATACGACCATGTCACCCTGAAGTGAAAATCAAACAGATTAGTTGACTTTAAATAATGTAGGTAGCTCGAACCAGAACTAGTAGTATGCTACAATAGAAAGAATAAATGAGGAAGGACACACAAAAAAAAAAGAAGTTTTGCAGTCCAGAATCTTCGTCGTTCGTATGGCTCAGGCAGTGTCTCGTTTCGTACCGTAATCCATTCAATGAGACATTAAGCATTGCTGCCATACGACCATGTCACCGTGCTGTGAAGAACAAACAGATTAGTTGACTTTAAATAATGCAGGTAGCTCGAACCTGAACAAGTAGTATGCTACAATAGAAAGTATAAAAGGAGGAAGGACTTACAAAATAAAGAAGTTTTGCAGTCCAGAAATTTCGTCGTTCGTATGACTGAGGTGGTGTTTCGTTTCGTACCGTAAACCATTCAATGAGACATTAAGCATTGCTGCCATACGACCATGTCACGCTGCTGTGAAGAACAAGCAGATTAGTTGACTTTAAATAATGTAGGTAGCTCGAACCTGAACTAGTATTATGTTACAATTGAAAGTATAAAAGAAGGAAGGACTTACAAAAAAAAAAAACAGAAGTTTGGCATTCCAGAATCTTCGTCATTCGTATGGCTGAGGTGGTGTCTCGTTTCGTACCATAATCCATTCAATGAGAAATTAAGCATTGCTGCCATACGACCAGGTCACCCTGGTGTGAAAATCAAACAGATTAGTTGACTTTAAATAATGTAGGTAGCTCGAACCTGAATTAGTAGTAAGCTACAATAGAAAGTATAAAAGGGGAAGGGACTTACAAAAAAAAAGAAGTTTTGCAGTCCACAATCTTCGTCGTTCGTATGGCTGAGGTGGTGCCTCTTTTCGTACCGTAATCCATTCAATGAGACATTAAGCATTGCTGCCATCCGACCATGTCACCCTGCTGTGAAGAACAAACAGATTAGTTGACTTTAAATAATGTAGGTAGCTCGAACCTGATCTAGTAGTATGTTACAACAGAAAGTATAAAGAGAGGAAGGACTTACAAAGAAAAACAGAAGTTTTGCATTCCAGAATCTTCGTCATTCGTATGGCTGAGGTGGTGTCTCGTTTCGTACCGTAATCCATTCAATGAGACATTAAACATTGCTGCCATACGACCATGTCTCCGTGCTGTGAAGAACAAACAGATTAGTTGACATTAAATAATGTTGGTAGTTCGAGGCTGAAGTAGTAGTATGTTACAATAGAATGTATAAAAGGAGGAAAGACTTACAATAAAAAAGAAGTTTTGCAGTCCAGAATCTTCATCGTTCTTATGGCTGAGGCGGTGTATCGTTTCGTACCGTAATCCATTCAATGAGACATTAAGCATTGCTGCCATACGACCATGTCACCCTGCTGTGAAGAACAAACAGATTAGTTGACTTTAAATAATGTAGGTAGCTCGAACCTGAACTAGTAGTATGCTACAATAGGAAGTATAAAAGGAGGAAGGACTTACAAAAAAAAGAAGTTTTGCAGTCCAGAATCTTCGTCGTTCGTATGGCTGAGGCAGTGTCTCGTTTCGTACCGTAATCCATGCAATGAGACTTTAAGCATTGCTGCAATACGACCATGTCACCCTGCTGTGAAGAACAAACAGATTAGTTGACTTTAAATAATGTAGGTAGCTCGAACCTGAACTAGTAGTATGCTACAGTAGAAAGTATAAAAGGAGGAAGGACTTACAAAAAAAAAAGAAGTTTTGCAGTCCATAAACTTCGTCGTTCGTATGGCTGAGGTGGTGCCTCATTTCGTACCGTAATCCATTCAATGAGACATTAAGCATTGTTGCCATACGACCATGTCACCCTGCTGTGAAGAACAAACAGATTAGTTGACTTTAAATAATGTAGGTAGCTCGAACCTGAACGATTAGTATGCTACAATAGAAAGATAAAGAGGAGGAAGGACTTACAAAAAATAAGAAATTTTGCAGTCCAAAATCTTCGTCGTTCGTATGGCTGAGGTGGTGTCTCGTTTCGTACCGTAATCCATTCAATGAGACATTAAGCATTGCTGCCATCCGACCATGTCACCCTGCTGTGAAGAACAAACAGATTAGTTGACTTTAAATAATGTAGGTAGCTCGAACCTGATCTAGTAGTATGTTACAACAGAAAGTATAAAGAGAGGAAGGACTTACAAAGAAAAACAGAAGTTTTGCATTCCAGAATCTTCGTCATTCGTATGGCTGAGGTGGTGTCTCGTTTCGTACCATAATCCATTCAATGAGAAATTAAGCATTGCAGCCATACGACCATGTCACCCTGAAGTGAAAATCAAACAGATTAGTTGACTTTAAATAATGTAGGTAGCTCGAACCAGAACAAGTAGTATGCTACAATAGAAAGTATAAAAGGAGGAAGGACATACAAAAAAAAAAGAAGTTTTGCAGTCCAGAATCTTCGTCGTTCGTATGGCTCAGGCAGTGTCTCGTTTCGTACCATAATCCATTCAATAAGACATTAAGCATTGCTGCCATACGACCATGTCACCGTGCTGTGAAGAACAAACAGATTAGTTGACTTTAAATAATGCAGGTAGCTCGAACCTGAACAAGTAGTATGCTACAATAGACAGTATAAAAGGAGGAAGGACTTACAAAATAAAGAAGTTTTGCAGTCCAGAAATTTCGTCGTTCGTATGACTGAGGTGGTGTTTCGTTTCGTACCGTAAACCATTCAATGAGACATTAAGCATTGCTGCCATACGACCATGTCACGCTGCTGTGAAGAACAAGCAGATTAGTTGACTTTAAATAAAGTAGGTAGCTCGAACCTGAACTAGTATTATGTTACAATTGTAAGTATAAAAGAAGGAAGGACTTACAAAAAAAAAACAGAAGTTTGGCATTCCAGAATCTTCGTCATTCGTATGGCTGAGGTGGTGTCTCGTTTCGTACCATAATCCATTCAATGAGAAACTAAGCATTGCTGCCATACGACCAGGTCACCCTGCTGTGAAAATCAAACAGATTAGTTGACTTTAAATAATGTAGGTAGCTCGAACCTGAACTAGTATTATGTTACAATTGAAAGTATAAAAGAAGGAAGGACTTACAAAAAAAAAAAACAGAAGTTTGGCATTCCAGAATCTTCGTCATTCGTATGGCTGAGGTGGTGTCTCGTTTCGTACCATAATCCATTCAATGAGAAATTAAGCATTGCTGCCATACGACCAGGTCACCCTGGTGTGAAAATCAAACAGATTAGTTGACTTTAAATAATGTAGGTAGCTCGAACCTGAATTAGTAGTAAGCTACAATAGAAAGTATAAAAGGGGAAGGGACTTACAAAAAAAAAGAAGTTTTGCAGTCCACAATCTTCGTCGTTCGTATGGCTGAGGTGGTGCCTCTTTTCGTACCGTAATCCATTCAATGAGACATTAAGCATTGCTGCCATCCGACCATGTCACCCTGCTGTGAAGAACAAACAGATTAGTTGACTTTAAATAATGTAGGTAGCTCGAACCTGATCTAGTAGTATGTTACAACAGAAAGTATAAAGAGAGGAAGGACTTACAAAGAAAAACAGAAGTTTTGCATTCCAGAATCTTCGTCATTCGTATGGCTGAGGTGGTGTCTCGTTTCGTACCGTAATCCATTCAATGAGACATTAAACATTGCTGCCATACGACCATGTCTCCGTGCTGTGAAGAACAAACAGATTAGTTGACATTAAATAATGTTGGTAGTTCGAGGCTGAAGTAGTAGTATGTTACAATAGAATGTATAAAAGGAGGAAAGACTTACAATAAAAAAGAAGTTTTGCAGTCCAGAATCTTCATCGTTCTTATGGCTGAGGCGGTGTATCGTTTCGTACCGTAATCCATTCAATGAGACATTAAGCATTGCTGCCATACGACCATGTCACCCTGCTGTGAAGAACAAACAGATTAGTTGACTTTAAATAATGTAGGTAGCTCGAACCTGAACTAGTAGTATGCTACAATAGGAAGTATAAAAGGAGGAAGGACTTACAAAAAAAAGAAGTTTTGCAGTCCAGAATCTTCGTCGTTCGTATGGCTGAGGCAGTGTCTCGTTTCGTACCGTAATCCATGCAATGAGACTTTAAGCATTGCTGCAATACGACCATGTCACCCTGCTGTGAAGAACAAACAGATTAGTTGACTTTAAATAATGTAGGTAGCTCGAACCTGAACTAGTAGTATGCTACAGTAGAAAGTATAAAAGGAGGAAGGACTTACAAAAAAAAAAGAAGTTTTGCAGTCCATAAACTTCGTCGTTCGTATGGCTGAGGTGGTGCCTCATTTCGTACCGTAATCCATTCAATGAGACATTAAGCATTGTTGCCATACGACCATGTCACCCTGCTGTGAAGAACAAACAGATTAGTTGACTTTAAATAATGTAGGTAGCTCGAACCTGAACGATTAGTATGCTACAATAGAAAGATAAAGAGGAGGAAGGACTTACAAAAAATAAGAAATTTTGCAGTCCAAAATCTTCGTCGTTCGTATGGCTGAGGTGGTGTCTCGTTTCGTACCGTAATCCATTCAATGAGACATTAAGCATTGCTGCCATCCGACCATGTCACCCTGCTGTGAAGAACAAACAGATTAGTTGACTTTAAATAATGTAGGTAGCTCGAACCTGATCTAGTAGTATGTTACAACAGAAAGTATAAAGAGAGGAAGGACTTACAAAGAAAAACAGAAGTTTTGCATTCCAGAATCTTCGTCATTCGTATGGCTGAGGTGGTGTCTCGTTTCGTACCATAATCCATTCAATGAGAAATTAAGCATTGCAGCCATACGACCATGTCACCCTGAAGTGAAAATCAAACAGATTAGTTGACTTTAAATAATGTAGGTAGCTCGAACCAGAACAAGTAGTATGCTACAATAGAAAGTATAAAAGGAGGAAGGACATACAAAAAAAAAAGAAGTTTTGCAGTCCAGAATCTTCGTCGTTCGTATGGCTCAGGCAGTGTCTCGTTTCGTACCATAATCCATTCAATAAGACATTAAGCATTGCTGCCATACGACCATGTCACCGTGCTGTGAAGAACAAACAGATTAGTTGACTTTAAATAATGCAGGTAGCTCGAACCTGAACAAGTAGTATGCTACAATAGACAGTATAAAAGGAGGAAGGACTTACAAAATAAAGAAGTTTTGCAGTCCAGAAATTTCGTCGTTCGTATGACTGAGGTGGTGTTTCGTTTCGTACCGTAAACCATTCAATGAGACATTAAGCATTGCTGCCATACGACCATGTCACGCTGCTGTGAAGAACAAGCAGATTAGTTGACTTTAAATAAAGTAGGTAGCTCGAACCTGAACTAGTATTATGTTACAATTGTAAGTATAAAAGAAGGAAGGACTTACAAAAAAAAAACAGAAGTTTGGCATTCCAGAATCTTCGTCATTCGTATGGCTGAGGTGGTGTCTCGTTTCGTACCATAATCCATTCAATGAGAAACTAAGCATTGCTGCCATACGACCAGGTCACCCTGCTGTGAAAATCAAACAGATTAGTTGACTTTAAATAATGTAGGTAGCTCGAACCTGAGCGAGTAGTATGCTACAATACAAAGTTAAAGAGGAGGAAGGACTTACAAAACAAAAGAAATTTTGCACTCCAGAATCTTCGTCGTTCGTATGGCTGAGGTGGTGTCTCGTTTCGTACCGTAATCCAGTCAATGAGACATTAAGCATTGCTGCCATACGACCATGTCACCCTGCTGTGAAGAACAAACAGATTAGTTGACTTTAAATAATGTAGGTAGCTCGAACCTGAACTAGTAGTATGCTACAGTAGAAAGCATAAAAGGAGGAAGGACTTACAAAAAAAAAAGAAGTTTTGCAGTCCATAAACTTCGTCGTTCGTATGGCTGAGGTGGTGCCTCATTTCGTACCGTAATCCATTCAATGAGACATTAAGCATTGTTGCCATACGACCATGTCACCCTGCTGTGAAGAACAAACAGATTAGTTGACTTTAAATAATGTAGGTAGCTCGAACCTGAGCGAGTAGTATGCTACAATACAAAGTTAAAGAGGAGGAAGGACTTACAAAACAAAAGAAATTTTGCACTCCAGAATCTTCGTCGTTCGTATGGCTGAGGTGGTGTCTCGTTTCGTACCGTAATCCAGTCAATGAGACATTAAGCATTGCTGCCATACGACCATGTCACCCTGCTGTGAAGAACAAACAGATTAGTTGACTTTAAATAATGTAGGTAGCTCGAACCTGAACGAGTAGTATGCTACAATAGAAAGTTAAAGAGGAGGAAGGACTTACAAAAAAAAAAGAAATTTTGCAGTCCAAAATCTTCGTCGTTCGTATGGCTGAGGTGGTGTCTCGTTTCGTACCGTAATCCATTCAATGAGACATTAAGCATTGCTGCCATACGACTATGTCACCCTGCTGTGAAGAACAAACAGACTAGTTGACTTTAAATAATGTAGGTAGCTCGAACCTGAATTAGTAGTAAGCTACAATAGAAAGTATAAAATGGGAACGGACTTACAAAAAAAAAGAAGTTTTGCAGTCCACAATCTTCGTCGTTCGTATGGCTGAGGTGGTGCCTCTTTTCGTACCGTAATCCATTCAATGAGACATTAAGCATTGCTGCCATCCGACCATGTCACCCTGCTGTGAAGAACAAACAGATTAGTTGACTTTAAATAATGTAGGTAGCTCGAACCTGATCTAGTAGTATGTTACAACAGAAAGTATAAAGAGAGGAAGGACTTACAAAGAAAAACAGAAGTTTTGCATTCCAGAATCTTCGTCATTCGTATGGCTGAGGTGGTGTCTCGTTTCGTACCATAATCCATTCAATGAGAAATTAAGCATTGCTGCCATACGACCATGTCACCCTGAAGTGAAAATCAAACAGATTAGTTGACTTTAAATAATGTAGGTAGCTCGAACCAGAACTAGTAGTATGCTACAATAGAAAGAATAAATGAGGAAGGACACACAAAAAAAAAAGAAGTTTTGCAGTCCAGAATCTTCGTCGTTCGTATGGCTCAGGCAGTGTCTCGTTTCGTACCGTAATCCATTCAATGAGACATTAAGCATTGCTGCCATACGACCATGTCACCGTGCTGTGAAGAACAAACAGATTAGTTGACTTTAAATAATGCAGGTAGCTCGAACCTGAACAAGTAGTATGCTACAATAGAAAGTATAAAAGGAGGAAGGACTTACAAAATAAAGAAGTTTTGCAGTCCAGAAATTTCGTCGTTCGTATGACTGAGGTGGTGTTTCGTTTCGTACCGTAAACCATTCAATGAGACATTAAGCATTGCTGCCATACGACCATGTCACGCTGCTGTGAAGAACAAGCAGATTAGTTGACTTTAAATAATGTAGGTAGCTCGAACCTGATCTAGTAGTATGTTACAACAGAAAGTATAAAGAGAGGAAGGACTTACAAAGAAAAACAGAAGTTTGGCATTCCAGAATCTTCGTCATTCGTATGGCTGAGGTGGTGTCTCGTTTCGTACCATAATCAATTCAATGAGAAATTAAGCATTGCAGCCATACGACCATGTCACCCTGAAGTGAAAATCAAACAGATTAGTTCATTTTAATAATGTAGGTAGCTGGAACCAGAACTAGTAGTATGCTACAATAGAAAGAATAAATGAGGAAGGACATACAAAAAAAAAAGAAGTTTTGCAATCCAGAATCTTCGTCGTTCGTATGGCTCAGGCAGTGTCTCGTTTCGTACCGTAATCCATTCAATGAGACATTAAGCATTGCTGCCATACGACCATGTCACCGTGCTGTGAAGAACAAACAGATTAGTTGACTTTAAATAATGCTGGTAGCTCGAACCTGAACAAGTAGTATGCTACAATAGAAAGTATAAAAGGAGGAAGGACTTACAAAATAAAGAACTTTTGCAGTCCAGAAATTTCGTCGTTCGTATGACTGAGGTGGTGTTTCGTTTCGTACCGTAATCCATTCAATGAGACATTAAGCATTGCTGCCATACGACCATGTCACGCTGCTGTGAAGAACAAGCAGATTAGTTGACTTTAAATAATGTAGGTAGCTCGAACCTGAACTAGTATTATGTTACAATTGAAAGTATAAAAGAAGGAAGGACTTACAAAAAAAAACAGAAGTTTGGCATTCCAGAATCTTCGTCATTCGTATGGCTGAGGTGGTGTCTCGTTTCGTACCATAATCCATTCAATGAGAAACTAAGCATTGCTGCCATACGACCAGGTCACCCTGCTGTGAAAATCAAACAGATTAGTTGACTTTAAATAATGTAGGTAGCCTGAACCTGAACGAGTAGTACGCTACAATAGAAAGTATAAAAGGAGGAAGGACTTACAAAAAAAAGAAGTTTTGCAGTCCAGTATCTTCGTCATTCGTATGGCTGAGGTGGTGTCTCGTTTCGTACCGTAATCCATTCAATGAGACATTAAGCATTGCTGCCATACGACCATGTCACCCTGCTGTGAAGAACAAACAGATTAGTTGACTTTAAATAATGTAGGTAGCTCGAACCTGAACTAATAGTATGCTACAGTAGAAAGTATAAAAGGAGGAAGGACTTACAACAAAAAAAAAGGAGTTTTGCAGTCCATAAACTTCATCGTTCGAATGGCTGAGGTGGTGCCTCGTTTCGTACCGTAATCCATTCAATGAGACCTTAAGCCTTGCTGCCATACGACCATGTCACCCTGCTGTGAAGAACAAACAGATTAGTTGATTTTAAATAATGTAGGTAGCTCGAACCTGAACTAGTAGTATGTTACAATAGAAAGTATAAAAGGAGGAAGGACTTACAAAAAAAACAGAAGTTTTGCATCCCAGAATCTTCATCGTTCGTATGGCTGAGGTAGTGTCTCGTTTCGTACCATAATCCATTCAATGAGATATTAAGCATTGCTGCCGTACGACCATGTCACCCTGCTGTGAAGAACAAACAGATTAGTTGACTTTAAATAATGTAGGTAGCTCGAACCTAATCTAGTAGTATGTTACAACAGAAAGTATATAAGGAGGAAGGACTTACACAAAAAAAAACAGAAGTTTTGCATGCCAGAATCTTCGTCATACGTATGGCTGAGGTGGTGTCTCGTTTCGTACCATAATCCATTCAATGAGAAATTAAGCATTGCTGCCATACGACCATGTCACCCTGATGTGAAAATCAAACAGATTAGTTGACTTTAAATAATGTAGGTAGCTCGAACCTGAACTAGTAGTATGCTACAATAGAAAGTATAAAAGGAGGAAGGACATACAAAAAAAAAAGAAGTTTTGCAGTCCAGAATCTTCGTCGTGCATATGGCTCAGGCAGCGTCTCGTTTCGTACCGTAATCCATTCAATGAGACATTAAGCATTGCTGCCATACGACCATGTCACCCTGCTGTGAAGAACAAACAGATTAGTTGACTTTAAATAATGTAGAGAGCTCGAACCTGAACTAGTAGTATGCTACAATAGAAAGTATAAAAGGAGGAAGGACTTACAAAAAAAAAGAAGTTTTGCAGTCCAGAATCTTCGTCGTTCGTATGACTGAGGTGGTGTCTCGTTTCGTACCGTAAACCATTCAATGAGACATTAAGCATTGCTGCCATACGACCATGTCACACTGCTGTGAAGAACAAACAGATTAGTTGACTTTAAATAATGTAGGTAGCTCGAACCAGAACTAGTATTATGTTACAATTGAATGTATAAAAGGAGGAAGGACTTACAAAAAAAAAACAGAAGTTTTGCATTCCAGAATCTTCGTCATTCGTATGGCTGAGGTGGTATCTCGTTTCGTACCATAATCCATTCAATGAGAAATTAAGCATTGCTGCCATACGACCATGTCACCCTGCTGTGAAAATCAAACAGATTAGTTGACTTTAAACAATGTAGGTAGCTTGAACCTGAACAAGTAGTATGCTACAATAGAAAGTATAAAAGGAGGTAGGACTTACAAAGAAAAGAAGTTTTGCAGTCCAGAATCTTCGTCGTTCAAATGGCTGAGGTGGTGTCTCGTTTTGTACCGTAATCCATTCAATGAGACATTAAGCATTGCTGCCATACCACCATCTCACCCTGCTGTGAAGAACAAACACATTAGTTGACTTTAAATAAAGTAGGTAGCTCGAACCTGAACCAGTAGTAAGCTACAATAGAAAGTATAAAAGGAGGAATGACTTACATAAAAAAAGAAGTTTTGCAGTCCACAATCTTCGTCGTTCGTATGGCTGAGGTGGTGTCTCGTTTCGTACCGTAATCCATTCAATGAGACATTAAGCATTGCAGCCATCCGACCATGTCACCCTGCTGTGAAGAACAACCAGATTAGTTGATTTTAAATAATGTAGGTAGCTCGAACCTGAACTAGTAGTTTGTTACAATAGAAAGTATAAAAGGCGGAAGGACTTACAAAAAAAACAGAAGTTTTGCATTCCAGAATCTTCGTCGTTCGTATGGCTGAGGTGGATTCTCGTTTCGTACCATAATCCATTCAATGAGACATTAAGCATTGCTGCCATACGACCATGTCACATTGCTGTGAAGAACAAACAGATTAGTTGACTTTAAATAATGTAGGTAGCTCGAACCTGAACTAGTAGTTTGCTACAATAGAAAGTATTAAAGGAGGAAGGACTTACAAAAAAAACAGAAGTTTTGGAGTCCGGAATCTTCGTCGTTCATATGGCTGAGGTGGTGTCTCTCTTTTCGTACCGTAATCCATTCAATGAGACATTAAGCATTGCTGCAATACGACCATGTCACCCTGCTGTGAAGAACAAACAGATTAGTTGACTTAAAATGATGTAGGTAGCTCGAACCTGAACTAGTAGTATGCTACAATAGAAAGTATAAAACGAGGAAGGACTTACAAAAAAACAGAAGTTTTGCAGTCCACAATCTTCGTCGTTCGTATGGCTGAGGTGGTGTCTCGTTTCGTACCGTAATCCATTCAATGAGACATTAAGCATTGCTGTAATACGACCATGTCACCCTGCTGTGAAGAACAAACAGATTAGTTGACTTTAAGTAATGTAGGTAGCTCGAAACTGAACTAGTAGTATGTTACAATAGAAAATATAAAAGGAGGAAGGACTTACAAAAAAAAAAGAAGTTTTGCAGTCCACAATCGTCGGCGTTCGTATGGCTGAGGTTGTGTCTCGTTTCGTACCGTAATCCATTCATTGAGACATTAAACATTGCAGATATACGACCATGTCACCATGCTGTGAAGAACACAGATTAGTTGACTTTAAATAATGTAGGTAGTTCGAGCCTGAACTAGTAGTATGTTACAATAGAATGTATAAAAGGAGGAAAGACTTACAATAAAAAAGAAGTTTTGCAGTCCAGAATCTTCGTCGTTCGAATGGCTGAGTTTGTGCCTCGTTTCGTACCGTAATCCATTCAATGAAACATTAAGAATTGCTGCCATACGACCATGTCACCCTGCTGTGAAGAACAAACAGATTAGTTGACTTTAAATAATGTAGGTAGCTCGAACCTGAACGAGTAGTATGCTACAATAGAAAGTAAAAAAGGAGGAAGGACTTACAAAAAAACAGAAGTTTTGCAGTCCGGAATTTTCGTCGCTCGTACGGCTGAGGTGGTGTCTCGTTTCGTACCGTAATCCATTCAATGAGACATTAAGCATTGCTGCCATACGACCATGTCACCCTGCTGTGAAGAACAAACAGATTAGTTGATTTTAAATAATGTAGGTAGCTCGAACCTGAACTAGTAGTATGTTACAATAGAAAGAATAAAAGGCGGAAGGACTTACAAAAAAAAACAGAAGTTTTGCATTCCAGAATCTTCGTCGTTCGTATGGCTGAGGTGGTGTCTCGTTTCGTACCATAATCCATTCAATGAGACATTAAGCATTGCTGCCGTATGACCATGTCACCCTGCTGTGAAGAACAAACAGATTAGTTGACTTTAAATAATGTAGGTAGCTCGAACCTGATCTAGTAGTATGTTACAACAGAAAGTATAAAAGGAAGAAGGACTTACAAAAAAAAAACAGAAATTTTGCATTCCAGAATCTTCGTCATTCGTATGGCTGAGGTGGTGTCTCGTTTCGTACCATAATCCATTCAATGAGAAATTAAGCATTGCTGCCATACGACCATGTCACCCTGCTATGAAAATCAAACAGATTAGTTGACTTTAAATAATGTAGGTAGCTCGAACCAGAACTAGTAGTATGCTACAATAGAAAGTATAAAAGGAGGAAGGACATACAAAAAAAAAAAGAAGTTTTGCAGTCCAGAATGTTCGTCGTTCGTATGGCTCAGGCAGTCTCTCGTTTCGTACCGTAATCCATTCAGTGAGACATTAAGCATTGCTGCCATACGACCATGTCATCCTGCTGTGAAGAACAAACAGATTAGTTGACTTTAAAGAATGCAGGTAGCTCGAACCTGAACTAGTTGTATGCTACAATAGAAAGTATAAAAGGAGGAAGGACTTACAAAAAAAACAGAAGTTTTGCAGTCCGGAATCTTCGTCGTTCGTATGGCTGAGGTGGTGTCTCGTTTCGTACCGTAATCCATTCAATGAGACATTAAGCATTGCTGCAATACGACCATGTCACACTGCTGTGAAGAACAAACAGATTAGTTGACTTTAAGTAATGTAGGTAGCTCGAACCTGAACTAGTAGTATGTTACAATAGAAAATATAAAAGGAGGAAGGACTTACAAAAAAAAAAGAAGTTTTGCAGTCCAGAATCTTCGGCGTTCGTATGGCTGAGGTTGTGTCTCGTTTCGTACCGTAATCCATTCAATGAGACATTAAGCATTGCTGCCATACGACCATGTCACCCTGCTGTGAAGAACAAACAGATTAGTTGACTTTAAATAATGTAGGTTGCTCGAACCTGAACTAGTAGTATGCTACAATAGAAAGTATAAAAGGAGGAAGGACTTACAAAAAAAAAAAAAAGTTTTGCAGTCCAGAAACTTCGTCGTTCGTATGGCTGAGGTGGTGCCTCTTTTCGTACCGTAATCCATTCAATGAGACATTAAGCATTGCTGCAATACGAACATGTCACCCTGCTGTGAAGAGTAAACAGATTAGTTGACTTTAAGTAATGTAGGTAGCTCGAACCTGAACTAGTAGTATGTTACAATAGAAAGTATAAAAGGAGGAAGGACATACAAAAAAACAGAAGTTTTGCAGTCCAGAATGTTCGGCGTTCGTATGGCTGAGGTGGTGTCTCGTTTCGTACCGTAATCCATTCAATGAGACATTAAGCATTGCTGCCATACGACCATGTCAACCTGCTGTGAAGAACAAACAGATTAGTTGACTTTAAATTATGTAGGTAGCTCGAACCTGAACTAATAGTATGCTACAATAGAAAGTATAAAAGGAGGAAGGACTTACAAAAAAAACAGAATTTTTGCATTCCAGAATCTTCGTCGTTCATATGGCTGAGGTGGTGTCTCGTTTCGTACCATAATCCATTCAATGAGACATTAAGCATTGCTGCCATACGACCATGTCACCCTGCTGTGAAGAACAAACAGATTAGTTGACTTTAAATAATGTAGGTAGCTCGATCCTGATCTAGTAGTATGTTACAATAGAAAGTATAAAAGGATGAATTACTTACAAAAAAAACAGAAGTTTTGCAGTCCAGAATCTTCGTCGTTCGTATGGCTGAGGTGGTGTCTCGTTTCGTACTGTAATCCATTCAATGAGACATTAAGCATTGCTGCCATACGACCATGTCACCCTGATGTGAAGAACAAACAGATTAGTTGACTTTAAATAATGCTGGTAGCTCGAACCTGAACTAGTAGTATGCTACAATAGAAAGTATAAAAGGAGGTAGCACTTACAAAGAAAAGAAGTTTTGCAGTCCAGAATTTTCGTCGTTCGTATGGCTGAGGTGGTGCCTCGTTTCGTACCATAATCCATTCAATGAGACATTAAGCATTGCTGCCATACGACCATGTCACCCTGCTGTGAAGAACAAACACATTAGTTGACTTTAAATAATGTAGGTAGCTCGAACCTGAACGAGTAGTATGCTAAAATAGAAAGTAAAAAAGGAGGAAGGACTTACAAAAAAAAAAACAAATTTTGCAATCCAGAATCTTCGTCGTTCGAATGGCTGAGGTGGTGTCTCGTTTCGTACCGTAATCCATTCAATGAGACATTAAGCATTGCTGCCATACGACCATGTCACCCTGCTGTGAAGAACAAACAGATTAGTTGACATTAATTAATGTAGGTAGATCGAACCTAAACTAGTAGTATGTTACAATAAAAGTATAAATGGAGGAAGGACTTAAAAGAAAAAAGAATTTTTGCAGTCCAGATTCTTCGTCGTTCGTATGGCCCATGTGGTGTCTCCTTCGTACTGTAATGCATCCAATGAGACATTAAGCATTGCTGCCATACGACCATGTCACCCTGCTGTGAAGAACAAACAGATTAGTTGACTTTAAATAATGTAGGTAGCTCGAACCTAAACTAGTAGTATGTTACAATCGAAAGTATAAAAGGAGGAAAGACTTACAAAAAAAACAGAAGTTTTGCAGTCCAGAATATTCGTCGTTCGTATGGCTGAAATGGTGTCTCGTTTCGTACCGTAATCCATTCAATAAGAAGTTAAGCATTGCTGCCATACGACCATGTCACCCTGCTGTGAAGAAAAACAGATTAGTTGACTTTAAATAATGCAGGTAGCTCGAACCTGAACGAGTAGTATGCTACAATAGAAAGTATAAAAGGAGGTAGGACTTACAAGGAAAACAAGTTTTGCAGTCCAGAATATTCGTCGTTCGTATGGCTGAAATGGTGTCTCGTTTCGTACCGTAATCCATTCAATAAGAAGTTAAGCATTGCTACCATACGACCATGTCACCCTGCTGTGAAGAAAAACAGATTAGTTGACTTTAAATAATGCAGGTAGCTCGAACCTGAACGAGTAGTATGCTACAATAGAAAGTATAAAAGGAGGTAGGACTTACAAGGAAAACAAGTTTTGCAGTCCAGAATCTTCGTCGTTCGTATGGCTGAGGTGGTGTCTCGTTTCGTACCGTAATCCATTCAATGAGACATTAATCATTGCTGCCATACGACCATGTCACCCTGCTGTGAAGAACAAACAGATTAGTTGACTTTAAATAATGTAGGTAGCTCGAACCTGAACTAGTAGTATGTTACAATAGAAATTATAAAAGGAGGAAGGACTTACAAAAGAAAAGAAGTTTTGCAGTCCAGAATCTTCGTCGTTCGTATGGCTGAGGTGGTGTCTCGTTTCGTACCGTAATCCATTCAATGAGAAGTTAAGCATTGCTACCATACGACCATGTCACCCTGCTGTGAAGGTCAAACAGATTAGTTGACTTTAAATAAATGTAGGTAGCTCGAACCTGAACTAGTAGTTGTCTACAATAGAAAGTAGTAAAGGAGGAAGGACTTACAAAAAAAACAGACGTTTTGGAGTCCGGAATCTTCGTCGTTCGTATGGCTGAGATGGTGTCTCGTTTCGTACTGTAATCCATTCAATGAGACATTAAGCATTGCTGCAATACGACCATGTCTCCCTGCTGTGAAGAACAAACAGATTAGTTGAGTTTAAGTAATGTAGTTAGCTCGAACCTGATCTAGTAGTAAGCTACAATAGAAAGTATAAAAGGAGGGGGGACTTACAAATAAAAAAGAAGTTTTGCAGTCCAGAATCTTCGTCGTTCGTATGGCTGAGGTGGTGTCTCGTTTCGTACCGTAATCCATTCAATGAGACATTAAGCATTGCTGCCATACGACCATGTCACCCTGCTGTGAAGAACAAACAGATTAGTTGACTTTAAATAATGTAGGTAGCTCGAACCTAAACTAGTAGTATGTTACAATCGAAAGTATAAAAGGAGGATGGACTTACAAAAAAAACAGAAGTTTTGCAGTCCAGAATCTTCGTCGTTCGTATGGCTGAGATGGTGTCTCGTTTCGTACCGTAATCCATTCAATAAGAAGTTAAGCATTCCTGCCATACGACCATGTCACCCTGCTGTGAAGAACAAACAGATTAGTCACTTTAAATAATGTAGGTAGCTCAAATCTGATCTAGTAGTATGTTACAACAGAAAGTATAAAGGGAGGAAGGACTTACAAAAAAAACAGAAGTTTTGCATTCCAGAATCTTCTTCGTTCGTATGGCTGAGGTGGTGTCTCGTTTCGTACCGTAATCCTCTCAATGAGAAGTTAAGCATTGCTGCCATACGACCATGTCACCCTGCTGTGAAGATCAAACAGATTAGTTGACTTTAAATAATGTAGGTAGCTCGAACCTGAACTAGTAGTATGCTACAATAGAAAGTATAAAAGTAGGAAGGACTTACAAAAAAAAAGAAGTTTTGCAGTCAAATTCTTCATCGTTGGTATGGCTGAGGTGGTGTCTCGTTTCGTACCGTAATCCATTCAATGAGATATTAAGCATTGCTGCCATACGACCAAGTCAACCTGCTGTGATGAACAAACAGATTAGTTGACTTTAAGTAATGTAGGTAGCTCGAACCTGAACTAGTAGTATGTTACAATAGAAAATATAAAAGGAGGAAGGACTTACAAAAAAAAAGAAGTTTTGCAGTCCAGAATCTTCGGCGTTCGTATGGCTGAGGTGGTGTCTCGTTTCGTACCGTAATCCATTCAATGAGACATTAAGCATTGCTGCCATACGACCATGTCACCATGCTGTGAAGAACACAGATTAGTTGACTTTAAATAATGTAGGTATTTCGAACCTGAATTAGTAGTATGTTACAATAGAATGTATAAAAGGAGGAAAGACTTACAAAAAAAAAGAAGTTTTGCAGTTCAGAATCTTCGTCGTTCGTATGGCTGAGGCGGTGTCTCGTTTCGTACCGTAATCCATTCAATGAGACATTAAGCATTGCTGTAATACGACCATGTCACCCTGCTGTGAAGAACAAACAGATTAGTTGCCTTTAAATAATGTAGGTAGCTCGAACCTGATCTAGTAGTATGTTACAACAGAAAGTATAAAGGGAGGAAGGACTTACAAAAAAAACAGAAGTTTTGCATTCCAGAATCTTCTTCGTTCGTATGGCTGAGGTGGTGTCTCGTTCGTACCATAATCCATTCAATGAGAAACTAAGCATTGCTGCCATACGACCATGTCACCCTGGTGTGAAGAACAAACAGATTAGTTGACTTTAAATAATGTAGGTAGCTCGAACCTGAACGAGTAGTATGCTACAATAGAAAGTAAAAAAGGAGGAAGGACTTACAAAAAAAAAAACAAATTTAGCAGTCCAGAATCTTCGTCGTTCGAATGGCTGAGGTGGTGTCTCGTTTCGTACCGTAATCCATTCAATGAGACATTAAGCATTGCTGCCATACGACCATGTCACCCTGCTGTGAAGAACAAACAGATTAGTCACTTTAAATAATGTAGGTAGCTCAAATCTGATCTAGTAGTATGTTACAACAGAAAGTATAAAGGGAGGAAGGACTTACAAAAAAAACAGAAGTTTTGCATTCCAGAATCTTCTTCGTTCGTATGGCTGAGGTGGTGTCTCGTTTCGTACCGTAATCCTCTCAATGAGAAGTTAAGCATTGCTGCCATACGACCATGTCACCCTGCTGTGAAGATCAAACAGATTAGTTGACTTTAAATAATGTAGGTAGCTCGAACCTGAACTAGTAGTATGCTACAATAGAAAGTATAAAAGGAGGAAGGACTTACAAAAAAAAAGAAGTTTTGCAGTCAAAAATCTTCATCGTTGGTATGGCTGAGGTGGTGTCTCGTTTCGTACCGTAATCCATTCAATGAGATATTAAGCATTGCTGCCATACGACCAAGTCAACCTGCTGTGATGAACAAACAGATTAGTTGACTTTAAGCAATGTAGGTAGCTCGAACCTGAACTAGTAGTATGTTACAATAGAAAATATAAAAGGAGGAAGGACTTACAAAAAAAAAGAAGTTTTGCAGTCCAGAATCTTCGGCGTTCGTATGGCTGAGGTGGTGTCTCGTTTCGTACCGTAATCCATTCAATGAGACATTAAGCATTGCTGCCATACGACCATGTCACCATGCTGTGAAGAACACAGATTAGTTGACTTTAAATAATGTAGGTATTTCGAACCTGAACTAGTAGTATGTTACAATAGAATGTATAAAAGGAGGAAAGACTTAGAAAAAAAAAGAAGTTTTGCAGTCCAGAATCTTCGTCGTTCGTATGGCTGAGGCGGTGTCTCGTTTCGTACCGTAATCCATTCAATGAGACATTAAGCATTGCTGTAATACGACCATGTCACCCTGCTGTGAAGAACAAACAGATTAGTTGCCTTTAAATAATGTAGGTAGCTCGAACCTGATCTAGTAGTATGTTACAACAGAAAGTATAAAGGGAGGAAGGACTTACAAAAAAAACAGAAGTTTTGCATTCCAGAATCTTCTTCGTTCGTATGGCTGAGGTGGTGTCTCGTTTCGTACCATAATCCATTCAATGAGAAACTAAGCATTGCTGCCATACGACCATGTCACCCTGGTGTGAAGAACAAACAGATTAGTTGACTTTAAAGAATGTAGGTAGCTCGAACCTGAACGAGTAGTATGCTACAATAGAAAGTAAAAAAGGAGGAAGGACTTACAAAAAAAAAAACAAATTTAGCAGTCCAGAATCTTCGTCGTTCGAATGGCTGAGGTGGTGTCTCGTTTCGTACCGTAATCCATTCAATGAGACATTAAGCATTGCTGCAATACGACCATGTCACCCTGCTGTGAAGAACAAACAGATTAGTTGACTTAAAATGATGTAGGTAGCTCGAACCTGAACTAGTAGTATGCTACAATAGAAAGTATAAAACGAGGAAGGACTTACAAAAAAACAGAAGTTTTGCATTCCAGAATCTTCTTCGTTCGTATGGCTGAGGTGGTGTCTCGTTTCGTACCGTAATCCACTCAATGAGAAGTTAAGCATTGCTGCCATACGACCATGTCACCCTGCTGTGAAGATCAAACAGATTAGTTGACATTAAATTTGTAGGTAGCTCGAACCTGAACTAGTAGTTTGCTACAATAGAAAGTATTAAAGGAGGAAGGACTTACAAAAAAAAAAACAGAAGTTTTGCAGTCCGGAATCTTCGTCGTTCGTATGGCTGAGGTGGTGTCTCGTTTCGTACCGTAATCCATTCAATGAGACATTAAGCATTGCTGCCATACGACCATGTCACCCTGCTGTGAAGAACAAACAGATTAGTTGACTTTAAGTAATGTAGGTAGCTAGAACCTGAAGTAGTAGTATGTTACAATAGAAAATATAAAAGGAGGAAGGACTTACAAAAAAAAAAGAAGTTTTGCAGTCCACAATCGTCGTCGTTCGTATGGCTGAGGTGGTGTCTCGTTTCGTACCAGAATCCATTCAATGAGACATTAAGCATTGCTGCCATACGACGATGTCACCATGCTGTGAAGAACACAGATTAGTTGACTTTAATTAATGTAGGTAGCTCGAACCTGAACTAGTAGTAAGCTACAATAGAAAGTATAAAAGGAGGAGGGACTTACAAAAAAAAAGAAGTTTTCCAGTCCACAATCGTCGTCATTCGTATGGCAGAGGTGGTGTCTCGTTTCGTACCGTAATCCATTCAATGAGACATTAAGCATTGCTGCCATACGACCATGTCACCCTGCTGTGAAGAACAAACAGATTAGTTGACTTTAAACAATGTAGGTAGCTCGAACCTGAACTAGTAGTATGCTACAATAGAAAGTATAAAAGGAGGAAGGACTTACAAAAAAAAAGAAGTTTTGCAGTCAAAAATCTTCATCGTTGGTATGGCTGAGGAGGTGTCTCGTTTCGTACCGTAATCCATTCAATGAGACATTAAGCATTGCTGACATACGACCAACTCACCCTGCTGTGAAGAACAAACAGATTAGTTGACTTTAAATAATGTAGGTAGCTCGAACCTGAACTAGTAGTATGCTACAATAGGAAGTATAAAAGGATGAAGGACTTAAAAAAAAAAAAACGTTTTGCAGTCCACAATCGTCGTCGTTCGTATGGCTGAGGTGGTGTCTCGTTTCGTACTGTAATCCATTCAATGAGACATTAAGCATTGCTGCCACACGACCATGTCACCCTGCTGTGAAGAACAAACAGATTAGTTGACTTTAAACAATGTAGGTAGCTCGAACCTGAACTAGTAGTATACTACAATAGAAAGTATAAAAGGAGGAAGGACTTACAAAAAGAAAGAAGTTTTGCAGTCAAGAATCTTCATCGTTGGTATGGCTGAGGTGGTGTCTCGTTTCGTACCATAATCCATTCAATGAGACATTAAGCATTGCTGACATACGACCAACTCACCCTGCTGTGAAGAACAAACAGATTAGTTGACTTTAAGTAATGTAGGTAGCTCGAACCTGAACTAGTAGTATGTTACAATAGAAAATATAAAAGGAGGAAGGACTTACAAAAAAAAAGAAGTTTTGCAGTCCAGAATCTTCGGCGTTCGTATGGCTGAGGTGGTGTCTCGTTTCGTACCGTTATCCATTCAATGAGACATTAAGCATTGCTGCCATACGAACATGTCACCATACTGTGAAGAACACAGATTATTTGACTTTAAATAATGTAGGTAGTTCGAACCTGAACTAGTAGTATGTTACAATAGAATGTATAAAAGAAGGAAAGACTTACAAAAAAAAAGAAATTTTGCAGTCCAGAATCTTCGTTGTTCGTATGGCTGAGGCGGTGTCTCGTTTCGTACCGTAATCCATTCAATGAGACATTAAACATTCCTGCCATACGACCATGTCGCCCTGCTGTGAAGAACAAACAGATTAGTTAACTTTAAATAATGTAGGTAGCTCGAACCTGATCTAGTAGTATGTTACAACAGAAAGTATAAAAGGAGGAAGGACTTACAAAAAAAAACAGAAGTTTTGCATTCCAGAATCTTCGTCGTTCGTATGGCTGAGGTGGTGTCTCGTTTGGTACCATAATCCATTCAATGAGAAATTAAGCATTGCTGCAATACGACCATGTCACCGTGCTGTGAAGATCAAACAGATTAGTTGACTTTAAATAATGTAGGTAGCTCGAACCTGAACTAGTAGTATGCTACAATAGAAAGTATAAAAGGATGAAGGACTTACAAAAAAAAAAGAAGTTTTGCAGTCCAGAAACTTCATCGTTCGTATGGCTGAGTTGGTGCCTCGTTTCGTACCGTAATCCATTCAATGAGAAGTTAAGCATTGCTGCCATACGACCATGTCACCCTTCTGTGAAGATCAAACAGATTAGTTGACTTTAAATAATGTAGGTAGCTCGAATCTGAACTAGTAGTTTGCTACAATAAAAAGTATTAAAGGCGAAAGGACTTACAAAAAAAAACAGAAGTTTTGCAGTCCAGAATGTTCGGCGTTCATATGGCTGAGGTGGTGTCTCGTTTCGTACCGTAATCCAGTCAATGAGACATTAAACATTGCTGCCATACGACCATGTCAACCTGCTGTGAAGATCAAACAGATTAGTTGACTTTAAGTAATGTAGGTAGCTCGAACCTGAACTAGTAGTATGTTACAATAGAAAGTATAAAAGGAGGAAGGACTTACAAAAAAAAAGAAGTTTTGCAGTCCAGAATGTTGGGCGTTCGTATGGCTGAGGTGGTGTCTCGTTTCGTACCGTAATCCAGTCAATAAGACATTAAGCATTGCTGCCATACGACCATGTCACCCTGCTGTGAAGAACAAACAGATTAGTTGACTTTAAATAATGTAGGTAGCTCGAACCTGAAATAGTAGTATGTTACAATAGATAGTATAAAAGGAGAAAGGACTTAAAAAAACCGAAGTTTTGCAGTCCAGAATCTTCGTGTTTCGTATGGCTGAGGTGGTGTCTCGTTTCGTACCGTAATCCATTCAATGAGACATTAAGCATTGCTGCCATACGACCATGTCACCCTGATGTGAAGATCATACAGATTTGTTGACTTTAAATAATGCAGGTAGCTCGAACCTGAACTAGTAGTGTGCTACAATAGAAAGTATAAAAGGAGGTAGGACTTACAAAGAAAAGAAGTTTTGCAGTCCAGAATCTTCGTCGTTCGTATGGCTGAGGTGGTGTCTCGTTTCATACCGTAATCCATTCAATGAGACATTAATCATTGCTGCCATACGACCATGTCACCCTGCTGTGAAGAACAAAGAGATTAGTTGACTTTAAATTATGTAGGTAGCTCGAACCTGAACTAGTAGTAGGCTACAATAGAATGTATAAGAGGAGGAAGGACTTACAAAAAAATAGATGTTTTGCAGTCCACAATCTTCGTCGTTCGTATGGCTGAGGTGGTGTCTCGTTTCGTACCATAATCCATTCAATGAGACATTAAGCATTGCTGCCATACGACCATGTCACCCTGCTGTGAAGAACAAACAGATTAGTTGATTTTAAAAAATGTAGGTAGCTCGAACGTGAACTAGTAGTATGTTACAATAGAAAGTATAAAAGGAGGAAGGACTTACAAAAAAAACAAAAGTTTGGCATTCCAGAATCTTCTTCGTTCGTATGGCTGAGTTGGTGTCTCGTTTCGTACCATAATCCATTCAATGAGAAATTAAGCATTGCTGCCATATGACCATGTCACCCTGGTGTGAAGATCAAACAGATTAGTTGACTTTAAATAATATAGGTAGCTCGAACCTGAACTAGTAGTATGCTACAATAGAAAGTATAAAAGGATGAAGGACTTACAAAAAAAAAGAAGTTTAGCAGTCCACAATCGTCGTCGTTCGTATGGCTGAGGTGGTGTCTCGTTTCGTACTGTAAACCATTCAATGAGACATTAAGCATTGCTGCCATACGACCATGCCACCCTGCTGTGAAGAACAAATACATTAGTTGACATTAAATAATGTAGGTGGTTCTTACCTGAACTAGTAGTATGTTACAATAGAATGTATAAAAGGAGGAAAGACTTACAAAAGAAAAAAGAAGTTTTGCAGTCCAGAATCTTCGTCATTCGTATGGCTGAGGTGGTGTCTCGTTTCGTACCGTAATCCATTCAATGAGACATTCAGCATTGCTGCCATACAACCATGTCACCCTGCTGTGAAGAACAAACAGATTAGTTGACTTTAAATAATGTAGGTAGCTCGAACCTGAACTAGTAGTATGCTACAATAGAAAGTATACAAGGAGGAAGGACTTATAAAAAAAAAAGAAGTTTTTCAGTCCAGAAACTTCATCGTTCATATGGCTGAGGTGGTGCCTCGTTTCGTACTGTAATCCATTCAATGAGAAGTTAAGCATTGCTGCCATACGACCATGTCACCCTGCTGTGAAGATCAAACAGATTAGTTGACTTTAAATAATGTAGGTAGCTCGAACCTGAACTGGTAGTATGGAACAATAGAAAGTATAAAAGGAGGAGGGATTTACAAAAAAAAAAAAAAAAAAAGGTTTGCAGCCCAGAATTTTCGTCATTCGTATGGCTCAGGTGATGTCTCGTTTCGTACCGTAATCCATTGAATGAGACACTAAGCATTCCTGCCATACGACCATGTCACCCTGCTGTGAAGAACAAACAGGTTAGTTGACATTAAATAATGTAGGTAGTTCGAACCTGAACTAGTAGTATGCTGCAATAGAAAGTATAAAAGGAGGAAGGACTTACAAAAAAAAAAGAAGTTTTGCAGCCCAGAATTTTCGTCGTTCGTATGGCTCAGGTGATGTCTCGTTTCGTACCGTAATCCATTCAATGAGACATTAAGCATTCCTGCCATACGACCATGTCACCCTGCTGTGAAGAACAAACAGGTTAGTTGACTTTAAATAATGTAGGTAGCTCGAACCTGAACTAGTAGTATGCTGCAATAGAAAGTATAAAAGGAGAAGGACTTACAAAAAAAACAGAAGTTTTGCAGTCCAGAATCTTCGTCGTTCGTATGGCTGAGGTGGTGTCTCGTTTCGGACCGTAATCCAGTCAATGAGACATTAAGCATTGCTGCCATACGACCATGTCAACCTGCTGTGAAGATCAAACAGATTAGTTGACTTTAAGTAATGTAGGTAGCTCGAACCTGAACTAGTAGTATGTTACAATAGAAAGTATAAAAGGAGGAAGGACTTACAAAAAAAAAGAAGTTTTGCAGTCCAGAATGTTCGGCGTTCGTATGGCTGAGGTGGTGTCTCGTTTCGTACCGTAATCCAGTCAATAAGACATTAAGCATTGCTGCCATACGACCATGTCACCCTGCTGTGAAGAACAGACAGATTAGTTGACTTTAAATAATGTAGGTAGCTCGAACCTGAACTAGTAGTATGTTACAATAGAATGTATAAAAGGAGGAAAGACTTACAAAAGAAAAAAGAAGTTTTGCAGTCCAGAATCTTCGTCATTCGTATGGCTGAGGTGGTGTCTCGTTTCGTACCGTAATCCATTCAATGAGACATTAAGCATTGCTGCCATACGACCATGTCACCGTGCTGTGAAGAACAAACAGATTAGTTGACTATAAATAATGTAGGTAGCTCGAACCTGAACTAGTAGTATGCTACAATAGAAAGTATAAAAGGAGGAAGGACTTATAAAAAAAAAAAAGAAGTTTTGCAGTCCAGAAACTTCATTGTTCGTATGGCTGAGGTGGTGCCTCGTTTCGTACCGTAATCCATTCAATGAGAAGTTTAGCATTGCTGCCATACGACCATGTCACCCTGCTGTGAAGAACAAACAGATTAGTTGACTTTAAATAATGTAGGTAGCTCGAACCTGAACCAGTAGTAAGCTACAATAGTATGTATAAGAGGAGGAGGGACTTACAAAAAAATAGAAGTTTTGCAGTCCACAATCGTCGTCGTTCGTATGGCTGAGGTGGTGTCTCGTTTCGTACTGTAATCCATTCAATGAGACATTAAGCATTGCTGCCATACGACCATGCCACCCTGCTGTGAAGAACAAATACATTAGTTGACATTAAATAATTTAGGTGGTTCTTACCTGAACTAGTAGTATGTTACAATAGAATGTATAAAAGGAGGAAAGACTTACAAAAGAAAAAAGAAGTTTTGCATTCCAGAATCTTCGTCATTCGTATGGCTGAGGTGGTGTCTCGTTTCGTACCGTAATCCATTCAATGAGACATTAAGCATTGCTGCCATACAACCATGTCACCCTGCTGTGAAGAACAAACAGATTAGTTGACTTTAAATAATGTAGGTAGCTCGAACTTGAACTAGTAGTATGCTACAATAGAAAGTATAAAAGGAGGAGGGATTTACAAAAAAAAAAAAAAAAGTTTTGCAGCCCAGAATTTTCGTCGTTCGTAAGGCTCAGGTGATGTCTCGTTTCGTACCGTAATCCATTCAATGAGGCATTAAGCATTCCTGCCATACGACCATGTCACCCTGCTGTGAAGAACAAACAGGTTAGTTGACTTTAAATAATGTAGGTAGCTCGAACATGAACTAGTAGTATGCTGCAATAGAAAGTATAAAAGGAGGAAGGACTTACAAAAAAAACAGAAGTTTTGCAGTCCAGAATCTTCGTCGTTCGTATGGCTGAAGTGGTGTCTCGTTTCGTAACGTAATCCATTCAATGAGACATTAAGCATTGCTGCAATATGACAATGTCACCCTGATGTGGAGAACATACAGATTTGTTGACTTTAAATAATGCAGGTAGCTCGAACCTGAACTAGTAGTATGCTACAATAGAAAGTATAAAAGGAGGTAGGACTTACAAAGAAAAGAAGTTTTGCAGTCCAGAATCTTCGTCGTTCGTATGGCAGTGGTGGTGTCTCGTTTCGTACCGTAATCCATTCAATGAGACATTAATCATTGCTGCCATACGACCATGTCACCTTGCTGTGAAGAACAAACAGATTAGTTGCTTTAAATAATGTAGGTAGCTCGAATCTGAACTAGTAGTAAGCTACAATAGAATGTATAAGAGGAGGAGGGACTTACAAAAAAATAGAAGTTTTGCAGTCCGGAATCTTCGTTGTTCGTATGGCTGAGGTGGTGTCTCGTTTCGTACCATAATCCATTCAATGAGAAATTAAGCATTGCTGCCATACGACCATGTCACCCTGCCGTGAAGATCAAAGATATTAGTTGACTTTAAATAATGTAGGTAGCTCGAACCTGAACTAGTAGTATGCTACAATAGAAAGTATAAAAGGATGAAGGAATTAGAAAAAAAAAGAAATTTTGCAGTCCACAATCGTCGTCGTTCGTATGGCTGAGGTGGTGTCTCGTTTCGTACTGTAATCCATTCAATGAGACATTAAGCATTGCTGCCATACGACCATGTCACCCTGCTGTGAAGAACAAACACATTAGTTGACATTAAATAATGTAGGTGGTTCGTACCTGAACTAGTAGTATGTTACAATAGAAAGTATAAAAGGAGGAAGGACTTACAAAAAAAAAGAAGTTTTGCAGTCAAAAATCTTCATCGTTGGTATGGCTGAGGAGGTGTCTCGTTTCGTACCGTAATCCATTCAATGAGAAATTAAGCATTGCTGCCATACGACCATGTCACCCTGCCGTGAAGATCAAAGATATTAGTTGACTTTAAATAATGTAGGTAGCTCGAACCTGAACTAGTAGTATGCTACAATAGAAAGTATAAAAGGATGAAGGAATTAGAAAAAAAAAGAAGTTTTGCAGTCCACAATCGTCGTCGTTCGTATGGCTAAGTTGGTGTCTCGTTTCGTACTGTTCAAAAAAAATGGTTCAAATGGCTCTGAGCACTATGGGACTCAACTGCTTAGGTCATCAGTCCCCTAGAACTTAGAACTAATTAAACCTAACTAACCTAAGGACATCACACACATCCATGCCCGAGGCAGGATTCGAACCTGCGACCGTAGCAGTCGCACGGTTCCGGACTGCGCGCCTAGAACCGCGAGACCACCGCGGCCGGCGTTTCGTACTGTAATCCATTCAATGAGACATTAAGCATTGCTGCCATACGACCATGTCACCCTGCTGTGAAGAACAAACCCATTAGTTGACATTAAATAATGTAGGTGGTTCATACCTGAACTAGTAGTATGTTACAATAGAATGTATAAAACGAGGAAGGCCTTACAAAAAAAAAGAAGTTTTGCAGACCAGAATCTTCGTCGTTCGTATGGCTGAGGTGGTGTCTCGTTTCGTACCATAATCCATTCAATGAGACATTAAGCATTGCTGCCATACAACCATGTCACCCTGCTGTGAAGAACAAACAGATTAGTTGACTTTAAACAATGTAGGTAGCTCAACCTGATCTAGTAGTCAGCTACAAAAGAAAGTATAAAAGGAGGAGGGACATACAAAAAAAAAGGAAGTTTTGCAGTCCAGAATCTTCATCGTTCGTATGGCTGAGGTGGTGTCTCATTTCGTACCGTAATCCATTCAATGAGACATTAAGCATTGCTGACATAAGACCATGTCACCCTGCTGTGAAGAACAAACAGATTAGTTGACTTTAAATAATGTAGGTAGCTCGAACCTGAACTAGTAGTATGTTACAATAGAAAGTATGAAAGAAGGAAGGGCTTACAAAGAAAAAAGAAGTTTTGCAGTCCAGAAACTTCGTCGTTGGATGGCTGAGGTGGTGCGTCGTATCGTACCGTAATCCATTCAATGAGAAGTTAAGCATTGCTGCCATACGACCATGTCACCCTGCTGCGAAGATCAAACAGATTAGTTGACTTTAAATAATGTAGGTATCTCGAACCTGAACTAGTAGTTTGCTACAATAAAAAGTATTAAAGGAGAAAGGACTTACAAAAAAAAAACAGAAGTTTTGCAGTCCGGAATCCTCGTTGTTCGTATGGCTGATGTGGTGTCTCGTTTCGTACCGTAATCGATTCAATAAGAAGTTAAGCATTGCTGCCATACGACCATGTTACCCTGCTGTGAAGATCAAACAGATTAGTTGACTTTAAGTAATGTAGGTAGCTCGAACCTGAACTAGTAGTATGTTACAATAGAAAGTATAAAAGTAGGAAGGACTTACAAAAAAAAAGAAATTTTGCACTCCATAAACTTCGTCGTTCGTATGGCTGAGGTGGTGCCTCGTTTCTTAGCGTAATCCATTCAATGAGACATTAAGCATTGCTGCCATACGACCATGTCACCCTGCTGTGAAGAACAAACAGATTAGTTGAATTTAAATAATGTAGGTAGCTCGAACCTGAACTAGTAGTATGCTACAATAGAAAGTATAAAAGGAGGTAGGACTTACAAAAAAAAAGGAAGTTTTGCAGTCCAGAATCTTCGTCGTTCGTATGGCAGAGTTGGTGTCTCGTTTTGTACCGTAATCCATTCAATGAGACATTAAGCATTGCTGCCATACGACCATGTCACCTTGCTGTGAAGAACAAGCAGATTAGTTGACTTTAAATGATGTAGGTAGCTCGAACCTGAGCTAGTAGTATGTTACAATAGAAAGTATAAAAGGATGAAGGACTTACAAAGAAAAAAGAAGTTTTGCAGTCCGGAATCTTCGTCATTCGTATGGCTGAGATGGTGTCTCGTTTCGTACTGTAATCAATTCAATAAGACATTAAGCATTGCTGCCGTACGACCATGTCACCCTGCTGTGAAGAACAAACAGGTTAGTTGACATTAAATAATGTAGGTAGTTCGAACCTGAACTAGTAGTATGCTACAGTAGAAAGTATAAAAGGATGAAGGACTTACATAAAAAAAGAAGTTTTGCAGTCCGAAATCGTCGTCGTTCGTATGGCTGAGGTGGTCTCATGTTTCGTATTGTATTCCATTCAATGAGACATTAAACATTGCTGCCATACGACCATGTCACCCTGCTGTGAAGAACAAACAGATTAGTTGACATTAAATAATGTAGGTAGTTAGAACCTGAACTAGTAGTTTGCTACAATAGAAAGTATTAAAGGAGGAAGGACTTACAAAAGAAACAGAAGTTTTGCAGTCCGGAATCTTTGTCGTTCGTATGGCTGAGGTGGTGTCTCGTTTCGTGCCGTAATCCATTCAATGAGACATTAAGCATTGCTGCCATACGACCATGTCACCCTGCTGTGAAGAACAAACAGATTAGTTGACATTAAATAATGTAGGTAGTTCGAACCTGAACAAGTAGTATGTTACAATAGAATGTATAAAAGGATTAAAGACTCACAAAAAAAAGAAGTTTTGCTGTCCAGAATCTTCGTCGTTCGTATGGCTCAGGTGGTGTCTCTTTTCGTACCGTAATCCATTCAATGAGACATTAAGCATTGCTGCCATACGACCATGTCACCCTGCTGTGAAGAACAAACAGATTAGTTGACATTAAATAATGTAGGTAGCTCGAACCTCAACTAGTAGTATGTTACAATAGAAAGTATAAAAGGATGAAGGACTTACAAAAAAAAAAGAAGTTTTGCAGTCCAAAATCGTCGTCGTTCGTATGGCTGAGTTGGTGTCTCGTTTCGTCCTGTATTCCATTCAATCAGACATTAAGCATTGCTGCCATACGACCATGTCACCCTGCTGTGAAGAACAAACAGATTAGTTGACATTAAATAATGTAGGTAACTCGAGCCTGAGCTAGTAGTTTGCTACAATAGAAAGTATTAAAGGAGGAAGAACTTACAAAAAAAACAGAAGTTTTGCAGTCCGGAATCTTCGTCGTTCGTATGGCTGAGGTGGTGTCTCGTTTCGTACCGTAATCCATTCAATGAGACATTAATCATTGCTGCAATACGACCATGTCACCCTGCTGTGAGGAACAAACAGATTAATTGACTTTAAATAATGTAGGTAGCTCGAACCTCAAGTAGTAGTATGTTACAATAGAAAATATAAAAGGAGGAAGGACTTACAAAAGAAAAGAAGTTTTGCAGTCCAGAATTTTGGGCGTTCGTATGGCTGAGGTGGTGTCTCGTTTCGTACCGTTATCCATTCAATGAGACATTAAGCATTGCTGCCATACGACCATGTCACCATGCTGTGAAGTACACAGATTAGTTGACTTTAAATAATGTAGGTAGCTCGAACCTGAACGAGTAGTATGCTACAATAGAAAGTATAAAAGGAGGAGGGACTTACAAAGAAAAAGAAGTTTTGCAGTCCACAATCTTCGTCGTTTGTATGGCTGAGCTGGTGTCTCGTTTCGTACCGTAATCCATTCAATGAGACATTAAGCATTGCTGCCATACGACCATGTCACCCTGCTGTGAAGAACAAACAGATTAGTTGACTTTAAATAATGTAGGTAGCTCTAACCTGAACTAGTAGTATGTTACAATAGAAAGTATAAAAGGAGGAAGGACTTACAAAAAAAACAGAAGTTTTGCATTCCAGAATCTTCGTCGTTCGTTTGGCTGAGGTGGTGTCTCGTTTCGTACCATAATCCATTCATTGAGAAATTAAGCATTGCTGCCATACGACCATGTCACCCTGCTGTGAAGATCAAACAGATTAGTTGACTTTAAATAATGTAGGTATCTCGAACCTGAACTAGTAGTATGTTACAATAGAAAGTATAAAAGGATGAAGGACTTACAAAAAAAAAAGAAGTTTTGCAGTCCAGAATCTTCGTCGTTCATATGGCTGAGGCGGTGTCTCGTTTCGTACCGTAATCCATTCAATGAGACATTAAGCATTGCTGCCATACGACCATGTCACCCTGCTGTGAAGAACAAACAGATTAGTTGACATTAAATAATGTAGGTAGTTCGAACCTGAACTAGTAGTATGTTACAATAGAATGTATAAAAGGAGGAAAGACTCACAAAAAAAAAGAATTTTTGCAGTCCAGAACCTTCGTCGTTCGTATGGCTGAGGTGGTGTCTCGTTTCGTACCGTAATCCATTCAATGACACATTAAGCATTGCTGCCATACGACCATATCACCCTGCTGTGAAGATCAAACAGATTAGTTGACTTTAAATAATGTAGGTAGCTCGAACCTGAACTAGTAGTATGTTACAATAAAAAGTGTTAAAGGATGAAGGACTTACAAAAAAAAAGAAGTTTTGCAGTCCGGAATCTTCGTCTTTCGTATGGTTGAGGTGGTGTCATGTTTCGTACTGTATTCCATTCAATGAGACATTAAGCATTGTTGCCTTACGACCATGTCACCCTGCTGTAAAGAACAAACAGATTAGTTGACATTAAATAATGTAGGTAGTTCGAACCTGAACTAGTAGTATGTTACATTAGAATGTATAAAAGGAGGAAAGACTCACAAAAAAAAAGAAGTTTTGCAGTCCAGAATCTTCGTCGTCCGTATGGCTGAGGTGGTGTCTCGTTTCGTACCGTAATCCATTCCATGGATTCCTGCCATACGACCGTGTCACCCTGCTGTGAAGAACAAACAGATTAGTTGAATTTAAATAATGTAGGTAGCTCGAACCTGAACTAGTAGTATGTTACAATAGAAAGTATAAAAAGAGGAAGGACTTACAAAAAAAAAACAGAAGTTTTCAGTCCAGAATCTTCGTCGTTGGTATGGCTGATGTGGTGTCTCGTTTCGTACCGTAATCCATTCAATGAGAAGTTAAGCATTGCTGCCAAACGACCATGTCACCCTGGTGTGAAGATCAAACAGATTAGTTGACTTTAAATAATGTAGGTACCTCGAACCTGAACTAGTAGTTTGCTACAATAGAAAGTATTAAAGAAGGAAGGACTTAGAAAAAAAACAGAAGTTTTGCAGTCCGGAATCTTCGTCGTTCGTATGGCTGAGGTGGTGTCTCGTTTCGTACCATAATCCATTCAATGAGACATTAAGCATTGCTGCAATACGACCATGTCACCCTGCTGTGAAGAACAAACAGATTAGTTGACTTTAAATAATGTAGGTAGCTCGAACCTGAACGAGTAGTATACTACAATAGAAAGTATAAAAGGAGGAGGGACTTACAAAAAAAAAGAAGTTTTGCAGTCCACAATCATCGTCGTTCGTATGGCTGAGGTGGTTTTTCGTTTCGTACCGTAATCCATTCAATGGGACATTAAGCATTGCTGCCATACGACCATGTCACCCTGCTGTGAAGAACAAACAAATTAGCTGACATTAAATAATGTAGGTAGTTCGAACATGAACTAGTAGTATGTTACAATAGAATGTATAAAAGGAAGAAAGACTTACAAAAAAAAACAGAAGTTTTGCATTCCAGAATCTTCGTCGTTCGTTTGGCTGAGGTGGTGTCTCGTTTCGTACCATAATCCATTCAATGAGACATTAAGCATTGCTGACATACGACCATGTCACCCTGCTGTGAAGAACAAACAGATTAGTTGACTTTAAATAATGTAGGCAGCTCTAACCTGAACTAGTAGTATGTTACAATAGAAAGTATAAAAGGAGGAAGGACTTACAAAAAAAACAGAAGTTTTGCATTCCAGAATCTTCGTCGTTCGTTTGGCTGAGGTGGTGTCTCGTTTCGTACCATAATCCATTCATTCAGAAATTAAGCATTGCTGCCATATGATCAGGTCACCCTGCTGTGAAGATCAAACAGATTAGTTGACTTTAAATAATGTAGGTAGCTCGAAACTGAAGTAGTAGTATGTTATTATAGAAAGTATAAAAGTAGGAAGGACTTACAAAAAAAAAGAAGTTTTGCAGTCCGGAATCTTCGTCGTTCATATGGCTGAGGTGGTGTCATGTTTCGTACTGTATTCCATTCGATGAGACATTAAGCATTGCTGCCATACGACCATTTCACCCTGCTGTGAAGAACAAACAGATTAGTTGACATTAAATAATGTAGGTAGTTCGAACCTGAACTAGTAGTATGTTACAATAGAATGTATAAAAGGAAGAAAGACTTACAAAAAAAAAGAAGTTTTGCAGTCCAGAATCTTCGCCGTTCGTATGGCTGAGGTGGTGTCTCGTTTCCTACTGTAATACGTTCAATGAGACATTAAGCATTGCTGGCATACGACCATGTCACCCTGCTGTGAAGATCAAACAGATTAGTTGACATTAAATAATGTAGGTTGCTCGAACCTGAACTAGTAGTATGTTACAAAAGAAAGTATAAGAGGAGGAAGGACTTACAAAAAAAACAGGAGTTTTGCAGTCCGGAATCTTTGTCGTTCATATAACTGAGGTGGTGTCTCGTTTCGTAGCGTAATCCATTCAATGAGACATTAAGCATTGCTGCAATACGACCATGTCACCCTGCTGTGAAGAACAAACAGATTAGTTGACTTTAAATAATGTAGGTAGCTCGAACCTGAAGTAGTAGTATGTTACAATAGAAAGTATAAAAGGATGAAGGTCTTACAAAAAAAAAAAGAAGTTTTGCAGTCCAAAATCGTCGTCGTTCTTATGGCTGAGGTGGTGTCTCGTTTCCTACTGTAATACATTCAATGAGACATTAAGCATTGCTGCCATACGACCATGTCAACCTACTGTGAGGAACAAACAGATTAGTTGACATTAAAAATGTAGGAAGTTCGAACCTGAACTAGTAGTATGTTACAATAGAAAGTATAAAAGGAGCAAAGACTTACAAAAAAAAAAGAAGTTTTGCTGTCTAGGATCTTCGTCGTTCGTATGGCTGAGGTGGTGTCTCGTTTCGTACCGTAATCCATTCCATGAGACATTAAGCATTCCTGCCATACGACCGTGTCACCCCGCTGTGAAGAACAAACAGATTAGTTGAATTTAAATAATGTAGGTAGCTCGAACCTGAACTAGTAGTATGTTACAATAGAAAGTATAAAAAGAGGAAGGACTTACAAAAAAAAACAGAAGTTTTCAGTTTAGAATCTTTGTCGTTGGTATGGCTGATGTGGTGTCTCGTTTCGTACCGTAATCCATTCAATGAGAAGTTAAGCATTGCTGCCATACGACAATGTCACCCTGGTGTGAAGATCAAACAGATTAGTTGACTTTAAATAATGTAGGTACCTCGAACCTGAACTAGTAAGTTGCTACAATAGAAAGTATTAAAGAAGGAAGGACTTACAAAAAAAAACAGAAGTTTTGCAGTCCGGAATCTTCGTCGTTCGTATGGCTGAGGTGGTGTCTCGTTTCGTACCGTAATCCATTCAATTTGACATTAAGCATTGCTGAAATACGACCATGTCACCCTGCTGTGAAGAACAAACAGATTAGTTGACTTTAAATAATGTAGGTAGTTCGAACCTGAACTAGTAGTATGCTACAGTAGAAAGTATAAAAGGATGAAGGACTTACATAAAAAAAGAAGTTTTGCAGTCCGAAATCGTCGTCGTTCGTATGGCTGAGGTGGTCTCATGTTTCGTATTGTATTCCATTCAATGAGACATTAAGCATTGCTGCCATACGACCATGTCACCCTGCTGTGAAGAACAAACAGATTAGTTGACATTAAATAATGTAGGTAGTTAGAACCTGAACTAGTAGTTTGCTACAATAGAAAGTATTAAAGGAGGAAGGACTTACAAAAGAAACAGAAGTTTTGCAGTCCGGAATCTTTGTCGTTCGTATGGCTGAGGTGGTGTCTCGTTTCGTGCCGTAATCCATTCAATGAGACATTAAGCATTGCTGCAATACGACCATGTCACCCTGCTGTGAAGAACAAACAGATTAGTTGACATTAAATAATGTAGGTAGTTCGAACCTGAACAAGTAGTATGTTACAATAGAATGTATAAAAGGATTAAAGACTCACAAAAAAAAGAAGTTTTTCTGTCCAGAATCTTCGTCGTTTGTATGGCTCAGGTGGTGTCTCTTTTCGTACCGTAATCCATTCAATGAGACATTAAGCATTCCTGCCATACGACCATGTCACCCTGCTGTGAAGAACAAACAGATTAGTTGATTTTAAATAATGTAGGTAGCTCGAACATGAAGTAGTAGTATGTTACAATACAAAGTATAAAAGGATGAAGGACTTACAAAAAAAAAGAAGTTTTGCAGTCCACAATCGTCGTCGTTCGTATGGCTGAGGTGGTGTCTCGTTTCGTACTGTAATACATTCAATGAGACATTAAGCATTGCTGCCATACGACCATGTCACCCTGCTGTGAAGATCAAACAGATTAGTTGACATTAAATAATGTAGGTAGCTCGAGCCTGAACTAGTAGTTTGCTACAATAGAAAGTATTAATGGAGGAAGGACTTACAAAAAGAAGAGAGGTTTTGCAGTCCGGAATCTTCGTCGTTCGTATGGCTGAGGTGGTGTCTCGTTTCGTACCGTAATCCATTCAATGAGACATTAAGCATTGCTGCAATACGACCACGTCACCTTGCTGTGAAGAAAAACAGATTAGTTGACTTTAAATAATGTAGGTAACTCGAACTTGAAGTAGTAGTATGTTACAATAGAAAATATAAAAGGAAGAAGGACTTACAAAAGAAAAGAAGTTTTGCAGTCCAGAATCTTGGGCGTTCGTATGGCTGAGGTGGTCTCTCGTTTCGTACCGTTATACATTCAATGAGACATTAAGCATTGCTGCCATACAACCATGTCACCATGCTGTGAAGAACACAGATTAGTTGACGTTAAGTAATGTAGGTAGCTCGAATCTGAACGAGTAGTATGCTACAATAGAAAGTATAAAAGGAGAAGGGACTTACAAAAAAAAAGAAGTTTTGCAGTCCACAATCTTCGTCGTTCGTATGGCTGAGGTGGTGTCTCGTTTCGTACCGTAATCCATTCAATGAGACATTAAGCATTGCTGCCATACTACCATGTCACCCTGCTGTGAAGAACAAACAGATTAGTTGACTTTAAATAATGTAGGTAGCTCGAACCTGAACTAGTAGTATGTTACAATAGAAAGTATAAAAAGATGAAGGACTTACAAAAAAAAAGAAGTATTGCAGTCCAGAATCTTCGTTGTTCGTATGGCTGAGGCGGTGTCTCGTTTCATACGGTAGTCCACTCAATGAGACATTAAGCATTCCTGCCATACGACCATGTCACCCTGCTGTGAAGAACAAACAGATTAGTTGAATTTAAATAATGTAGGTAGCTCGAACCTGAACTAGTAGTATGTTACAATAGAAAGTATAAAAGGATGAAGGACTTACAAAAAAAAAGAATTTTTGCAGTCCGGAATCTTCGTCGTTCGTATGGCTGAGGTGGTGTCATGTTTCGTACTGTATTCCATTCAATGAGACATTAAGCATTGCTGCCATACGACCATGTCACCCTGCTGTGAAGAACAAACAGATTAGTCGACATTAAATAATGTAGGTAGCTCGAACCTCAACTAGTAGTATGTTACAATAGAATGTATAAAAGGATGAAGGACTTACAAAAAAAAAAGGGGTTTTGCAGTCCAAAATCGTCGTCGTTCGTATGGCTGAGGTGGTGTCTCGTTTCATCCTGTATTCCATTCAATGAGACATTAAGCATTGCTGCCATACGACCATGTCACCCTGCTGTGAAGAACAAACAGATTAGTTGACATTAAATAATGTAGGTAGCTCGAACCTCAACTAGTAGTATGTTACAATAGAAAGTATAAAAGGATGAAGGACTTACAAAAAAAAAAGAAGTTTTGCAGTCCAAAATCGTCGTCGTTCGTATGGCTGAGTTGGTGTCTCGTTTCATCCTGTATTCCATTCAATCAGACATTAAGCATTGCTGCCATACGACCATGTCACCCTGCTGTGAAGAACAAACAGATTAGTTGACATTAAATAATGTAGGTAGTTCGAACCTGAACTAGTAGTATGTTACAATAGAATGTATAAAAAGAGGAAAAACTTAAAAAAAAAAAGAAGGTTTGCAGTCCAGAATCTTCGTCGTTCGTATGGCTGAGGTGGTGTCTCGTTTCGTACCGTAATCCATTCAATCAGACATTAAGCATTGCTGCCATATGACCATGTCACCCTGCTGTGAAGAACAAACAGATTAGTTGACATTAAATAATGTAGGTAACTCGAGCCTGAACTAGTAGTTTGCTACAATAGAAAGTATTAAAGGAGGAAGAACTTACAAAAAAAACAGAAGTTTTGCAGTCCGGAATCTTCGTCGTTCGTATGGCTGAGGTGGTGTCTCGTTTCGTACCGTAATCCATTCAATGAGACATTAATCATTGCTGCAATACGACCATGTCACCCTACTGTGAGGAACAAACAGATTAATTGACTTTAAATAATGTAGGTAGCTCGAACCTCAAGTAGTAGTATGTTACAATAGAAAATATAAAAGGAGGAAGGACTTACAAAAGAAAAGAAGTTTTGCAGTCCAGAATTTTGGGCGTTCGTATGGCTGAGGTGGTGTCTCGTTTCGTACCGTTATCCATTCAATGAGACATTAAGCATTGCTGCCATACGACCATGTCACCATGCTGTGAAGTACACAGATTAGTTGACTTTAAATAATGTAGGTAGCTCGAACCTGAACGAGTAGTATGCTACAATAGAAAGTATAAAAGGAGGAGGGACTTACAAAGAAAAAGAAGTTTTGCAGTCCACAATCTTCGTCGTTTGTATGGCTGAGCTGGTGTCTCGTTTCGTACCGTAATCCATTCAATGAGACATTAAGCATTGCTGCCATACGACCATGTCACCCTGCTGTGAAGAACAAACAGATTAGTTGACTTTAAATAATGTAGGTAGCTCTAACCTGAACTAGTAGTATGTTACAATAGAAAGTATAAAAGGAGGAAGGACTTACAAAAAAAACAGAAGTTTTGCATTCCAGAATCTTCGTCGTTCGTTTGGCTGAGGTGGTGTCTCGTTTCGTACCATAATCCATTCATTGAGACATTAAGCATTGCTGCCATACGACCATGTGACCCTGCTGTGAAGAACAAACAGATTAGTTGACATTAAATAATGTAGGTATCTCGAACCTGAACTAGTAGTATGTTACAATAGAAATTATAAAAGGATGAAGGACTTACAAAAAAAAAAGAAGTTTTGCAGTCCAGAATCTTCGTCGTTCATATGGCTGAGGCGGTGTCTCGTTTCGTACCGTAATCCATTCAATGAGACATTAAGCATTGCTGCCATACGACCATGTCACCCTGCTGTGAAGAACAAACAGATTAGTTGACATTAAATAATGTAGGTAGTTCGAACCTGAACTAGTAGTATGTTACAATAGAATGTATAAAAGGAGGAAAGACTCACAAAAAAAAAGAATTTTTGCAGTCCAGAACCTTCGTCGTTCGTATGGCTGAGGTGGTGTCTCGTTTCGTACCGTAATCCATTCAATGACACATTAAGCATTGCTGCCATACGACCATATCACCCTGCTGTGAAGATCAAACAGATTAGTTGACTTTAAATAATGTAGGTAGCTCGAACCTGAACTAGTAGTATGTTACAATAAAAAGTGTTAAAGGATGAAGGACTTACAAAAAAAAAGAAGTTTTGCAGTCCGGAATCTTCGTCTTTCGTATGGTTGAGGTGGTGTCATGTTTCGTACTGTATTCCAATCAATGAGACATTAAGCATTGTTGCCTTACGACCATGTCACCCTGCTGTAAAGAACAAACAGATTAGTTGACATTAAATAATGTAGGTAGTTCGAACCTGAACTAGTAGTATGTTACATTAGAATGTATAAAAGGAGGAAAGACTCACAAAAAAAAAGAAGTTTTGCAGTCCAGAATCTTCGTCGTCCGTATGGCTGAGGTGGTGTCTCGTTTCGTACCGTAATCCATTCCATGGATTCCTGCCATACGACCGTGTCACCCTGCTGTGAAGAACAAACAGATTAGTTGAATTTAAATAATGTAGGTAGCTCGAACCTGAACTAGTAGTATGTTACAATAGAAAGTATAAAAAGAGGAAGGACTTACAAAAAAAAAACAGAAGTTTTCAGTCCAGAATCTTCGTCGTTGGTATGGCTGATGTGGTGTCTCGTTTCGTACCGTAATCCATTCAATGAGAAGTTAAGCATTGCTGCCATACGACCATGTCACCCTGGTGTGAAGATCAAACAGATTAGTTGACTTAAAATAATGTAGGTACCTCGAACCTGAACTAGTAGTTTGCTACAATAGAAAGTATTAAAGAAGGAAGGACTTACAAAAAAAACAGAAGTTTTGCAGTCCGGAATCTTCGTCGTTCGTATGGCTGAGGTGGTGTCTCGTTTCGTACCATAATCCATTCAATGAGACATTAAGCATTGCTGCAATACGACCATGTCACCCTGCTGTGAAGAACAAACAGATTAGTTGACTTTAAATAATGTAGGTAGCTCGAACCTGAACGAGTAGTATGCTACAATAGAAAGTATAAAAGGAGGAGGGACTTACAAAAAAAAAGAAGTTTTGCAGTCCACAATCATCGTCGTTCGTATGGCTGAGGTGGTTTTTCGTTTCGTACCGTAATCCATTCAATGAGACATTAAGCATTGCTGCCATACGACCATGTCACCCTGCTGTGAAGAACAAACAGATTAGCTGACATTAAATAATGTAGGTAGTTCGAACATGAACTAGTAGTATGTTACAATAGAATGTATAAAAGGAAGAAAGACTTACAAAAAAAAACAGAAGTTTTGCATTCCAGAATCTTCGTCGTTCGTTTGGCTGAGGTGGTGTCTCGTTTCGTACCATAATCCATTCAATGAGACATTAAGCATTGCTGTCATACGACCATGTCACCCTGCTGTGATGAACAAACAGATTAGTTGACTTTAAATAATGTAGGCAGCTCTAACCTGAACTAGTAGTATGTTACAATAGAAAGTATAAAAGGAGGAAGGACTTACAAAAAAAACAGAAGTTTTGCATTCCAGAATCTTCGTCGTTCGTTTGGCTGAGGTGGTGTCTCGTTTCGTACCATAATCCATTCATTCAGAAATTAAGCATTGCTGCCATATGATCAGGTCACACTGCTGTGAAGATCAAACAGATTAGTTGACTTTAAATAATGTAGGTAGCTCGAACCTGAAGTAGTAGTATGTTATTATAGAAAGTATAAATGGAGGAAGGACGTACAAAAAAAAAGAAGTTTTGCAGTCCATAATCTTCGTCGTTGGTATAGCTGAGGTGGTGTCTCGTTTCGTACCGTAATCCATTCAATGAGACATTAAGCATTGCTGCCATACGACCATGTCACCCTGATGTGAAGAACAAACAGATTAGTTGACATTAAATAATGTAGGTAGTTCAAATCTGAACTAGTAGTATGTTAAAATAGAATGTATAAAAGAAGGAACGACTTACAAAAAAAAAGAAGTTTTACAGTCCAGAATCTTAGTCGTTCGTATGGCTGAGGCGGTGTCTCGTTTCATACCGTAATCCATTCAATGAGACAATAAGCATTCCTGCCATACGACCATGTCACCCTGCTGTGAAGAACAAACAGATTAGTTGAATTTAAATAATGTAGGTAGCTCGAACCTGAACTAGTAGTATGTTACAATAGAAAGTATAAAAGGATGAAGGACTTACAAAAAAAAAGAAGTTTTGCAGTCCGGAATCTTCGTCGTTCATATGGCTGAGGTGGTGTCATGTTTCGTACTGTATTCCATTCAATGAGACATTAAGCATTGCTGCCATACGACCATTTCACCCTGCTGTGAAGAACAAACAGATTAGTTGACATTAAATAATGTAGGTAGTTCGAACCTGAACTAGTAGTATGTTACAATAGAATGTATAAAAGGAAGAAAGACTTACAAAAAAAAAAGAAGTTTTGCAGTCCATAATCTTCGCCGTTCGTATGGCTGAGGTGGTGTCTCGCTTCGTACTGTAATACGTTCAATGAGACATTAAGCATTGCCGGCATACGACCATGTCACCCTGCTGTGAAGATCAAACAGATTAGTTGACATTAAATAATGTAGGTTGCTCGAACCTGAACTAGTAGTATGTTACAAAAGAAAGTATAAGAGGAGGAAGGACTTACAAAAAAAACAGGAGTTTTGCAGTCCGGAATCTTTGTCGTTCATATAACTGAGGAGGTGTCTCGTTTCGTAGCGTAATCCATTCAATGAGACATTAAGCATTGCTGCAATACGACCATGTCACCCTGCTGTGAAGAACAAACAGATTAGTTGACTTTAAATAATGTAGGTAGCTCGAACCTGAAGTAGTAGTATGTTACAATAGAAAGTATAAAAGGATGAAGGTCTTACAAAAAAAAAAGAAGTTTTGGAGTCCAAAATCGTCGTCGTTCTTATGGCTGAGGTGGTGTCTCGTTTCCTACTGTAATACATTCAATGAGACATTAAGCATTGCTGCCATACGACCATGTCAACCTACTGTGAGGAACAAACAGATTAGTTGACATTAAAAATGTAGGAAGTTCAAACCTGAACTAGTAGTATGTTACAATAGAAAGTATAAAAGGAGCAAAGACTTACAAAAAAAAAAGAAGTTTTGCTGTCCAGGATCTTCGTCGTTCGTATGGCTGAGGTGGTGTCTCGTTTCGTACCGTAATCTATTCCATGAGACATTAAGCATTCCTGCCATACGACCGTGTCACCCTGCTGTGAAGAACAAACAGATTAGTTGAATTTAAATAATGTAGGTAGCTCGAACCTGAACTAGTAGTATGTTACAATAGAAAGTATAAAAAGAGGAAGGACTTACAAAAAAAAACAGAAGTTTTCAGTTTAGAATCTTTGTCGTTGGTATGGCTGATGTGGTGTCTCGTTTCGTACCGTAATCCATTCAATGAGAAGTTAAGCATTGCTGCCATACGACCATGTCACCCTGGTGTGAAGATCAAACAGATTAGTTGACTTTAAATAATGTAGGTACCTCGAACCTGAACTAGTAAGTTGCTACAATAGAAAGTATTAAAGAAGGAAGGACTTACAAAAAAAAACAGAAGTTTTGCAGTCCGGAATCTTCGTCGTTCGTATGGCTGAGGTGGTGTCTCGTTTCGTACCGTAATCCATTCAATTTGACATTAAGCATTGCTGAAATACGACCATGTCACCCTGCTGTGAAGAACAAACAGATTAGTTGACTTTAAATAATGTAGGTAGCTCGAACCTGAAGTAGTAGTATGTTACAATAGAAAGTATAAAAGGATGAAGGACTTACAAAAAAAAAAAGAAGTTTTGAAGTCCAAAATCATCGTCCTTCGTATGGCTGAGGTGGTGTCTCGTTTCGTACTGTAACACATTCAATGAGACATTAAGCATTGCTGCCATACGACCATGTCACCCTGGTGTGAAGATCAAACAGATTTGTTGACTTTATATAATGTAGGTACCTCGAACCTGAACTAGTAGTTTGCTACAATAGAAAGTATTAAAGAATGAAGGACTTACAAAAAAAACAGAAGTTTTGCAGTCCGGAATCTTTGTCGTTCGTATAACTGAGGTGGTGTCTCGTTTCGTAGCGTAATCCATTCAATAAGACATTAAGCATTGCTGCAATACGACCATGTCACCCTGCTGTGAAGAACAAACAGATTAGTTGACTTTAAATAATGTAGGTAGCTCGAACCTGAAGTAGTAGTATGTTACAATAGAAAGTATAAAAGGATGAAGGTCTTACAAGAAAAAAAGAAGTTTTGCAGTCCAAAATCGTCGTCGTTCTTATGGCTGAGGTGGTGTCTCGTTTCGTACTGTAATACATTCAATGAGACATTAAGCATTGCTGCCATACGACCATGTCACCCTGCTGTGAAGAACAAACAGATTAGTTGACACTAAAAATGTAGGTAGTTCGAACCTGAACTAGTAGTATGTTACAATAGAATGTATAAAAGGAGCAAAGACTTACAAAAAAACAAGAAGTTTTGCAGTCCAGAATCTTCGTCGTTCATATGGCTGAGGTGGTGTATCGTTTCGTACCGTAATCCATTCAATCAGACATTAAGCATTGCTGCCGAACGACCATATCACCCTGCTGTGAAGAACAAACAGGTTAGTTGACTTTAAATAATGTAGGAAGCTCGAACCTGAACTAGTAGTATGCTACAATAGAAAGTATAAAAGGAGGAAGGACTTACAAAAAAAAATAAGTTTTGCAGTCCAGAATCTTCGTCGTTCGTATGGCTGAGGTGGTGTCTCGTTTCGTACCGTAATCCATTCAATGAGACATTAAGCATTGCTGCAATACGACCATGTCACCCTGCTGTGAAGAACAAACAGATTAGTTGACTTTAAATAATGTAGGTAGCTCAAACCTGAAGTAGTAGTAAGCTACAATAGAAAATATAAAAGGAGGAAGGACTTACAAAAAAAAAGAAGTTTTGCAGTCCAGAATCTTCGGCGTTCGTATCCCTGAGGTGGTGTCTCGTTTCGTACCGTTATCCATTCAATGAGACATTAAGCATTGCAGCCATACGACCATGTCACCATGCTGTGAGGAACACAGATTAGTTGACTTTAAATAATGTAGGTAGCTCGAACCTGAACGAGTAGTTTGCTACATTAGAAAGTATAAAAGGAGGAGGGACTTACAAAAAAAAAGAAGTTTTGCAGTCCACAATCTTCGTCGTTCGTACGGCTGAGGTGGTGTCTCGTTTCATACCATAATCCATTCAATGAGACATTAAGCATTGCTGCCATACGACCATGTCACCCTGCTGTGAAGAACAAACAGATTAGTTGAATTAAAATAATGTAGGTAGCTCGTCCGTGAACTAGTAGTAGGTTACAATAGAAAGTATAAAAGGAGGAAGGACTTACAAAAAAAATAGAAGTTTTGTATTCCAGAATCTTCGTCGTTCGTTTGGCTGAGGCGGTGTCTCGTTTCATACCGTAATCCATTCAATGAGACATTAAGCATTGCTGCCATAAGACTATGTCACCCTGCTGTGAAGAACAAACAGATTAGTTGAATTTAAATAACGTAGGTAGCTCGAACCTGAACTAGTAGTATGTTACAATAGAAAGTATAAAAGAATGAAGGACTTATAAAAAAAAAGAAGTTTTGCAGTCCGGAATCTTCGTCGTTCGTATGGCTGAGGTGTTGTCACGTTTCGTACCGTAATCCATTCAATGAGACATTAAGCATTGCTGCCATACGACCATGTCACCCTGCTCTGAAGAACAAACAGATCAGTTGACTTAAATAATGTAGGTAGCTCGAATCTGAACTAGTAGTATGTTACAATAGAAAGTATAAAAGGATGTAGGACTTACATAAAAAAAGAAGTTTTGCAGTCCGGAATCTTCGTCGTTCGTATGGCTGAGGTGTTGTCACGTTTCGTACCGTAATCCATTCAATGTGACATTAAGCATTGCTGCCATAAGACTATGTCACCCTGCTGTGAAGAACAAACAGATTAGTTGACATTAAATAATGTAGGTAGTTCGAATCTGAACTAGTAGTATGTTACAATAGAATGTATAACAGAGGGAAAGACTTACAAAAAAAAGAAGTTTTGCAGTCCAGAATCTTCATCGTTCGTATGGCTGAGGCGGTGTCTCCTTTCGTACCGTAATCCATTCAATGAGACATTAAGCATTAGTGCCATACGACCATATCACCCTGCTGTGAAGAACAAACAGATTAGTTGAATTTAAATAATGTAGGTAGCTCGAACCTGAACTAGTAGTATGTTACAATAGAAAGTATAAAAGGATGAAGGACTTACAAAAAAAAAGAAGTTTTGCAGTCCGGAATCTTCGTCGTTCGTATGGCTGAGGTGGTGTCTTGTTTCGTACCGTATTCCATTCAATGAGACATTAAGCGTTGCTGCCATACGACCATGTCCCCCTGCTGTGATGAACAAACACATTAGTTGAATTTAAATAATGTAGGTAGCTCGAACCTGAAAAAGTAGTTTGCTTCGTTAGAAAGTATAAAAGGAGGAGGGACTTACAAAAAAAAAAGAAGTTTTGCAGTCCACAATCTTCGTCGTTCGTATGGCTGAGGTGGTGTCTCGTTTCGTACCATAATCCATTCAATGAGACATTAAGCATTGCTGCCATACGACCATGTCACCCTGCTGTGAAGAACAAACAGATTAGTTGACACTAAAAATGTAGGTAGTTCGAACCTGAACTAGTAGTATGTTACAATAGAATGTATAAAAGGAGCAAAGACTTACAAAAAGAGAAGAAGTTTTGCAGTCCAGAATCTTCGTCGTTCATATGGCTGAGGTGGTGTCTCGTTTCGTACCGTAATCCATTCAATCAGACATTAAGCATTGCTGCCGAACGACCATATCACCCTGCTGTGAAGAACAAACAGGTTAGTTGACTTTAAATAATGTAGGAAGCTCGAACCTGAACTAGTAGTATGCTACAATAGAAAGTATAAAAGGAGGTAGGACTTACAAAAAAAAAGAAGTTTTGCAGTCCAGAATCTTCGTCGTTCGTATGGCTGAGGTGGTGTCTCGTTTCGTACCGTAATCCATTCAATGAGACATTAAGCATTGCTGCAATACGACCATGTCACCCTGCTGTGAAGAACAAACAGATGAGTTGACTTTAAATAATGTAGGTAGCTCAAACCTGAAGTAGTAGTAAGCTACAATAGAAAATATAAAAGGAGGAAGGACTTACAAAAGAAAGAAGTTTTGCAGTCCAGAATCTTCGGCGTTCGTATCCCTGAGGTGGTGTCTCGTTTCGTACCGTTATCCATTCAATGAGACATTAAGCATTGCAGCCATACGACCATGTCACCATGCTGTGAGGAACACAGATTAGTTGACTTTAAATAATGTAGGTAGCTCGAACCTGAACGAGTAGTTTGCTACATTAGAAAGTATAAAAGGAGGAGGGACTTACAAAAAAAAAGAAGTTTTGCAGTCCACAATCTTCGTCGTTCGTATGGCTGAGGTGGTGTCTCGTTTCGTACCATAATCCATTCAATGAGACATTAAGCATTGCTGCCATACGACCATGTCACCCTGCTGTGAAGAACAAACAGATTAGTTGACTTTAAATAATGTAGGTAGCTCGAACCTGAACTAGTAGTATGTTACAATAGAAAGTATAAAAGGATGGAGGACTTACAAAAAAAAAGAAGTTTTGCAGTCCGGAATCTTCGTCGTTCATATGGCTGAGGTGGTGTCTCGTTTCGTACCGTAATCCATTCAATGAGACATTAAGCATTCCTGCCATACGACCATGTCACCCTGCTGTGAAGAACAAACAGATTAGTTGACTTTAAATAATGTAGGTAGCTCGAAACTGAACAGGTAGTATGTTACAATAGAAAGTATAAAAGGATGAAGGACTTACAAAAAAAGAAGTTTTGCAGTCCACAATCTTCGTCGTTCGTATGGCTGAGGTGGTGTCTCGTTTCGTACCGTAATCCATTCAATGAGACATTAAGCATTGCTGCCATACAACCATGTCACCATGCTCTGAAGAGTTGACTTTAAACAATGTAGGTAGCTCGAACCTGAACTAGTAGTATGTTAAAATAGAAAGTATAAAAGAACGAAAGACTTACAAAAAAAAAGAAGTTATACAGTCCACAATCTTCGTCGTTGGTATAGCTGAGGTGGTGTCTCATTTCGTACCGTAATCCATTCAATGAGACATTAAGCATTGCTGCCATACGACCATGTCACCCTGCTGTGAAGAACAAACAGATTAGTTGAATTTAAATAATGTAGGTAGCTCGAACCTGAACTAGTAGTATGTTACAATAGAAAGTATAAAAGGATGAAGGACTTACAAAAAAAAAGAAGTTTTGCAGTCCGGAATCTTCGTCGTTCGTATGGCTGAGGTGGTGTCTTGTTTCGTACCGTAATCCATTCAATGAGACATTAAGCATTCCTGCCATACGACCATGTCACCCTGCTGTGAAGAACAAACAGATTAGTTGACTTTAAATAATGTAGGTAGCTCGAAACTGAACAGGTAGTATGTTACAATAGAAAGTATAAAAGGATGAAGGACTTACAAAAAAAGAAGTTTTGCAGTCCACAATCTTCGTCGTTCGTATGGCTGAGGTGGTGTCTCGTTTCGTACCGTAATCCATTCAATGAGACATTAAGCATTGCTGCCATACAACCATGTCACCATGCTCTGAAGAGTTGACTTTAAACAATGTAGGTAGCTCGAACCTGAACTAGTAGTATGTTAAAATAGAAAGTATAAAAGAACGAAAGACTTACAAAAAAAAAGAAGTTATACAGTCCACAATCTTCGTCGTTGGTATAGCTGAGGTGGTGTCTCATTTCGTACCGTAATCCATTCAATGAGACATTAAGCATTGCTGCCATACGACCATGTCACCCTGCTGTGAAGAACAAACAGATTAGTTGAATTTAAATAATGTAGGTAGCTCGAACCTGAACTAGTAGTATGTTACAATAGAAAGTATAAAAGGATGAAGGACTTACAAAAAAAAAGAAGTTTTGCAGTCCGGAATCTTCGTCGTTCGTATGGCTGAGGTGGTGTCTTGTTTCGTACCGTATTCCATTCAATGAGACATTAAGCGTTGCTGCCATACGACCATGTCCCCCTGCTGTGATGAACAAACACATTAGTTGACTTTAAATAATGTAGGTAGCTCGAACCTGAACTAGTAGTATGTTATAATAGAAAGTATAAAAGGATGAAGGACTTACAAAAAAAAAAGAAGTTTTGCAGTCCGGAATCTTCGTCGTTCGTATGGCTGAGGTGGTGTCTCGTTTCGAACCGTAATCCATTCTATGAGACATTAAGCATTGCAGCCATACGACCATGCCCCCTGCTGTGAAGAACAAACAGATTAGTTGACTTTAAATAATGTAGGTAGCTCGAACCTGAACTAGTAGTATGTTACAATAGAAAGAATAAAAGGATGAAGGACTTACATAAAAAAAGAAGTTTTGCAGTCCGGAATCTTCGTCGTTCGTATGGCTGAGGTGGTGTCTCGTTTCGTACCATAATCCATTCAATGAGAAGTTAAGCATTGCTGCCATACGACCATGTCACCCTGCTGTGAAGAACAAACAGATTAGTTGAATTTAAATAATGTAGGTAGCTCGAACCTGAACTAGTAGTATGTTACAATAGAAAGGATAAAAGGAGGAAGGACTTACAAAAAAAACAGAAGTTTTCAGTCCAGAAACTTCGTCGATCGTATGGCTGATGTGGTGTCTCGTTTCGTACCGTAATCCATTCAATGAGAAGTTAAGCATTGCTGCCATACGACCATGTCACCCTGCTGTGGAGGTCAAACAGATTAGTTGACTTTAAATAATGTAGGTAGCTCGTACGTGAACTAGTAGTTTGCGACAATAGAAAGTATTAAAGGAGGAAGTACTTACAAAAAAAACAGAAGTTTTGCAGTCCGGAATCTACGTCGTTCGTATGGCTGAGGTGGTGTCTCGTTTCGTACCGTAATCCATTCAATGAGACATTAAGCATTGCTGCAATACGACCATGTCACCCTGCTGTGAAGAACAAACAGATTAGTTGACTTTAAAAAATGTAGGTAGCTCAAACCTAAAGTAGTAGTAAGCTACAATAGAATATATAAAAGGAGGAAGGACTTACAAAAAAAAAGAAGTTTTGCAGTCCAGAATCTTTGGCGTTCGTATCCCTGAGGTGGTGTCTCGTTTCGTACCGTTATCCATTCAATGAGACATTAAGCATTGCAGCCATACGACCATGTCACCATGCTGTGAAGAACACAGATTAATTGACTTTAAATAATGTAGGTAGCTCGAACCTGAACGAGTAGTTTGCTTCATTAGAAAGTATAAAAGGAGGAGGGACTTACAAAAAAAAAGAAGTTTTGCAGTCCACAATCTTCGTCGTTCGTATGGCTGAGGTGGTGTCTCGTTTCGTACCATAATCCATTCAATGAGACATTAAGCATTGCTGCCATACGACCATGTCACCCTGCTGTGAAGAACAAACAGATTAGTTGACTTTAAATAATGTAGGTAGATCTAACCTGAACTAGTAGTATGTTACAATAGAAAGTATAAAAAGAGGAAGGACTTACAAAATAAATAGAAGTTTTGTATTCCAGAATCTTCGTCGTTCGTTTGGCTGAGGCGGTGTCTCGTTTCATACCGTAATCCATTCAATGAGACATTAAGCATTCCTGCCATACGACCATGTCACCCTGCTGTGAAGAACAAACAGATTAGTTGAATTTAAATAATGTAGGTAGCTCGAACCTGAACTAGTAGTATGTTACAATAGAAAGTATAAAAGGATGAAGGACTTATAAAAAAAAAGAAGTTTTGCAGTCCGGAATCTTCGTCGTTCGTATGGCTGAGGTGGTGTCTCGTTTCGTACCGTAATCCATTCAATGAGACATTAAGCATTGCTGCCATACGACCATGTCACCCTGCTGTGAAGAACAAACAGATTAGTTGACTTAAATAATGTAGGTAGCTCGAACCTGAACTAGTAGTATGTTACAATAGAAAGTATAAAAGGATGAAGGACTTACATAAAAAAAGAAGTTTTGCAGTCTGGAATCTTCGTCGTTCGTATGGCTGAGGTGGTGTCACGTTTCGTACCGTAATCCATTCAATGAGACATTAAGCATTGCTGCCATAAGACCATGTCACCCTGCTGTGAAGAACAAACAGATTAATTGACATTAAATAATGTTGGTAGTTCGAACATGAACTAGTAGTATGTTAGAATAGAATGTATAAAAGGAGGAAAGACTTACAAAAAAAAAGAAGTTTTGAAGTCCAGAATCTTCGTCGTTCGTATGGCTGAGGTGGTGTCTCGTTTTGTACCGTAATCCATTCAATGAGACATTAAGCATTGCTGCCATACGACCATGTCACCCTGCTGTGAAGAACAAACAGATTAGTTGACTTTAAATAATGTAGGTAGCTCGAACCTGAACTAGTAGTATGTTACAATAGAAAGTATAAAAGGATGGAGGACTTACAAAAAAAAAGAAGTTTTGCTGTCCGGAATCTACGTCGTTCGTATGGCTGAGGTGGTGTCTCGTTTCGTACCGTAATCCATTCAATGAGACATTAAGCATTCCTGCCATACGACCATGTCACCCTGCTGTGAAGAACAAACAGATTAGTTGACATTAAATATTGTAGGTAGCTCGAACCTGAACTAGTAGTATGCTACAATAGAAAGTATAAAAGGATGAAGGACTTACAAAAAAAAAAGAAGTTTTGCAGTCCGGAATCTTCGTCGTTCGTATGGCTGAGGTGGTGTCTCGTTTCGAACCGTAATCCATTCTATGAGACATTAAGCATTGCAGCCATACGACCATGCCCCCTGCTGTGAAGAACAAACAGATTAGTTGACTTTAAATAATGTAGGTAGCTCGAACCTGAACTAGTAGTATGTTACAATAGAAAGAATAAAAGGATGAAGGACTTACATAAAAAAAGAAGTTTTGCAGTCCGGAATCTTCGTCGTTCGTATGGCTGAGGTGGTGTCTCGTTTCGTACCATAATCCATTCAATGAGAAGTTAAGCATTGCTGCCATACGACCATGTCACCCTGCTGTGAAGAACAAACAGATTAGTTGAATTTAAATAATGTAGGTAGCTCGAACCTGAACTAGTAGTATGTTACAATAGAAAGGATAAAAGGAGGAAGGACTTACAAAAAAAACAGAAGTTTTCAGTCCAGAAACTTCGTCGTTCGTATGGCTGATGTGGTGTCTCGTTTCGTACCGTAATCCATTCAATGAGAAGTTAAGCATTGCTGCCATACGACCATGTCACCCTGCTGTGGAGGTCAAACAGATTAGTTGACTTTAAATAATGTAGGTAGCTCGTACGTGAACTAGTAGTTTGCGACAATAGAAAGTATTAAAGGAGGAAGTACTTACAAAAAAAACAGAAGTTTTGCAGTCCGGAATCTACGTCGTTCGTATGGCTGAGGTGGTGTCTCGTTTCGTACCGTAATCCATTCAATGAGACATTAAGCATTGCTGCAATACGACCATGTCACCCTGCTGTGAAGAACAAACAGATTAGTTGACTTTGAAAAATGTAGGTAGCTCAAACCTGAAGTAGTAGTAAGCTACAATAGAATATATAAAAGGAGGAAGGACTTACAAAAAAAAAGAAGTTTTGCAGTCCAGAATCTTTGGCGTTCGTATCCCTGAGGTGGTGTCTCGTTTCGTACCGTTATCCATTCAATGAGACATTAAGCATTGCAGCCATACGACGATGTCACCATGCTGTGAAGAACACAGATTAATTGACTTTAAATTATGTAGGTAGCTCGAACCTGAACGAGTAGTTTGCTTCATTAGAAAGTATAAAAGGAGGAGGGACTTACAAAAAAAAAGAAGTTTTGCAGTCCACAATCTTCGTCGTTCGTATGGCTGAGGTGGTGTCTCGTTTCGTACCATAATCCATTCAATGAGACATTAAGCATTGCTGCCATACGACCATGTCACCCTGCTGTGAAGAACAAACAGATTAGTTGACTTTAAATAATGTAGGTAGATCTAACCTGAACTAGTAGTATGTTACAATAGAAAGTATAAAAGGATGAAGGACTTATAAAAAAAAAGAAGTTTTGCAGTCCGGAATCTTCGTCGTTCGTATGGCTGAGGTGGTGTCTCGTTTCGTACCGTAATCCATTCAATGAGACATTAAGCATTGCTGCCATACGACCATGTCACCCTGCTGTGAAGAACAAACAGATTAGTTGACTTAAATAATGTAGGTAGCTCGAACCTGAACTAGTAGTATGTTACAATAGAAAGTATAAAAGGATGAAGGACTTACATAAAAAAAGAAGTTTTGCAGTCTGGAATCTTCGTCGTTCGTATGGCTGAGGTGGTGTCACGTTTCGTACCGTAATCCATTCAATGAGACATTAAGCATTTCTGCCATAAGACCATGTCACCCTGCTGTGAAGAACAAACAGATTAATTGACATTAAATAATGTTGGTAGTTCGAACATGAACTAGTAGTATGTTAGAATAGAATGTATAAAAGGAGGAAAGACTTACAAAAAAAAAGAAGTTTTGAAGTCCAGAATCTTCGTCGTTCGTATGGCTGAGGTGGTGTCTCGTTTTGTACCGTAATCCATTCAATGAGACATTAAGCATTGCTGCCATACGACCATGTCACCCTGCTGTGAAGAACAAACAGATTAGTTGACTTTAAATAATGTAGGTAGCTCGAACCTGAACTAGTAGTATGTTACAATAGAAAGTATAAAAGGATGGAGGACTTACAAAAAAAAAGAAGTTTTGCTGTCCGGAATCTACGTCGTTCGTATGGCTGAGGTGGTGTCTCGTTTCGTACCGTAATCCATTCAATGAGACATTAAGCATTCCTGCCATACGACCATGTCACCCTGCTGTGAAGAACAAACAGATTAGTTGACATTAAATATTGTAGGTAGCTCGAACCTGAACTAGTAGTATGCTACAATAGAAAGTATAAAAGGATGAAGTACTTACAAAAAAAAAGAAGTTTGGCAGTCCGGAATCTTCGTCGTTCATATGGCTGAGGTGGTGTTTCGTTTCGTACCGTAATCCATTCAATGAGACATTAAGCATTGCTGCCATACGACCATGTCACCCTGCTGTGAAGAACAAACAGATTAGTTGACTTTAAATAATTTAGGTAGCTCGAACCTGAACAAGTAGTATGTTACAATAGAAAGTATAAAAGGATGAAGGACTTACAAAAAAAGAAGTTTTGCAGTCCACAATCTTCGTCATTCGTATGGCTGAGGTGGTGTCTCGTTTCGTACCATAATCCATTTAATGAGACATTAAGCATTGCTGCCATACGACCATGTCGCCCATCTGTGAGGAACAAACAGGTTAGTTGACATTCAATAATGTTGGTAGTTCGAACCTGAACTAGTAGTAAGTTACAATAGAATGTATAAACGGAGGAGAGACTTACAAAAAAAAAGAAGTTTTGCAGTCCAGAATCTTCTCATTCGTATGGCTGAGGTGGTGTCTCGTTTCGTACCGTAATCCATTCAGTGAGACATTAAGCATTCCTGCCATACGACCATGTCACCCTGCTGTGAAGAACAAACAGATTAATTGCCATTAAATAATGTTGGTAGTACGAACCTGAACTAGTAGTATGTTAGAATAGAATGTATAAAAGGAGGAAAGACTTACAAAAAAAAAGAAGTTTTGAAGTCCAGAATCTTCGTCGTTCGTATGGCTGAGGTGGTGTCTCGTTTTGTACCGTAATCCATTCAATGAGACATTAAGCATTGCTGCCATACGACCATGTCACCCTGCTGTGAAGATCAAACAGATTAGTTGACTTTAAATAATGTAGGTAGCTCGACCCTGAACTAGTAGTATGTTAAAATAGAAAGTATAAAAGGATGGAGGACTTACAAAAAAAAAGAAGTTTTGCTGTCCGGAATCTTCGTCGTTCGTATGGCTGAGGTGGTGTCTCGTATCGTACCGTAATCCATTCAATGAGACATTAAGCATTCCTGCCATACGACCATGTCACCCTGCTGTGAAGAACAAACAGATTAGTTGACATTAAATAATGTAGGTAGATCGAACCTGAACTAGTAGTATGTTACAATAGAAAGAATAAAAGGATGAAGGACTTACATAAAAAAAGAAGTTTTGCAGTCCGGAATTTTCGTCGTTCGTATGGCTGAGGTGGAGTCTCGTTTCGTACCATAATCCATTCAATGAGAAGTTAAGCATTGCTGCCATATGACCATGTCACCCTGCTGTGAAGAACAAACAGATTAGTTGACATTAAATAATGTAGGTAGCTCGAACCTGAACTAGTAGTATGTTACAATAGAAAGAATAAAAGGATGAAGGACTTACATAAAAAAAGAAGTTTTGCAGTCCGGAATTTTCGTCGTTCGTATGGCTGAGGTGGAGTCTCGTTTCGTACCATAATCCATTCAATGAGAAGTTAAGCATTGCTGCCATATGACCATGTCACCCTGCTGTGAAGAACAAACAGATTAGTTGACATTAAATAATGTAGGTAGCTCGAACCTGAACTAGTAGTATGTTACAATAGAATGTATAAAAGGAGGAAAGACTCACAAAAAAAAAGACGTTTTACAGTCCTGAATCTTCGTCGTTCGTATGGCTGAGGCGGTGTCTCGTTTCATACCGTAATTCCATTCAATGAGACATTAAGCATTCCTGCCATACGACCATGTCACCCTGCTGTGAGGAACAAACAGATTAGTTGAATTTAAATAATGTAGATAGCTCGAACCTGAACTAGTAGTATGTTACAATAGAAAGTATAAAAGGAGGAGGGACTTACATAAAAAACGAAGTTTTGCAGTCCGGAATCTTCATCGTTCGTATGGCTGAGGTGGTGTCTCGTTTCGTACCGTAATCCATTCAATGAGACATTAAGCATTGCTGCCATATGACCATGTCACCCTGCTGTGAAGAACAAACAGATTAGTTGACATTAAATAATGTAGGTAGCTCGAACCTGAACTAGTAGTATGCTACAATAGAAAGTATAAAAGGAGGAGGGACTTACAAAAAAAACGAAGTTTTGCAGTCCGGAATCTTCATCGTTCGTATGGCTGAGGTGGTGTCTCGTTTCGTACCGTAATCCATTCAATGAGACATTAAGCATTGCTGCAATACGACAATGTCACCCAGCTGTGAAGAGCAAACAGATTAGTTGACATTAAATATTGTAGGTAGTTCAAACCTGAACTAGTAGTATGTTACAATAGAATGTATAAAAGGTGGAAAGGCTCACAAAAAAAAAGAAGTTTCGCAGTCCAGAATCTTTGTCGTTCGTATGGCTGAGGTGGTGTCTCGTTTCGTACCGTAATCTATTCAATGAGACATTAAGCATTGCTGCCATACGACCATGTCACCCTACTGTGAAGAACAAACAGATTAGTTGAATCTAAATAATGTAGGTAGCTCGAACCTGAACTAGTAGTATGTTACAATAGAAAGAATAAGGGGAGGAAGGACTTACAAAAAAAAAAAAAACAGAAGTTTTGCAATCCGGAATCTTCGTCGTTCGTATGGCGAGGTGGTGTCTTGTTTCGAACCGTAATCCATTCAATGAGACATTAAGCATTCCTGCAATACGACAAAGTCACCCGGCTGTGAAGAACAAACAGATTAGTTGACATTAAATATTGTAGGTAGTTCGAACCTGAACTAGTAGTATGTTACAATAGAATGTATAAAATGAGGAAAGACTCACAAAAAAAAAGAAGTTTTGCAGTCCAGAATCTTCGTCGTTCGTATTTCTGAGGTGGTGTCTCGTTTCGTACCGTAATCCATTCAATGAGACATTAAGCATTCCTGCTATACGACCATGTCACCCTGCTGTGAAGATCAAACAGATTACTTGACTTTAAATAATGTAGGTAGCTCGAACCTGAACTAGTAGTTTGCTACAATAGAAAGTATTAAAGGAGGAAGGACTTACAAAAAAAACAGAAGTTTTGCAGTCCGGAATCTTTGTCGTTCATATGGCTGAGGTGGTGTCTCGTTTCGTAGCATAATCCATTCAATGAGACATTAAGCATTGCTGCAATACGACCATGTCACCCTGCTGTGAAGAACAAACAGATTAGTTGACTTTAAATAATGTAGGTAGCTCGAACCTGAAGTAGTAGTATGTTACAATAGAAAGTATAAAAGGATGAAGGACTTACAAAAAAAAAAGAAGTTTTGCAGTCCAAAATCGTCGTCGTTCGTATGGCTGAGGTGGTGCCTCGTTTCGTACTGTAATACATTCAATGAGACATTAAGCATTGCTGCCATACGAAGATGTCAACCTGCTGTGAAGAACAAACAGATTAGTTGACATTAAAAATGTAGGTAGTTTGAACCTGAACTAGTAGTATGTTACAATAGAATGTATAAAAGGAGCAAAGACTTACAAAAAAAAAAGAAGTTATGCTGTCCAGAATCTTCGTCGTTTGTATGGCTGAGGTGGTGTCTCGTTTCGTACCGTAATCCATTCAATGAGACACTAAGCATTGCTGCCATATGACCATGTCACCCTGCTGTGAAGAACAAACAGATTAGTTGACATTAAATAATGTAGGTAGCTCGAACCTGAACTAGTAGTATGCTACAATAGAAAGTATAAAAGGATGAAGGACTTACAAAAAAAAAGAAGTTTTGCAGTCCACAATCGTCGTCGTTCGTATGACTGAGGTGGTGTATCGTTTCGTACTGTAATCAATTCAATGAGACAATAAGCATTGCTGCCATACGACCATGTCACCCTGATGTGAAGAACAAACAGATTAGTTGACATTAAATAATGTAGGTAGCTCGAACCTGAACTAGTAGTATGCTACAATAGAAAGTATAAAAGGATGAAGGACTTACAAAAAAAAACAGAAGTTTTGCAATCCGGAATCTTCGTCATTCGTATGGCTGAGGTGGTGTCTTGTTTCGTACCGTAATCCATTCAATGAGACATTAAGCATTGCTGCAATACGATCATGTCACCCTGCTGTGAAGAACAAACAGATTAGTTGACTTTAAATAATGTAGGTAGCTCGAAACTGAAGTAGTAGTATGTTACAATAGAAAATATAAAAGGAGTAAGGACTTACAAAAAAAAAGAAGTTTCGCAGTCCACAATCTTCGCCGTTCGTATGGCTGAGGTGGTGTCTCGTTTCGTACCGTTATCCATTCAATGAGACATTAAGCATTGCTGCCATAAGACCGTGTCACCATGCTGTGAAGAACACAGATTAGTTGACTTTAAATAATGTAGGTAGCTCGAACCTGAACGTGTAATATGCTACAATAGAGAGTATAAAAGAAGGAGACACTTAAAAAAAAAAAAAGAAGTTTTGCAGTCCACAATCTTCGTCGTTCGTATGGCTGAGGTGGTGTCTCGTTTTGTACCGTAATCCATTCAATGAGACATTAAGCATTCCTGCCATACGACCATGTCACCCTGCTGTGAAGAACAAATAGATTACTTGACTTTAAATAATGTAGGTAGCTCGAACCTGAACGAGTAGTATGCTACAATAGAAAGTATAAAAGGAGGAGAGACTTAAAAAAAAAAAAAGAAGTTTTGCAGTCCACAATCTTCGTCGTTCGTATGGCTGAGGTGGTGTCTCGTTTCGTACCGTTATCCATTCAATGAGACATTAAGCATTGCAGCCATACGACCATGTCACCATGGTGTGAAGAACACAGATTAGTTGACTTTAAATAATGTAGGTAGCTCGAACCTGAACGAGTAGTATGCTACAATAGAAAGTATAAAAGGAGGAGGGACTTACAAAAAAAAAGAAGTTTTGCAGTCCACAATCTTCGTCGTTCGAATGGCTGAGGTGGTGTCTCGTTTTGTACCGTAATCCATTCAATGAGACATTAAGCATTGCTGCCATACGACCATGTCACCCTGGTGTGAAGAACAAACAGATTAGTTGACTTTAAATAATGTAGGTAGCTCTAACCTGAACTAGTAGTATGTTACAATAGAAAGTATAAAAGGAGGAAGGACTTACAAAAAAAACAGAAGTTTTGCATTGCAGAATCTTCGTCGTTCGTTTGGCTGAGGTGGTGTCTCGTTTCGTACCATAATCCATTCATTGAGAAATTAAGCATTGCTGCCATACGACCATGTCACCCTGCTGTGAAGATAAACAGTTTAGATGACTTTAAATAATGTAGGTAGCTCGAACCTGAACTAGTAGTTTGCTACAATAGAAAGTATTAAAGGAGGAAGGACTTACAAAAAAAACAGATGTTTTGCAATCCGGAATCTTCGTCGTTCGTATGGCTGAGGTGGTGTCTCGTTTCGTACTGTATTCCATTCAATGAGACATTAAGCATTGCTGCCATACGACCATGTCACCCTGCTGTGAAGAACAAACCGATTAGTTGACTTTAAATAATTTAGGTAGCTCGAACCTGAACGAGTAGTATGCTACAATAGAAAGTATAAAAGGAGGATGGACTTACAAAAAAAAAAGAAGTTTTGCAGTTCACAATCTTCGTCGTTCGTATGGCTGAGGTGGTGTCTCGTTTTGTACCGTAATCCATTCAATGAGACATTAAGCATTCCTTGCATACGACCATGTCACCCTGCTGTGAAGAACAAACAGATTAGTTGACATTAAATAATGTTGGTAGTTGGAAACTGAACTAGTAGTATGTTACAATAGAATGTATAAAAGGAGGAAAGACTTACAAAAAAAAAAAGAAGTTTTGCAGTCCAGAATCTTCGTCGTTTGTATGGCTGGGGTGGTGTCTCGTTTCGTACCGTAATCCATTCAATGAGACATTAAGCATTGATGCCATACGACCATGTCACCCTGCTGTGAAGAACAAACAGATTAGTTGAATTTAAATAATGTAGGTAGCTCGAACCTGATCTAGCAGTATGTTACAATAGAAAGTATAAAAGGAGGAGGGACTTACAAAAAAAAAGAAGTTTTGCAGTCCACAATCTTCGTCGTTCGAATGACTGAGGTGGTGTCTCGTTTTGTACCGTAATCCATTCAATGAGACATCAAGCAGTGCTGCCATACGACCATGTCACCCTGCTGTGAAGAACAAACAGATTAGTTGACATTAAATAATGTAGGTAGCTCGAACCTGAACTAGTAGAATGTTACAATAGAAAGTATAAAATTATGAAGGACTTACAAAAAAAAAAGAAGTTTTGCAGTCCGGAATCTTCGTCTTTAATATGGCTGAGGTGGTGTCTCGTTTCGTACCGTAATCAATTCAATGAGACATTAAGCATTGCTGCCATATGACCATGTCACCCTGCTGTGAAGAACAAACAGATGAGTTGACTTTAAATAATGTAGGTAGCTCGAAAGTGAAGTAGTAGTATGTTACATTAGAAAATATAAAAGGAGGAAGGACTTACAAAAAAAAAGAAGTTTTGCAGTCCAGAATTTTCGGCGTTCGTATGGCTGAGGTGGTGTCTCGTTTCGTACCGTTATCCATTCAATGAGACATTAAGCATTGCAGCCATACGACCATGTCACCATGCTGTGAAGAACACAGATTAGTTGACTTTAAATAATGTAGGTAGCTCGAACCTGAACGAGTAGTATGCTACAATAGAAAGTATAAAAGGAGGAGGGACTTACAAAAAAAAAGAAGTTTTGCAGTCCAGAATCTTCGTCGTTTGTATGGCTGGGGTGGTGTCTCGTTTCGTACCGTAATTCATTCAATGAGACATTAAGCATTCCTGCCATACGACCATGTCACCCTGGTGTGAAGAACAAACAGATTAGTTGAATTTAAATAATGTAGGTAGCTCGAACCTGAGCTAGTAGTATGTTACAATAGAAAGTATAAAAGGATGAAGGACTTACAAAAAAAAAAAGGAGTTTTGCAGTCCGGAATCTTCGTCGTTAATATGGCTGAGGTGGTGTCTCGTTTCGTACCATAATCAATTCAATGAGACATTAAGCATTGCTGCCATACGACCATGTCACCGTGCTGTGAAGAACAAACAGATTAGTTGACATTAAATAATGTAGGTTACTCGAACCGGAACTAGTAGTATGCTACAATAGAAAGTATAAAAGGATGAAGGACTTACAAAGACAAAGTAGTTTTGCAGTCCACAATCGTCGTCGTTCGTATGACTGAGGTTGTGTCTCATTTCGTACTGTAATCAATTCAATGAGACAATAAGCATTGCTGTCATACGACCATGTCACCCTGCTGTGAAGAACAAACAGATTAGTTGACATTAAATAATGTAGGTAGCTCGAACCTGAACGAGCAGTATGCTACAATAGAAAGTATAAAAGGAGGAGGGACTTACAAAAAAAAAGAAGTTTTGCAGTCCACAATCTTCGTCGTTCGAATGGCTGAGGTGGTGTCTCGTTTTGTACCGTAATCCATTCAATGAGACATTAAGCATTGCTGCCATACGACCATGTCACCCTGCTGTGAAGAACAAACAGATTAGTTGAATTTAAATTATGTAGGTAGCTCGAACCTGAACTAGTAGTAAGTTACAATAGAAAGTATAAAATTATGAAGGACTTACAAAAAAAAAAGAAGTTTTGCAGTCCGGAATCTTCGTCTATAATATGGCTGAGGTGGTGTCTCGTTTCGTACCGTAATCAATTCATTGAGACATTAAGCATTGCTGCCATACGACCATGTCACCCTGCTGTGAAGAACAAACAGATTAGTTGACTTTAAATAATGTAGGTAGCTCGAAAGTGAAGTAGTGGTATGTTACAATAGAGAATATAAAAGGAGGAAGGACTTAGAAAAAAAAAAAGAAGTTTTGCAGTCCAGAATCTTCGCGTTCGTATGGCTGAGGAGGTGTCTCGTTTCGTACCGTTATCCATTCAATGAGACATTAAGCATTGCAGCCATACGACCATGTCACCATGCTGTGAAGAACACAGATTAGTTGACTTTAAATAATGTAGGTAGCTCGAACCTGAACGAGTAGTATTCTACAATAGAAAGTATAAAAGGAGGAGGGACTTACAAAAAAAAAGAAGTTTTGCAGTCCACAATCTTCGTCGTTCGTATGGCTGAGGTGGTGTCTCGTTTTGTACCGTAATCCATTCAATGAGACATTAAGCATTGCTGCCATACGACCATGTCACCCTGCTGTGAAGAACAAACAGATTAGTTGACTTTAAATAATGTAGGTAGTTCGAAACTGAACTAGTAGTATGTTACAATAGAATGTATAAAAGGAGGAAAGACTTACAAAAAAAAAAAAGAAGTTTTGCAGTCCAGAATCTTCGTCGTTTGTATGGCGGGGGTGGTGTATCGTTTCGTACCGTAATCCATTTAATGAGACATTAAGCATTCCTGCCATAAGACCATGTCACCCTGCTGTGAAGAACAAACAGATTAGTTGAGTTTAAATAATGTAGGTAGCTCGAACCTGATCTAGTAGTATGTTACAATAGAAAGTATAAAAGGATGAAGGACTTACAAAAAAAAAAGAAGTTTTACAGTCCGGAATCTTCGTCGTTAATATGGCTGATGTGGTGTCTCGTTTCGTACCATAATCAATTCAATGAGACATTAAGCATTGCTGCCATACGACCATGTCACCCTGCTGTGAAGAACAAACAGATTAGTTGACATTAAATGATGTAGGTAGCTCGAACCTGAACTAGTAGTATGCTACAATAGAAAGTATAAAAGGATGAAGGACTTACAAAAAAAAAGAAGTTTTTCAGTCCACAATCGTCATCATTCGTATGGATGAGGTGGTGTCTCGTTTCGCACTGTAATACATTCAATGAGACATTAAGCATTGCTGTCATACGACCATGTCAACCTGCTGTGAAGAATAAACAGATTAGTTGACATTAAAAATGTAGGTAGTTCGAAATTGAACTAGTAGTATGTTACAATAGAATGTATAAAAGGAGCAAAGACTTACAAAAAAAAAAGAAGTTTTGCAGTCCACAATCTTCGTCGTTCGTTTGGCTGAGGTGGTGTCTCGTTTCGTACTGTATTCCATTCAATGAGACATTAAGCATTGCTGCCATACGACCATGTCACATTGCTGTGAAGAACAAACACATTAGTCGACTTTAAATAATGTAGGTAGTTCGAACCTGAACTAGTAGTATGTTACAATAGAATGTATAAAAGGAGGAAAGACTCACAAAAAAAAAGAAGTTTTGCAGTCCACAATCTTCGTCGTTCGTTTGGCTGAGGTGGTGTCTCGTTTCGTACCGTTATCCATTCAATGAGACATTAAGCTTTGCAGCCATACGACCATGTCACCATGCTGTGAAGAACACAGATTAGTTGACTGTAAATAATGTAGGTAGCTCGAACCTGAACGAGTAGTATGCTACAATAGACAGTATAAAAGGAGGAGGGTCTTACAAAAAAAAAGAAGTTTTGCAGTCCGGAATCCTCGTCGTTCGTATGGCTGAGGTGGTGTCTCGTTTCGTATTGTAATACGTTCAACGAGACATTAAGCATTGCTCCCATACGACCAAGTCACCCTGCTGTGAAGAACAAACAGATTAGTTGAATTTAAATAATGTAGGTAGCACAAACCTGAACTAGTAGTATGTTACAATAGAAAGTATTAAAGGATGAAGGACTTACAAAAAAAAAGAAGTTTTGCAGTCCAGAACCTTTGTCGTTCGTATGGCTGAGGTGGTGTCTCGTTTCCTACCGTAATCCTTTCAATGAGACATCAAGCATTGCTGCCATACGACCATGTCACCCTGCTGTGAAGAACAAACAGATTAGTTGACATTAAATAATGTTGGTAGTTGGAAACTGAACTAGTAGTATGTTTCAATAGAATGTATAAAAGGAGGAAAGACTTACAAAAAAAAAGAAGTTTTGCAGTCCAGAATCTTCTTCGTTTGTATGGCTGGGGTGGTGTCTCGTTTCGTACCGTAATCCATTCAATGAGACATTAAGCATTCCTGCCATACGACCATATCACCCTGCAGTGAAGAACAAACAGATTAGTTGAATTTAAATAATGTAGGTAGCTCGAACCTGAACTAGTAGTATGTTACAATAGAAAGTATAAAAGGAGGAGGGACTTACAAAAAAAAAGAAGTTTTGCAGTCCGGAATCTTCGTCGTTAATATGGCTGAGGTGGTATCTCGTTTCGTACCGTAATCAATTCAATGAGACATTAAGCATTGCTGCCATACGACCATGTCACCCTGCTGTGAAGAACAAACAGATTAGTTGACATTAAATAATGTAGTTAGCTCGAACCTGAACTAGTAGTATGCTACAATAGAAAGTATAAAAAGATGAAGGACTAACAAAAAAAAAAGGGGTTTTGCAGTCCACAATCGTCGTCGTTCGTATGGCTGAGGTGGTGTCTCGTTTCGTACTGTAATACATTCAATGAGACATTAAGCATTGCTGCCATACGACCATGTCACCCTGCTGTGAAAAACAAACAGATTAGTTGACATTAAAAATGTAGGTAGTTCGAACCTGAACTAGTAGTATGTTACAATAGAATGTATAAAAGGAGCAAAGACTTACAAAAAAAAAAAAAAAGAAGTTTTGCAGTCCAGAATCTTTGTCGTTCGTATGGCTGAGGTGGTGTCTCGTTTCGTACCGTAATCCATTCAATGAGACATTAAGCATTGCTGCCATACGGCCATGTCACCCTGCTGTGAAGAACAAACAGATTAGTTGACATTAAATAATGTAGGTAGCTCGAACCTGAACTAGTAGTATGTTACAATAGAAAGTATAAAAGGATGAAGGACTTACAAAAAAAACGAAGTTTTGCAGTCCAAAATCGTCGTCGTTCGTATGGCTGAGGTGGTGTCTCGTTTCGTACTGTATTCCATTCAATGAGACATTAAGCATTGCTGCCATACGACCATGTCACCCTGCTGTGAAGAACAAACAGATTAGTTGACTTTAAATAATGTAGGTAGCTCGAACCTGAACGAGTAGTATGCTACAATAGAAAGTATAAAAGGAGGATGGACTTACAAAAAAAAAGAAGTTTTGCAGTCCACAATCTTCTTCGTTCGTATGGCTGAGGTGGTGTCTCGTTTTGTATCGTAATCCATTCAATGAGACATTAAGCATTGCTGCCATACGACCATGTCACCCTGCTGTGAAGAACAAACAGATTAGTTGACTTTAAATAATGTAGGTAGCACGAACCTGAACTAGTAGAATGCTACAATAGAAAGTATAAAAGGAGGAGAGACTTACAAAAAAAAAGAAGTTTTGCAGTCCACAATCTTCGTCGTTCGTATGTTTGAGGTGGTGTCTTGTTTCGTACCGTTATCCATTCAATGAGACATTAAGCATTGCAGCCATACAACCATGTCACCATGCTGTGAAGAACACAGATTTGTTGACTTTAAATAATGTAGGTAGCTCGAACAAAACGAGTAGTATGCTACAATAGAAAGTAAAAAAGGAGGAAGGACTTACAAAAAAAAAGAAGTTTTGCAGTCCACAATCTACGTCGTTCGTATGGCTGAGGTGGTGTCTCGTTTTGTACCGTAATCCATTCAATGAGACATTAAGCATTCTTGGCATACGACCATGTCAACTTGCTGTGAAGAACAAACAGATTAGTTGACATTAAATAATGTTGGTAGTTGGAAACTGAACTAGTAGTATGTTACAATAGAATGTATAAAAGGAGGAAAGACTTACAAAAAAAAAAGAAGTTTTGTAGTCCAGAATCTTCGTCGTTTGTATGGCGGGGGTGGTGTCTCGTTTCGTACCGTAATCCATTCAATGAGACATTAAGCATTCCTGCCATAAGACCATGTCACCCTGCTGTGAAGAACAAACAGATTAGTTGAATTTAAATAATGTAGGTAGCTCGAACCTGATCTAGTAGTATGTTACAATAGAAAGTATAAAAGGATGAAGGACTTACAAAAAAAAAAGAAGTTTTGCAGTCCGGAACCTTCGTCGTTAATATGGCTGAGGTGGTATCTCGTTTCGTACCGTAATCAATTCAATGAGACATTAAGCATTGCTGCCATACGACCATGTCACCCTGCTGTGAAGAACAAACAGATTAGTTGACATTAAATAATGTAGTTAGCTCGAACCTGAACTAGTAGTATGCTACAATAGAAAGTATAAAAAGATGAAGGACTAACAAAAAAAAAAGGGGTTTTGCAGTCCACAATCGTCGTCGTTCGTATGGCTGAGGTGGTGTCTCGTTTCGTACTGTAATACATTCAATGAGACATTAAGCATTGCTGCCATACGACCATGTCACCCTGCTGTGAAAAACAAACAGATTAGTTGACATTAAAAATGTAGGTAGTTCGAACCTGAACTAGTAGTATGTTACAATAGAATGTATAAAAGGAGCAAAGACTTACAAAAAAAAAAAAAAAGAAGTTTTGCAATCCAGAATCTTTGTCGTTCGTATGGCTGAGGTGGTGTCTCGTTTCGTACCGTAATCCATTCAATGAGACATTAAGCATTGCTGCCATACGACCATGTCACCCTGCTGTGAAGAACAAACAGATTAGTTGACATTAAATAATTTAGGTAGCTCGAACCTGAACTAGTAGTATGTTACAATAGAAAGTATAAAAGGATGAAGGACTTACAAAAAAAACGAAGTTTTGCAGTCCAAAATCGTCGTCGTTCGTATGGCTGAGGTGGTGTCTCGTTTCGTACTGTATTCCATTCAATGAGACATTAAGCATTGCTGCCATACGACCATGTCACCCTGCTGTGAAGAACAAACAGATTAGTTGACTTTAAATAATGTAGGTAGCTCGAACCTGAACGAGTAGTATGCTACAATAGAAAGTATAAAAGGAGGATGGACTTACAAAAAAAAAGAAGTTTTGCAGTCCACAATCTTCTTCGTTCGTATGGCTGAGGTGGTGTCTCGTTTTGTATCGTAATCCATTCAATGAGACATTAAGCATTGCTGCCATACGACCATGTCACCCTGCTGTGAAGAACAAACAGATTAGTTGACTTTAAATAATGTAGGTAGCACGAACCTGAACTAGTAGAATGCTACAATAGAAAGTATAAAAGGAGGAGAGACTTACAAAAAAAAAGATGTTTTGCAGTCCACAATCTTCGTCGTTCGTATGTTTGAGGTGGTGTCTTGTTTCGTACCGTTATCCATTCAACGAGACATTAAGCATTGCAGCCATACAACCATGTCACCATGCTGTGAAGAACACAGATTTGTTGACTTTAAATAATGTAGGTAGCTCGAACAAAACGAGTAGTATGCTACAATAGAAAGTAAAAAAGGAGGAAGGACTTACAAAAAAAAAGAAGTTTTGCAGTCCACAATCTACGTCGTTCGTATGGCTGAGGTGGTGTCTCGTTTTGTACCGTAATCCATTCAATGAGACATTAAGCATTCTTGGCATACGACCATGTCAACTTGCTGTGAAGAACAAACAGATTAGTTGACATTAAATAATGTTGGTAGTTGGAAACTGAACTAGTAGTATGTTACAATAGAATGTATAAAAGGAGGAAAGACTTACAAAAAAAAAAGAAGTTTTGTAGTCCAAAATCTTCGTCGTTTGTATGGCGGGGGTGGTGTCTCGTTTCGTACCGTAATCCATTCAATGAGACATTAAGCATTCCTGCCATAAGACCATGTCACCCTGCTGTGAAGAACAAACAGATTAGTTGAATTTAAATAATGTAGGTAGCTCGAACCTGATCTAGTAGTATGTTACAATAGAAAGTATAAAAGGATGAAGGACTTACAAAAAAAAAAGAAGTTTTGCAGTCCGGAACCTTCGTCGTTAATATGGCTGATGTGGTGTCTCGTTTCGTACCATAATCAATTCAATGAGACATTAAGCATTGCTGCCATACGACCATGTCACCCTGCTGTGAAGAACAAACAGATTAGTTGACATTAAATGATGTAGGTAGCTCGAACCTGAACTAGTAGTATGCTACAATAGAAAGTATAAAAGGATGAAGGACTTACAAAAAAAAAGAAGTTTTGCAGTCCACAATCGTCGTCATTCGTATGGATGAGGTGGTGTCTCGTTTCGCACTGTAATACATTCAATGAGACATTAAGCATTGCTGCCATACGACCATGTCAACCTGCTGTGAAGAACAAACAGATTAGTTGACATTAAAAATGTAGGTAGTTCGAAATTGAACTACTATTATGTTACAATAGAATGTATAAAAGGAGCAAAGACTTACAAAAAAAAAAGAAGTTTTGCAGTCCACAATCTTCGTCCTTCGTTTGGCTGAGGTGGTGTCTCGTTTCGTACTGTATTCCATTCAATGAGACATTAAGCATTGCTGCCATACGACCATGTCACATTGCTGTGAAGAACAAACACATTAGTTGACTTTAAATAATGTAGGTAGTTCGAACCTGAACTAGTAGTATGTTACAATAGAATGTATAAAAGGAGGAAAGACTCACAAAAAAAAAGAAGTTTCGCAGTCGAGAATCTTCGTCGTTCGTATGGCTGAGGTGGAGTCTCGTTACGTACCGTAATCCATTCAATGAGAAGTTAAGCATTGCTGCCATACGACCATGTCACCCTGCTGTGAAGAACAAACAGATTAGTTGACTTTAAATAATGTAGGTAGTTCGAACCTGAACTAGTAGTATGTTACAATAGAATGTATAAAAGGAGGAAAGACTCACAAAAAAAAAGAAGTTTCGCAGTCCAGTATCTTCGTCGTTCGTATGGCTGAGGTGGTGTCTCGTTTCGTACCGTAATCCATTCAATGAGACATTAAGCATTCCTGCCATACGACCATGTCACCCTGCTGTGAAGAACAAACAGATTAGTTGAATTTAAATAATGTAGGTTGCTCGAACCTGAACTAGTAGTATGTTACAATAGAAAGAATAAGAGGAGGAAGGACTTACAAAAAAAACAGAAGTTTTGCAATCCGGAATCTTCGTCGTTCGTATGGCTGAGGTGGTGTCTTGTTTCGTACCGTAATCAATTCAATGAGACATTAAGCATTGCAGCCATACGACCATGTCACCATGCTGTGAAGAACACAGATTAGTTGACTTTGAATAATGTAGGTAGCTCGAACCTGAACGAGTAGTATGCTACAATAGAAAGTATAAAAGGAGGAGGGCCTTAAAAAAAAAAAGAAGTTTTGCAGTCCACAATCTTCGTCGTTTGTATGGCTGAGGTGGTGTCTCGTTTTGTACCGTAATCCATTCAATGAGACATTAAGCATTGCTGCCATACGACCATGTCACCCTGCTGTGAAGATCAAACAGATTAGTTGACTTTAAATAATGTAGGTAGCTCGAACCCAAACTAGTAGTATGCTACAATAGAGAGTATTAAAGGAGGAAGGACTTACAAAAAAAAAAAAAAAAAAAAAAAAAAAAAAAAAAACAGAAGTTTTGCAGTCCAGAATCTTCGTCATTCTTATGGCTGAGGTGGTGTCACGTTTCGTTCCGTAATCCATTCAACGAGACATTAAGCATTGCTCCCATACGACCATGTCACCCTGCTGTGAAGAACAAACAGATTAGTTGACTTTAAATAATGTAGGTAGCACGAACCTGAACTAGTAGTATGTTATAATAGAAAGTATAAAAGGATGAAGGACTTACAAAAAAAAAGAAGTTTTGCAGTCCAGAATCTTTGTCGTTCGTATGGCTGAGGTGGTGTCTCGTTTCGTATCATAATCCTTTCAATGAGGCATTAAGCATTGCTGCCATACGACCATGTCACCCTGCTGTGAAGAACAAACAGATTAGTTGACATTAAATAATGTTGGTAGTTGGAAACTGAACTAGTAGTATGTTACAATAGAATGTATAATAGGAGGAAAGACTTACAAAAAAAAAGAAGTTTTACAGTCCAGAATCTTCGTCGTTTGTATGGCTGGGGTGGTGTTTCGTTTCGTACCGTAATCCATTAAATGAGACATTAAGCATTCCTGCCATACAACCATGTCACCCTGCTGTGAAGAACAAACAGATTAGTTGAATTTAAATAATGTAGGTAGCTCGAACCTGAACTAGTAGAGTGTTACAATAGAAAGTATGAAAGGATGAAGGACTTACAAAAAAAAGAAGTTTTGCAGTCCGGAATCTTCGTCGTTAATATGGCTGAGGTGGTGTCTCGTTTCGTACCGTAATCAATTCAATGAGACATCAAGCATTGCTGCCATACGACCATGTCACCCTGCTGTGAAGAACAAACAGATTAGTTGAATTTAAATAATGTAGGTAGCTCGAACCTGAACTAGTAGTATGTTACAATAGAAAGAATAAGACGAGGAAGGACTTACAAAAGAAACAGAAGTTTTCAGTCCAGAATCTTCGTCGTTCGTATGGCTGATGTGGTGTCTCGTTTCGTACAGTAATCCATTCAATGAGAAGTTAAGTATTGCTGCCATACGACCATGTCACCCTGCTGTGAAGATCAAACAGATTAGTTGACTTTAAATAATGTAGGTAGCTCGAACCTGAACTAGTAGTTTGCTACAATAGAAAGTATTAAAGGAGGAAGGGCTTACAAAAAAAACAGAAGTTTTGCAATCCGGAATCTTCGTCGTTCCTATGGCTGAGGTGGTGTTATGTTTCGTACCGTAATCCATTCAATGAGACATTAAGCATTGCTGCCATACGACCATGTCACCCTGCTGTGAAGAACAAACAGATTAGTTGACTTTAAATAATGTAGGCAGCACGAACCTGAACTAGTAGTATGCTACAATAGAAAGTATAAAAGGAGGAGGGACTTACAAAAAAAAAGAAGTTTTGCAGTCCAGAATCTTCGTCGTTCGTATGGCTGAGGAGGTGTCTCGTTTTGTACCATAATCCATTCAAAGAGACATTAAGCATTGCTGCCATACGACCATGTCACCCTGCTGTGAAGGACAAACAGATTAGTTGACTTTAAATAATGTAGGTAGTTCTAACCTGAACTAGTAGTATGTTACAATAGAAAGTATAAAAGGAGGAAGGACTTACAAAAAAAAACAGAAGTTTTGCATTCCAGTATCTTCGTCGTTCGTTTGGCTGAGGTGGTGTCTCGTTTCGTACCATAATCCATTCATTGAGAAATTAAGCATTGCTGCCATACGACCATGTCACCCTGCTGTGAAGATCAAACACATTAGTTGACTTTAAATAATGTAGGTAGCTCGAACCTGAACTAGTAGTATGCTACAATAGAAAGTATTAAAGGAGGAAGGACTCACAAAAAAAAAAAAAATAAAAAAAAAATAAAAAACCAGATGTTTTGCAGTCCAGAATCTTCGTCATTCGTATGGCTGAGGTGGTGTCTCGTTTCGTTCCGTAATCCATTCAATGAGACATTAAGCATTCCTGCCATACGACCATGCCACCCTGCTGTGAAGAACAAACAGATTAGTTGAATTTAAATAATGTAGGTAGCTCGAACCAGAACTAGTATTTTGCTACAATAGAAAGTATGAAAGGATGAAGTACTTACAAAAAAAGAGAAGTTTTGCAGTCCACAATCGTCGTCCTTCGTATGGCTGAGGTGGTGCCTCGTTTCGTATTGTAATACATTCAATGAGACATTAAGGATTGCTGCCATACGACCATGTCACCCTGCTGTGAAGAGCAAACAGATTAGTTGACATTAAAAAATGTAGGTAGCTCGAACCTTAACTAGTAGTATGCTACAATAGAAAGTATAAATGGATGAAGGACTTACAAAAAAAATGAAGTTTTGCAGTCCACAATCATCGTCGCACGTATGGCTGAGGTGGTGTCTCGTTTCGTACTGTAATCCATTCAATGAGACATTAAGCATTGCTGCCATACGACCATGTCACCCTGCTGTGAAGAAGAAACAGATTAGTTGACATTAAATAATGTTGGTAGTTCGAACCTGAACTAGTAGTATGTTACATTAGAATGTATAAAAGGAGGAAAGACTTACAAAAAAAAAAGAAGTTTTGCAGTCCAGAATCTTCGTCGTTCTTATGGCTGAGGTGGTGTCTCGTTTTGTACCGTAATCTATTCAATGAGACATTAAGCATTGCTGCCATACGACCATGTCACCCTGCTATGAAGAACAAACAGATTAGTTGACTTTAAATAATGTAGGTGAATCAAACCTGTACTAGTAGTATGTTACAATAGAAAGTATAAAAGGATGAAGGACTGACAAAAAAAAAGAAGTTTTGCAGTCCGGAATCTTCGTCGTTCGTATGGCTGAGGTGGTGTCTCGTTTCGTACCGTAATCCATTCAATGAGACATTAAGCATTCCTGCCATACGACCATGTCACAGATCTGTAAAGAACAAACAGTTTAGTTGACATTATATAATGTAGGTAGCTCGAAGCTGAACTAGTAGTATGCTACAATAGAAAGCATAAAAGGATGAAGTACTTACAAAAAAAAAGAAGTTTTGCAGTCCGGAATCTTCATCGTTTGTAAGGCTGAGGTCGTGTCTCGTTTCGTACTGTAATACATTCAATGAGACATTAAGCATTGCTGCCATACGACCATGTCACCCTGCTGTGAAGAACAAACAGATTAGTTGACTTTAAATAATGTAGGTAGCTCGAACCTGAACTAGTAGTATGTTACAATAGACATTATAAAAGGATGTAGGACTTACAAAAAAAAAAGAAGTTTTGCAGTCCAGAATCTTCGTCGTTCGTATGGCTGAGGTGGTGTCTCGTTTCGTACCGTAATCCATTCAATGAGACATTAAGCATTCCTGCCATACGACCATGTCGCCCTGCTGTGAGGAGCAAACAGATTAGTTGACATTAAATAATGTTGGTAGTTCGAACCTGAACTAGTAGTATGTTACAATAGAATGTATAAAAGAAGGAAAGACTTACAAAAAAAAAGAAGCTTTGCAGTCCACAATCTTCAACGTTCGTATGGCTGAGGCGGTGTCTCGTTTCGTACCGTAATCCATTCAATGAGACATTAAGCATTCCTGCCATACGACCATGTCACCCTGATGTGAAGAACAAACAGATTAGTTGAATTTAAATAATGTAGGTAGTTCGAACCTGAACTAGTAGTATGTTACAATACAAAGTATAAAAGGATGAAGGACTTACAAAAAAAAAGAAGTTTTGCAGTCCGGAATTTTCGACGTTCGTATGGCTGAGGTGGTGTCACGTTTCGTACCGTAATCCATTCAATGAGACATTAAGCATTAGTGCCACACGACCATGTCACCCTACTGTGAAGAACAAACAGATTAGTTGAATTTAAATAATGTAGGTTGCTCGAACCTGAACTAGTAATATGTTACAATAGAAAGTATAAAAGGAGGAAGGACTTACAAAAAAAACCGAAGTTTTGCAGTCCAGAATCTTCGTCGTTCGTATGGCTGAGGTGGTGTCTCGTTTCGTACCGTAATCCATTCAATGAGACATTAAGCATTCCTGCCATACGACCATGTCGCCCTGCTGTGAGGAGCAAACAGATTAGTTGACATTAAATAATGTTGGTAGTTCGAACCTGAACTAGTAGTATGTTACAATAGAATGTATAAAAGAAGGAAAGACTTACAAAAAAAAAGAAGCTTTGCAGTCCACAATCTTCAACGTTCGTATGGCTGAGGCGGTGTCTCGTTTCGTACCGTAATCCATTCAATGAGACATTAAGCATTCCTGCCATACGACCATGTCACCCTGATGTGAAGAACAAACAGATTAGTTGAATTTAAATAATGTAGGTAGTTCGAACCTGAACTAGTAGTATGTTACAATACAAAGTATAAAAGTATGAAGGACTTACAAAAAAAAAGAAGTTTTGCAGTCCGGAATCTTCGTTGTTCGTATGGCTGAGGTGGTGTCTCGTTTCATACCGTAATCCATTCAATGAGAAGTTAAGCATTGCTGCCATACGACCATGTCACGCTGCTGTGAAGGTCAGACAGATTAGTTGACTTTAAATAATGTAGGTAGCTCGAACCTGAAGTAGTAGTATGTTACAATAGAAAGTATAAATGGATGAAGGACTTACAAAAAAAAAAGAAGTTTTGCAGTCCAGAATCTTCGTCGTTCATATGGCTGAGGTGGTGTCTCGTTTCGTACCCTAATCCATTCAATGAGACATTAAGCATTCCTGCCATACGACCATGCCACCCTGCTGTGAAGATCAAACAGATTAGTTGACTTTAAATAATGTAGGTAGCTCGAACCTGAACTAGTGGTATGCTACAATAGAAAGTATTAAAGGAGGAAGGACATACAAAAAAAAAAAAAAAAAAAAAAAAAAAAAACCAGAAGTTTTGCAGTCCAGAATCTTCGTCGTTTGTATAGCTGAGGCGGTGTCTCGTTTCGTACCGTAATCCATTCAATGAGACATTAAGCATTGCTGCCATACGACCATGTGACCCTGCTGTGAAGAACAAACAGAATAGTTGACTTTAAATAATGTAGGTAGCTCGAACCTGAACTAGTAGTATGTTACAATAGAAAGTATAAATGGATGAAGGACTTACAAAAAAAAATAAGTTTTGCAGTCCGGAATCTTCGTCGTTCGTATGGCTGAGGTGGTGTCTCGTTTCGTACCGTAATCCATTCAATGAGACATTAAGCATTCCTGCCATATGACCATGTCACCCAGCTGTGAAGAACAAACAGATTAGTTGACATTAAATAATGTAGTTAGCTCGAACCTGAACTAGTAGTATGCTACCATAGAAAGTATAAAAGGATGAAGTACTTACAAAAAAAAAAAGAAGTTTTGCAGTCCAGAATCTTCGTCGTTCGTATGGCTGAGGTGGTGTCTCGTTTCGTACCGTAATCCATTGAATGAGACATTAAGCATTGCTGCCATACGACCATGTCGCCCTGCAGTGAGGAACAAACACATTTGTTGACACTAAATAAAGTTGGTAGTTCGAATCTGAACTAGTAGTATGTTGCAATAGAATGTATAAAAGGGGTAAAGACTTACAAAAAAAAAAGAAGTTTTGCAGTCCGGAATCTTCGACGTTCGTATGGCTGAGGTGGTGTCACGTTTCGTACCGTAATCCATTCAATGAGACATTAAGCATTCCTGCCATACGACCATGTCACCCTACTGTGAAGAACAAACAGATTAGTTGAATTTAAATAATGTAGGTAGCTCGAACCTGAACTAGTAGTATGCTACAATAGAGATTATAAAAGGATGAAGTACTTACAAAAAAAAAGAAGTTTTGCAGTCCAGAATCGTCGTCCTTCGTATGGCTGAGGTGGTGTCTCGTTTCGTACTGTAATACATTCAATGAGACAATAAGCATTGCTGCCATACGACCATGTCACCCTGCTGTGAAGAACAAACAGATTAGTTGAATTTAAATAATGTAGGTAGTTCGAACCTGAACTACTAGTATGTTACAATAGAAAGTATAAAAGGAGGAAGGACTTACAAAAAAAACAGATGTTTTGCAGTCCAGAATCTTCATCGTTCGTATGGCTGAGGTGGTGTCTCGTTTCGTACCGTAATCCATTCAATGAGAAGTTAAGCATTGCTGCCTTACGACCATATCACCCTGCTGTGAAGATCAAACAGATTAGTTGCCTTTAAATAATGTAGGTAGCTCGAACATGAACTAGTAATTTGCTACAATAGAAAGTTTTAAAGGAGGAAGGACTTACAAAAAAAACAGAAGTTTTGCAGTCCGGAATCTTCGTCGTTCGTATGGCTGAGGTGGTGTCTCGTTTCGTACCGTAATTCATTCAATGAGACATTAGGCATTGCTGCCATACGACCATGTCACCCTGCTGTGAAGAACAAACAGACTAGTTGACTTTAAATAATGTAGGTAGCTCGAACCTGAACTAGTAGTATGTTACAATAGAAAATATAAAAGGGGGAAGGACTTACAAAAAAAAAGAATTTTTGCAGTCCAGAATCTTCGGCGTTCGTATGGCTGAGGTGGTGTCTCGTTTCGTACCGTAATCCATTCAATGAGAATTTAAGCATTGCTGCCATACGACCATATCACCCTGCTGTGAAGATCAAACAGATTAGTTGACTTTAAATAACGTAGGTAGCTTGAACCTGAACTAGTTGTATGTTACAATACAAAGTATAAAAGGATGTAGGACTTACAAAAAACAGAAGTTTTGCAGTCCGGAATCTTCGTCGTTCGTATGGCTGAGGTGGTGTCTCGTTTCGTACCGAAATCCGTTCAATGAGACATTAAGCATTGCTGCCATACGACCATGTCACCCTGGTGTGAAGAACAAACAGATTAGTTGACTTTAAATAATGTAGGTAGCTCGAACCTAAACTAGTAGTATGTTACAATAGAAAGTATAAAAGGATGAAGGACTAAAAAAAAAAACAGAAGTTTTGCAGTCCAGAATCTTCGTCGTTCGTATGGCTGAGGTGGTGTCTCGTTTCGTACCGTAATCCATTCAATGAGAAGTTAGGCGTTGCCGCCATACGACCATATCACCCTGCTGTGAAGATCAAACAGATTAGTTGACTTTAAATAATGTAGGAAGCTCGAACCTGAACTAGTAATTTGCTACAATTGAAAGTTTTAAAGGAGGAAGGACTTACAAAAAAAACAGAAGTTTTGCAGTCCGGAATCTTCGTCGTTCGTATGGCTGAGGTGGCATCTCGTTTCGTACCGTAATCCATTCAATGAGACATTAAGCAATGCTGCAATACGACCATGTCACCCTGCTGTGAAGAACAAACAGATTAGTTGACTTTAAATAATGTAGGTAGCTCGAACCTGAACTAGTAGTATGTTACAATAGAAAGTATAAAAGTATGAAGGACTTACAAAAAAAAAAGAAGTTTTGCAGTCCAGAATCTTCGTCGTTCGTATGGCTGAGGTGGTGTCTCGTTTCGTACCGTAATCCATTCAATGAGACATTAAGCATTGCTGCCATACGACCATGTCACCCTGCTGTGAAAAACAAACAGATTAGTTAACATTAAATAATGTAGGTAGTTCGAACCTGAACTAGTAGTATGTTACAATAGAATGTATAAAAGAAGCAAAGACTGACAATAAAAAAGAAATTTTGTAGTCCAGAATCTTCGTCGTTCCTATGGCTGAGGCGGTGTCTGGTTTCGTACCGTAATCCATTCAATGAGACAATAAGCATTCCTGCCATACGACCGTGTCACCCTGCTGTGAAGAACAACCAGATTAGTTGAATTTAAATAATGTAGGTAGTTCGAACCTGAACTAGTAGTATGCTACAATAGAAAGTATAAAAAGAGGTAGGTCATAAAAAAAAAAAGAAGTTTTGCAGTCCAGAATCTTCGTCGTTCGTATGGCTGAGGTTGTGTCTCGTTGTGTACCGTAATCCATTCAATGAGACATTAAGCATTGTTGCCATACGACCATGTCACCCTGCTGTGAAGAACAAACAGATTAGTTGATTTTAAATAATGTAGGTATCTCGAACCTGAACTAGTAGTATGTTACAATAGAAAATATAAAAGGAGGAAGGACTTACAAAAAAAAGAAGTTTTGCAGTCCAGAATCTTCGGCGTTCGTATGGCTGAGGTGGTGTCTCGTTTCGTACTGTAATCCATTCAATGAGAAATTAAGCATTGCTGCCATACGACCATATCACCCTGCTGTGAAGATCAAACAGATTAGTTGACTTTAAATAATGTAGGTAACTTGAACCTGAACTAGTAGTATGTTACAATAGAAAGTATAAAAGGATGAAGGATTTACAAAAAAAAAAAAAAAAATTTGCAGTCCGGAATCTTCGTCGTTCGTATGGCTGAGGTGGTGTCACGTTTCGTACCGTAATCCATTCAATGAGACATTAAGCATTGCTGCCATACGACCATGTCACCCTGCTGTGAAGAACAAACAGATTAGTTGACATTAAATAATGTAGGTAGCTCGAACCTGAACTAGTAGTATGCTACAATAGATAGTATTAAAGGATGAAGTACTTACAAAAAAAAAGAAGTTTTGCAATCCGGAATCTTCGTCGTTCGTGTGGCTGAGCTGGTGTCTTGTTTCGTACTGTAATACATTCAATGAGACATTAAGCATTGCTGCCACACGACCATGTCACCCTGGTGTCAAGAACAAACAGATTAGTTGACTTTAAATAATGTAGGTAGCTTGAACCTAAACTAGTAGTATGTTACAATGGAAAGTATAAAAGGATGAAGGACTTACAAAAAAAAATAAGTTTTGCAGTCCAGAATCTTCGTCGTTCGTATGGCTGAGTTGGTGTCTCGTTTCGTACCGTAATCCATTGAATGAGACATTAAGCATTGCTGCCATACGAGCATGTCGCCCTGCTGTGAGGAACAAACACATTAGTTGACACTAAATGATGTTGGTAGTTCGAACCTGGACTAGTAGAATGTTACAATAGAATGTATAAAAGGGGTAAAGACTTACAAAAAAAAGAAGTTTTGCAGTCCAGAATCTTCGTCGTTCGTATGGCTGAGGTGGTGTCTCTTTTCGTACCGTAATCCATTCAATGAGACATTAAGAATTCCTGCCATACGACCATGTCACCCTGCTGTGAAGAACAAACAGATTAGTTGAATTTAAATAATGTAGGTAGCTCGAATCTGAACTAGTAGTATGCTACAATAGAGAGTAAAAAAGGATGAAGTACTTACAAAAAAAAAGAAGTTTTGCTGCCCACAATCGTCGTCCTTCGTATGGCTGAGGTGGTGTCTCGTTTCGTACCCTAATCCATTCAATGAGACATTAAGCATTGCTGCCAAACGACCATGTCACCCTGCTGTGAAGAGCAAACAGATTAGTTGACATTAAATAATGTAGGTAGCTCGAACCTTAACTAGTAGTATGCTACAATAGAAAGTATAAAAGGATGAAGGACATACAAAAAAAAAGAAGTTTTGCAGTCCACAATCGTCATCGCTCGTATGGCTGAGGTGGTGTCTCGTTTCGTACTGTAATCCATTCAATGAGACATTAAGCATTGCTGCCATACGACCATATCACCCTGCTGTGAAGAACAAACAGATTAGTTGACATTAAATAATGAAGGTAGTTCGAACCTGAACTAGAAGTATGTTACAATAGAATGTATAAAAGGGGGAAAGACTTACAAAAAAAGAAGTTTTGCAGTCCAGAATCTTCGTCGTTCGTATGGCTGAGGTGGTGTCCCGTTTCGTACCGTAATCCATTCAAAGAGACATTAAGCATTGCTGTCATACGACCATGTCACCCTGCTGTGAAGAACAAACAGATTACTTGATATTACATAATGTTGGTAGTTCGAACCTGAACTAGTAGTATGTTACAATAGAATGTATAAAAGGAGGAAAGACTTACAAAAAAAAAGAAGTTTTGCAGTCCAGAATCTTCGTCTTTCGTATGGCTGAGGTGGTACCGTAATCCATTCAATGAGACATTAAGCATTGCTGCCATACGACCATGTCACCCTGCTGTGAAGAACAAACAGATTAGTTGACTTTAAATAATGTAGGTAGCTCGAACCTAAACTAGTAGTATGTTACAATAGAAAGTATAAAAGGATGTAGGACTTACAAAAAACAGAAGTTTTGCAGTCCGGAATCTTCGTCGTTCGTATGGCTGAGGTGGTGTCTCGTTTCGTACCGAAATCCGTTCAATGAGACATTAAGCATTGCTGCCATACGACCATGTCACCCTGGTGTGAAGAACAAACAGATTAGTTGACTTTAAATAATGTAGGTAGCTCGAACCTAAACTAGTAGTATGTTACAATAGAAAGTATAAAAGGATGAAGGACTAAACAAAAAAACAGAAGTTTTGCAGTCCAGAATCTTCGTCGTTCGTATGGCTGAGGTGGTGTCTCGTTTCGTACCGTAATCCATTCAATGAGAAGTTAGGCGTTGCCGCCATACGACCATATCACCCTGCTGTGAAGATCAAACAGATTAGTTGACTTTAAATAATGTAGGTAGCTCGAACCTGAACTAGTAATTTGCTACAATTGAAAGTTTTAAAGGAGGAAGGACTTACAAAAAAAAACAGAAGTTTTGCAGTCCGGAATCTTCGTCGTTCGTATGGCTGAGGTGGCATCTCGTTTCGTACCGTAATCCATTCAATGAGACATTAAGCATTGCTGCAATACGACCATGTCACCCTGCTGTGAAGAACAAACAGATTAGTTGACTTTAAATAATGTAGGTAGCTCGAACCTGAACTAGTAGTATGTTACAATAGAAAGTATAAAAGTATGAAGGACTTACAAAAAAAAAAGAAGTTTTGCAGTCCAGAATCTTCGTCGTTCGTATGGCTGAGGTGGTGTCTCGTTTCGTACCGTAATCCATTCAATGAGACATTAAGCATTGCTGCCATACGACCATGTCACCCTGCTGTGAAAAACAAACAGATTAGTTAACATTAAATAATGTAGGTAGTTCGAACCTGAACTAGTAGTATGTTACAATAGAATGTATAAAAGAAGGAAAGACTGACAATAAAAAAGAAATTTTTTAGTCCAGAATCTTCGTCGTTCGTATGGCTGAGGCGGTGTCTCGTTTCGTACCGTAATCCATTCAATGAGACAATAAGCATTCCTGCCATACGACCATGTCACCCTGCTGTGAAGAACAAACAGATTAGTTGAATTTAAATAATGTAGGTAGTTCGAACCTGAACTAGTAGTATGCTACAATAGAAAGTATAAAAAGAGGTAGGTCATAAAAAAAAAGAAGTTTTGCAGTCCAGAATCTTCGTCGTTCGTATGGCTGAGGTTGTGTCTCGTTGTGTACCGTAATCCATTCAATGAGACATTAAGCATTGTTGCCATACGACCATGTCACCCTGCTGTGAAGAACAAACAGATTAGTTGATTTTAAATAATGTAGGTATCTCGAACCTGAACTAGTAGTATGTTACAATAGAAAATATAAAAGGAGGAAGGACATACAAAAAAAAGAAGTTTTGCAGTCCAGAATCTTCGGCGCTCGTATGGCTGAGGTGGTGTCTCGTTTCGTACTGTAATCCATTCAATGAGAAATTAAGCATTGCTGCCATACGACCATATCACCCTGCTGTGAAGATCAAACAGATTAGTTGACTTTAAATAATGTAGGTAGCTCGAACCTGAACTAGTAGTATGTTACAATAGAAAGTATAAAAGGATGAAGGATTTACAAAAAAAAAAAAAAAAAATTTGCAGTCCGGAATCTTCGTCGTTCGTATGGCTGAGGTGGTGTCACGTTTCGTACCGTAATCCATTCAATGAGACATTAAGCATTGCTGCCATACGACCATGTCACCCTGCTGTGAAGAACAAACACATTAGTTGACATTAAATAATGTTGGTAGTTCGAACCTGAACTAGTACTATGTTACAATAGAATCTATAAAAGGAGGAAAGACTTACAAAAAAAAGAAGTTTTGCAGTCCAGAATCTTCGTCGTTCGTATGGCTGAAGTGGTGTCTCGTTTTGTACCGTAATCCATTCAATGAGACATTAAGCATTGCTGCCATACGACCATGTCACCCTGCTGTGAAGAACAAACAGATTAGTTGACTTTAAATAATGTAGGTAGCTCGAACCTGAACTAGTAGTATGTTACAATAGAAAGTATAAAAGGATGTAGGACTTACAAAAAAAAAGAAGTTTTGCAGTTCGGAATCTTCGTCGTTCGTATGGCTGAGGTGGTGTCACGTTTCGTACCCTAATCCATTCAATGAGACGTTAAGCATTGCTGCCATACGACCATGTCACCCTGCTGTGAAGAACAAACAGATTAGTTGACATTAAATAATGTAGGTAGCTCGAACCTGAACTAGTAGTATGCTACAATAGAAAGTATTAAAGGATGAAGTACTTACAAAAAAAAAGAAGTTTTGCAGTCCGGAATCTTCGTCGTTCGTGTGGCTGAGCTGGTGTCTTGTTTCGTACTGTAATACATTCAATGAGACATTAAGCATTGCTGCCACACGACCATGTCACCCTGGTGTCAAGAACAAACAGATTAGTTGACTTTAAATAATGTAGGTAGCTTGAACCTAAACTAGTAGTATGTTACAATAGAAAGTATAAAAGGATGAAGGACTTACAAAAAAAAATAAGTTTTGCAGTCCAGAATCTTCGTCGTTCGTATGGCTGAGTTGGTGTCTCGTTTCGTACCGTAATCCATTGAATGAGACATTAAGCATTGCTGCCATACGAGCATGTCGCCCTGCTGTGAGGAACAAACACATTAGTTGACACTAAATGATGTTGGTAGTTCGAACCTGGACTAGTAGAATGTTACAATAGAATGTATAAAAGGGGTAAAGACTTACAAAAAAAAGAAGTTTTGCAGTCCAGAATCTTCGTCGTTCGTATGGCTGAAGTGGTGTCTCTTTTCGTACCGTAATCCATTCAATGAGACATTAAGAATTCCTGCCATACGACCATGTCACCCTGCTGTGAAGAACAAACAGATTAGTTGAATTTAAATAATGTAGGTAGCTCGAATCTGAACTAGTAGTATGCTACAATAGAGAGTATAAAAGGATGAAGTACTTACAAAAAAAAAGAAGTTTTGCTGCCCACAATCGTCGCCCTTCGTATGGCTGAGGTGGTGTCTCGTTTCGTACCCTAATCCATTCAATGAGACATTAAGCATTGCTGCCAAACGACCATGTCACCCTGCTGTGAAGAGCAAACAGATTAGTTGACATTAAATAATGTAGGTAGCTCGAACCTTAACTAGTAGTATGCTACAATAGAAAGTATAAAAGGATGAAGGACATACAAAAAAAAAGAAGTTTTGCAGTCCACAATCGTCATCGCTCGTATGGCTGAGGTGGTGTCTCGTTTCGTACTGTAATCCATTCAATGAGACATTAAGCATTGCTGCCATACGACCATATCACCCTGCTGTGAAGAACAAACAGATTAGTTGACATTAAATAATGTAGGTAGTTCGAACCTGAACTAGAAGTATGTTACAATAGAATGTATAAAAGGGGGAAAGACTTACAAAAAAAGAAGTTTTGCAGTCCAGAATCTTCGTCGTTCGTATGGCTGAGGTGGTGTCCCGTTTCGTACCGTAATCCATTCAAAGAGACATTAAGCATTGCTGTCATACGACCATGTCACCCTGCTGTGAAGAACAAACAGATTACTTGATATTACATAATGTTGGTAGTTCGAAACTGAACTAGTAGTATGTTACAATAGAATGTATAAATGGAGGAAAGACTTACAAAAAAAAAGAAGTTTTGCAGTCCAGAATCTTCGTCTTTCGTATGGCTGAGGTGGTACCGTAATCCATTCAATGAGACATTAAGCATTGCTGCCATACGACCATGTCACCCTGCTGTGAAGAACAAACAGATTAGTTGACTTTAAATAATGTAGGTAGCTCGAACCTAAACTAGTAGTATGTTACAATAGAAAGTATAAAAGGATGAAGGACTTACAAAAAAAAAGAAGTTTTGCAGCCCGGAATCTTCGTCGTTCGTATGGCTGAGGTGGTGTCTCGTTTCGTACCGTAATCCATTCAATGAGACATTAAGCATTGCTGCCATACGACCATGTCACCCTGCTGTGAAGAACAAACAGATTAGTTGACATTAAATAATGTAGGTAGCTCGAACCTGAACTAGTAGTATGCTACAATAGAAAGTATAAAAGGATGAAGAACTTACAAAAAAAAAAGAAGTTTTGCAGTCTGGAATCTTCGTCGTTCGTATGGCTGAGGTGGTGTCTCGTTTCGTACTGTAATACATTCAATGAGACATTAAGCATTGCTGCCATACGACCATGTCACCCTGCTGTGAAGAACAAACAGATCAGTTGATTTTAAATAATGTTGGTAGCTCGAACCTGAACTAGTAGTATGTTACAATAGAAAGTATAAAACGATGAAGGACTTACAAAAAAAAAGAAGTTTTGCAGTCCAGAATCTTCGTCGTTCGTATGGCTGAGGTGGTGTCTCGTTTCGTACTGTAATCCATTCAATGAGACATTAAGCATTGCTGCCATACGACCATGACGCCCTTATGTGAGGAACAAACAGATTAGTTGACATTAAATAGTGATGGTAGTTCGAACCTGAACTAGTAGTATGTTACAATAGAATGTATAAAAGGAGGAAAGACTTACAAAAAAAAAGAAGTTTTGCAGTCCAGAATCTTCGTCGTTCGTATTGCTGAGGTGGTGTCTCGTTTCGTACCGTAATCCATTCAATGAGACATTAAGCATTGCTCCCATACGACCATGTCACCCTGCTGTGAAGAACAAACAGATTAGTTGAATTTAAATAATGTAGGTAGCTCGAACCTGAACTAGTAGTATGCTACAATAGAAAGTATTAAAGGATGAAGTACTCACAAAAAAAAAAAAGTTTTTCAGTCCACAATCGTCGTCCTTCGTATGGCTGAGTTGGTGTCACGTTTCGTACCGTAATCCATTCAATGAGACATTAAGCATTGCTACCATACGACAATGTCACCCTGCTGTGAAGAACAAACAGATTAGTTGACATTAAATAATGTTGGTTGTTCGAACCTGAACTAGTAGTATGTTACAATAGAATGTATAAAAGGAGGAAAGACTTACAAAAAAAAAAGAAGTTTTGCAGTCGAGAATCTTCGTCGTTCGTATGGCTGAGGTGGTACCGTAATCCATTCAATGAGACAATAAGCATTGCTGCCATACGACCATGTCACCCTGCTGAGAAGAACAAACAGATTAGTTGACTTTAAATAATGTAGGTAGCTCGAACCTAAACTAGTAGTATGTTACAATAGAAAGTATAAAAGGATGAAGGACTTACAAAAAAAAAGAAGTTTTGCAGCCCGGAAACTTCGTCGTTCGTATGGCTGAGGTGGTGTCTCGTTTCGTACCGTAATCCATTCAATGAGACATTAAGCATTGCTGCCATACGACCATGTCACCCTGCTGCGAAGAACAAACAGATTAGTTGACATTAAATAATGTAGGTAGCTCGAACCTGAACTAGTAGTATGCTACAATAGAAAGTATAAAAGGATGAAGTACTTACAAAAAAAAAGAAGTTTTGCAGTCCACAATCGTCGTCCTTCGTATGGCTGAGGTGGTGTCACTTTTCATACTGTAATACATTCAATGAGTCATTAAGCACTGCTGCCATACGACCATGTCACCCTGCTGTGAAGAACAAACAGATTAGTTGACTTTAAATAATGTAGGTAGCTCGAACCTGAACTAGTAGTATGTTACAAAAGAAAGTATAAAACAATGAAGGACATACAAAAAAAAAAGAAGTTTTGCAGTCCAGAATCTTCGTCGTTCGTATGGCTGAGGTGGTGTCTCGTTTCGTACCGTAATCCATTCAATGAGACATTAAGCATTGCTGCCATACGACCATGTCACCCTGCTGTGAAGAACAAACAGATTAGTTGACTTTAAATAATGTAGGTAGCTCGAACCTGAACTAGAAGTATGTTACAATAGAAGGCATAAAAGGATGAAGGACTTAGAAAAAAAAAGAAGTTTTGCAGTCCAGAATCTTTGTCGTTCGTATGGCTGAGGTGGTGTCTCGTTTCGTACCGTAATCCATTCAATGAGACATTAAGGATTGCTGCTATACGACCATGTCACCCTGCTGTGAAGAACAAACATATTAGTTGACATTAGATAATGTTGGGAGTTGGAACCTGAAGTAGAAGTATGTTACAATAGAATGTATAAAAGGAAGAAACACTTACAAAAAAAAGAAGTTTTGCAGTCCAGAATCTTCGTCGTTCGTATGGCTGAGGTGGTGTCTCGTTTCGTACCGTAATCCATTCAATGAGACATTAAGCATTCCTGCCATACGACCATGTCACCCTGCTGTGAAGAACAAACATATTAGTTGAATTTAAATAATGTAGGTAGCTCGAACCTGAACTAGTAGTATGTTACAATAGAAAGTATAGAAGGATGCAGGACTTACAAAAAAAAAAAAGAAGTTTTGCAGTCCGGAATCTTCGTCGATAATATGGCTGAGGTGGTGTCTCGTTTCGTACTGTAATCAATTCAATGAGACATTAAGCATTGCTGCCATACGACCATGTCACCCTGCTGTGAAGAACAAACACATTAGTTGACATTAAATAATGTAGGTAGCTCGAACCTGAACTAGTAGTATGCTACAATAGAAAGTATAAAAGGATGAAGGACTTACAAAAAAAAAGAAGTTTTCCAGTCCACAATCGTCGTCGTTCGTATGGCTGAGGTGGTGTCTCGTTTCGTACCGCAATCCATTCAATGAGACATTAAGCATTGCTGCCATACGATCATGACACCCTGCTGTGAAGAACAAACAAATTAGTTGACATTAAATACTGTAGGTAGCTCGAACCCGAACTAGTAGTATGTTACATTAGAAAGTATAAAAGGAGGAAGGACTTACAAAAAAAAAAAAGAAGTTTTGCAGTCCACAATCGTCATCGCTCGTATGGCTGAGGTGGTGTCTCGTTTCGTACTGTAATACATTCAACGAGACATTAAGCATTGCTGCCATATGACCATGTCACCCTGCTGTGAAGAACAAACAGATTAGTTGAATTTAAATAATGTAGGTAGCTCGAACCTGAACTAGTAGTATGCTACAATAGAAAGTATAAAAGGATGAAGTACTTACAAAAAAAAAAAAGTTTTGCAGTCCACAATCGTCGTCCTTCGTATGGCTGAGGTGGTGTCACGTTTCGTACCGTAATCCATTCAATGAGACATTAAGCATTGCTCCCATACGACCATGTCTCCCTGCTGTGAAGAACAAACAGATTAGTTGACATTAAATAATGTTGGTAGTTCGAAACTGAACTAGTAGTATGTTACAATAGAATGTATAAAAGGAGGAAAGACTTACAAAAAGAAAGAAGTTTTGCAGTCCAGAATCTTCGTCGTTCGTATGGCTGAGGTGGTACCGTAATCCATTCAATGAGACATTAAGCATTGCTGCCATACGACCATGTCACCCTGCTGTGAAGAACAAACAGATTAGTTGACTTTAAATAATGTAGGTAGCTCGAACCTAAACTAGTAGTATGTTACAATAGAAAGTATAAAAGGATGAAGGACTTACAAAAAAAAAGAAGTTTTGCAGCCCGGAATCTTCGTCGTTCGTACGGCTGAGGTGGTGTCTCGTTTCGTACCGTAATCCATTCAATGAGACATTAAGCATTGCTGCCATACGACCATGTCACCCTGCTGTGAAGAACAAACAGATTAGTTGACATTAAATAATGTAGGTAGCTCGAACCTGAACTAGTAGTATGCTACAATAGAAAGTATAAAAGGATGAAGTACTTACAAAAAAAAAGAAGTTTTGCAGTCCACAATCGTCGTCCTTCGTATGGCTGAGGTGGTGTCTCTTTTCATACTGTAATACATTCAATGAGTCATTAAGCACTGCTGCCATACGACCATGTCACCCTGCTGTGAAGAACAAACAGATTAGTTGACTTTAAATAATGTAGGTAGCTCGAACCTGAACTAGTAGTATGTTACAATAGAAAGTATATAACAATGAAGGACATACAAAAAAAAAGAAGTTTTGCAGTCCAGAATCTTCGTCGTTCGTATGGCTGAGGTGGTGTCTCGTTTCGTACCGTAATCCATTCAATGAGACATTAAGCATTCCTGCCATACGACCATGTCACCCTGCTGTGAAGAACAAACAGATTAGTTGAATTTAAATAATGTAGGTAGCTCGAACCTGAACTAGTAGTATGCTACAATAGAAAGTATAAAAGGATGAAGTACTTACAAAAAAAAAGAAGTTTTGCAGTCCACAATCGTTGTCCTTCGTATGGCTGAGGTGGTGTATCGTTTCGTACCGTAATCCATTCAATGAGACATTAAGCATTGCTGCCATACGACCATGTCACCCTGCTGTGAAGAACAAGCAGATTAGTTGACATTAAATAATGTAGGTAGCTCGAACCTGAACTAGTAGTATGCTACAATAGAAAGTATAAAAGGATGAAGGACTTACAAAAAAAAAGAAGTTTTGCAGTCCGGAATCCTCGTCGTTCGTATGGCTGAGGTGGTGTCTCGTTTCGTACCGTAATCCATTCAATGAGACATTAAGCATTGCTGCCATACGACCATGTCACCCTGCTGTGAAGAACAAACAGATTAGTTGACTTTAAATAATGTAGGTAGCTCGAACCTGAACTAGAAGTATGTTACAATAGAAGGCATAAAAGGATGAAGGACTTAGAAAAAAAAAGAAGTTTTGCAGTCCAGAATCTTTGTCGTTCGTATGGCTGAGGTGGTGTCTCGTTTCGTACCGTAATCCATTCAATGAGACATTAAGGATTGCTGCTATAAGACCATGTCACCCTGCTGTGAAGAACAAACAGATTAGTTGACATTAGATAATGTTGGGAGTTGGAACCTGAAGTAGAAGTATGTTACAATAGAATGTATAAAAGGAGGAAACACTTACAAAAAAAAGAAGTTTTGCAGTCCAGAATCTTCGTCGTTCGTATGGCTGAGGTGGTGTCTCGTTTCGTACCGTAATCCATTCAATGAGACATTAAGCATTCCTGCCATACGACCATGTCACCCTACTGTGAAGAACAAACATATTAGTTGAATTTAAATAATGTAGGTAGCTAGAACCTGAACTAGTAGTATGTTACAATAGAAAGTATAGAAGGATGCAGGAATTACAAAAAAAAAAAAGAAGTTTTGCAGTCCAGAATCTTCGTCGATAATATGGCTGAGGTGGTGTCTCGTTTCGTACTGTAATCAATTCAATGAGACATTAAGCATTGCTGCCATACGACCATGTCACCCTGCTGTGAAGAACAAACAGATTAGTTGACATTAAATAATGTAGGTAGCTCGAACCTGAACTAGTAGTATGCTACAATAGAAAGTATAAAAGGATGAAGGACTTACAAAAAAAAAGAAGTTTTCCAGTCCACAATCGTCGTCGTTCGTATGGCTGAGGTGGTGTCTCGTTTCGTACCGCAATCCATTCAATGAGACATTAAGCATTGCTGCCATACGATCATGACACCCTGCTGTGAAGAACAAACAAATTAGTTGACATTAAATACTGTTGGTAGCTCGAACCTGAACTAGTAGTATGTTACATTAGAAAGTATAAAAGGAGGAAGGACTTACAAAAAAAAAAAAAGAAGTTTTGCAGTCCACAATCGTCATCGCTCATATGGCTGAGGTGGTGTCTCGTTTCGTACTGTAATACATTCAACGAGACATTAAGCATTGCTGCCATATGACCATGTCACCCTGCTGTGAAGAACAAACAGATTAGTTGAATTTAAATAATGTAGGTAGCTCGAACCTGAACTAGTAGTATGCTACAATAGAAAGTATAAAAGGATGAAGTACTTACAAAAAAAAAAAAAGTTTTGCAGTCCACAATCGTCGTCCTTCGTATGGCTGAGGTGGTGTCACGTTTCGTACCGTAATCCATTCAATGAGACATTAAGCATTGCTACCATACGACCATGTCACCCTGCTGTGAAGAACAAACAGATTAGTTGACATTAAATAATGTTGGTAGTTCAAAACTGAACTAGTAGTATGTTACAATAGAATGTATAAAAGGAGGAAAGACTTACAAAAAAAAAGAAGTTTTGCAGTCCAGAATCTTCGTCGTTCGTATGGCTGAGGTGGTACCGTAATCCATTCAATGAGACATTAAGCATTGCTGCCATACGACCATGTCACCCTGCTGTGAAGAACAAACAGATTAGTTGACTTTAAATAATGTAGCTAGCTCGAACCTAAACTAGTAGTATGTTACAATAGAAAGTATAAAAGGATGAAGGACTTACAAAAAAAAAAGAAGTTTTGCAGCCCGGAATCTTCGTCGTTCGTATGGATGAGGTGGTGTCTCGTTTCGTACCGTAATCCATTCAATGAGACATTAAGCATTGCTGCCATACGACCATGTCACCCTGCTGTGAAGAACAAACAGATTAGTTGACATTAAATAATGTAGGTAGCTCGAACCTGAACTAGTAGTATGCTACAATAGAAAGTATAAAAGGATGAAGTACTTACAAAAAAAAAGAAGTTTTGCAGTCCACAATCGTCGTCCTTCGTATGGCTGAGGTGGTGTCTCTTTTCATACTGTAATACATTCAATGAGTCATTAAGCACTGCTGCCATACGACCATGTCACCCTGCTGTGAAGAACAAACAGAAGAGTTGACTTTAAATAATGTAGGTAGCTCGAACCTGAACTAGTAGTATGTTACAATAGAAAGTATAAAACAATGAAGGACATACAAAAAAAAAAGAAGTTTTGCAGTCCAGAATCTTCATCGTTCGTATGGCTGAGGTGGTGTCTCGTTTCGTACCGTAATCCATTCAATGAGACATTAAGCATTCCTGCCATACGACCATGTCACCCTGCTGTGAAGAACAAACAGATTAGTTGAATTTAAATAATGTAGGTAGCTCGAACCTGAACTAGTAGTATGCTACAATAGAAAGTATAAAAGGATGAAGTACTTACAAAAAAAAAGAAGTTTTGCAGTCCACAATCGTTGTCCTTCGTATGGCTGAGGTGGTGTATCGTTTCGTACCGTAATCCATTCAATGAGACATTAAGCATTGCTGCCATACGACCATGTCACCCTGCTGTGAAGAACAAGCAGATTAGTTGACATTAAATAATGTAGGTAGCTCGAACCTGAACTAGTAGTATGCTACAATAGAAAGTATAAAAGGATGAAGGACTTACAAAAAAAAAGAAGTTTTGCAGTCCGGAATCCTCGTCGTTCGTATGGCTGAGGTGGTGTCTCGTTTCGTACCGTAATCCATTCAATGAGACATTAAGCATTGCTGCCATACGACCATGTCACCCTGCTGTGAAGAACAAACAGATTAGTTGACTTTAAATAATGTAGGTAGCTCGAACCTGAACTAGAAGTATGTTACAATAGAAGGCATAAAAGGATGAAGGACTTAGAAAAAAAAGAAGTTTTGCAGTCCAGAATCTTCGTCGTTCGTATGGCTGAGGTGGTGTCTCGTTTCGTACCGTAATCCATTCAATGAGACATTAAGGATTGCTGCTATACGACCATGTCACCCTGCTGTGAAGAACAAACAGATTAGTTGACATTAGATAATGTTGGGAGTTGGAACCTGAAGTAGAAGTATATTACAATAGAATGTATAAAAGGAGGAAACACTTACAAAAAAAAGAAGTTTTGCAGTCCAGAATCTTCGTCGTTCGTATGGCTGAGGTGGTGTCTCGTTTCGTACCGTAATCCATTCAATGAGACATTAAGCATTCCTGCCATACGACCATGTCACCCTGCTGTGAAGAACAAACATATTAGTTGAATTTAAATAATGTAGGTAGCTCGAACCTGAACTAGTAGTATGTTACAATAGAAAGTTCAGAAGGATGCAGGACTTACAAAAAAAAAAAAGAAGTTTTGCAGTCCGGAATCTTCGTCGATAATATGGCTGAGGTGGTGTCTCGTTTCGTACTGTAATCAATTCAATGAGACATTAAGCATTGCTGCCATACGACCATGTCACCCTGCTGTGAAGAACAAAGACATTAGTTGACATTAAATAATGTAGGTAGCTCGAACCTGAACTAGTAGTATGCTACAATAGAAAGTATAAAAGGATGAAGGACTTACAAAAAAAAAGAAGTTTTCCAGTCCACAATCGTCGTCGTTCGTATGGATGAGGTGGTGTCTCGTTTCGTACCGCAATCCATTCGATGAGACATTAAGCATTGCTGCCATACGATCATGACACCCTGCTGTGAAGAACAAACAAATTAGTTGACATTAAATACTGTAGGTAGCTCGAACCTGAACTAGTAGTATGTTACATTAGAAAGTATAAAAGGAGGAAGGACTTACAAAAAAAAAAAGAAGTTTTGCAGTCCACAATCGTCATCGCTCGTATGGCTGTGGTGGTGTCTCGTTTCGTACTGTAATACATTCAACGAGACATTAAGCATTGCTGCCATATGACCATGTCACCCTGCTGTGAAGAACAAACAGATTAGTTGAATTTAAATAATGTAGGTAGCTCGAACCTGAACTAGTAGTATGCTACAATAGAAAGTATAAAAGGATGAAGTACTTACAAAAAAAAAAAAGTTTTGCAGTCCACAATCGTCGTCCTTCGTATGGCTGAGGTGGTGTCACGTTTCGTACCGTAATCCATTCAATGAGACATTAAGCATTGCTACCATACGACCATGTCACCCTGCTGTGAAGAACAAACAGATTAGTTGTCATTAAATAATGTTGGTAGTTCGAAACAGAACTAGTAGTATGTTACAATAGAATGTATAAAAGGAGGAAAGACTTACAAAAAAAAAGAAGTTTTGCAGTCCAGAATCTTCGTCGTTCGTATGGCTGAGGTGGTACCGTAATCCATTCAATGAGACATTAAGCATTGCTGCCATACGACCATGTCACCCTGCTGTGAAGAACAAACAGATTAGTTGACTTTAAATAATGTAGGTAGCTCGAACCTGAACTAGTAGTATGTTACAATAGAAAGTATAAAAGGATGAAGGACTTACAAAAAAAAAGAAGTTTTGCAGCCCGGAATCTTCGTCGTTCGTATGGCTGAGGTGGTGTCTCGTTTCGTACCGTAATCCATTCAATGAGACATTAAGCATTGCTGCCATACGACCATGTCACCCTGCTGTGAAGAACAAACAGATTAGTTGACATTAAATAATGTAGGTAGCTCGAACCTGAACTAGTAGTATGCTACAATAGAAAGTATAAAAGGATGAAGTACTTACAAAAAAAAAGAAGTTTTGCAGTCCACAATCGTCGTCCTTCTTATGGCTGAGGTGGTGTCTCTTTTCATACTGTAATACATTCAATGAGATATCAAGCACTGCTGCCATCCGACCATGTCACCCTGCTGTGAAGAACAAACAGATTAGTTGACTTTAAATAATGTAGGTAGCTCGAACCTGAACTAGTAGTATGCTACAATAGAAAGTATAAAAGGATGAAGGACTTACAAAAAAAAAGAAGTTTTGCAGTCCGGAATCCTCGTCAATCGTATGGCTGAGGTGGTGTCTCGTTTCGTACCGTAATCCATTCAATGAGACATTAAGCATTGCTGCCATACGACCATGTCACCCTGCTGTGAAGAACAAACAGATTAGTTGACTTTAAATAATGTAGGTAGCTCGAACCTGAACTAGTGGTATGTTACAATAGAAAGCATAAAAGGATGAAGGAATTACAAAAAAAAAGAAGTTTTGCAGTCCAGAATCTTTGTCGTTCGTATGGCTGAGGTGGTGTCTCGTTTCGTACCGTAATCCAGTCAATGAGACATTAAGCATTGCTGCCATACGACCATGTCACCCTGCTGTGAAGAACAAACATATTAGTTGAATTTAAATAAAGTAGGTAGCTAGAACCTGAACTAGTAGTATGTTACAATAGAAAGTATAGAAGGATGCAGGACTTACTAAAAAAAAAAAGAAGTTTTGCAGCCCGGAATCTTCGTCGTTCGTATGGCTGAGGTGGTGTCTCGTTTCGTACCGTAATCCATTCAATGAGACATTAAGCATTGCTGCCATACGACCATGTCACCCTGCTGTGAAGAACAAACAGATTAGTTGACTTTAAATAATGTAGGTAGCTCGAACCTGAACTAGTGGTATGTTACAATAGAAAGCATAAAAGGATGAAGGACTTACAAAAAAAAATAAGTTTTGCAGTCCACAATCTTTGTCGTTCGTATGGCTGAGGTGGTGTCTCGTTTCGTACCGTAATCCAGTCAATGAGACATTAAGCATTGCTGCCATACGACCATGTCACCCTGCTGTGAAGAACAAACAGATTAGTTGATATTAGATAATGTTGGGAGTTGGAACCTGAAGTAGAAGTATGTTACAATAGAATGTATAAAAGGAGGAGAGACTTACAAAAATAAAGAAGTTTTGCAGTCCACAATCTTCGTCGTTCGTATGGTTGAGGTGGTGTCTTGTTTCGTACTGTAATCAATTCAATGAGACATCAAGCATTGCTGCCATACGACCATGTCACCCTGCTGTGAAGAACAAACAGATTAGTTGACATTAAATAATGTTGGTAGCTCGAACCTGAACTAGTGGTATGTTACAATAGAAAGCATAAAAGGATGAAGGACTTACAAAAAAAAAGAAGTTTTGCAGTCCAGAATCTTTGTCGTTCGTATGGCTGAGGTGGTGTCTCGTTTCGTACCGTAATCCAGTCAATGAGACATTAAGCATTGCTGCCATACGACCATGTCACCCTGCTGTGAAGAACAAACATATTAGTTGAATTTAAATAAAGTACGTAGCTAGAACCTGAACTAGTAGTATGTTACAATAGAAAGTATAGAAGGATGCAGGACTTACAAAAAAAAAAAAGAAGTTTTGCAGTCCGGAATCTTCGTCGATAATATGGCTGAGGTGGTGTCTCGTTTCGTACTGTAATCAATTCAATGAGACATTAAGCATTGCTGCCATACGACCATGTCACCCTGCTGTGAAGAACAAACAGATTAGTTGACATTAAATAATGTAGGTAGCTCGAACCTGAACTAGTAGTATGCTACAATAGAAAGTATATAAGGATGAAGGACTTACAAAAAAAAAGAAGTTTTCCAGTCCACAATCGTCGTCGTTCGTATGGCTGAGGTGGTGTCTCGTTTCGTACCGCAATCCATTCAATGAGACCTTAAGCATTGCTGCCATACGATCATGACACCCTGCTGTGAAGAACAAACAGATTAGTTGACATTAAATACTGTAGGTAGCTCGAACCTGAACTAGTAGTATGTTACATTAGAAAGTATAAAAGGAGGAAGGACTTACAAAAAAAACAGAAGTTTTGCAGTCCAGAATCTTCGTCCTTCGTATGGCTGAGGTGGTGTCTCGTTTCGTACTGTAATACATTCAACGAGACATTAAGCATTGCTGCCATATGACCATGTCACCCTGCTGTGAAGAACAAACAGATTAGTTGACTTTAAATAATGTAGGTAGCTCGAACCTGAACTATTGTAAAGTATAAAAGAATGAAGTACTTACAAAAAAAAAGAAGTTTTGCAGTCCGAGAATCTTCGTCGTTTGTGTGGCTGAGGTGGTGTCTCGTTTCGTACTGTAATACATTCAATGAGACATTAAGCATTGCTGCCACACGACCATGTCACCCTGGCGTCAAGAACAAACAGATTAGTTGACTTTAAATAATGTACGTAGCTCGAACCTAAACTAGTATTATGTTACAATAGAAAGTATAAAAGGATGAAGGACATACAAAAAAAAAGAAGTTTTGCAGTCCACAATCGTCATCGCTCGTATGGCTGAGGTGGTGTCTCGTTTCGTACTGTAATCCATTCGATGAGACATTAAGCATTGCTGCCATACGACCATATCACCCTGCTCTGAAGAACAAACAGTTTAGTTGACATTAAATAATGTAGGTAGTTCGAACCTGAACTAGAAGTATGTTACAATAGAATGTATAAAAGGGGGAAAGACTTAAAAAAAAAGAAGTTTTGCAGTCCAGAAACTTCGTCGTTCGTATGGCTGAGGTGGTGTCTCGTTTCGTACCGTAATCCATTCAAAGAGACATTAAGCATTGCTGTCATACGACCATGTCACCCTGCTGTGAAGAACAAACAGATTAGTTGACATTAAATAATGTAGGTAGTTCGAACCTGAACTAGAAGTATGTTACAATAGAATGTATAAAAGGGGGAAAGACTTAAAAAAAAAGAAGTTTTGCAGTCCAGAATCTTCGTCGTTCGTATGGCTGAGGTGGTACCGTAATCCATTCAATGAGACATTAAGCATTGCTGCCATACGACCATGTCACCCTGCTGTGAAGAACAAACAGATTAGTTGACTTTAAATAATGTAGGTAGCTCGAACCTGAACTAGTAGTATGCTACAATAGAAAGTATAAACGGATGAAGGACTTACAAAAAAAAAGAAGTTTTGCAGTCCGGAATCTTCGTCTTTCGTATGGCTGAGGTGGTGTCTCGTTTCGTACTGTAATACATTCAATGAGACATTAAGCATTGCTGCCATACGACCATGTCACCCTGCTGTGAAGAACAAACAGATCAGTTGACTTTAAATAATGTTGGTAGCTCGAACCTGAACTAGTAGTATGTTACAATAGAACGTATAAAAGAATGAAGGACTTACAAAAAAAAAGAAGTTTTGCAGTCCAGAATCTTCGTCGCTCGTATGGCTGAGGTGGTATCTCGTTTCGTACTGTAATCCATTCAATGAGACATTAAGCATTGCTGCCATACGACCATGTCGCCCTGCTATGAGGAACAAACAGATTAGTTGAATTTAGATAATGTAGGTAGCTCGAACCTGAACTAGTAGTATGCTACAATAGAAAGTATAAAAGGATGAAGTACTTACGAAAAAAAAGAAGTTTTGCAGTCCACAATCGTCGTCCTTCGTATGGCTGAGGTGGTGTCTCTTTTCATACTGTAATACATTCAATGAGTCATTAAGCACTGCTGCCATACGACCATGTCACCCTGCTGTGAAGAACAAACAGATTAGTTGACTTTAAATAATATAGGTAGCTCGAACCTGAACTAGTAGTATGTTACAATAGAAAGTATAAAAGGATGAAGGACATACAAAAAGAGAAGAAGTTTTTCAGTCCAGAATCTTCGTCGTTCGTATGGCTGAGGTGGTGTCTCGTTTCGTATCGTAATACATTCAATGAGACATTAAGCATTCCTGCCATACGACCATGTCACCCTGCTGTGAAGAACAAACAGATTAGTTGAATTTAAATAATGTAGGTAGCTCGAACCTGAACTAGTAATATGTTACAATAGAAAGTATAAAAGTATGAAAGGCTTACAAAAAAAAAAGAAGTTTTGCAGTCCGGAATCTTCATCGTTAATATGGCTGAGGTGGTGTCTCGTTTCGTACCGTAATCAATTCAATGAGACATTAAGCATTGCTGCCATACGACCATGTCACCCTGCTGTGAAGAACAAACAGATTAGTTGACATTAAATAATGTAGGTAGCTCGAACCTGAACTAGAAGTATGCTACAATAGAAAGTATAGAAGGATGAAGGACTTACAAAAAAAAAGAAGTTTTGCAGTCCACAATCGTCGTCGTTCGTATGGCTGAGGTGGTGTCTCGTTTCGTACCGTAATCCATTCAATGAGACATTAAGCATTGCTGCCATACGACCATGTCACCCTGCTGTGAAGAACAAACAGATTAGTTGACATTAAATAATGTAGGTAGCTCGAACCTGAACTAGTAGTATGCTACAATAGAAAGTATAAAAGGATGAAGTACTTACGAAGAAAAAGAAGTTTTGCAGTCTGGAATCTTCGTCGTTCGTATGGCTGAGGTGGTGTCTCGTTTCGTACTGTAATACATTCAATGAGACATTAAGCATTGCTGCCAAACGACCATGTCACCCTGCTGTGAAGAACAAACAGATTAGTTGACTTTAAATAATGTAGGTAGCTCGAACCTGAACTAGTAGTATGTTACAATAGAAAGTATAAAAGGATGAAGGACTTACAAAAAAAAAGAAGTTTTGCAGTCCAGAATCCTCGTCGTTCGTATGGCTGAGGTGGTGTCCCGTTTCGTACCGTAATCCATTCAATGAGACATTAAGCATAGCTGCCATACGATCATGACACCCTGCTGTGAAGAACAAACAGATTAGTTGACATTAAATAATGTAGGTAGCTCGAACCTGAAATAGTAGTATGTTACAATAGAAAGTATAAAAGGAGGAAGGACTTACAAAAAAAACAGAAGTTTTGCAGGCCAGAATCTTCGTCCATCGTATGGCTGAGGTGGGGTCTCGTTTCGTACTGTACTACATTCAATGAGACATTAAGCATTGCTGCCATACGACCATGTCACCCTGTTGTGAAGAACAAACAGATTAGTTGACTTTAAATAATTTAGGTAGCTCGAACCTGAACTAGTAGTATGTTACAATAGAAAGTATAAAAGGATGAAGGACTTACAAAAAAAAAGAAGTTTTGCAGTCCAGAATCTTCGTCGTTCGTATGGCTGAGGTGGTACCGTAATCCATTCAATGAGACATTAAGCATTGCTGCCATACGACCATGTCACCCTGCTGTGAAGAACAAACAGTTTAGTTGACTTTAAATAATGTAGGTAGCTCGAACCTGAACTAGTAGTATGTTACAATAGAAAGTATAAAAGGATGAAGGACTTACAAAAAAAAAGAAGTTTTGCAGCCCGGAATCTTCGTCGTTCGTATGGCTGAGGTGGTGTCTCGTTTCGTACCGTAATCCATTCAATGAGACATTAAGCATTGCTGCCATACGACCATGTCACCCTGCTGTGAAGAACAAACAGATTAGTTGACATTAAATAATGTAGGTAGCTCGAACCTGAACTAGTAGTATGCTACAATAGAAAGTATAAAAGGATGAAGGACTTACAAAAAAAAAGAAGTTTTGCAGTCCGGAATCTTCGTCTTTCGTATGGCTGAGGTGGTGTCTCGTTTCGTACTGTAATACATTCAATGAGACATTAAGCATTGCTGCCATACGACCATGTCACCCTGCTGTGAAGAACAAACAGATCAGTTGACTTTAAATAATGTTGGTAGCTCGAACCTGAACTAGTAGTATGTTACAATAGAACGTATAAAAGGATGAAGTACTTACAAAAAAAAAGAAGTTTTGCAGTCCAGAATCTTCGTCGTTCGTATGGCTGAGGTGGTGTCTCGTTTCGTACTGTAATCCATTCAATGAGACATTAAGCATTGCTGCCATACGACCATGTCGCCCTGCTATGAGGAACAAACAGATTAGTTGAATTTAGATAATGTAGGTAGCTCGAACCTGAACTAGTAGTATGCTACAATAGAAAGTATAAAAGGATGAAGGACTTACAAAAAAAAAGAAGTTTTGCAGTCCAGAATCCTCGTCGTTCGTATGGCTGAGGTGGTGTCCCGTTTCATACCGTAATCCATTCAATGAGACATTAAGCATAGCTGCCATACGATCATGACACCCTGCTGTGAAGAACAAACAGATTAGTTGACATTAAATAATGTAGGTAGCTCGAACCTGAAATAGTAGTATGTTACAATAGAAAGTATAAAAGGAGGAAGGACTTACAAAAAAAACAGAAGTTTTGCAGTCCAGAATCTTCGTCCATCGTATGGCTGAGGTGGGGTCTCGTTTCGTACTGTACTACATTCAATGAGACATTAAGCATTGCTGCCATACGACGATGTCACCCTGCTGTGAAGAACAAACAGATTAGTTGACTTTAAATAATTTAGGTAGCTCGAACCTGAACTAGTAGTATGTTACAATAGAAAGTATAAAAGGATGAAGGACTTACAAAAAAAAAGAAGTTTTGCAGTCCAGAATCTTCGTCGTTCGTATGGCTGAGGTGGTGTCTCGTTTCGTACCGTAATCCATTCAATGAGACATTAAGCATTGCTGCCATACGACCATGTCGCCCTGCTGTGAGGAACAAACAGGCTAGTTGACATTAAATAATGTTGGTAGTTCGAACCTGAACTAGTAGTATGTTACAATAGAATGTATAAAAGGAGGAAAGACTTACAAAAAAAAAGAAGTTTTGCAGTCCAGAATCTTCGTCGTTCGTATGGCTGAGGTGGTGTCTCGTTTCGTACCGTAATCCATTCAATGAGACATTAACCATTCCTGCCATACGACCATGTCACCCTGCTGCGAAGAACAAACAGATTAGTTGAATTTAAATAATTTAGGTAGCTCGAACCTGAACTAGTAGTATGTTACAATAGAAAGTATAAAAGGATGAAGGACTTACAAAAAAAAAGAAGTTTTGCAGTCCAGAATCCTCGTCGTTCGTATGGCTGAGGTGGTGTCCCGTTTCGTACCGTAATCCATTCAATGAGACATTAAGCATTGCTGCCGTACGACCATATCACCCTGCTGTGAAGGACAAACAGATTAGCTGCCATTAAATAATGTAGGTAGTTCGAATCTGAACTAGAAGTATGTTACAATAGAATGTATAAAAGGAGGAAAGACTTACAAAAAAAAGAAGTTTTGCAGTCCAGAATCTTCGTCGTTCGTATGGCTGAGGTGGTGTCTCGTTTCGTACCGTAATCCATTCAATGAGACATTAAGCATTGCTCCCATAAGACCATGTCACCCTGCTGTGAAGAACAAACAGATTAGTTGACTTTAAATAATGTAGGTAGCTCGAACCTGAACTAGTAGTATGTTACAATAGAAAGTATAAAAGGATGAAGGACTTACAAAAAAAAGAAGTTTTGCAGTCAGGAATCGTCGTTGTTCGTATGGCTGAGGTGGTGTCTCGTTTCGTACCGTAATCCATTCAATGAGACATTAAGCATTGCTGCCATACTACCATGTCACCCTGCTGTGAAGAACAAACAGATTAGTTGACATTAAATAATGTAGGTAGCTCGAACCTGAACTAGTAGTATGCAAGAATAGAAAGTATAAAAGGATGAAGGACTTACAAAAAAAAAGAAGTTTTGCAGACCACAATCATCATCCTTCGTATGGCTGAGGTGGTGTCTCGTTTCGTACTGTAATTCATTCAATGAGACATTAGGCATTGCTCCCATACGACCATGTAACCCTGCTGTGAAGAACAAACAGATTAGTTGACTTTAAATAATGTAGGTAGCTCGAACCTGAACTAGTAGTATGTTACAATAGAAAGTATAAAAGGATGAAGGACTTACAAAAAAAAAGAAGTTTTGCAGTCCAGAATATATGTCGTTCGTATGGCTGAGGTGGTGTCTCGTTTCGTACTGTAATACATTCAATGAGACATTAAGCATTGCTGCCGTACGACCATGTCACCCTGCTGTGAAGAACAAACAGATTAAATGACATTAAATAATGTTGGTAGTTGGAAACTGAACTAGTAGTATGTTACAATAGAATGTATAAAACGAGGAAAGACTTACAAAAAAAAAGAAGTTTTGCAGTCCAGAATCTTCGTCGTTCGTATGGCTGAGGTGGTGTCTCGTTTCGTACCGTAATCCATTCAATGAGACATTAAGCATTGCTGCCATACGACCATGTCACCCTGCTGTGAAGAACAAACAGATTAGTTGACATTAAAAATGAAGGTAGTTCGAACCTGAACTAGTAGTATGTTACAATAGAATGTATAAAAGGAGCAATGACTTACAAAAAAAAAGAAGTTTTGCAGTCCAGAATCTTCGTCGTTCGTATTGCTGAGGTGGTGTCTCGTTTCGTACCGTAATCCATTCAATGAGACATTAAGCATTGCTGCCATATGATCATGACACCCTGCTGTGAAGAACAAACAGATTAGTTGACATTAAATAATGTAGGTAGCTCGAACCTGAACTAGTAGTATGCTACAATAGAAAGTATAAAAGGAAGAAGGACATACAAAAAAAAAAAAGATTTGCAGTCCACTATCGTCGTCGTTCGTATTGCTGAGGTGGTGTCTCGTTTCGTACTGTAATCCATTCAATGAGACATTAAGCATTGCTGCCATACGACGATGTCACCCTGCTGTGAAGAACAAACAGATTAGTTGACATTAAATAATGTTGGTAGTTCGAACCTGAACTAGTAGTATGTTACAATAGAATGTATAAAAGGAGGAAAAGCTTATAAAAAAAAAAAAAGTTTTGCAGTCTGGAATATTCGTCGTTCGTATGGCTGATGTGGTGTCTCGTTTCGTACCGTAATCCATTCAATGAGACATTAAGCATTGCTCCCATACGACCATGTCACCCTGCTGTGAAGAACAAACAGATTAGTTGACATTAAATAATGTAGGTAGTTCGAACCTGAACTAGTAGTATGTTACAATAGAATGTATAAAAGGAGGAAAGACTTACAAAAAAAAAGAAGTTTTGCAGTCCGGAATCTTCGTCGTTCGTATGGCTGAGGTGGTGTCTCGTTTCGTACCGTAATCCATTCAATGAGACATTAAGCATTGCTGCCATACGACCATGTCGCCCTGCTGTGAGGAACAAACACATTAGTTGACATTAAATAATGTTGGTAGTTCGAACCTGAACTATTAGTATGTCACAATAGAAAGTATAAAAGGAGGAAAGACTTACAAAAAAAAAAGAAGTTTTGCAGTCCAGAATCTTCGTCGTTCGTATGGCTGAGGTGGTGTCTCGTTTCGTACCGTGATCCATTCAATGAGACATTAAACATTCCTGCCATACGACCATGTCACCCTGCTGTGAAGTACAAACAGATTAGTTGAATTTAAATAATGTACGTAGTTCGAACCTGAACTAGTAGTATGTTAGAATAGAAAGTATAAAAGGAGGAAGGACTTACAAAAAAAACAGAAGTTTTGCAGTCCAGAATCTTCGTCGTTCGTATGGCTGAGGTGGTGTCTCGTTTCGTACCGTAATCCATTCAATGAGACATTAAGCATTGCTCCCATACGACCATGTCACCCTGCTGTGAAGAACAAACAGATTAGTTGACATTAAAAATGAAGGTAGTTCGAACCTGAACTAGTAGTATGTTAACAATAGAAAATATAAAAGGAGGAAAGACTTACAAAAAAAAAGAAGTTTTGCAGTCCAGAATATATGTCGTTCGTATGGCTGAGGTGGTGTCTCGTTTCGTACTGTAATACATTCAATGAGACATTAAGCATTGCTGCCGTACGACCATGTCACCCTGCTGTGAAGAACAAACAGATTAAATGACATTAAATAATGTTGGTAGTTGGAAACTGAACTAGTAGTATGTTACAATAGAATGTATAAAACGAGGAAAGACTTACAAAAAAAAAGAAGTTTTGCAGTCCAGAATCTTCGTCGTTCGTATGGCTGAGGTGGTGTCTCGTTTCGTACCGTAATCCATTCAATGAGACATTAAGCATTGCTGCCATACGACCATGTCACCCTGCTGTGAAGAACAAACAGATTAGTTGACATTAAATACTGTAGGTAGCTCGAACCTGAACTAGTAGTATGCTACAATAGAAAGTATAAAAGGATGAAGGACTTACAAAAAAAAAAGAAGTTTTGCAGTCCAGAATCTTCGTCATTTGTATGGCTGAGGTGGTGTCTCGTTTCGTACCGTAATCCATTCAATGAGACATTAAGCATTGCTGCCATACGACCATGTCGCCCTGCTGTGAGGAACAAACACATTAGTTGACATTAAATAATGTTGGTAGTTCGAACCTGAACTATTAGTATGTCACAATAGAATGTATAAAAGGAGGAAAGACTTAAAAAAAAAGAAGTTTTGCAGTCCAGAATCTTTGTCGTTGGTATGGCTGACGTGGTGTCTCGTTTCGTACCGTAATCCATTCAATGAGACATTAAGCATTGCTGCCATACGACCATGTCACCGTGCTGTGAAGAACAAACAGATTAGTTGACATTAAATAATGTAGGTAGTTCGAACCTGAACTAGTAGTATGTTACAATAGAATGTATAAAAGGAGGAAAGACTCACAAAAAAAAAGAAGTTTTGCAGTCCAGAAACTTCGTCGTTCGAATGGCTGAGGTGGTGTCTCGTTTCGTACCATAATCCATTCAATGAGACATTAAGCATTGCTCCCATACGACCATGTCACCCTGCTGTGAAGAACAAACAGATTAGTTGAATTTAAATAATATAGGTAGCTCGAACCTGAACTAGTAGTATGTTAGAATAGAGAGTATAAAAGGAGGAAGGACTTACAAAAAAAACAGAAGTTTTGCAGTCCAGAATCTTCGTTGTTCGTATGGCTGAGGTGGTGTCTCGTTTCGTACCGTAATCCATTCAATGAGAAGTTAAGCATTGTTGCCATACGACCATGTCACCCTGCTGTGAAGATCAAACAGATTAGTTGACTTTAAATAATGTAGGTAGCTCGAACCTGAACTAGTAGTATGTTACAATAGAAAATATAAAAGGAGGAAAGACTTACAAAAAAAAAGAAGTTTTGCAGGCCGGTATCTTCGTCGTTCGTATGGCTGAGGAGGTGTCTCGTTTCGTACCGTAATCCATTCAATGAGACATTAAGCATTGCTGCCATACGACCCTGTCACCCTGCTGTGAAGAACAAACAGATTAGTTGACATTAAATAATGTAGGTAGCTTGAACCTGAACTAGTAGTATACTACAATAGAAAGTATAAAAGGATGAAGGACTTACAAAAAAAAAAGAAGTTTTGCAGTCCAGAATCTTCGTCGTTTGTATGGCTGAGATGGTGTCTCATTTCGTACCGTAATCCATTCAATGAGACATTAAGCATTGCTGCCATACGACCATGTCGCCCTGCTGTGAGGAACAAACACATTAGTTGACATTAAATAATGTTGGTAGTTCGAACCTGAACTATTAGTATGTCACAATAGAATGTATAAAAGGAGGAAAGACTTACAAAAAAAAGAAGTTTTGCAGTCCAGAATCTTCGTCGTTCGTATGGCTGAGGTGGTGTCTCGTTTCGTACCGTAATCCATGCAATGAGACATTAAGCCTTCCTGCCATACGACCATGTCAACCTGCTGTGAAGAACAAACAGATTAGTTGAATTTAAATAATGTAGGTAGCTCGAACCTGAACTAGTAGTATGCTACAATAGAAAGTATAAAAGGAGGTAGGACTTACAAAAAAAAAGAAGTTTTGCAGTCCAGAATCTTCGTCGTTCGTATGGCTGAGGTGGTGTCTCGTTTCGTACCGTAATCCATTCAATGAGACATTAAGCATTCCTGCCATACAACAATGTCCCCCTGCTGTGAAGAACAAACAGATTACTTGACATTAAATGATGTTGGTAGTTCGAAAGTGAACTAGTAGTATGTGACAATAGAATGTATAAAAGGAGGAAAGACTTACGAAAAAAAAGTGTTGCAGTCCAGAATCTTCGTCCATCGTATGGCTGAGGTGGGGTCTCTTTTCGTAACGTAATCCATTCAATAAGACATTAAGCATTGCTGCCATACGACCATGTCACCCTGCTGTGAAGAACAAATAAATTAGTTGACATTAAATAATGTAGGTAGTTCGAACCTAAACTAGTAGTATGTTACAATAGAATGTACAAAAGGAGGAAAAACTCAGAAAAAAAAAAAGTTTTGCAGTCCGGAATCTTCGTCGTTTGTATGGCTGAGGTGGTGTCTCGTTGCGTACCGTAATCCATTCAATGAGACATTAAGCATTGCTCCCATACGACCATGTCACCCTGCTGTGAAGAACAAACAGAGTAGTTGACATTAAATAATGTTGGTAGTTCGAACCTGAACTAGTAGTATGTTACAATAGAATGTATAAAAGGAGGAAAGACTTACAAAAAAAAAAGAAGTTTTGCAGTCCGGAATCTTCGTCGTTCGTATGGCTGAGGTGGTGTCTCGTTTCGTACCGTAATCCATTCAATGAGACATTAAGATTCCTGCCATACGACCATGTCACACTGCTGTGAAGAGCAAACAGATTAGTTGACATTAATTAATGTAGGTAGCTCGAACCTTAACTAGTACTATGCTACAATTGAAAGTATAAAAGGATGAAGGACTTACAAAAAAAAAGAAGTTTTGCAGTCCACAATCGTCGTCGCTCGTATGGCTAAGGTGGTGTCTCGTTTCGTACTGTAATCCATTCAATGAGACATTAAGCATTGCTGCCATACGACCATGTCACCCTGCTGTGAAGAACAAACAGATTAGTTGAATTTAAATAATGTAGGTAGCTCGAACCTGAACTAGTAGTATGCTACAATAGAAAGTATAAAAGTATGAAGTACTTACAAAAAAAAGCAGTTTTCCAGTCCACAATCTTCGTCCTTCGTATGGCTGAGGTGGTGTCTTGTTTCGTACCGTAATCCATTCAATGAGACATTAAGCATTGCTCCCATACGACCATGTCACCGTGCTGTGAAGAACAAACAGATTAGTTGACATTAAATAATGTAGGTAGTTCGAACCTGAACTAGTAGTATGTTACAATAGAATGTATAAAAGGAGGAAAGACTCACAAAAAAAAAAGAAGTTTTGCAGTCCAGAAACTTCGTCGTTCGAATGGCTGAGGTGGTGTCTCGTTTCGTACCGTAATCCATTCAATGAGACATTAAGCATTGCTCCCATACGACCATGTCACCCTGCTGTGAAGAACAAACAGATTAGTTGAATTTAAATAATATAGGTAGCTCGAACCTGAACTAGTAGTATGTTAGAATAGAGAGTATAAAAGGAGGAAGGACTTACAAAAAAAACAGAAGTTTTGCAGTCCAGAATCTTCGTTGTTCGTATGGCTGAGGTGGTGTCTCGTTTCGTACCGTAATCCATTCAATGAGAAGTTAAGCATTGCTGCCATACGACCATGTCACCCTGCTGTGAAGATCAAACAGATTAGTTGACTTTAAATAATGTAGGTAGCTCGAACCTGAACTAGTAGTATGTTACAATAGAAAATATAAAAGGAGGAAAGACTTACAAAAAAAAAGAAGTTTTGCAGGCCGGTATCTTCGTCGTTCGTATGGCTGAGGAGGTGTCTCGTTTCGTACCGTAATCCATTCAATGAGACATTAAGCATTGCTGCCATACGACCCTGTCACCCTGCTGTGAAGAACAAACAGATTAGTTGACATTAAATAATGTAGGTAGCTTGAACCTGAACTAGTAGTATACTACAATAGAAAGTATAAAAGGATGAAGGACTTACAAAAAAAAAAGAAGTTTTGCAGTCCAGAATCTTCGTCGTTTGTATGGCTGAGATGGTGTCTCATTTCGTACCGTAATCCATTCAATGAGACATTAAGCATTGCTGCCATACGACCATGTCGCCCTGCTGTGAGGAACAAACACATTAGTTGACATTAAATAATGTTGGTAGTTCGAACCTGAACTATTAGTATGTCACAATAGAATGTATAAAAGGAGGAAAGACTTACAAAAAAAAGAAGTTTTGCAGTCCAGAATCTTCGTCGTTCGTATGGCTGAGGTGGTGTCTCGTTTCGTACCGTAATCCATGCAATGAGACATTAAGCCTTCCTGCCATACGACCATGTCAACCTGCTGTGAAGAACAAACAGATTAGTTGAATTTAAATAATGTAGGTAGCTCGAACCTGAACTAGTAGTATGCTACAATAGAAAGTATAAAAGGAGGTAGGACTTACAAAAAAAAAGAAGTTTTGCAGTCCAGAATCTTCGTCGTTCGTATGGCTGAGGTGGTGTCTCGTTTCGTACCGTAATCCATTCAATGAGACATTAAGCATTCCTGCCATACAACAATGTCCCCCTGCTGTGAAGAACAAACAGATTACTTGACATTAAATGATGTTGGTAGTTCGAAAGTGAACTAGTAGTATGTGACAATAGAATGTATAAAAGGAGGAAAGACTTACGAAAAAAAAGAAGTGTTGCAGTCCAGAATCTTCGTCGTTCGTATGGCTGAGGTGGTGTCTCTTTTCGTAACTTAATCCATTCAATAAGACATTAAGCATTGCTGCCATACGACCATGTCACCCTGCTGTGAAGAACAAATAAATTAGTTGACATTAAATAATGTAGGTAGTTCAAACCTAAACTAGTAGTATGTTACAATAGAATGTACAAAAGGAGGAAAAACTCAGAAAAAAAAAAGAAGTTTTGCAGTCCGGAATCTTCGTCGTTTGTATGGCTGAGGTGGTGTCTCGTTGCGTACCGTAATCCATTCAATGAGACATTAAGCATTGCTCCCATACGACCATGTCACCCTGCTGTGAAGAACAAACAGAGTAGTTGACATTAAATAATGTTGGTAGTTCGAACCTGAACTAGTAGTATGTTACAATAGAATGTATAAAAGGAGGAAAGACTTACAAAAAAAAAAGAAGTTTTGCAGTCCGGAATCTTCGTTGTTCGTATGGCTGAGGTGGTGTCTCGTTTCGTACCGTAATCCATTCAATGAGACATTAAGATTCCTGCCATACGACCATGTCACACTGCTGTGAAGAGCAAACAGATTATTTGACATTAATTAATGTAGGTAGCTCGAACCTTAACTAGTACTATGCTACAATTGAAAGTATAAAAGGATGAAGGACTTACAAAAAAAAAGAAGTTTTGCAGTCCACAATCGTCGTCGCTCGTATGGCTAAGGTGGTGTCTCGTTTCGTACTGTAATCCATTCAATGAGACATTAAGCATTGCTGCCATACGACCATGTCACCCTGCTGTGAAGAACAAACACATTAGTTGACATTAAATAATGTACGTAGTTCGAACCTGAACTAGTAGTATGTTACAATAGAAAGTATAAAAGGAGGAAAGACTTACAAAAAAAAAAGAAGTTTTGCAATCCAGAATCTTCGTCGTTCGTATGGCTGAGGTGGTGTCTCGTTTCGTACCGTAATCCATTCAATGAGACATTAAGCATTGCTGCCATACGACCATGTCACCCTGCTGTGAAGAACAAACAGATTAGTTGACATTAAAAATGAAGGTTGTTCGAACCTGAACTAGTAGTATGTTAACAATAGAAAATATAAAAGGAGGAAAGACTTACAAAAAAAAAGAAGTTTTGCAGTCCAGAATCTTCGTCGTTCGTATGGCTGAGGTGGTGTCTCGTTTCGTACCGTAATCCATTCAATGAGACATTAAGCATTGCTGCCATACGACCATGTCACCCTGCTGTGAAGAACAAACAGATTAGTTGACATTAAATAATGTAGGTAGTTCGATCCTGAACTATTAGTATTTTACAATAGAATGTATAAAAGGAGGAAAGACTTACAAAAAAAAAGAAGTTTTGCAGTCCAGAATGTTCGTTGTTCGTATGGCTGAGGTGGTGTCTCGTTTCGTACCGTGATCCATGCAATGAGACATTAAGCCTTCCTGCCATACAACCATGTCACCCTGCTGTGAAAAGCAAACAGATTAGTTGAATTTAAATAATGTAGGTAGCTCGAACCTGAACTAGTAGTATACAATAATAGAAAGTATAAAAGGAGGTAGGACTTACAAAAAAAGGAAGCAGTTTTGCAGTCCACAATCGTCGTCGTTCGTATGGCTGAGGTGGTGTCTCATTTCGTACCGTATTCCATTCAATGAGACATTAAGCATTGCTGCCATATGACCATGTCACCCTGCTGTGAGGAACAAACAGATTAGTTGACATTAAATAATGTTGGTAGTTCGAACCTGAACTAGTAGTATGTTACAATAGAATGTATAAAAGGAGGAAAGACTTACAAAAAAAAAGAAGTTTTGCAGTCCAGAATCTTCGTCGTTCGTATGGCTGATGTGGTGTCTCGTTTCGTACCGTAATCCATTCAATGAGACATAAAGCTTTCCTGCCATACGACCATGTCACCCTGCTGTGATGAACAAACAAATTAGCTGAATTTAAATAATGTAGGTAGCTCGAACCTGAACTAGTAGTATGCTACAATAGAAAGTATAAAATGATGAAGCACTTACAAAAAAAGGAAGCAGTTTTGCAGTCCACAATCGTCGTATTTCGTATGGCTGAGGTGGTGTCTCGTCTCGTACTGTAATACATTCAATGAGACATTAAGCATTCCTGCCATACGACCATGTCACCCTGCTGTGAAGAACAAACAGATTAGTTGACATTAAATAATGTACGTAGTTCGAACCTGAACTAGAAGAATGTTACAATAGAATGTATAAAAGGAGGAAAGACTTACCGAAAAAAAAGAAGTTTTGCAGTCCAGAATCTTCGTCGTTCGTATGGCTGAGGAGGTGTCTCTTTTCGTAATGTAATAATTCAATGAGACATTAAGCATTGCTGCCATACGACCATGTCACCCTGCTGTGAAAAACAAACAGATTAGTTGACATTAAATAATGTAGGTAGCTCGAACCTGAACTAGTAGTATGCTACAATAGAAAGTATAAAAGGATGAAGTACTTACAAAAAAAAAGAAATTTTGCAGTCCGGAATCTTCGTCGTTCGTATGGCTGAGGTGGTGTCTCGTTGCGTACCGTAATCCATTCAATGAGACATTAAGCATTGCTCCCATACGACCATGTCACCCTGCTGTGAAGAACACACAGATAAGTTGACATTAAATAATGTTGGTAGTTCGAACCTGAACTAGTAGTATGTTACAATAGAATGTATAAAAGGAGGAAAGACTTACTAAAAAAAAGAAGTTTTGCAGTCCGGAATCTTCGTCGTTCGTATGGCTGAGGTGGTGTCTCGTTTCGTACCGTAATCCATTCAATGAGACATTAAGCATTGCTGCCATACGACCATGTCACCCTGCTGTGAACAGCAAACAGATTAGTTGACATTAATTAATGTAGGTAGCTCGAACCTTAACTAGTAGTATGCTACAATTGAAAGTATAAAAGGATGAAGGACTTTCAAAAAAAAAGAAGTTTTGCAGTCCATAATCGTCGTCGCTCGTATGGCTAAGGTGGTGTCTCGTTTCGTACTGTAATCCATTCAATGAGACAATAAGCATTGCTGCCATACGACCATATCACCCTGCTGTGAAGAACAAACAGATTAGTTAAAATTAAATAATGTACGTAGTTCGAATCTGAACTAGAAGAATGTTACAATAGAATGTATAAAAAGGGGAAAGACTTACAAAAAAAAAGAAGTTTTGCAGTGCAGAATCATCGTCGTTCGTATGGCTGAGGTTGTGTCTCGTTTCGTACCGTAATACATTCAATGAGACATTAAGCATTGCTCCCGTACGACCATGTCACCCTGCTGTGAAGAACAAACAGATTAGTTGACATTAAATAATGTTGGTAGTTCGAACCTGAACTAGTAGTATGTTACAATAGAAAGTATAAAAGGAGGAAAGACTTACAAAAAAAAAAGAAGTTTTGCAATCCAGAATCTTCGTCGCTCGTATGCCTGAGGTGGTGTCTCGTTTCGTACCGTAATCCATTCAATGAGACATTAAGCATTGCTGCCATACGACCATGTCACCCTGCTGTGAACAGCAAACAGATTAGTTGACATTAATTAATGTAGGTAGCTCGAACCTTAACTAGTAGTATGCTACAATTGAAAGTATAAAATGATGAAGTACTTACAAAAAAAGGAAGCAGTTTTGCAGTCCACAATCGTCGTATTTCGTATGGCTGAGGTGGTGTCTCGTCTCGTACTGTAATACATTCAATGAGACATTAAGCATTCCTGCCATACGACCATGTCACCCTGCTGTGAAGACAAACAGATTAGTTGACATTAAATAATGTACGTAGTTCGAACCTGAACTAGAAGTATGTTACAATAGAATGTATAAAAAGGGGAAAGACTTACAAAAAAAAAGAAGTTTTGCAGTCCAGAGTCTTCATCGTTCGTATGGCTGAGGTTGTGTCTCGTTTCGTACCGTAATCCATTCAATGAGACATTAAGCATTGCTCCCATACGACCATGTCACCCTGCTGTGAAGAACAAACAGATAAGTTGACATTAAATAATGTTGGTAGTTCGAACCTGAACTAGAAGTATGTTACAATAGAATGTATAAAAGGAGGAAAGACTTACAAAAAAAAAAAGAAGTTTTGCAATCCAGAATCTTCGTCGTTCGTATGGCTGAGGTGGTGTCTCGTTTCGTACCGTAATCCATTCAATGAGACATTAAGCATTGCTGCCATACGACGATGTCACCCTGCTGTGAAGAACAAACAGATTAGTTGACATTAAATAATGTAGGTAGTTCGAACCTGAACTATTAGTATTTTACAATAGAATGTATAAAAGGAGGAAAGACTTACAAAAAAAAAGAAGTTTTGCAGTCCAGAATCTTCGTTGTTCGTATAGCTGAGGTGGTGTCTCGTTTCGTACCGTGATCCATGCAATGAGACATTAAGCCTTCCTGCCATACGACCATGTCACCCCGCTGTGAAGAACAAACATATTAGTTGAATTTAAATAATGTAGGTAGCTCGAACCTGAACTAGTAGTATGCTACGATAGAAAGTATAAAAGGAGGTAGGACTTACAAAAAAAAAGAAGTTTTGCAGTCCACAATCTTCGTCGTTCGTATGGCTGAGGTGGTGTCTCGTTTCGTACCGTAATCCATTCAATGAGACATTAAGCATTGCTGCCATACAACCATGTCACCCTGATGTGAGGAACAAACAGTTTAGTTGACATTAATAATGTTGGTAGTTCGAACCTGAACTAGTAGTATGTTACAATAGAATGTATAAAAGGAGGAGAGACTTGCGAAAAAAAAGAAGGTTTGCAGTCCAGAATCTTCGTCGTTCGTATGGCTGAGGTGGTGTCTCTTTTTGTAACGTAATCCATTCAGTGAGACATTAAGCATTGCTGCCATACGACCATGTCACCCTGCTGTGAAGAACAAACAGATTAGTTGACATTAAATAATGTAGGTAGCTCGAACCTAAACTAGTAGTATGCTACAATAGAAAGTATAAAAGGATGAAGGACTTACAAAAAAAAAGAAGTTTTGCAGTCCACAATCGCCGTCGTTCGTATGGCTGAAGTGGTGTCTCGTTTCGTACTGTAATACATTCAATGAGACATTAAGCATTGCTGCCATACGACCATGTCACCCTGCTGTGAAGAACAAACAGATTAGTTCACTTTAAATAATGTAGGTAGCTCGAACCTTAACTAGTGGTATGCTACAATAGAAAGAATAAAAGGATGAAGGACTTACAAAAAAAAAAGAAGTTCTGCAGTCCACAATCGTCGTCGCTCGTATGGCTGAGGTGGTGTCTCGTTTCGTACTTTAATCCATTCAATGAGACATTAAGCATTGCTGCCATACCACAATATCACCCTGCTATGAAGAACAAACAGATTAGTTGACATTAAATAATGTAGGTAGTTCGAACCGGAACTAGAAGAATGTTACAATAGAATGTATAAAAGGAGGAAAGACTTACAAAAAAAAAGGAGTTTTGCAGTCCAGAATCTTCGTCGTTCGTATGGCAGAGATGGTGTCTCGTTTTGTACCGTAATCCATTCAATGAGACTTTAAGCATTCCTGCCATACGACCATGTCACCCTGCTGTGAAGAACAAACAGATTAGTTGAATTTAAATAATGTAGGTAGCTCGAACCTGAACTAGTGGTATGCTACAATAGAAAGTATGAAAGGAGGTAGGACTTACGAAAAAAAAGAAGTTTTGCAGTCCAGAATCTTCTTCGTTCGTATGGCTGAGGTGGTGTCTTGTTTCGTACCGTAATCCATTCAATGAGACATTAAGCATTGCTGCCATACGACCATGTCTCCCTGCTGTGAAGAACAAACAGATTAGTTGACATTAAATAATGTTGGTAGTTCGAACCTGAACTAGTAGTATGTTACAATAGAATGTATAGAAGGAGGAAAAATTACAAAAAAAAAAAAAAAAAAAAAGTTTTGCAGTCCAGAAACTTCTTCGTTTGTATGGCTGAGGTGGTGTCTCGTTTCGTACCGTAATCCATTCAATGAGACATTAAGCATTGCTGCCATACGACCATGTCACCCTGCTGTGAAGAACAAGCAGATTAGTTGACATTAAATAATGTTGGTAGTTCGAACCTGAACTAGTAGTATGTTACAATAGAATGTATAGAAGGAGGAAAAACTTACAAAAAAAAAAAAAAAAGTTTTGCAGTCCGGAATCTTCGTCGTTCGTATGGCTCAGGTGGTGTCTCGTTTCGTACCGTAATCCATTCAATGAGACATTAAGCATTGCTCCCATACGACCATGTCACAGTGCTGTGAAGAACAAACAGATTAGTTGACATTAAATAATGTAGGTAGTTCGAACCTGAACTAGTAGTACGTTACAATAGAATGTACAAAAGGAGGAATGACTTACAAAAAAAAACAAGTTTTGCAGTCCGGGATCTTCGTCGTTCGTATGGCTGAGGTGGTGTCTCGTTTCGTACCGTAATCCATTCAATGAGACATTAAAAATTGCTGCCATACGACCATGTCACCCTGCTGTGAAGAACAAACAGATTAGTTGACATTAAATAATGTAGGTAGCTCGAACCTGAACTAGTAGTATGCTACAATAGAAAGTATAAAAGGATGAAGGACTTACAAAAAAAAAGAAGTTTTGCAGTCCACAATCGTCGTCGTTCGTATGGCTGAAGTGGTGTCTCGTTTCGTACTGTAACCCATTCAATGAGACATTAAGCATTGCTGCCATACGACGATGTCACCCTGCTGTGAAGAACAAACAGATTAGTTGACATTAAATTATGTAGGTTTTCGAACCTGAACTAGTAGTATTTTACATAGAATGTATAAAAGGAGGAAAGACTTACAAAAAAAAGAAGTTTTGCAGTCCAGAATTTTCGTCGTTCGTATGGCTGAGGTGGTGTCTCGTTTCGTACCGTAATCCATTCAATGAGACAGTAAGCATTGCTGCCATACGACCATATCACCCTGCTGTGAAGAACAAACAGATTGGTTGACATTAAATAATGTAGGTAGTTCGAACCTGAACTAGAAGAATGTTACAATAGAATGTATAAAAGGAGGAAAGACTTACAAAAAAAAAAGGAGTTTTGCAGTCCAGAATCTTCGTCGTTCGTATGGCAGAGATGGTGTCTCGTTTTGTACCGTAATCCATTCAATGAGACATTAAGCATTCCTGCCATACGACCATGTCACCCTGCTGTGAAGAACAAACAGATTAGTTGAATTTAAATAATGTAGGTAGCTCGAACCTGAACTAGTAGTATGCTACAACAGAAAGTATGAAAGGAGGTAGGACTTACGAAAAAAAAGAAGTTTTGCAGTCCAGAATCTTCTTCGTTCGTATGGCTGAGGTGGTGTCTCATTTCGTACCGTAATCCATTCAATGAGACATTAAGCATTGCTGCCATACGACCATGTCACCCTGCTGTGAAGAACAAACAGATTAGTTGACATTAAATAATGTTGGTAGTTCGAACCTGAACTAGTAGTATGTTACAATAGAATGTATAAAAGGAGGAAAAGCTTATAAAAAAAAAAAAAAAAAGTTTTGCAGTCTGGAATATTCGTCGTTCGTATGGCTGAGGTGGTGTCTCGTTTCGTACCGTAATCCATTCAATGAGACATTAAGCATTGCTCCCATACGACCATGTCACCCTGCTGTGAAGAACAAACAGATTAGTTGACATTAAATAATGTAGGTAGTTCGAACCTGAACTAGTAGTACGTTACAATAGAATGTACAAAAGGAGGAATGACTTACAAAAAAAAACAAGTTTTGCAGTCCGGGATCTTCGTCGTTCGTATGGCTGAGGTGGTGTCTCGTTTCGTACCGTAATCCATTCAATGAGACATTAAAAATTGCTGCCATACGACCATGTCACCCTGCTGTGAAGAACAAACAGATTAGTTGACATTAAATAATGTAGGTAGCTCGAACCTGAACTAGTAGTATGCTACAATAGAAAGTATAAAAGGATGAAGGACTTACAAAAAAAAAGAAGTTTTGCAGTCCACAATCGTCGTCGTTCGTATGGCTGAAGTGGTGTCTCGTTTCGTACTGTAACCCATTCAATGAGACATTAAGCATTGCTGCCATACGACGATGTCACCCTGCTGTGAAGAACAAACAGATTAGTTGACATTAAATTATGTAGGTTTTCGAACCTGAACTAGTAGTATTTTACATAGAATGTATAAAAGGAGGAAAGACTTACAAAAAAAAGAAGTTTTGCAGTCCAGAATTTTCGTCGTTCGTATGGCTGAGGTGGTGTCTCGTTTCGTACCGTAATCCATTCAATGAGACAGTAAGCATTGCTGCCATACGACCATATCACCCTGCTGTGAAGAACAAACAGATTGGTTGACATTAAATAATGTAGGTAGCTCGAACCTGAACTAGTAGTATGCTACAATAGAAAGTATGAAAGGAGGTAGGACTTACGAAAAAAAAGAAGTTTTGCAGTCCAGAATCTTCTTCGTTCGTATGGCTGAGGTGGTGTCTCATTTCGTACCGTAATCCATTCAATGAGACATTAAGCATTGCTGCCATACGACCATGTCACCCTGCTGTGAAGAACAAACAGATTAGTTGACATTAAATAATGTAGGTAGCTCGAACCTGAACTAGTAGTATGCTACAATAGAAAGTATAAAAGGATGAAGGACTTACAAAAAAAAAGAAGTTTTGCAGTCCACAATCGTCGTCGTTCGTATGGCTGAAGTGGTGTCTCGTTTCGTACTGTAATCCATTCAATGAGACATTAAGCATTGCTGCCATACGACGATGTCACCCTGCTGTGAAGAACAAACAGATTAGTTGACATTAAATTATGTAGGTAGTTCGAACCTGAACTAGTAGTATTTTACATAGAATGTATAAAAGGAGGAAAGACTTACAAAAAAAAAGAAGTTTTGCAGTCCAGAATTTTCGTCGTTCGTATGGCTGAGGTGGTGTCTCGTTTCGTACCGTAATCCATTCAATGAGACAGTAAGCATTGCTGCCATACGACCATATCACCCTGCTGTGAAGAACAAACAGATTAGTTGACATTAAATAATGTAGGTAGTTCGAACCTGAACTAGAAGAATGTTACAATAGAATGTATAAAAGGAGGAAAGACTTACAAAAAAAAAAGGAGTTTTGCAGTCCAGAATCTTCGTCGTTCGTATGGCAGAGATGGTGTCTCGTTTTGTACCGTAATCCATTCAATGAGACATTAAGCATTCCTGCCATACGACCATGTCACCCTGCTGTGAAGAACAAACAGATTAGTTGAATTTAAATAATGTAGGTAGCTCGAACCTGAACTAGTAGTATGCTACAATAGAAAGTATGAAAGTAGGTAGGACTTACGAAAAAAAAGAAGTTCTGCAGTCCAGAATCTTCTTCGTTCATATGGCTGAGGTGGTGTCTCATTTCGTACCGTAATCCATTCAATGAGACATTAAGCATTGCTGCCATACGACCATGTCACCCTGCTGTGAAGAACAAACAGATTAGTTGACATTAAATAATGTTGGTAGTTCGAACCTGAACTAGTAGTATGTTACAATAGAATGTATAAAAGGAGGAAAAGCTTATAAAAAAAAAAAAAAAGTTTTGCAGTCTGGAATATTCGTCGTTCGTATGGCTGATGTGGTGTCTCGTTTCGTACCGTAATCCATTCAATGAGACATTAAGCATTGCTCCCATACGACCATGTCACCCTGCTGTGAAGAACAAACAGATTAGATGACATTAAATAATGTAGGTAGTTCGAACCTGAACTAGTAGTATGTTACAATAGAATGTATAAAAGGAGGAAAGACTTACAAAAAAAAAGAAGTTTTGCAGTCCGGAATCTTCGTCGTTCGTATGGCTGAGGTGGTGTCTCGTTTCGTACCGTAATCCATTCAATGAGACATTAAGCATTGCTCCCATACGACCATGTCACCCTGCTGTGAAGAACAAACAGATTAGTTGACATTAAATAATGTTGGTAGTTCGAACCTGAACTAGTAGTATGTTACAATAGAATGTATAGAAGGAGGAAAAACTTACAAAAAAAAAAAAAAGTTTTGCAGTCCGGAATCTTCGTCGTTCGTATGGCTGAGGTGGTGTCTCGTTTCGTACCGTAATCCATTCAATGAGACATTAAGCATTGCTCCCATACGACCATGTCACAGTGCTGTGAAGAACAAACAGATTAGTTGACATTAAATAATGTAGGTAGTTCGAACCTGAACTAGTAGTATGTTACAATAGAATGTATAAAAGGAGGAAAGACTTACAAAAAAAAAGAAGTTTTGCAGACCGGGATCTTCGTCGTTCGTATGGCTGAGGTGGTGTCTCGTTTCGTACCGTAATCCATTCAATGAGACATTAAGCATTGCTGCCATACGACCATGTCACCCTGCTGTGAAGAACAAACAGATTAGTTGACATTAATTAATGTAAGTAGTTCGAACCTGAACTAGTAGTATGTTACAATAGAATGTATAAAAGGAGGAAAAGCTTATAACAAAAAAAAAGTTTTGCAGTCCGGAATCTTCGTCATTCGTATGGCTGAGGTGGTGTCTCGTTTTGTACCGTAATCCATTCAATGAGACATTAAGCATTGCTCCCATACGGCCATGTCACCCTGCTGTGAAGAACAAACAGATTAGTTGACATTAAATAATGTAGGTAGTTCGAACCTGAACTAGTAGTATGTTACAATAGAATGTATAAAAGGAGGAAAGACTTACAAAAAAAAAGAAGTTTTGCAGTCCGGAATCTTCGTCGTTCGTATGGCTGAGGTGGTGTCTCATTTCGTACCGTAATCCATTCAATGAGACATTAAGCATTGCTGTCATACGACCATGTCACCCTGCTGTGAAGAACAAACAGATTAGTTGACATTAAATAATGTTGGTAGTTCGAACCTGAACTAGTAGTATGTTACAATAGAATGTATAGAAGGAGGAAAAACTTACAAAAAAAAAAAAAGTTTTGCAGTCCGGAATCTTCGTCGTTCGTATGGCTGAGGTGGTGTCTCGTTTCGTACCGTAATCCATTCAATGAGACATTAAGCATTGCTCCCATACGACCATGTCACCCTGCTGTGAAGAACAAGCAGATTAGTTGACATTAAATAATGTAGGTAGTTCGAACCTGAAATAGTAGTATGTTACAATAGAATGTATAAAAGGAGGAAAGACTTACAAAAAAAAAAGAAGTTTTGCAGTCCGGAATCTTCGTCGTTCGTATGGCTGAGGTGGTGTCTCTTTTTGTAACGTAATCCATTCAGTGAGACATTAAGCATTGCTGCCATACGACCATGTCACCCTGCTGTGAAGAACAAACAGATTAGTTGACTTTAAATAATGTAGGTAGCTCGAATCTTAACTAGTAGTATGCTACAATAGAAAGAATAAAAGGATGAAGGACTTACAAAAAAAAAAGAAGTTCTGCAGTCCACAATCGTCGTCGCTCGTATGGCTGAGGTGGTGTCTCGTTTCGTACTTTAATCCATTCAATGAGACATTAAGCATTGCTGCCATACGACAATATCACCCTGCTATGAAGAACAAACACATTAGTTGACATTAAATAATGTAGGTAGTTCGAACCTGAACTAGAAGAATGTTACAATAGAATGTATAAAAGGAGGAACGACTTACAAAAAAAAAGAAGTTTTGCAGTCCGGAATCTTCGTCGTTCGTATGGCTGAGGTGGTGTCTCATTTCGTACCGTAATCCATTCAATGAGACATTAAGCATTGCTGCCATACGACCATGTCACCCTGCTGTGAAGAACAAACAGATTAGTTGACTTTAAATAATATAGGTAGCTCGAACCTTAACTAGTAGTATGCTACAATAAAAAGAATAAAAGGATGAAGGACTTACAAAAAAAAAAAGAAGTTCTGCAGTCCACAATCGTCGTCGCTCGTATGGCTGAGGTGGTGTCTCGTTTCGTACTTTAATCCATTCAATGAGACATTAAGCATTGCTGCCATACGACAATATCACCCTGCTATGAAGAACAAACAGATTAGTTGACATTAAATAATGTAGGTAGTTCGAACCTGAACTAGAAGAATGTTACAATAGAATGTATAAAAGGAGGAAAGACTTACAAAAAAAAAGGAGTTTTGCAGTCCAGAATCTTCGTCGTTCGTATGGCAGAGATGGTGTCTCGTTTTGTACCGAAATCCATTCAATGAGACATTAAGCATTCCTGCCATACGACCATGTCACCCTGCTGTGAAGAACAAACAGATTAGTTGAATTTAAATAATGTAGGTAGCTCGAACCTGAACTAGTAGTGTGCTACAATAGAAAGTATGAAAGGAGGTACGACTTACGAAAAATAAGAAGTTTTGCAGTCCAGAATCTTCTTCGTTCGTATGGCTGAGGTGGTGTCTCATTTCGTACCGTAATCCATTCAATGAGACATTAAGCATTGCTGCCATACGACCATGTCATCCTGCTGTGAAGAACAAACAGATTAGTTGACATTAAATAATGTTGGTAGTTCGAACCTGAACTAGTAGTATGTTACAATAGAATGTATAAAAGGAGGAAAAACTTATAAAGAAAAAAAAAAAAGTTTTGCAGTCTGGAATATTTGTCGTTCGTATGGCTGAGGTGGTGTCTCGTTTCGTACCGTAATCCATTCATTGAGACATTAAGCATTGCTCCCATACGACCATGTCACCCTGCTGTGAAGAACAAACAGATTAGTTGACATTAAATAATGTAGGTAGTTCGAACCTGAACTAGTAGTATGTTACAATAGAATGTATAAAAGGAGGAAAGACTTACAAAAAAAAAGAAGTTTTGCAGTCGGGAATCTTCGTCGTTCGTATGGCTGAGGTGGTGTCTCGTTTCGTACCGTAATCCATTCAATGAGACATTAAGCATTGCTCCCATACGACCATGTCACCCTGCTGTGAAGAACAAACAGATTAGTTGACATTAAATAATGTTGGTAGTTCGAACCTGAACTAGTAGTATGTTACAATAGAATGTATAGAAGGAGGAAAAATTACAAAAAAAAAAAAAAGTTTTCCAGTCCAGAATCTTCTTTGTTTGTATGGCTGAGGTGGTGTCTCGTTTCGTACCGTAATCCATTCAATGAGACATTAAGCATTGCTGCCATACGACCATGTCACCCTGCTGTGAAGAACAAGCAGATTAGTTGACATTAAATAATGTTGGTAGTTCGAACCTGAACTAGTAGTATGTTACAATAGAATGTATAGAAGGAGGAAAAACTTACAAAAAAAAAAAAAAAAAAAGTTTTGCAGTCCGGAATCTTCGTCGTTCGTATGGCTGAGGTGGTGTCTCATTTCGTACCGTAATCCATTCAATGAGACATTAAGCATTGCTCCCATACGACCATGTCACAGTGCTGTGAAGAACAAACAGATTAGTTGACATTAAATAATGTAGGTAGTTCGAACCTGAACTAGTAGTACGTTACAATAGAATGCACAAAAGGAGGAATGACTTACAAAAAAAAAGAAGTTTTGCAGTCCGGGATCTTCGTCGTTCGTATGGCTGAGGTGATGTCTCGTTTCGTACCGTAATCCATTCAATGAGACATTAAAAATTGCTGCCATACGACCATGTCACCCTGCTGTGAAGAACAAACAGATTAGTTGACATTAAATAATGTAGGTAGCTCGAACCTGAACTAGTAGTATGCTACAATAGAAAGTATAAAAGGATGAAGGACTTACAAAAAAAAAGAAGTTTTGCAGTCCACAATCGTCGTCGTTCGTATGGCTGAAGTGGTGTCTCGTTTCGTACTGTAATCCATTCAATGAGACATTAAGCATTGCTGCCATACGACGATGTCACCCTGCTGTGAAGAACAAACAGATTAGTTGACATTAAATTATGTAGGTAGTTCGAACCTGAACTAGTAGTATTTTACATAGAATGTATAAAAGGAGGAAAGACTTACAAAAAAAAGAAGTTTTGCAGTCCAGAATTTTCGTCGTTCGTATGGCTGAGGTGGTGTCTCGTTTCGTACCATAATCCATTCAATGAGACATTAAGCATTGCTGCCATACGACCATATCACCCTGCTGTGAAGAACAAACAGATTAGTTGACATTAAATAATGTAGGTAGTTCGAACCTGAACTAGAAGAATGTTACAATAGAATGTATAAAAGTTGGAAAGACTTACAAAAAAAAAAAGGAGTTTTGCAGTCCAGAATCTTCGTCGTTCGTATGGCAGAGATGGTGTCTCGTTTTGTACCGTAATCCATTCAATGAGACATTAAGCATTGCTGCCATACGACCATGTCACCCTGCTGTGAAGAACAAACAGAATAGCTGACATTAAATAATGTAGGTAGCTCGAACCTAAACTAGTAGTATGCTACAATAGAAAGTATAAAAGGATAAAGGACTTACAAAAAAAAAGAAGTTTTGCAGTCCACAATCGCCGTCGTTCGTATGGCTGAAGTGGTGTCTCGTTTCGTACTGTAATACATTCAATGAGACATTAAGCATTGCTGCCATACGACCATGTCACCCTGCTGTGAAGAACAAACAGATTAGTTGACTTTAAATAATGTAGGTAGCTCGAACCTTAACTAGTAGTATGCTACAATAGCAAGAATAAAAGGATGAAGGACTTACAAAAAAAAAAGAAGTTCTGCAGTCCACAATCGTCGTCGCTCGTATGGCTGAGGTGGTGTCTCGTTTCGTACTTTAATCCATTCAATGAGACATTAAGCATTGCTGCCATACGACAATATCACCCTGCTATGAAGAACAAACACATTAGTTGACATTAAATAATGTAGGTAGTTCGAACCTGAACTAGAAGAATGTTACAATAGAATGTAAAGAAGGAGGAAAGACTTACAAAAAAAAAGGAGTTTTGCAGTCCAGAATCTTCGTCGTTCGTATGGCAGAGATGGTGTCCCGTTTTGTACCGTAATCCATTCAATGAGACATTAAGCATTCCTGCCATACGACCATGTCAAACTGCTGTGAAGAACAAACAGATTAGTTGAATTTAAATAATGTAGGTAGCTCGAACCTGAACTAGTAGTATGCTACGATAGAAAGTATGAAAGGAGGTAGGACTTACGAAAAAAAAGAAGTTTTGCAGTCCAGAATCTTCTTCGTTCGTATGGCTGAGGTGGTGTCTTGTTTCGTACCGTAATCCATTCAATGAGACATTAAGCATTGCTGCCATACGACCATGTCACCCTGCTGTGAAGAACAAACAGATTAGTTGACATTAAATAATGTTGGTAGTTCGAACCTGAACTAGTAGTATGTTACAATAGAATGTATAGAAGGAGGAAAAATTACAAAAAAAAAAAAAAGTTTTGCAGTCCAGAATCTTCTACGTTTGTATGGCTGAGGTGGTGTCTCGTTTCGTACCGTAATCCATTCAATGAGACATTAAGCATTGCTGCCATACGACCATGTCACCCTGCTGTGAAGAACAAGCAGATTAGTTGACATTAAATAATGTTGGTAGTTCGAACCTGAACTAGTAGTATGTTACAATAGAATGTATAGAAGGAGGAAAAACTTACAAAAAAAAAAAAAAATGTTTTGCAGTCCGGAATCTTCGTCGTTCGTATGGCTGAGGTGGTGTCTCGTTTCGTACCGTAATCCATTCAATGAGACATTAAGCATTGCTCCCATACGACCATGTCACAGTGCTGTGAAGAACAAACAGATTAGTTGACATTAAATAATGTAGGTAGCTCGAACCTGAACTAGTAGTATGCTACAATAGAAAGTATAAAAGGATGAAGGACTTACAAAAAAAAAGTAGTTTTGCAGTCCACAATCGTCGTCGTTCGTATGGCTGAAGTGGTGTCTCGTTTCGTACTGTAATACATTCAATGAGACATTAAGCATTGCTGCCATACGACGATGTCACCTTGCTGTGAAGAACAAACAGATTAGTTGACATTAAATTATGTAGGTAGTTCGAACCTGAACTAGTAGTATTTTACATAGAATGTATAAAAGGAGGAAAGACTTACAAAAAAAAGAAGTTTTGCAGTCCAGAATTTTCGTCGTTCGTATGGCTGAGGTGGTGTCTCGTTTCGTACCGTAATCCATTCAATGAGACTTAAGCATTGCTGCCATACGACCATATCACCCTGCTGTGAAGAACAAACAGATTAGTTGACATTAAATAATGTAGGTAGTTCGAACCTGAACTAGAAGAATGTTACAATAGAATGTATAAAAGGAGGAAAGACTTACAAAAAAAAAAGGAGTTTTGCAGTCCAGAATCTTGGTCGTTCGTATGGCTGAGGTGGTGTCTCATTTCGTACCGTAATCCATTCAATGAGATATTAAGCATTGCTGCCATACGACCATGTCACCCTGCTGTGAAGAACAAACAGATTAGTTGACATTAAATAGTGTTGGTAGTTCGAACCTGAACTAGTAGTATGTTACAATAGAATGTATAAAAGGAGGAAAAGCTTATAAAAAAAAAAAAAAGTTTTGCAGTCTGGAATATTCGTCGTTCGTATGGCTGAGGTGGTGTCTCGTTTCGTACCGTAATCCATTCAATGAGACATTAAGCATTGATCCCATACGACCATGTCACCCTGCTGTGAAGAACAAACAGATTAGTTGACATTAAATAATGTAGGTAGTTCGAACCTGAACTAGTAGTATGTTACAATAGAATGTATAAAAGGAGGAAAGACTTACAAAAACAAAGAAGTTGTGCAGTCCGGAATCTTCGTCGTTCGTATGGCTGAGGTGGTGTCTCGTTTCGTACCGTAATCCATTCAATGAGACATTAGGCATTGCTGCCATACGACCATGTCACCCTGCTGTGAAGAACAAACAGATTAGTTGACATTAATTAATGTAAGTAGTTCGAACCTGAACTAGTAGTATGTTACAATAGAATGTATAAAAGGAGGAAAAGCTTATAAAAGAAAAAAGTTTTGCAGTCCGGAATCTTCGTCGTTCGTATGGCTGAGGTGGTATCTCGTTTCGTACCGTAATCCATTCAATGAGACATTAAGCATTGCTCCCAAACGACCATGTCACCCTGCTGTGAAGAACAAACAGATTAGTTGAAATTAAATAATGTTGGTAGTTCGAACCTGAACTAGAAGATTGTTACAATAGAATGTATAAAAGGAATAAAGACTTACAAAAAAAAAGGAGTTTTGCAGTCCAGAATCTTCGTCGTTCGTATGGCAGAGATGGTGTCTCGTATTGTACAGTAATCCATTCAATGAGACATTAAGCATTCCTGCCATACGACCATGTCACCCTGCTGTGAAGAACAAACAGATTAGTTGACATTAAATAATGTAGGTAGTTCGAACCTGAACTAGTAGTATGTTACAATAGAATGTATAAAAGGAGGAAAGACTTACAAAAAAAAAGAAGTTTTGCAGTCCGGAATCTTCGTCGTTCGTATGGCTGAGGTGGTGTCTCGTTTCGTACCGTAATCCATTCAATGAGACATTAAGCATTGCTGCCATACGACCATGTCACCCTGCTGTGAAGAATAAACAGATTAGTTGACATTAAATAATGTTGGTAGTTCGAACCTGAACTAGTAGTATGTTACAATAGAATGTATAGAAGGAGGAAAAACTTACAAAAAAAAAAAAAGTTTTGCAGTCCAGAATCTTCGTCGTTCGTATGGCTGAGGTGGTGTCTCGTTTCGTACCGTAATCCATTCAATGAGACATTAAGCATTGCTCCCATACGACCATGTCACCCTGCTGTGAAGAACAAGCAGATTAGTTGACATTAAATAATGTAGGTAGTTCGAAACTGAACTAGTAGTATGTTACAATAGAATGTATAAAAGGAGGAAAGACTTACAAAAAAAAAAGAAGTTTTGCAGTCCGGAATCTTCGTCGTTCGTATGGCTGAGGTGGTGTCTCGTTTCGTACCGTAATCCATTCAATGAGACATTAAGCTTTGCTGCCATACGACCATGTCACCCAGCTGTGAAGAACAAACAGATTAGTTGACATTAAATAATGTAGGTAGCTCGAACCTGAACTAGTAGTATGCTACAATAGAAAGTATAAAAGGATGAAGGACTTACAAAAAAAAAGAAGTTTTGCAGTCCACAATCGTCGTCGTTCGTATGGCTGAAGTGGTGTCTCGTTTCGTACTGTAATCCATTCAATGAGACATTAAGCATTGCTGCCATACGACGATGTCACCCTGCTGTGAAGAACAAACAGATTAGTTGACATTAATTAATGTAAGTAGTTCGAACCTGAACTAGTAGTATGTTACAATAGAATGTATAAAAGGAGGAAAGACTTACAAAAAAAAAAAAAGAAGTTTTGCAGTCCGGAATCTTCGTCGTTCGTATGGCTGAGGTGGTGTCTCGTTTCGTACCGTAATCCATTCAATGAGACATTAAGCATTGCTGCCATACGACCATGTCACCCTGCTGTGAAGAACAAACAGATTAGTTGACATTAAATAATGTAGGTAGCTCGAACCTGAGCTAGTAGTATGCTACAATAGAAAGTATAAAAGGATGAAGGACTTACAAAAAAAAAGAAGTTTTGCAGTCCACAATCGTCGTTGTTCGTATGGCTGAGGTGGTGTCTCGTTTCGTACCGTAATCCATTCAATGAGACATTAAGCATTGCTGCCATACGACGATGTCACCCTGCTGTGAAGAACAAACAGATTAGTTGACATTAAATAATGTAGGTAGTTCGAACCTGAACTAGTAGTATTTTATGATAGAATGTATAAAAGGAGGAAAGACTTACAAAAAAAAGAAGTTTTGCAGTCCAGAATCTTCGTCGTTCGTATGGCTGAGGTGGTGTCTCGTTTAGTACCGTAATCCATGCAATGAGACATTAAGCCTTCCTGCCATACGACCATGTCACCCTGCTGTGAAGAACAAACAGATTACTTAACATTAAATAATGTTGGTAGTTCGAAAGTGCACTAGTAGTATGTTACAATAGAATGTATAAAAGGAGGAAAGACTTGCGAAAAGAAAGAAGGTTTGCAGTCCAGAATCTTCGTCGTTCGTATGGCTGAGGTGGTGTCTCTTTTTGTAACGTAATCCATTCAATGAGACATTAAGCATTGCTGCCATACGACCATGTCACCCTGCTGTGAAGAACAAACAGATTAGTTGACATTAAATAATGTAGGTAGCTCGAACCTGAACTAGTAGTATGCTACAATAGAAAGTATAAAAGGATGAAGGACTTACAAAAAAAAGAAGTTTTGCAGTCCACAATCGTCGTCGTTCGTATGGCTGAAGTGGTGTCTCGTTTCGTACTGTAATACATTCAATGAGACATTAAGCATTGCTCCCATACGACCATGTCACCCTGCTGTGAAGAACAAACAGATTAGTTGACTTTAAATAATGTAGGTAGCTCGAACCTTAACTAGTAGTATGCTACAATAGAAAGTATAAAAGAATGAAGGACTTACAAAAAAAAAAGAAGTTTTGCAGTCCACAATCGTCGTCGCTCGTATGGCTGAGGTGGTGTCTCGTTTCGTACTTTAATCCATTCAATGAGACATTAAGCATTGCTGCCATACGACCATGTCACCCTGCTGTGAAGAACAAACAGATTAGTTGACATTAAATAATGTTGGTAGTTCGAACCTGAACTAGTAGTATGTTACAATAGAATGTATAAAAGGAGGAAAAGCTTATAAAAAAAAAAAAGTTTTGCAGTCTGGAATCTTCGTCGTTCGTATGGCTGAGGTGGTGTCTCGTTTCGTACCGTAATCCATTCAATGAGACATTAAGCATTGCTCCCATACGACCATGTCACCCTGCTGTGAAGAACAAACAAATTAGTTGACATTAAATAATGTAAGTAGTTCGAAACTGAACTAGTAGTATGTTACAATAGAATGTATAAAAGGAGGAAAGACTTACAAAAAAAAAGAAGTTTTGCAGTCCGGAATCTTCGTCGTTCTTATGGCTGAGGCGGTGTCTCGTCTCGTACCGTAATCCATTCAATGAGACATTAAGCATTGCTGCCATACGACCATGTCACCCTGCTGTGAAGAACAAACAGATTAGTTGACATTAAATAATGTTGGTAGTTCGAACCTGAACTAGTAGTATGTTACAATAGAATGTATAGTAGGAGGAAAAACTTACAAAAAGAAAAAAAATGTTTTGCAGTCCGGAATCTTCGTCGTTCGTATGGCTGAGGTGGTGTCTCGTTTCGTACCGTAATCCATTCAATGAGACATTAAGCATTGCTGCCATACGACCATGTCACCCTGCTGTGAAGAACAAACAGATTAGTTGACATTAAATAATGTTGGTAGTTCGAACCTGAACTAGTAGTATGTTACAATAGAATGTATAGAAGGGGGAAAAACTTACAAAAAAAAAAAAAAAGTTTTGCAGTCCGGAATCTTCGTCGTTCGTATGGCTGAGGTGGTGTCTCGTTTCGTACCGTAATCCATTCAATGAGACATTAAGCATTGCTCCCATACGACCATGTCACCCTGCTGAGAAGAACAAGCAGATTAGTTGACATTAAATAATGTAGGTAGTTCGAACCTGAACTAGTAGTATGTTACAATAGAATGTATAAAAGGAGGAAAGACTTACAAAAAAAAAACGAAGTTTTGCAGTGCGGAATCTTCGTCGTTCGTATGGCTGAGGTGGTGTCTCGTTTCGTACCGTAATTCATTCAATGAGACATTAAGCTTTGCTGCCATACGACCATGTCACCCTGCTGTGAAGAACAAACAGATTAGTTGACATTAAATTAGGTAGGTAGCTCGAACCTGAACTACTAGTATGCTACAATAGAAAGTATAAAAGAATGAAGGACTTACAAAAAAAAAAGAAGTTTTGCAGTCCACCATCGTCGTCGTTCGTATGGCTGAAGTGGTGTCTCGTTTCATACTGTAATCCATTCAATGAGACATTAAGCATTGCTGCCATACGACCATGTCACCCTGCTGTGAAGAACAAACAGATTAGTTGACATTAAATAATGTAGGTAGTTCGAACCTGAACTAGTAGTATGTTACAATAGAATGTATAAAAGGAGGAAAGACTTACAAAAAAAAAAGAAGTTTTGCAGTCAGGAATCTTCGTCGTTCGTATGGCTGAGGTGGTGTCTCGTTTCGTACCGTAATCCATTCAATGAGACATTAAGCATTGCTGCCATACGACCTTGTCACCCTGCTGTGAAGAACAAACAGATTAGTTGACATTAAATTATGTAGGTAGTTCGAACCTGAACTAGTAGTATTTTACAATAGAATGTATAAAAGGAGGAAAGCCTTACAAAAAAAAGAAGTTTTGCAGTCCAGAATCTTCGTCGTTCGTATGGCTGAGGTGGTGTCTCGTTTCCTACCGTAATCCGTTCAATGAGACATTAAGCATTGCTGCCATACGACGATGTCACACTGCTGTGAAGAACAAACAGATTAGTTGACATTAAATAATGTAGGTAGTTCGAACCTGAACTAGTAGTATTTTACAATAGAATGTATGAAAGGAGGAAAGACTTACAAAAAAAAGAAGTTTTGCAGTCCAGAATCTTCGTCGTTCGTATGGCTGAGGTGGTATCTCGTTTCGTACCATAATCCATGCAATGAGACATTAAGCCTTCCTGCCATACGACCATGTCACCCTGCTGTGAAGAACAAACAGATTAACTGAATTTAAATAATGTAGGTAGCTCGAAACTGAACTAGTAGTATGCTACAATAGAAAGTATAAAAGGAGGTAGGACTCACAAAAAAAAAAAAAAGTTTTGCAGTCCACAATCTTCGTCGTTCGTATGGCTGAGGTTGTGTCTCGTTTCGTACCGTAATCCATTCAATGAGACATTAAGCATTCCTGCCATACGACCATGTCACCCTGCTGTGAAGAACAAACAGATTACTTGACATTAAATAATGTTGGTAGTTCGAAAGTGAACTAGTAGTATGTTACAATAGAATGTATTAAAGGAGGAAAGACTTGCGAAAAAAAAGAAGGTTTGCAGTCCAGAAACTTCGTCGTTCGTATGGCTGAGGTTGTGTCTCTTTTTGTAACGTAATCCATTCAATGAGACATTAAGCATTGCTGCCATACGACCATGTCACCCTGCTGTGAAGAACAAACAGATTAGTTGACATTAAATAATGTAGGTAGCTCGAACCTGAACTAGTAGTATGCTACAATAGAAAGTATAAAAGGATGAAGGACTTACAAAAAAAAAGAAGTTTTGCAGTCCACAATCGTCGTCGTTCGTATGGCTGAAGTGGTGTCTCGTTTCGTACTGTAATACATTCGATGAGACATTAAGCATTGCTGCCATACGACCATCTCACCCTGCTGTGAAGAACAAACAGATTAGTTGACTTTAAATAATGTAGGTAGCTCGAATCTTAACTAGTAGTTTGCTACAATAGAAAGTATAAAAGGATGAAGGACATACAAAAAAAAAAAAGTTTTGCAGTCCACAATCGTCGTCGCTCGTATGGCTGAGGTGGTGTCTCGTTTCGTACTTTAATCCATTCAATGAGACATTAAGCATTGCTGCCATACGACCATGTCACCCTGCTGTGAAGAACAAACAGATTAGTTGACATTAAATAATGTTGGTAGTTCGAACCTGAACTAGTAGTATGTTACAATAGAATGTATAAAAGGAGGAAAAGCTTATAAAAAAAAAAAAAGTTTTGCAGTCCGGAATCTTCGTCGTTCGTATGGCTGAGGAGGTGTCTCGTTTCGTACCGTAATCCATTCAATGAGACATTAAGCATTGCTCCCATACGACCATGTCACCCTGCTGTGAAGAACAAACAGATTAGTTGACATTAAATAATGTAGGTAGTTCGAACCTGAACTAGTAGTATTTTACAATAGAATGTATAAAAGGAGGAAAGACTTACAAAAAAAAAGAAGTTTTGCAGTCCGGAATCTTCGTCGTTCGTATGGCTGAGGTGGTGTCTCGTTTCGTACCGTAATCCATTCAATGAGACATTAAGCATTGCTGCCATACGACCATGTCACCCTGCTGTGAAGAACAAACAGATTAGTTGACATTAAATAATGTTGGTAGTTCGAACCTGAACTAGTAGTATGTTACAATAGAATGTATAGAAGGAGGAAAAACTTACAAAAAAAAAAAAAAGTTTTGCAGTCGGGAATCTTCGTCGTTCGTATGGCTGAGGTGGTGTCTCGTTTCGTACCGTAATCCATTCAATGAGACATTAAGCATTGCTGCCATACGACCATGTCACCCTGCTGTGAAGAACAAACAGATTAGTTGACATTAAATAATGTTGGTAGTTCGAACCTGAACTAGTAGTATGTTACAATAGAATGTATAGAAGGGGGAAAAACTTACAAAAAAAAAAAAAAGTTTTGCAGTCCGGAATCTTCGTCGTTCGTATGGCTGAGGTGGTGTCTCGTTTCGTACCGTAATCCATTCAATGAGACATTAAGCATTGCTCCCATACGACCATGTCACCCTGCTGAGAAGAACAAGCAGATTAGTTGACATTAAATATTGTAGGTAGTTCGAACCTGAACTAGTAGTATGTTACAATAGAATGTATAAAAGGAGGAAAGACTTACAAAAAAAAAATGAAGTTTTGCAGTCCGGAATCTTCGTCGTTCGTATGGCTGAGGTGGTGTCTCGTTTCGTACCGTAATTCATTCAATGAGACATTAAGCTTTGCTGCCATACGACCATGTCACCCTGCTGTGAAGAACAAACAGATTAGTTGACATTAAATTAGGTAGGTAGCTCGAACCTGAACTACTAGTATGCTACAATAGAAAGTATAAAAGAATGAAGGACTTACAAAAAAAAAAGAAGTTTTGCAGTCCACCATCGTCGTCGTTCGTATGGCTGAAGTGGTGTCTCGTTTCGTACTGTAATCCATTCAATGAGACATTAAGCATTGCTGCCATACGACCATGTCACCCTGCTGTGAAGAACAAACAGATTAGTTGACATTAAATAATGTAGGTAGTTCGAACCTGAACTAGTAGTATGTTACAATAGAATGTATAAAAGGAGGAAAGACTTACAAAAAAAAAAGAAGTTTTGCAGTCAGGAATCTTCGTCGTTCGTATGGCTGAGGTGGTGTCTCGTTTCGTACCGTAATCCATTCAATGAGACATTAAGCATTGCTGCCATACGACCTTGTCACCCTGCTGTGAGGAACAAACAGATTAGTTGACATTAAATTATGTAGGTAGTTCGAACCTGAACTAGTAGTATTTTACAATAGAATGTATAAAAGGAGGAAAGACTTACAAAAAAAAGAAGTTTTGCAGTCCAGAATCTTCGTCGTTCGTATGGCTGAGGTGGTGTCTCGTTTCGTACTGTAATCCATTCAATGAGACATTAAGCATTGCTGCCATACGACGATGTCACCCTGCTGTGAAGAACAAACAGATTAGTTGACATTAATTAATGTAAGTAGTTCGAACCTGAACTAGTAGTATGTTACAATAGAATGTATAAAAGGAGGAAAGACTTACAAAAAAAAAAAAAGAAGTTTTGCAGTCCGGAATCTTCGTCGTTCGTATGGCTGAGGTGGTGTCTCGTTTCGTACCGTAATCCATTCAATGAGACATTAAGCATTGCTGCCATACGACCATGTCACCCTGCTGTGAAGAACAAACAGATTAGTTGACATTAAATAATGTAGGTAGCTCGAACCTGAGCTAGTAGTATGCTACAATAGAAAGTATAAAAGGATGAAGGACTTACAAAAAAAAAGAAGTTTTGCAGTCCACAATCGTCGTTGTTCGTATGGCTGAGGTGGTGTCTCGTTTCGTACCGTAATCCATTCAATGAGACATTAAGCATTGCTGCCATACGACGATGTCACCCTGCTGTGAAGAACAAACAGATTAGTTGACATTAAATAATGTAGGTAGTTCGAACCTGAACTAGTAGTATTTTATGATAGAATGTATAAAAGGAGGAAAGACTTACAAAAAAAAGAAGTTTTGCAGTCCAGAATCTTCGTCGTTCGTATGGCTGAGGTGGTGTCTCGTTTAGTACCGTAATCCATGCAATGAGACATTAAGCCTTCCTGCCATACGACCATGTCACCCTGCTGTGAAGAACAAACAGATTACTTAACATTAAATAATGTTGGTAGTTCGAAAGTGAACTAGTAGTATGTTACAATAGAATGTATAAAAGGAGGAAAGACTTGCGAAAAGAAAGAAGGTTTGCAGTCCAGAATCTTCGTCGTTCGTATGGCTGAGGTGGTGTCTCTTTTTGTAACGTAATCCATTCAATGAGACATTAAGCATTGCTGCCATACGACCATGTCACCCTGCTGTGAAGAACAAACAGATTAGTTGACATTAAATAATGTAGGTAGCTCGAACCTGAACTAGTAGTATGCTACAATAGAAAGTATAAAAGGATGAAGGACTTACAAAAAAAAGAAGTTTTGCAGTCCACAATCGTCGTCGTTCGTATGGCTGAAGTGGTGTCTCGTTTCGTACTGTAATACATTCAATGAGACATTAAGCATTGCTCCCATACGACCATGTCACCCTGCTGTGAAGAACAAACAGATTAGTTGACTTTAAATAATGTAGGTAGCTCGAACCTTAACTAGTAGTATGCTACAATAGAAAGTATAAAAGGATGAAGGACTTACAAAAAAAAAAGAAGTTTTGCAGTCCACAATCGTCGTCGCTCGTATGGCTGAGGTGGTGTCTCGTTTCGTACTTTAATCCATTCAATGAGACATTAAGCATTGCTGCCATACGACCATGTCACCCTGCTGTGAAGAACAAACAGATTAGTTGACATTAAATAATGTTGGTAGTTCGAACCTGAACTAGTAGTATGTTACAATAGAATGTATAAAAGGAGGAAAAGCTTATAAAAAAAAAAAAAGTTTTGCAGTCTGGAATCTTCGTCGTTCGTATGGCTGAGGTGGTGTCTCGTTTCGTACCGTAATCCATTCAATGAGACATTAAGCATTGCTCCCATACGACCATGTCACCCTGCTGTGAAGAACAAACAGATTAGTTGACATTAAATAATGTAAGTAGTTCGAAACTGAACTAGCAGTATGTTACAATAGAATGTATAAAAGGAGGAAAGACTTACAAAAAAAAAGAAGTTTTGCAGTCCGGAATCTTCGTCGTTCGTATGGCTGAGGCGGTGTCTCGTCTCGTACCGTAATCCATTCAATGAGACATTAAGCATTGCTGCCATACGACCATGTCACCCTGCTGTGAAGAACAAACAGATTAGTTGACATTAAATAATGTTGGTAGTTCGAACCTGAACTAGTAGTATGTTACAATAGAATGTATAGAAGGAGGAAAAACTTACAAAAAGAAAAAAAATGTTTTGCAGTCCGGAATCTTCGTCGTTCGTATGGCTGAGGTGGTGTCTCGTTTCGTACCGTAATCCATTCAATGAGACATTAAGCATTGCTGCCATACGACCATGTCACCCTGCTGTGAAGAACAAACAGATTAGTTGACATTAAATAATGTTGGTAGTTCGAACCTGAACTAGTAGTATGTTACAATAGAATGTATAGAAGGGGGAAAAACTTACAAAAAAAAAAAAAAAGTTTTGCAGTCCGGAATCTTCGTCGTTCGTATGGCTGAGGTGGTGTCTCGTTTCGTACCGTAATCCATTCAATGAGACATTAAGCATTGCTCCCATACGACCATGTCACCCTGCTGAGAAGAACAAGCAGATTAGTTGACATTAAATAATGTAGGTAGTTCGAACCTGAACTAGTAGTATGTTACAATAGAATGTATAAAAGGAGGAAAGACTTACAAAAAAAAAACGAAGTTTTGCAGTGCGGAATCTTCGTCGTTCGTATGGCTGAGGTGGTGTCTCGTTTCGTACCGTAATTCATTCAATGAGACATTAAGCTTTGCTGCCATACGACCATGTCACCCTGCTGTGAAGAACAAACAGATTAGTTGACATTAAATTAGGTAGGTAGCTCGAACCTGAACTACTAGTATGCTACAATAGAAAGTATAAAAGAATGAAAGACTTACAAAAAAAAAAGAAGTTTTGCAGTCAGGAATCTTCGTCGTTCGTATGGCTGAGGTGGTGTCTCGTTTCGTACCGTAATCCATTCAATGAGACATTAAGCATTGCTGCCATACGACCTTGTCACCCTGCTGTGAAGAACAAACAGATTAGTTGACATTAAATTATGTAGGTAGTTCGAACCTGAACTAGTAGTATTTTACAATAGAATGTATAAAAGGAGGAAAGCCTTACAAAAAAAAGAAGTTTTGCAGTCCAGAATCTTCGTCGTTCGTATGGCTGAGGTGGTGTCTCGTTTCCTACCGTAATCCGTTCAATGAGACATTAAGCATTGCTGCCATACGACGATGTCACACTGCTGTGAAGAACAAACAGATTAGTTGACATTAAATAATGTAGGTAGTTCGAACCTGAACTAGTAGTATTTTACAATAGAATGTATGAAAGGAGGAAAGACTTACAAAAAAAAGAAGTTTTGCAGTCCAGAATCTTCGTCGTTCGTATGGCTGAGGTGGTATCTCGTTTCGTACCATAATCCATGCAATGAGACATTAAGCCTTCCTGCCATACGACCATGTCACCCTGCTGTGAAGAACAAACAGATTAACTGAATTTAAATAATGTTGGTAGCTCGAAACTGAACTAGTAGTATGCTACAATAGAAAGTATAAAAGGAGGTAGGACTCACAAAAAAAAAAAAAAGTTTTGCAGTCCACAATCTTCGTCGTTCGTATGGCTGAGGTTGTGTCTCGTTTCGTACCGTAATCCATTCAATGAGACATTAAGCATTCCTGCCATACGACCATGTCACCCTGCTGTGAAGAACAAACAGATTACTTGACATTAAATAATGTTGGTAGTTCGAAAGTGAACTAGTAGTATGTTACAATAGAATGTATTAAAGGAGGAAAGACTTGCGAAAAAAAAGAAGGTTTGCAGTCCAGAAACTTCGTCGTTCGTATGGCTGAGGTTGTGTCTCTTTTTGTAACGTAATCCATTCAATGAGACATTAAGCATTGCTGCCATACGACCATGTCACCCTGCTGTGAAGAACAAACAGATTAGTTGACATTAAATAATGTAGGTAGCTCGAACCTGAACTAGTAGTATGCTACAATAGAAAGTATAAAAGGATGAAGGACTTACAAAAAAAAAGAAGTTTTGCAGTCCACAATCGTCGTCGTTCGTATGGCTGAAGTGGTGTCTCGTTTCGTACTGTAATACATTCGATGAGACATTAAGCATTGCTGCCATACGACCATGTCACCCTGCTGTGAAGAACAAACAGATTAGTTGACTTTAAATAATGTAGGTAGCTCGAACCTTAACTAGTAGTATGCTACAATAGAAAGTATAAAAGGATGAAGGACTTACAAAAAAAAAAGAAGTTTTGCAGTCCACAATCGTCGTCGCTCGTATGGCTGAGGTGGTGTCTCGTTTCGTACTTTAATCCATTCAATGAGACATTAAGCATTGCTGCCATACGACCATGTCACCCTGCTGTGAAGAACAAACAGATTAGTTGACATTAAATAATGTTGGTAGTTCGAACCTGAACTAGTAGTATGTTACAATAGAATGTATAAAAGGAGGAAAAGCTTATAAAAAAAAAAAAGTTTTGCAGTCTGGAATCTTCGTCGTTCGTATGGCTGAGGTGGTGTCTCGTTTCGTACCGTAATCCATTCAATGAGACATTAAGCATTGCTCCCATACGACCATGTCACCCTGCTGTGAAGAACAAACAGATTAGTTGACATTAAATAATGTAAGTAGTTCGAAACTGAACTAGCAGTATGTTACAATAGAATGTATAAAAGGAGGAAAGACTTACAAAAAAAAAGAAGTTTTGCAGTCCGGAATCTTCGTCGTTCGTATGGCTGAGGCGGTGTCTCGTCTCGTACCGTAATCCATTCAATGAGACATTAAGCATTGCTGCCATACGACCATGTCACCCTGCTGTGAAGAACAAACAGATTAGTTGACATTAAATAATGTTGGTAGTTCGAACCTGAACTAGTAGTATGTTACAATAGAATGTATAGAAGGAGGAAAAACTTACAAAAAGAAAAAAAATGTTTTGCAGTCCGGAATCTTCGTCGTTCGTATGGCTGAGGTGGTGTCTCGTTTCGTACCGTAATCCATTCAATGAGACATTAAGCATTGCTGCCATACGACCATGTCACCCTGCTGTGAAGAACAAACAGATTAGTTGACATTAAATAATGTTGGTAGTTCGAACCTGAACTAGTAGTATGTTACAATAGAATGTATAGAAGGGGGAAAAACTTACAAAAAAAAAAAAAAAGTTTTGCAGTCCGGAATCTTCGTCGTTCGTATGGCTGAGGTGGTGTCTCGTTTCGTACCGTAATCCATTCAATGAGACATTAAGCATTGCTCCCATACGACCATGTCACCCTGCTGAGAAGAACAAGCAGATTAGTTGACATTAAATAATGTAGGTAGTTCGAACCTGAACTAGTAGTATGTTACAATAGAATGTATAAAAGGAGGAAAGACTTACAAAAAAAAAACGAAGTTTTGCAGTGCGGAATCTTCGTCGTTCGTATGGCTGAGGTGGTGTCTCGTTTCGTACCGTAATTCATTCAATGAGACATTAAGCTTTGCTGCCATACGACCATGTCACCCTGCTGTGAAGAACAAACAGATTAGTTGACATTAAATTAGGTAGGTAGCTCGAACCTGAACTACTAGTATGCTACAATAGAAAGTATAAAAGAATGAAAGACTTACAAAAAAAAAAGAAGTTTTGCAGTCAGGAATCTTCGTCGTTCGTATGGCTGAGGTGGTGTCTCGTTTCGTACCGTAATCCATTCAATGAGACATTAAGCATTGCTGCCATACGACCTTGTCACCCTGCTGTGAAGAACAAACAGATTAGTTGACATTAAATTATGTAGGTAGTTCGAACCTGAACTAGTAGTATTTTACAATAGAATGTATAAAAGGAGGAAAGCCTTACAAAAAAAAGAAGTTTTGCAGTCCAGAATCTTCGTCGTTCGTATGGCTGAGGTGGTGTCTCGTTTCCTACCGTAATCCGTTCAATGAGACATTAAGCATTGCTGCCATACGACGATGTCACACTGCTGTGAAGAACAAACAGATTAGTTGACATTAAATAATGTAGGTAGTTCGAACCTGAACTAGTAGTATTTTACAATAGAATGTATGAAAGGAGGAAAGACTTACAAAAAAAAGAAGTTTTGCAGTCCAGAATCTTCGTCGTTCGTATGGCTGAGGTGGTATCTCGTTTCGTACCATAATCCATGCAATGAGACATTAAGCCTTCCTGCCATACGACCATGTCACCCTGCTGTGAAGAACAAACAGATTAACTGAATTTAAATAATGTTGGTAGCTCGAAACTGAACTAGTAGTATGCTACAATAGAAAGTATAAAAGGAGGTAGGACTCACAAAAAAAAAAAAAAAGTTTTGCAGTCCACAATCTTCGTCGTTCGTATGGCTGAGGTTGTGTCTCGTTTCGTACCGTAATCCATTCAATGAGACATTAAGCATTCCTGCCATACGACCATGTCACCCTGCTGTGAAGAACAAACAGATTACTTGACATTAAATAATGTTGGTAGTTCGAAAGTGAACTAGTAGTATGTTACAATAGAATGTATTAAAGGAGGAAAGACTTGCGAAAAAAAAGAAGGTTTGCAGTCCAGAAACTTCGTCGTTCGTATGGCTGAGGTTGTGTCTCTTTTTGTAACGTAATCCATTCAATGAGACATTAAGCATTGCTGCCATACGACCATGTCACCCTGCTGTGAAGAACAAACAGATTAGTTGACATTAAATAATGTAGGTAGCTCGAACCTGAACTAGTAGTATGCTACAATAGAAAGTATAAAAGGATGAAGGACTTACAAAAAAAAAGAAGTTTTGCAGTCCACAATCGTCGTCGTTCGTATGGCTGAAGTGGTGTCTCGTTTCGTACTGTAATACATTCGATGAGACATTAAGCATTGCTGCCATACGACCATGTCACCCTGCTGTGAAGAACAAACAGATTAGTTGACTTTAAATAATGTAGGTAGCTCGAATCTTAACTAGTAGTTTGCTACAATAGAAAGTATAAAAGGATGAAGGACTTACAAAAAAAAAAAAGTTTTGCAGTCCACAATCGTCGTCGCTCGTATGGCTGAGGTGGTGTCTCGTTTCGTACTTTAATCCATTCAATGAGACATTAAGCATTGCTGCCATACGACCATGTCACCCTGCTGTGAAGAACAAACAGATTAGTTGACATTAAATAATGTTGGTAGTTCGAACCTGAACTAGTAGTATGTTACAATAGAATGTATAAAAGGAGGAAAAGCTTATAAAAAAAAAAAAAGTTTTGCAGTCCGGAATCTTCGTCGTTCGTATGGCTGAGGAGGTGTCTCGTTTCGTACCGTAATCCATTCAATGAGACATTAAGCATTGCTCCCATACGACCATGTCACCCTGCTGTGAAGAACAAACAGATTAGTTGACATTAAATAATGTAGGTAGTTCGAACCTGAACTAGTAGTATTTTACAATAGAATGTATAAAAGGAGGAAAGACTTACAAAAAAAAAGAAGTTTTGCAGTCCGGAATCTTCGTCGTTCGTATGGCTGAGGTGGTGTCTCGTTTCGTACCGTAATCCATTCAATGAGACATTAAGCATTGCTGCCATACGACCATGTCACCCTGCTGTGAAGAACAAACAGATTAGTTGACATTAAATAATGTTGGTAGTTCGAACCTGAACTAGTAGTATGTTACAATAGAATGTATAGAAGGAGGAAAAACTTACAAAAAAAAAAAAAAGTTTTGCAGTCGGGAATCTTCGTCGTTCGTATGGCTGAGGTGGTGTCTCGTTTCGTACCGTAATCCATTCAATGAGACATTAAGCATTGCTGCCATACGACCATGTCACCCTGCTGTGAAGAACAAACAGATTAGTTGACATTAAATAATGTTGGTAGTTCGGACCTGAACTTGTAGTATGTTACAATAGAATGTATAGAAGGGGGAAAAACTTACAAAAAAAAAAAAAAGTTTTGCAGTCCGGAATCTTCGTCGTTCGTATGGCTGAGGTGGTGTCTCGTTTCGTACCGTAATCCATTCAATGAGACATTAAGCATTGCTCCCATACGACCATGTCACCCTGCTGAGAAGAACAAGCAGATTAGTTGACATTAAATAATGTAGGTAGTTCGAACCTGAACTACTAGTATGTTACAATAGAATGTATAAAAGGAGGAAAGACTTACAAAAAAAAAATGAAGTTTTGCGGTCCGGAATCTTCGTCGTTCGTATGGCTGAGGTGGTGTCTCGTTTCGTACCGTAATTCATTCAATGAGACATTAAGCTTTGCTGCCATACGACCATGTCACCCTGCTGTGAAGAACAAACAGATTAGTTGACATTAAATTAGGTAGGTAGCTCGAACCTGAACTACTAGTATGCTACAATAGAAAGTATAAAAGAATGAAGGACTTACAAAAAAAAAAGAAGTTTTGCAGTCCACCATCGTCGTCGTTCGTATGGCTGAAGTGGTGTCTCGTTTCGTACTGTAATCCATTCAATGAGACATTAAGCATTGCTGCCATACGACCATGTCACCCTGCTGTGAAGAACAAACAGATTAGTTGACATTAAATAATGTAGGTAGTTCGAACCTGAACTAGTAGTATGTTACAATAGAATGTATAAAAGGAGGAAAGACTTACAAAAAAAAAAGAAGTTTTGCAGTCAGGAATCTTCGTCGTTCGTATGGCTGAGGTGGTGTCTCGTTTCGTACCGTAATCCATTCAATGAGACATTAAGCATTGCTGCCATACGACCTTGTCACCCTGCTGTGAGGAACAAACAGATTAGTTGACATTAAATTATGTAGGTAGTTCGAACCTGAACTAGTAGTATTTTACAATAGAATGTATAAAAGGAGGAAAGACTTACAAAAAAAAGAAGTTTTGCAGTCCAGAATCTTCGTCGTTCGTATGGCTGAGGTGGTGTCTCGTTTCCTACCGTAATCCGTTCAATGAGACATTAAGCATTGCTGCCATACGACGATGTCACCCTGCTGTGAAGAACAAACAGATTAGTTGACATTAAATAATGTAGGTAATTCGAACCTGAACTAGTAGTATTTTACAATAGAATGTATGAAAGGAGGAAAGACTTACAAAAAAAAGAAGTTTTGCAGTCCAGAATCTTCGTCGTTCGTATGGCTGAGGTGGTATCTCGTTTCGTACCATAATCCATGCAATGAGACATTAAGCCTTCCTGCCATACGACCATGTCACCCTGCTGTGAAGAACAAACAGATTAACTGAATTTAAATAATGTAGGTAGCTCGAAACTGAACTAGTAGTATGCTACAATAGAAAGTATAAAAGGAGGTAGGACTCACAAAAAAAAAAAAAAGTTTTGCAGTCCACAATCTTCGTCGTTCGTATGGCTGAGGTTGTGTCTCGTTTCGTACCGTAATCCATTCAATGAGACATTAAGCATTCCTGCCATACGACCATGTCACCCTGCTGTGAAGAACAAACAGATTACTTGACATTAAATAATGTTGGTAGTTCGAAAGTGAACTAGTAGTATGTTACAATAGAATGTATTAAAGGAGGAAAGACTTGCGAAAAAAAAGAAGGTTTGCAGTCCAGAAACTTCGTCGTTCGTATGGCTGAGGTTGTGTCTCTTTTTGTAACGTAATCCATTCAATGAGACATTAAGCATTGCTGCCATACGACCATGTCACCCTGCTGTGAAGAACAAACAGATTAGTTGACATTAAATAATGTAGGTAGTTCGAACCTGAACTAGTAGTATGTTACAATAGAATGTATAAAAGGAGGAAAGACTTACAAAAAAAAAAGATGTTTTGCAGTCCGGAATCTTCGTCGTTCGTATGGCTGAGGTGGTGTCTCGTTTCGTACCGTAATCCATTCAATGAGACATTAAGCTTTGCTGCCATATGACCATGTCACCCTGCTGTGAAGAACAAACAGATTAGTTGACATTAAATAATGTAGGTAGCTCGAACCTGAACTAGTAGTATGCTACAATGGAAAGTATAAAAGGATGAAGGACTTACAAAAAAAAAGAAGTTTTGCAGTCCACTATCGTCGTCGTTCGTAAGGCTGAAGTGGTGTCTCGTTTCGTACTGTAATCCACTCAATGAGACATTAAGCATTGCTGCCATACGACGATGTCACCCTGCTGTGAAGAACAAACAGATTAGTTGACATTAAATAATGTTGGTAGTTCGAACCTGAACTAGTAGTATGTTACAATAGAATGTATAAAAGGAGGAAAGACTTACAAAAAAAAAAGAAGTTTTGCAATCCGGAATCTTCGTCGTTCGTATGGCTGAGGTGGTGTCTCGTTTCGTACCGTAATCCATTCAATGAGACATTAAGCTTTGCTGCCATACGACCTTGTCACCCTGCTGTGAAGAACAAACAGATTAGTTGACATTAAATTATGAAGGTAGTTCGAACCTGAACTAGTAGTATTTTACAATAGAATGTATAAAAGGAGGAAAGACTTACAAAAAAAAAAAGTTTTGCAGTCCAGAATCTTCGTCGTTCGTATGGCTGAGGTGGTGTCTCGTTTCCTACCGTAATCCATTCAATGAGACATTAAGCATTGCTCCCATACGACCATGTCACCCTGCTGTGAAGAACAAACAGATTAGTTGACATTAAATAATGTAGGTAGTTCGAACCTGAACTAGTAGTATGTTACAATAGAATGTATAAAAGGAGGAAAGACTTACAAAAGAAAAAGAAGTTTTGCAGTCCGGAATCTTCGTCGTTCGTATGGCTGAGGTGGTGTCTCGTTTCGTACCGTAATCCATTCAATGAGACATTAAGCATTGCTGCCATACGACCATGTCACCCTGCTGTGAAGAACAAACAGATTAGTTGACATTAAATAATGTAGGTAGCTCGAACCTGAGCTAGTAGTATGCTACAATAGAAAGTATAAAAGGATGAAGGACTTACAAAAAAAAAGAAGTTTTGCAGTCCACAATCGTCGTCGTTCGTATGGCTGAGGTGGTGTCTCGTTTCGTACTGTAATCCATTCAATGAGACATTAAGCATTGCTGCCATACGACGATGTCACCCTGCTGTGAAGAACAAACAGATTAGTTGACATTAAATAATGTAGGTAGTTCGAACCTGAACTAGTAGTATTTTACTATAGAATGTATAAAAGGAAGAAAGACTTACAAGAAAAAGAAGTTTTGCAGTCCAGAATCTTCGTCGTTCGTATGGCTGAGGTGGTGTCTCGTTTCGTACCGTAATCCATGCAATGAGACATTAAGCCTTCCTGCCATACGACGATGTCACCCTGCCGTGAAGAACAAACAGATTAACTGAATTTAAATAATGTAGGTAGCTCGAAACTGAACTAGTAGTATGCTACAATAGAAAGCATAAAAGGAGGTAGGACTTACAAAAAAAAAAGAAGTTTTGCAGTCCACAATCTTCGTCGTTCGTATGGCTGAGGTTGTGTCTCATTTTGTACCGTAATCCATTCAATGAGACATTAAGCATTGCTCCCATACGACCATGTCACAGTGCTGTGAAGAACAAACAGATTAGTTGACATTAAATAATGTAGGTAGTTCGAACCTGAACTAGTAGTATGTTACAATAGAATGTATAAAAGGAGGAAAGACTTACAAAAAAAAAGAAGTTTTGCAGTCCGGGATCTTCGTCGTTCGTATGGCTGAGGTGGTGTCTCGTTTCGTACCGTAATCCATTCAATGAGACATTAAGCTTTGCTGCCATACGACCATGTCACCATGCTGTGAAGAACAAACAGATTAGTTGACATTAAATAATGTAGGTAGCTCGAACCTGAACTAGTAGTACGCTACAGTAGAAAGTATAAAAGGATGAAGGACTTAAAAAAAAAAAGAAGTTTTGCAGTCCACAATCATCGTCGTTCGTATGGCTGGAGTGGTGTCTCGTTTCGTACTGTAATCCATTCAATGAGACATTAAGCATTGCTGCCATACGACGATGTCACCCTGCTGTGAAGAACAAACAGATTAGTTGACATTAAATTATGTAGGTAGTTCGAACATGAACTAGTAGTATTTTACAATAGAATGTATAAAAGGAGGAAAGACTTAAAAAAAAAGAAGTTTTGCAGTCCAGAAATTTCGTCGTTCGTATGGCTGAGGTGGTGTCTCGTTTCGTACCGTAATCCATTCAATGAGACATTAAGCATTGCTGCCATACGACCATATCACCCTGCTGTGAAGAACAAACAGATTAGTTGACATTAAATAATGTAGGTAGTTCGAATCTGAACTAGAAGAATGTTACAATAGAATGTATAAAAGGAGGAAAGACTTAGAAAAAAAAAGGAGTTTTGCAGTCCAGAATCTTCGTCGTTCGTATGGCAGAGATGGTGTCTCGTTTTGTACCGTAATCCATTCAATGAGACATTAAGCATTCCTGCCATACGACCATGTCACCCTGCTGTGAAGAACAAACAGATTAGTTGACTTTAAATAATGTAGGTAGCTCGAAACTGAACTAGTAGTATGCTACAATAGAAAGTATGAAAGGAGGTAGGACTTACGAAAAAAAAGAAGTTTTGCAGTCCAGAATCTTCTTCGTTCGTATGGCTGAGGTGGTGTCTCGTTTCGTACCGTAATCCATTCAATGAGACATTAAGCATTGCTGAAATACGACCATGTGACCCTGCTGTGAAGAACAAACAGATTAGTTGACATTAAATTATTTTGGTAGTTCGAACCTGAACTAGTAGTATTTTACAATAGAATGTATAAAAGGAGGAACGACTTACAAAAAAAAGAAGTTTTGCAGTCCAGAATCTTCGTCGTTCGTATGGCTGAGGTGGTGTCTCGTTTCCTACCGTAATCCATTCAATGAGACATTAAGCATTGCTCCCATACGACCATGTCACCCTGCTGTGAAGAACAAACAGATTAGTTGACATTAAATAATGTAGGTAGTTCGAACCTGAACTAGTAGTATGTTACAATAGAAAGTATAAAAGGAGGTAGAACTTACAAAAAAAAAAGAAGTTTTGCAGTCCACAATCTTCGTCGTTCGTATGGCTGAGGTTGTGTCTCGTTTCGTACCGTAATCCATTCAATGAGACATTAAGCATTCCTGCCATACGACCATGTCACCCTGCTGTGAAGAACAAACAGATTACTTGACATTAAATAATGTTGGTAGTTCGAAAGTGAACTAGTAGTATGTTACAATACAATGTGTAAAAGGAGGAAAGACTTGCGAAAAAAAAGAAGGTTTGCAGTCCAGAATCTTCGTCGTTTGTATGGCTGAGGTGGTGTCTCTTTTTGTAACGTAATCCATTCAATGAGACATTAAGCATTGCTGCCATACGACCATGTCACCCTGGTGTGAAGAACAAACAGATTATTTGACATTAAATTATGTAGGTAGCTCGAACCTGAACTAGAAGAATGTTACAATAGAATGTATAAAAGGAGGAAAGACTTACAAAAAAAAAGAAGTTTTGCAGTCCACAATCGTCGCCGTTCGTATGGCTGAAGTGGTGTCTCGTTTCGTACTGTAATCCATTCAATGAGACATTAAGCATTGCTGCCATACGACGATGTCACCCTGCTGTGAAGAACAAACAGATTAGTTGACATTAAATAATATAGGTAATTCGAATCTGAACTAGTAGTATGTTACAATAGAATGTATAAAAGGAGGAAAGACTTACAAAAAAAAAAGAAGTTTTGCAGTCCGGAATCTTCGTCGTTCGTATGGCTGAGGTGGTGTCTCGTTTCGTACCGTAATCCATTCAATGAGACATTAAGTTTTGCTGCCATACGACCATGTCACCTTGCTGTGAAGAACAAACAGATTAGTTGACATTAAATTATTTAGGTAGTTCGAACCTGAACTAGTAGTATTTTACAATAGAATGTATAAAAGGAGGAGAGACTTACAAAAAAAAGAAGTTTTGCAGTCCAGAATCTTCGTCGTTCGTATGGCTGAGGTGGTGTCTCGTTTCCTACCGTAATCCATTCAATGAGACATTAAGCATTGCTCCCATACGACCATGTCACCCTGCTGTGAAGAACAAACAGATTAGTTGACATTAAATAATGTAGGTAGTTCGAACCTGAACTAGTAGTATGTTACAATAGAATGTATAATAGGAGGAAAGACTTACAAAAAAAAAAAGAAGTTTTGCAGTCCGGAATCTTCGTCGTTCGTATGGCTGAGCTGGTGTCTCGTTTCGTACCGTAATCCATTCAATGAGACATTAAGCATTGCTGCCATACGACCATGTCACCCTGCTGTGAAGAACAAACCGATTAGTTGACATTAAATAATGTAGGTAGCTCGAACCTGAGCTAGTAGTATGCTACAATAGAAAGTATAAAAGGATGAAGGACTTACAAAAAAAAAGACGTTTTGCAGTCCACAATCGTCGTCGTTCGTATGGCTGAGGTGGTGTCTCGTTTCGTACCGTAATCCATTCAATGAGACATTAAGCCTTCCTGCCATACGACCATGTCACCCTGCTGTGAAGAACAAACAGATTAACTGAATTTAAATAATGTAGGTAGCTCGAAACTGAACTAGTAGTATGCTACAATAGAAAGTATAAAAGGAGGTAGAACTTACAAAAAAAAAGAAGTTTTGCAGTCCACAATCTTCGTCGTTCGTATGGCTGAGGTTGTGTCTCGTTTCGTACCGTAATCCATTCAATGAGACATTAAGCATTCCTGCCATACGACCATGTCACCCTGCTGTGAAGAACAAACAGATTAGTTGAATTTAAATAATGTAGGTAGCTCGAACCTGAACTAGTAGTATGCTACAATAGAAAGTATGAAAGAAGGTAGGACTTACGAAAAAAAAGAAGTTTTGCAGTCCAGAATCTTCTTCGTTCGTATGGCTGAGGTGGTGTCTCGTTTCGTACCGTAATCCTTTCAATGAGACATTAAGCATTGCTGCCATACGACCATGTCACCCTGCTGTGAAGAACAAACAGATTAGTTGACATTAAATAATGTAGGTAGCTCGAACCTGAACTAGTAGTATTTTACAATAGAATGTATAAAAGGAGGAAAGACTTACAAAAAAAAGAAGTTTTGCAGTCCAGAATCTTCGTCGTTCGTATGGCTGATGTGGTGTCTCGTTTCGTACCGTAATCCATTCAATGAGACATTAAGCATTGCTCCCATACGACCATGTCACCCTGCTGTGAAGAACAAACAGATTAGTTGACATTAAATAATGTAGGTAGTTCGAACCTGAACTAGTAGTTTGTTACAATAGAATGTATAAAAGGAGGAAAGACTTACAAAAAAAAAAGAAGTTTTGCAGTCCGGGATCTTCGTCGTTCGTATGGCTGAGGTGGTGTCTCGTTTCGAACCGTAATCCATTCAATGAGACATTAAGCATTGCTGCCACACGACCATGTCACCCTGCTGTGAAGAACAAACAGATTAGTTGACATTAAATAATGTTGGTAGTTCGAACCTGAACTAGTAGTATGTTACAATAGAATGTATAGAAGGAGGAAAAACTTACAAAAAAAAAAAAAAGTTTTGCAGTCCAGAATCTTCGTCGTTCGTATGGCTGAGGTGGTGTCTCGTTTCGTACCGTAATCCATTCAATGAGACATTAAGCATTGCTGCCATACGACGATGTCACCCTGCTGTGAAGAACAAACAGATTAGTTGACATTAAATTATGTAGGTAGTTCGAACCTGAACTAGTAGTATTTTACATAGAATGTATAAAAGGAGGAAAGACTTACAAAAAAAAGAAGTTTTGCAGTCCAGAATTTTCGTCGTTCGTATGGCTGAGGTGATGTCTCGTTTCGTACCATAATCCATTCAATGAGACATTAAGCATTGCTGCCATACGACCATATCACCCTGCTGAGAAGAACAAACAGATTAGTTGACATTAAATAATGTAGGTAGTTCGAACCTGAACTAGAAGAATGTTACAATAGAATGTATAAAAGGTGGAAAGACTTACAAAAAAAAAAAGGAGTTTTGCAGTCCAGAATCTTCGTCGTTCGTATGGCAGAGATGGTGTCTCGTTTTGTACCGTAATCCATTCAATGAGACATTAAGCATTGCTGCCATACGACCATGTCACCCTGCTGTGAAGAACAAACAGATTAGTTGACATTAAATAATGTAGGTAGCTCGAACCTAAACTAGTAGTATGCTACAATAGAAAGTATAAAAGGATAAAGGACTTACAAAAAAAAGAAGTTTTGCAGTCCAGAATTTTCGTCGTTCGTATGGCTGAGGTGGTGTCTCGTTTCGTACCGTAATCCATTCAATGAGACATTAAGCATTGCTGCCATACGACCATGTCACCCTGCTGTGAAAAACAAACAGATTATTTGACATTAAATAATGTTGGTAGTTCGAACCTGAACTAGTAGTATGTTACAATAGAATGTATAAAAGGAGGAAAGACTTACATAAAAAAAAGAAGTTTTGCAGTCCGGAATCTTCGTCGTTCGTATGGCTGAGGTGGTGTCTCGTTTCGTACCGTAATCCATTCAATGAGGCATTAAGCATTGCTGCCATACGACCATGTCACCCTGCTGTGAAGAACAAACAGATTAGTTGACATTAAATAATGTAGGTAGCTCGAACCCGAGCTAGTAGTATGCTACAATAGTAAGTATAAAAGGATGAAGGACATACAAAAAAAAAGAAGTTTTGCAGTCCACAATCGTCGTCGTTCGTATGGCTGAAGTGGTGTCTCGTTTCGTACTGTAATCCATTCAATGAGACATTAAGCATTGGTTCCATATGACGATGTCACCCTGCTGTGAAGAACAAACAGATTAGTTGACATTAAATAATGTAGGTAGTTCGAACCTGAACTAGTAGTATGTTACAATAGAATGTATAAAAGGAGGAAAGACTTACAAAAAAAAAAGAAGTTTTGCAGTCCGGAATCTTCATTGTTCGTATGGCTGAGGTGGTGTCTCGTTTCGTACCGTAATCCATTCAATGAGACATTAAGCTTTGCTGCCATACGACCTTGTCACCCTGCTGTGAAGAGCAAACAGATTAGTTGACATTAAATTATGTAAGTTGTTCGAACCTGAACTAGTAGTATTTTACAATAGAATGTATAAAAGGAGGAAAGACTTACAAAAAAAAGAAGTTTTGCAGTCCAGAATCTTCGTCGTTCGTATGGCTGAGGTGGTGTCTCGTTTCCTACCGTAATCCATTCAATGAGACATTAAGCATTGCTCCCATACGACCATGTCACCCTGCTGTGAAGAACAAACAGATTAGTTGAATTGAAATAATGTAGGTAGTTCGAACCTGAACTAGTAGTATGCTACAATAGAAAGTATGAAAGGAGGTAGGACTTACGAAAAAAAAGAAGTTTTGCAGTCCAGAATCTTCTTCGTTCGTATGGCTGAGGTGGTGTCTCGTTTCGTACTGTAATCCATTCAATGAGACATTAAGCATTGCTGCCATACGACCATGTCACCCTGCTGTGAAGAACAAACAGATTAGTTGACATTAAATAATGTTGGTAGTTCGAACCTGAACTAGTAGTATATTACAATAGAATGTATAAAAGGAGAAAAAGCTTATAAAAAAAAAAAAAAAGTTTTGCAGTCTGTAATCTTCGTCGTTCGTATGGCTGAGGTGGTGTCTCGTTTCGTACAGTAATCCATTCAATGAGACATTAAGCATTGTTGCCATACGACGAAGTCACCCTGCTGTGAAGAACAAACAGATTAGTTGACATTAAATAATGTAGGTAATTCGAACCTGAACTAGTAGTATGTTACAATAGAATGTATAAAAGGAGGAAAGACTTACAAAAAAAAAGAAGTTTTGCAGTCCGGAATCTTCGTCGTTCGTATGGCTGAGGTGGTGTCTCGTTTCGTACGGTAATCCATTCAATGAGACATTAAGCATTGCTGCCATACGACCATGTCACCCTGCTGTGAAGAACAAACAGATTAGTTGACATTAAATAATGTTGGTAGTTCGAACCTGAACTAGTAGTATGTTACAATAGAATGTATAGAAGGAGGAAAAACTTACAAAAAAAAAAAAAAGTTTTGCAGTCCGGAATCTTCGTCGTTCGTATGGCTGAGTTGGTGTCTCGTTTCGTACCATAATCCATTCAATGAGACATTAAGCATTGCTGCCATACGACCATGTCACCCTGCTGTGAAGAACAAACAGATTATTTGACATTAAATAATGTAGGTAGCTCGAACCTGAACTAGTAGTATGCTACAATAGAAAGTATAAAAGGATGGAGGACTTACAAAAAAAAAAGAAGTTTTTCCGTCCACAATCGTCGTCGTTCGTATGGCTGAAGTGGTGTCTCGTTTCGTACTGTAATCCATTCAATGAGACATTAAGCATTGCTGCCATACGACGATGTCACCCTGCTGTGAAGAACAAACAGATTAGTTGACATTAAATTATGTAGGTAGTTCGAACCTGAACTAGTAGTATTTCACAATAGAATGAATAAAAGGAGGAAAGACTTACAAAAAAAAAAGAAGTTTTGCAGTCCAGAATTTTCGTCGTTCGTATGGCTGAGGTGGTGTCTCGTTTCGTACCGTACGTAATCCATTCAATGAGACATTAAGCATTGCTGCCATACGACCATATCACCCTGCTGTGAAGAACAAACAGATTAGTTGACATTAAATAATGTAGGTAGTTCGAACCTGAACTAGAAGAATGTTACAATAGAATGTATAAAAGGAGGAAAGACTTACAAAAAAAAAGGAGTTTTGCAGTCCAGAATCTTCGTCGTTCGTATTGCAGAGATGGTGTCTCGTTTTGTACCATAATCCATTCAATGAGACATTAAGCATTCCTGCCATACGACCATGTCACCCTGCTGTGAAGAACAAACAGATTAGTTGAATTTAAATAATGTAGGTAGCTCGAAACTGAACTAGTAGTATGCTACTATAGAAAGTATGAAAGGAGGTAGGACTTACGAAAAAAAAGAAGTTTTGCAGTCCAGAATCTTCTTCGTTAGTATGGCTGACGTGGTGTCTCGTTTCGTACCGTAATCCATTCAATGAGACATTAAGCATTGCTGCCATACGACCATGTCACCCTGCTGTGAAGAACAAACAGATTAGTTGACATTAAATAATGTTGGTAGTTCGAACCTGAACTAGTAGTATGTTACAATAGAATGTATAAAAGGAGGAAAAGCTTATAAAAAAAAAAAAAGTTTTGCAGTCCGGAATCTTCGTCGTTCGTATGGCTGAGGTGGTGTCTCGTTTCATACCGTAATCCATTCAATGAGACATTAAGCATTGCCCCCATACGACCATGTCACCCTGCTGTGAAGAACAAGCAGATTAGTTGACATTAAATAATGTAGGTAGTTCGAACCTGAACTAGAAGAATGTTACAATAGAATGTATAAAAGGAGGAAAGACTTACAAAAAAAAAAGAAGTTTTGCAGTCCGGAATCTTCGTCGTTCGTATGGCTGAGGTGGTGTCTCGTTTCGTACCGTAATCCATTCAATGAGACATTAAGCTTTGCTGCCATACGACCATGTCACCCTGCTGGGAAGAACAAACAGATTAGTTGACATTAAATAATGTAGGTAGCTCGAACCTGAACTAGAAGTATGCTACAATAGAAAGTATAAAAGGAAGAAGGACTTACAAAAAAAAAGAAGTTTTGCAGTCCACAATCGTCGTCGTTCGTATGGCTGAAGTGGTGTCTCGTATCGTACTGTAATACATTCAATGAGACATTAAGCATTGCTGCCATACGACGATGTCAACCTGCTGTGAAGAACAAACAGATTAGTTGACATTAAATAATGTAGGTAGTTCGATCCTGAACTAGTAGTATGTTACAATAGAATGTATAAAAGGAGGAAAGACTTACAAAAAAAAAAAGAAGTTTTGCAGTCCGGAATCTTCGTCGTTCGTATGGCTGAGTTGGTGTCTCGTTTCGTACCGTAATCCGTTCAATGAGACATTAAGCTTTGCTGCCATACGACCATGTCACCCTGCTGTAAAGAACAAACAGATTAGTTGACATTAAATAATGTAGGTAGTTCGAACCTGAACTAGTAGTATGTTACAATAAGATGTATAAAAGGAGGAAAGACTTACAAAAAAAAAAGAAGTTTTGCAGTCCGGAATCTTCGTCGTTCGTATGGCTGAGGTGGTGTCTCGTTTCGTACCGTAATCCATTCAATGAGACATTAAGCATTGCTGCCATACAACCATGTCACCCTGCTGTGAAGAACAAACAGATTAGTTGACATTAAATAATGTAGGTAGCTCGAACCTGAGCTAGTAGTATGCTACAATAGAAAGTATAAAAGGATGAAGGACTTACAAAAAAAAAGAAGTTTTGCAGTCCACAATCGTCGTCGTTCGTATGGCTGAGGTGGTGTCTCGTTTCGTACTGTAATCCATTCAATGAGACATTAAGTATTGCTCCCATACGACCATGTCACCCTGCTGTGAAGAACAAACAGATTAGTTGACATTAAATAATGTAGGTAGTTCGAACCTGAACTAGTAGTATTTTACAATAGAATGTATAAAAGGAGGAAAGACTTACAAAAAAAAGAAGTTTTGCAGTCCAGAATCTTCGTCGTTCGTATGGCTGAGGTGGTGTCTCGTTTCGTACCGTAATCCATGCAATGAGACATTAAGCCTTCCTGCCATACGACCATGTCACCCTGCTGTGAAGAACAAACAGATTAACTGAATTTAAATAATGTAGGTAGCTCGAAACTGAACTAGTAGTATGCTACAATAGAAAGTATAAAAGGATGAAGGACTTACAAAAAAAAAGAAGTTTTGCAGTCCACAATCGTCATCGTTCGTATGGCTGAAGTGGTGTCTCGTTTCGTACTGTAATACATTCAATGAGACATTAAGCATTGCTGCCATACGACCATGTCACCCTGCTGTGAAGAACAAACAGATTAGTTGACTTTAAATAATGTAGGTAGCTCGAACCTTAACTAGTAGTATGCTACAATGGAAAGTATAAAAGGATGAAGGACTTACAAAAAAAAAACAAGTTTTGCAGTCCACGATCGTCGTCGCTTGTATGGCTGAGGTGGTGTCTCGTTTCGTACTTTAATCCATTCAATGAGACATTAAGCATTGCTGCCATACGACCATATCACCCTGCTATGAAGAACAAACAGATTAGTTGACATTAAATAATGTAGGTAGTTCGAACCTGAACTAGAAGAATGTTACAATAGAATGTATAAAAGGAGGAAAGACTTACAAAAAAAAAAGAAGTTTTGCAGTCCGGAATCTTCGTCGTTCGTATGGCTGAGGTGGTGTCTTGTTTCGTACCGTAATCCATTCAATGAGACATTAAGCATTGCTGCCATACGACCATGTCACCCTGCTGTGAAGAACAAACAGATTAATTGACAATAAATAATGTAGGTAGTTCGAACCTGAACTAGTAGTATGTTACAATAGGATGTATAAAAGGAGGAAAGACTTACAAAAAAAAAAGAAGTTTTGCAGTCCGGAATCTTCGTCGTTCGTATGGCTGAGGTGGTGTCTCGTTTCGTACCGTAATCCATTCAATGAGACATTAAGCATTGCTGCCATACAACCATGTCACCCTGCTGTGAAGAACAAACAGTTTAGTTGACATTAAATACTGTAGGTAGCTCGAACCTGAGCTAGTAGTATGCTACAATAGAAAGTATAAAAGGATGAAGGACTTACAAAAAATGAAGTTTTGCAGTCCGGAATCTTCGTCGTTCGTATGGCTGAGGTGGTGTCTCGTTTCGTACCGTAATCCATTCAATGAGACATTATGCATTGCTGCCATACGACCATGTCACCCTGCTGTGAAGAACAAACAGATTAGTTGACATTAAATAATGTTGGTAGTTCAAACCTGACTAGTAGTATGTTACAATAGAATGTATAGAAGGAGGAAAGACTTACAAAAAAAAAGGAGTTTTGCAGTCCAGAATCTTCGTCGTTCGTATGGCAGAGATGGTGTCTCGTTTTGTACCGTAATCCATTCAATGAGACATTAAGCATTCCTGCCATACGACCATGTCACCCTGCTGTGAAGAACAAACAGATTAGTTGAATTTAAATAATGTAGGTAGCTCGAAACTGAACTAGTAGTATGCTAGTATAGAAAGTATGAAAGGAGGTAGGACTTACGAAAAAAAAGAAGTTTTGCAGTCCAGAATCTTCTTCGTTAGTATGGCTGAGGTGGTGTCTCGTTTCGTACCGTAATCCATTCAATGAGACATTAAGCATTGCTGCCATACGACCATGTCACCCTGCTGTGAAGAACAAACAGATTAGTTGACATTAAATAATGTTGGTAGTTCGAACCTGAACTAGTAGTATGTTACAATAGGATGTATAAAAGGAGGAAAGACTTACAAAAAAAAAAGAAGTTTTGCAGTCCGGAATCTTCGTCGTTCGTATGGCTGAGGTGGTGTCTCGTTTCGTACCGTAATCCATGCAATGAGACATTAAGCATTGCTCCCATACGACCATGTCAAACTGCTGTGAAGAACAAACAGATTAGTTGCCATTAAATAATGTTGGTAGTTCGAACCTGAACTAGTAGTATGTTACAATAGAATGTATAGAAGGAGGAAAAACTTACAAAAAAAAAAAAAAGATTTGCAGTCCGGAATCTTCGTCGTTCGTATGGCTGAGGTGGTGTCTCGTTTCATACCGTAATCCATTCAATGAGACATTAAGCATTGCCCCCATACGACCATGTCACCCTGCTGTGAAGAACAAGCAGATTAGTTGACATTAAATAATGTAGGTAGTTCGAACCTGAACTAGTAGTATGTTACAATAGAATGTATAAAAGGAGGAAAGACTTACAAAAAAAAAAGAAGTTTTGCAGTCCGGAATCTTCGTCGTTCGTATGGCTGAGGTGGTGTCTCGTTTCGTACCGTAATCCATTCAATGAGACATTAAGCTTTGCTGCCATACGACCATGTCACCCTGCTGTGAAGAACAAACAGATTAGTTGAAATTAAATAATGTAGGTAGCTCGAACCTGAACTAGAAGTATGCTACAATAGAAAGTATAAAAGGATGAAGGACTTACAAAAAAAAAGAAGTTTTGCAGTCCACAATCGTCGTCGTTCGTATGGCTGAAGTGGTGTCTCGTTTCGTACTGTAATACATTCAATGAGACATTAAGCATTGCTGCCATACGACGATGTCAACCTGCTGTGAAGAACAAACAGATTAGTTGACATTAAATATTGTAGGTAGTTCGATCCTGAACTAGTAGTATATTACAATAGAATGTATAAAAGGAGGAAAGACTTACAAAAAAAAGAAGTTTTGCAGTCCAGAATCTTCGTCGTTCGTATGGCTGAGGTGGTGTCTCGTTTCCTACCGTAATCCATTCAATGAGACATTAAGCATTGCTCCCATACGACCATGTCACCCTGCTGTGAATTACAAACAGATTAGTTGACATTAAATAATGTAGGTAGTTCGAACCTGAACTAGTAGTATGTTACAATAGGATGTATTAAAGGAGGAAAGACTTACAAAAAAAAAAAGAAGTTTTGCAGTCCGGAATCTTCGTCGTTCGTATGGCTGAGGTGGTGTCTCGTTTCGTACCGTAATCCATTCAATGAGACATTAAGCATTGCTGCCATACGACCATGTCACCCTGCTGTGAAGAACAAACAGATTAGTTGACATTAAATAATGTAGGTAGCTCGAACCTGAGCTAGCAGTATGCTACAATAGAAAGTATAAAAGGATGAAGGACTTACAAAAAAAAAGAAGTTTTGCAGTCCACAATCGTCGTCGTTCGTATGGCTGAGGTGGTGTCTCGTTTCGTACTGTAATCCATTCAATGAGACATTAAGTATTGCTCCCATACGACCATGTCACCCTGCTGTGAAGAACAAACAGATTAGTTGACATTAAATAATGTAGGTAGTTCGAACCTGAACTAGTAGTATTTTACAATAGAATGTATAATAGGAGGAAAGACTTACAAAAAAAGAAGTTTTGCAGTCCAGAATCTTCGTCGTACGTATGGCTGAGGTGGTGTCTCGTTTCTTACCGTAATCCATGCAATGAGACATTAAGCCTTCCTGCCATACGACCATGTCACCCTGCTGTGAAGGACAAACAGATTAACTGACTTTAAATAATGTAGGTAGCTCGAAACTGAACTAGTAGTATGCTACAATAGAAAGTATAAAAGGATGAAGGACTTAAAAAAAAAAAAGAAGTTTTGCAGTCCACAATCGTCGTCGTTCGTATGGCTGAAGTGGTGTCTCGTTTCGTACTGTAATACATTCAACGAGACATTAAGCATTCCTGCCATACGACCATGTCACCCTGCTGTGAAGATCAAACAGATTAGTTGACTTTAAATAATGTAGGTAGCTCGAACCTTAACTAGTAGTATGCTACAATGGAAAGTATAAAAGGATGAAGGACTTACAAAAAAAAAAACAAGTTTTGCAGTCCACGATCGTCGTCGCTCGTATGGCTGAGGTGGTGTCACGTTTCGTACTTTAATCCATTCAATGAGACATTAAGCATTGCTGCCATACGACCATATCACCCTGCTATGAAGAACAAACAGATTAGTTGACATTAAATAATGTAGGTAGTTCGAACCTGAACTAGAAGAATGTTACAGTAGAATGTATAAAAGGAGGAAAGACTTAGAAAAAAAAAAGAAGTTTTGCAGTCCGGAATCTTCGTCGTTCGTATAGCTGAGATGGTGTCTCGTTTCGTACCGTAATCCATTCAATGAGACATTAAGCATTGCTGCCATACGACCATGTCACCCTGCTGTGAAGATTAAACAGATTAGTTGACATTAAATAATGTAGGTAGTTCGAACCTGAACTAGTAGTATGTTACAATAGGATGTATTAAAGGAGGAAAGACTTACAAAAAAAAAAAGAAGTTTTGCAGTCCGGAATCTTCGTCGTTCGTATGGCTGAGGTGGTGTCTCGTTTCGTACCGTAATCCATTCAATGAGACATTAAGCATTGCTGCCATACGACCATGTCACCCTGCTGTGAAGAACAAACAGATTAGTTGACATTAAATAATGTAGGTAGCTCGAACCTGAGCTAGTAGTATGCTACAATAGAAAGTATAAAAGGATGAAGGACTTACAAAAAAAAAAGAAGTTTTGCAGTCCACAATCGTCGTCGTTCGTATGGCTGAGGTGGTGTCTCGTTTCGTACTGTAATCCATTCAATGAGACATTAAGTATTGCTCCCATACGACCATGTCACCCTGCTGTGAAGAACAAACAGATTAGTTGACATTAAATAATGTAGGTAGTTCGAACCTGAACTAGTAGTATTTTACAATAGAATGTATAAAAGGAGGAAAGACTTACAAAAAAAGAAGTTTTGCAGTCCAGAATCTTCGTCGTTCGTATGGCTGAGGTGGTGTCTCGTTTCTTACCGTAATCCATGCAATGAGACATTAAGCCTTCCTGCCATACGACCATGTCACCCTGCTGTGAAGGACAAACAGATTAACTGAATTTAAATAATGTAGGTAGCTCGAAACTGAACTAGTAGTATGCTACAATAGAAAGTATAAAAGGATGAAGGACTTACAAAAAAAAAGAAGTTTTGCAGTCCACAATCGTCGTCATTCGTATGGCTGAAGTGGTGTCTCGTTTCGTACTGTAATACATTCAACGAGACATTAAGCATTCCTGCCATACGACCATGTCACCCTGCTGTGAAGATCAAACAGATTAGTTGACTTTAAATAATGTAGGTAGCTCGAACCTTAACTAGTAGTATGCTACAATGGAAAGTATAAAAGGATGGAGGACTTACAAAAAAAAAAACAAGTTTTGCAGTCCACGATCGTCGTCGCTCGTATGGCTGAGGTGGTGTCACGTTTCGTACTTTAATCCATTCAATGAGACATTAAGCATTGCTGCCATACGACCATATCACCCTGCTATGAAGAACAAACAGATTAGTTGACATTAAATAATGTAGGTAGTTCGAACCTGAACTAGAAGAATGTTACAATAGAATGTATAAAAGGAGGAAAGACTTAGAAAAAAAAAAGAAGTTTTGCAGTCCGGAATCTTCCTCGTTCGTATGGCTGAGGTGGTGTCTCGTTTCGTACCGTAATCCATTCAATGAGACATTAAGCATTGCTGCCATACAACCATGTCACCCTGCTGTGAAGAACAAACAGATTAGTTGACATTAAATAATGTAGGTAGCTCGAACCTGAGCTAGTAGTATGCTACAATAGAAAGTATAAAAGGATGAAGGACTTACAAAAAAAAAGATGTTTTGCAGTCCACAATCGTCGTCGTTCGTATGGCTGAGGTGGTGTCTCGTTTCGTACTGTAATCCATTCAATGAGACATTAAGTATTGCTCCCATACGACCATGTCACCCTGCTGTGAAGAACAAACAGATTAGTTGACATTAAATAATGTAGGTATTTCGAACCTGAACTAGTAGTATTTTACAATAGAATTTATAAAAGGAGGAAAGACTTACAAAAAAAAGAAGTTTTGCAGTCCACAATCTTCGTCGTTCGTATGGCTGAGGTGGTGTCTCGTTTCGTACCGTAATCCATGCAATGAGACATTAAGCCTTCCTGCCATACGACCATGTCACCCTGCTGTGAAGAACAAACAGATTAACTGAATTTAAATAATGTAGGTAGCTCGAAACTGAACTAGTAGTATGCTACAATAGAAAGTATAAAAGGATGAAGGACTTACAAAAAAAAAGAAGTTTTGCAGTCCACAATCGTCGTCGTTCATATGGCTGAAGTGGTGTCTCGTTTCGTACTGTAATACATTCAATGAGACATTAAGCATTGCTGCCATACGACCATGTCACCCTGCTGTGAAGAACAAACAGATTAGTTGACATTAAATAATGTAGGTAGTTCGAACCTGAATTAGAAGAATGTTACAATAGAATGTATAAAAGGAGGAAAGACTTGCGAAAAAAAAGAAGGTTTGCAGTCCAGAATCTTCGTCGTTCGTATGGCTGAGGTGGTGTCTCTTTTTGTAACGTAATCCATTCAATGAGACATTAAGCATTGCTGCCATACGACCATGTCAGCCTGCTGTGAAGAACAGACATATTAGTTGAATTTAAATAATGTAGGTAGCTCGAACCTGAACTAGTAGTATGCTACAATAGAAAGTATGAAAGGAGGTAGGACTTACGAAAAAAAAGAAGTTTTGCAGTCCAGAACCTTCTTCGTTCGTATGGCTGAGGTGGTGTCTCGTTTCGTACCGTAATCCATTCAATGAGACATTAAGCATTGCTGCCATACGACCATGTCACCCTGCTGTGAAGAACAAACAGATTAGTTGACATTAAATAATGTTGGTAGTTCGAACCTGAACTAGTAGTATGTTACAATAGAATGTATTAAGGAGGAAAAGCTTATAAAAAAAAAAAGTTTTGCAGTCTGGAATCTTCGTCGTTCGTATGGCTGAGGTGGTGTCTCGTTTCGTACCGTAATCCATTCAATGAGACATTAAGCATTGCTCCCATACGACCATGTTACCCTGCTGTGAAGAACAAACAGATTAGTTGACATTAAATAATGTAGGTAGTTCGAAACTGAACTAGTAGTATGTTACAATAGAATGTATAAAAGGAGGAAAGACTTACAAAAAAAAAAGAAGTTTTGCAGTCCGGAATCTTCGTCGTTCGTATGGCTGAGGTGGTGTCTCGTTTCGTACCGTAATCCATTCAATGAGACATTAAGCATTGCTGCCATACGACCATGTCATCCTTCTGTGAAGAACAAAAAGATTAGTTGACATTAAATAATGTTGGTAGTTCGAACCTGAACTAGTAGTATGTTACAATAGAACGTATAGAAGGAAGAAAAACTTACAAAAAAAAAAAAAGTTTTGCAGTCCGGAATCTTCGTCGTTCGTATGGCTGAGGTGGTGTCTCGTTTCGTTTTGTAATCCATTCAATGAGACATTAAGCATTGCTCCCATACGACCATGTCACAGTGCTGTGAAGAACAAACAGATTAGTTGACATTAAATAATGTAGGTAGTTCGAACCTGAACTAGTAGTATGTTACAATAGAATGTATAGAAGGAGGAAAACTTACAAAAAAGAAAAATGTTTTGCAGTCCGGAATCTTCGTCGTTCGTATGGCTGAGGTGGTGTCTCGTTTCGTACCGTAATCCATTCAATGAGACATTAAGCATTGCTCCCATACGACCATGTCACAGTGCTGTGAAGAACAAACAGATTAGTTGACATTAAATAATGTAGGTAGTTCGAACCTGAACTAGTAGTATGTTACAATAGAATGTATAAAAGGAGGAAAGACTTACAAAAAAAAGATGTTTTGCAGTCCGGGATCTTCGTCGTTCGTATGGCTGAGGTGGTGTCTCGTTTCGTACCATAATCCATTCAATGAGACATTAAGCATTGCTGCCATACGACCATGTTACGCTGCTGTGAAGAACAAACAGATTAGTTGACATTAAATAATGTAGGTAGTTCGAACCTGAACTAGTAGTATGTTACAATAGAATGTATAAAAGGAGGAAAGACTTACAAAAAAAAAAGAAGTTTTGCAGTCCGGAATCTTCGTCGTTCGTATGGCTGAGGTGGTGTCTCGTTTCGTACCGTAATCCATTCAATGAGACATTAAGCATTGCTGCCATACGACCATGTCATCCTTCTGTGAAGAACAAACAGATTAGTTGACATTAAATAATGTAGGTAGCTCGAACCTGAACTAGTAGTATGCTACAATAGAAAGTATGAAAGGAGGTAGGACTTACGAAAAAAAAGAAGTTTTGCAGTCCAGAATCTTCTTCGTTCGTATGGCTGAGGTGGTGTCTCGTTTCGTACCGTAATCCATTCAATGAGACATTAAGCATTGCTCCCATACGACCATGTTACGCTGCTGTGAAGAACAAACAGATTAGTTGACATTAAATAATGTAGGTAGTTCGAACCTGAACTAGTAGTATGTTACAATAGAATGTATAAAAGGAGGAAAGACTTACAAAAAAAAAAGAAGTTTTGCAGTCCGGAATCTTCGTCGTTCGTATGGCTGAGGTCGTGTCTCGTTTCGTACCGTAATCCATTCAATGAGACATTAAGCATTGCTGCCATACGACCATGTCACCCTCCTGTGAAGAACAAACAGATTAGTTGACATTAAATAATGTAGGTAGCCCGAACCTGAGCTAGTAGTATGCTACAATAGAAAGTATAAAAGGAGGTAGGACTTACAAAAAAAAAGAAGTTTTGCAGTCCACAATCTTCGTCGTTCGTATGGCTGAGGTTGTGTCTCGTTTCGTACCGTAATCCATTCAATGAGACATTAAGCATTCCTGCCATACGACCATGACACCCTGCTGTGAAGAACAAACAGATTACTTGACATTAAATAATGTTGGTAGTTCAAAAGTGAACTAGTAGTATGTTACAATAGAATGTATGAAAGGAGGAAAGACTTGCGAAAAAAAAGAAGGTTTGCAGTCCAGAATCTTCGTCGTTCGTATGGCTGAGGTGGTGTCTCTTTTTGTAACGTAATCCATTCAATGAGACATTAAGCATCGCTGCCATACGACCATGTCACCCTGCTGTGAAGAACAGATCAGTTGACATTAAATAATGTAGGTAGCTCGAACCTGAACTAGTAGTATGCTACAATAGAAAGTATAAAAGGATGAAGGGCTTACAAAAAAAAAGAAGTTTTGCAGTCCACAATCGTCGTCGTTCGTATGGCTGAAGTGGTGTCTCGTTTCGTACTGTAATACATTCAATGAGACATTAAGCATTGCTGCCATACGACCATGTCACCCTGCTGTGAAGAACCAACAGATTAGTTGACTTTAAATAATGTAGGTAGTTCGAACCTGAACTAGAAGAATGTTACAATAGAATGTATAAAAGTAGGAAAGACTTACAAAAAAAAAGAAGTTTTGCAGTCCAGAATCTTCGTCGTTCGTATGGCAGAGGTGGTGTCTCGTTTCGTACCGTAATCCATTCAATGAGACATTAAGCATTCCTTCCATACGACCATGTCACCCTGCTGTGAAGAACAAGCAGATTAGTTGAATTTAAATAATGTAGGTAGCTCGAAACTGAACTAGTAGTATGCTACTATAGAAAGTATGAAAGGAGGTAGGACTTACGAAAAAAAAGAATTTTTGCAGTCCAGAATCTTCTTCGTTAGTATGGCTGAGGTGGTGTCTCGTTTCGTACCGTAATCCATTCAATGAGACATTAAGCATTGCTGCCATACGACCATGTCACCCTGCTGTGAAGAACAAACAGATTAGTTGACATTAAATAATGTTGGTAGTTCGAACCTGAACTAGTAGTATGTTACAATAGAATGTATAAAAGGAGGAAAAGCTTATAAAAAAAAAAAAAAGTTTTGCAGTCCGGAATCTTCGTCGTTCGTATGGCTGAGGTGGTGTCTCGTTTCGTACCGTAATCCATGCAATGAGACATTAAGCATTGCTCCCATACGACCATGTCACCCTGCTGTGAAGAACAAACAGATTAGTTGCCATTAAATAATGTTGGTAGTTCGAACCTGAAGTAGTAGTATGTTACAATAGAATGTATAGAAGGAGGAAAAACTTACAAAAAAAAAAAAAAGTTTTGCAGTCCGGAATCTTCGTCGTTCGTATGGCTGAGGTGGTGTCTCGTTTCATACCGTAATCCATTCAATGAGACATTAAGCATTGCCCCCATACGACCATGTCACCCTGCTGTGAAGAACAAGCAGATTAGTTGACATTAAATAATGTAGGTAGTTCGAACCTGAACTAGTAGTATGTTACAATAGAATGTATAAAAGGAGGAAAGACTTACAAAAAAAAAAGAAGTTTTGCAGTCCGGAATCTTCGTCGTTCGTATGGCTGAGGTGGTGTCTCGTTTCGTACCGTAATCCATTCAATGAGACATTAAGCTTTGCTGCCATACGACCATGTCACCCTGCTGTGAAGAACAAACAGATTAGTTGAAATTAAATAATGTAGGTAGCTCGAACCTGAACTAGAAGTATGCTACAATAGAAAGTATAAAAGGATGAAGGACTTACAAAAAAAAAGAAGTTTTGCAGTCCACAATCGTCGTCGTTCGTATGGCTGAAGTGGTGTCTCGTTTCGTACTGTAATACATTCAATGAGACATTAAGCATTGCTGCCATACGACGATGTCAACCTGCTGTGAAGAACAAACAGATTAGTTGACATTAAATAATGTAGGTAGTTCGATCCTGAACTAGTAGTATGTTACAATAGGATGTATTAAAGGAGGAAAGACTTACAAAAAAAAAAGAAGTTTTGCAGTCCGGAATTTTCGTCGTTCGTATGGCTGAGGTGGTGTCTCGTTTCGTACCGTAATCCATTCAATGAGACATTAAGCATTGCTGCCATACGACCATGTCACCCTGCTGTGAAGAACAAACAGATTAGTTGACATTAAATAATGTAGGTAGCTCGAACCTGAGCTAGTAGTATGCTACAATAGAAAGTATAAAAGGATGAAGGACTTACAAAGAAAAAGAAGTTTTGCAGTCCACAATCGTCGTCGTTCGTATGGCTGAGGTGGTGTCTCGTTTCTTACTGTAATCCATTCAATGAGACATTAAGTATTGCTCCCATACGACCATGTCACCCTGCTGTGAAGAACAAACAGATTAGTTGACATTAAATAATGTAGGTAGTTCGAACCTGAACTAGTAGTATTTTACAATAGAATGTATAAAAGGAGGAAAGACTTACAAAAAAAGAAGTTTTGCAGTCCAGAATCTTCGTCGTTCGTATGGCTGAGGTGGTGTCTCGTTTCGTACCGTAATCCATGCAATGAGACATTAAGCCTTCCTGCCATACGACCATGTCACCCTGCTGTGAATGACAAACAGATTAACTGAATTTAAATAATGTAGGTAGCTCGAAACTGAACTAGTAGTATGCTACAATAGAAAGTATAAAAGGATGAAGGACTTACAAAAAAAAAGAAGTTTTGCAGTCCACAATCGTCGTCGTTCGTATGGCTGAAGTGGTGTCTCGTTTCGTACTGTAATACATTCAATGAGACATTAAGCATTCCTGCCATACGACCATGTCACCCTGCTGTGAAGAACAAACAGATTAGTTGACTTTAAATAATGTAGTTAGCTCGAACCTTAACTAGTAGTATGCTACAATGGAAAGTATAAAAGGATGAAGGACTTACAAAAAAAAAAACAAGTTTTGCAGTCCACGATCGTCGTCGCTCGTATGGCTGAGGTGGTGTCACGTTTCGTACTTTAATCCATTCAATGAGACATTAAGCATTGCTGCCATACGACCATATCACCCTGCTATGAAGAACAAACAGATTAGTTGACATTAAATAATGTACGTAGTTCGAACCTGAACTAGAAGAATGTTACAATAGAATGTATAAAAGGAGGAAAGACTTAGAAAAAAAAAAGAAGTTTAGCAGTCCGGAATCTTCGTCGTTCGTATAGCTGAGATGGTGTCTCGTTTCGTACCGTAATCCATTCAATGAGACATTAAGCATTGCTGCCATACGACCATGTCACCCTGCTGTGAAGAACAAGCAGATTAGTTGACATTAAATAATGTAGGTAGTTCGAACCTGAGCTAGTAGTATGCTACAATAGAAAGTATAAAAGGATGAAGGACTTACAAAAAAAAAGAAGTTTTGCAGTCCACAATCGTCGTCGTTCGTATGGCTGAGGTGGTGTCTCGTTTCGTACTGTAATCCATTCAATGAGACATTAAGTATTGCTCCCATACGACCATGTCACCCTGCTGTGAAGAACAAACAGATTAGTTGACATTAAATAATGTAGGTAGTTCGAACCTGAACTAGTAGTATTTTACAATAGAATGTACAAAAGGAGGAAAGACTTACAAAAAAAGAAGTTTTGCAGTCCAGAATCTTCGTCGTTCGTATGGCTGAAGTGGTGTCTCGTTTCGTACTGTAATACATTCAATGAGACATTAAGCATTCCTGCCATACGACCATGTCACCCTGCTGTGAAGAACAAACAGATTAGTTGACTTTAAATAATGTAGGTAGCTCGAACCTTAACTAGTAGTATGCTACAATGGAAAGTATAAAAGGATGAAGGACTTACAAAAAAAAAAACAAGTTTTGCAGTCCACGATCTTCGTCGCTCGTATGGCTGAGGTGGTGTCACGTTTCGTACTTTAATCCATTCAATGAGACATTAAGCATTGCTGCCATACGACCATATCACCCTGCTATGAAGAACAAACAGATTAGTTGACATTAAATAATGTAGGTAGTTCGAACCTGAACTAGAAGAATGTTACAATAGAATGTATAAAAGGAGGAAAGACTTAGAAAAAAAAAAGAAGTTTTGCAGTCCGGAATCTTCGTCGTTCGTATAGCTGAGATGGTGTCTCGTTTCGTACCGTAATCCATTCAATGAGACATTAAGCATTGCTGCCATACGACCATGTCACCCTGCTGTGAAGAACAAACAGATTAGTTGACATTAAATAATGTAGGTAGTTCGAACCTGAACTAGTAGTATGTTACAATAGGATGTACAAAAGGAGGAAAGACTTACAAAAAAAAAAGAAGTTTTGCAGTCCGGAATCTTCGTCGTTCGTATGGCTGAGGTGGTGTCTCGTTTCGTACCGTAATCCATTCAATGAGACATTAAGCATTGCTGCCATACAACCATGTCACCCTGCTGTGAAGAACAAACAGATTAGTTGACATTAAATAATGTAGGTAGCTCGAACCTGAGCTAGTAGTATGCTACAATAGAAAGTATAAAAGGATGAAGGACTTACAAAAAAAAAGATGTTTTGCAGTCCACAATCGTCGTCGTTCGTATGGCTGAGGTGGTGTCTCGTTTCGTACTGTAATCCATTCAATGAGACATTAAGTATTGCTCCCATACGACCATGTCACCCTGCTGTGAAGAACAAACAGATTTGTTGACATTAAATAATGTAGGTATTTCGAACCTGAACTAGTAGTATTTTACAATAGAATGTATAAAAGGAGGAAAGACTTACAAAAAAAAGAAGTTTTGCAGTCCAGAATCTTCGTCGTTCGTATGGCTGAGGTGGTGTCTCGTTTCGTACCGTAATCCATGCAATGAGACATTAAGCCTTCCTGCCATACGACCATGTCACCCTGCTGTGAAGAACAAACAGATTAACTGAATTTAAATAATGTAGGTAGCTCGAAACTGAACTAGTAGTATGCTACAATAGAAAGTATAAAAGGATGAAGGACTTACAAAAAAAAAGAAGTTTTGCAGTCCACAATCGTCGTCGTTCATATGGCTGAAGTAGTGTCTCGTTTCGTACTGTAATACATTCAATGAGACATTAAGCATTGCTGCCATACGACCATGTCACCCTGCTGTGAAGAACAAACAGATTAGTTGACTTTAAATAATGTAGGTAGCTCGAACCTTAACTAGTAGTATGCTACAATAGAAAGTATAAAAGGATGAAGGACTTACAAAAAAAAAAGAAGTTTTGCAGTCCACAATCGTCGTCGCTCGTATGGCTGAGGTGGTGTCTCGTTTCGTACTTTAATCCATTCAATTAGACATTAAGCATTGCTGCCATACGACCATATCACCCTGCTATGAAGAACAAACAGATTAGTTGACATTAAATAATGTAGGTAGTTCGAACCTGAATTAGAAGAATGTTACAATAGAATGTATAAAAGGAGGAAAGACTTGCGAAAGAAAAGAAGGTTTGCAGTCCAGAATCTTCGTCGTTCGTATGGCTGAGGTGGTGTCTCTTTTTGTAACGTAATCCATTCAATGAGACATTAAGCATTGCTGCCATACGACCATATCACCCTGCTATGAAGAACAAACAGATTAGTTGACATTAAATAATGTAGGTAGTTCGAACCTGAATTAGAAGAATGTTACAATAGAATGTATAAAAGGAGGAAAGACTTGCGAAAAAAAAGAAGGTTTGCAGTCCAGAATCTTCGTCGTTCGTATGGCTGAGGTGGTGTCTCTTTTTGTAACGTAATCCATTCAATGAGACATTAAGCATTGCTGCCATACGACCATATCACCCTGCTATGAAGAACAAACAGATTAGTTGACATTAAATAATGTAGGTAGTTCGAACCTGAATTAGAAGAATGTTACAATAGAATGTATAAAAGGAGGAAAGACTTGCGAAAAAAAAGAAGGTTTGCAGTCCAGAATCTTCGTCGTTCGTATGGCTGAGGTGGTGTCTCTTTTTGTAACGTAATCCATTCAATTAGACATTAAGCATTGCTGCCATACGACCATGTCAGCCTGCTGTGAAGAACAGACATATTAGTTGAATTTAAATAATGTAGGTAGCTCGAACCTGAACTAGTAGTATGCTACAATAGAAAGTATGAAAGGAGGTAGGACTTACGAAAAAAAAGAAGTTTTGCAGTCCAGAACCTTCTTCGTTCGTATGGCTGAGGTGGTGTCTCGTTTCGTACCGTAATCCATTCAATGAGACATTAAGCATTGCTGCCATACGACCATGTCACCCTGCTGTGAAGAACAAACAGATTAGTTGACATTAAATAATGTTGGTAGTTCGAACCTGAAGTAGTAGTATGTTACAATAGAATGTATAAAAGGAGGAAAAGCTTATAAAAAAAAAAAAGTTTTGCAGTCAGGAATCTTCGTCGTTCGTATGGCTGAGGTAGTGTCTCGTTTCGTACCGTAATCCATTCAATGAGACATTAAGCATTGCTCCCATACGACCATGTTACCCTGCTGTGAAGAACAAACAGATTAGTTGACATTAAATAATGTAGGTAGTTCGAACCTGAACTAGTAGTATGTTACAATAGAATGTATAAAAGGAGGAAAGACTTACAAAAAAAAAAGAAGTTTTGCAGTCCGGAATCTTCGTCGTTCGTATGGCTGAGGTGGTGTCTCGTTTCGTACCGTAATCCATTCAATGAGACATTAAGCATTGCTGCCATACGACCATGTCATCCTTCTGTGAAGAACAAACAGATTAGTTGACATTAAATAATGTTGGTAGTTCGAACCTGAACTAGTAGTATGTTACAATAGAACGTATAGAAGGAAGAAAAACTTACAAAAAAAAAAGAAGTTTTGCAGTCCGGAATCTTCGTCGTTCGTATGGCTGAGGTGGTGTTTCGTTTCGTACCGTAATCCATTCAATGAGACATTAAGCATTGCTCCCATACGACCATGTCACAGTGCTGTGAAGAACAAACAGATTAGTTGACATTAAATAATGTAGGTAGTTCGAACCTGAACTAGTAGTATGTTACAATAGAATGTATAGAAGGAGGAAAACTTACAAAAAAGAAAAAAGTTTTGCAGTCCGGAATCTTCGTCGTTCGTATGGCTGAGGTGGTGTCTCGTTTCGTACCGTAATCCATTCAATGAGACATTAAGCATTGCTCCCATACGACCATGTCACAGTGCTGTGAAGAACAAACAGATTAGTTGACATTAAATAATGTAGGTAGTTCGAACCTGAACTAGTAGTATGTTACAATAGAATGTATAAAAGGAGGAAAGACTTACAAAAAAAAAGATGTTTTGCAGTCCGGGATCTTCGTCGTTCGTATGGCTGAGGTGGTGTCTCGTTTCGTACCGTAATCCATTCAATGAGACATTAAGCATTGCTGCCATACGACCATATCAGCCTGCTGTGAAGAACAGACATATTAGTTGAATTTAAATAATGTAGGTAGCTCGAACCTGAACTAATAGTATGCTACAATAGAAAGTATGAAAGGAGGTAGGACTTACGAAAAAAAAGAAGTTTTGCAGTCCAGAATCTTCTTCGTTCGTATGGCTGAGGTGGTGTCTCGTTTCGTACCGTAATCCATTCAATGAGACATTAAGCATTGCTGCCATACGACCATGTCACCCTGCTGTGAAGAACAAACAGATTAGTTGACATTAAATAATGTTGGTAGTTCGAACCTGAACTAGTAGTATGTTACAATAGAATGTATAAAAGGAGGAAAAGCTTATAAAAAAAAAAAGTTTTGCAGTCTGGAATCTTCGTCGTTCGTATGGCTGAGGTGGTGTCTCGTTTCGTACCATAATCCATTCAATGAGACATTAAGCATTGCTCCCATACGACCATGTTACCCTGCTGTGAAGAACAAACAGATTAGTTGACATTAAATAATGTAGGTAGTTCGAACCTGAACTAGTAGTATGTTACAATAGAATGTATAAAAGGAGGAAAGACTTACAAAAAAAAAAAGAAGTTTTGCAGTCCGGAATCTTCGTCGTTCGTATGGCTGAGGTGGTGTCTCGTTTCGTACCGTAATCCATTCAATGAGACATTAAGCATTGCTCCCATACGACCATGTCACAGTGCTGTGAAGAACAAACAGATTAGTTGACATTAAATAATGTAGGTAGTTCGAACCTGAACTAGTAGTATGTTACAATAGAATGTATAGAAGGAGGAAAACTCACAAAAAAGAAAAAAGTTTTGCAGTCCGGCATCTTCGTCGTTCGTATGGCTGAGGTGGTGTCTCGTTTCGTACCGTAATCCATTCAATGAGACATTAAGCATTGCTCCCATACGACCATGTCACAGTGCTGTGAAGAACAAACAGATTAGTTGACATTAAATAATGTAGGTAGTTCGAACCTGAACTAGTAGTATGTTACAATAGAATGTATAAAAGGAGGAAAGACTTACAAAAAAAAAGATGTTTTGCAGTCCGGGAACTTCGTCGTTCGTATGGCTGAGGTGGTGTCTCGTTTCGTACCATAATCCATTCAATGAGACATTAAGCATTGCTGCCATACGACCATGTCACCCTGCTGTGAAGAACAAACAGATTAGTTGACATTAAATAATGTAGGTAGCTCGAACCTGAACTAGTAGTATTCTACAATAGAAAGTATGAAAGGAGGTAGGACTTACGAAAAAAAAAGAAGTTTTGCAGTCCAGAATCTTCTTTGTTCGTATGGCTGAGGTGGTGTCTCGTTTCGTACCGTAATCCATTCAATGAGACATTAAGCATTGCTGCCATACGACCATGTCACCCTCCTGTGAAGAACAAACAGATTAGTTAATATTAAATAATGTAGGTAGCCCGAACCTGAGCTAGTAGTATGCTACAATAGAAAGTATAAAAGGAGGTAGGACTTACAAAAAAAAAGAAGTTTTGCAGTCCACAATCTTCGTCGTTCGTATGGCTGAGGTTGTGTCTCGTTTCGTACCGTAATCCATTCAATGAGACATTAAGCATTCCTGCCATACGACCATGACACCCTGCTGTGAAGAACAAACAGATTACTTGACATTAAATAATGTTGGTAGTTCAAAAGTGAACTAGTAGTATGTTACAATAGAATGTATGAAAGGAGGAAAGACTTGCGAAAAAAAAGAAGGTTTGCAGTCCAGAATCTTCGTCGTTCGTATGGCTGAGGTGGTGTCTCTTTTTGTAACGTAATCCATTCAATGAGACATTAAGCATCGCTGCCATACGACCATGTCACCCTGCTGTGAAGAACAGATCAGTTGACATTAAATAATGTAGGTAGCTAGAACCTGAACTAGTAGTATGCTACAATAGAAAGTATAAAAGGATGAAGGGCTTACAAAAAAAAAGAAGTTTTGCAGTCCACAATCGTCGTCGTTCGTATGGCTGAAGTGGTGTTTCGTTTCGTACTGTAATACATTCAATGAGACATTAAGCATTGCTGCCATACGACCATGTCACCTTGCTGTGAAGAACCAACAGATTAGTTGACTTTAAATAATGTAGGTAGTTCGAACCTGAACTAGAAGAATGTTACAATAGAATGTATAAAAGTAGGAAAGACTTACAAAAAAAAAGAAGTTTTGCAGTCCAGAATCTTCGTCGTTCGTATGGCAGAGGTGGTGTCTCGTTTCGTACCGTAATCCATTCAATGAGACATTAAGCATTCCTGCCATACAACCATATCACCCTGCTGTGAAGAACAAACAGATTAGTTGACATTAAATAATGTAGGTAGTTCGAACCTGAACTAGTAGTATGTTACAATAGAATGTATAAAAAGAGGAAAACCTTACAAAAAAAAAAAAAAGTTTTGCAGTCCGGAATCTTCGTCGTTCGTATGGCTGAGGTGGTGTCTCGGTTCGTACCTTAATCCATTCAATGAGACATTAAGCATTGCTGCCATACGACCATGTCACCCTGCTGTGAAGAACAAACAGATTAGTTGACATTAAATAATGTAGGTAGTTCGAACCTGAACTACAAGTATGTTACAATAGATTGTATAAAAGGAGGAACGACTTACAAAAAAAAGAAGTTTTGCAGTCCAGGATCTTCGTCGTTCGTATGGCTGATGTGGTGTCTCGTTTCGTACCGTAATCCATTCAATGAGACATTAAGCATTGCTGCCATACGACCATGTCACCCTGCTGTGAAGAACAAACAGATTAGTTGAATTTAAATAATGTAGGTAGCTCGAACCTGAACTAGTAGTATGCTACAATAGAAAGTATAAAAGGATGAAGTACTTACAAAAAAAAAGAAGTTTTGCAGTCCACAATCGTCGTCCTTCGTATGGCTCAGGTGGTGTCTCGTTTCGTACTGTAATACATTCAATGAGACATTAAGCATCGCTGCCATACGACCTTGTCACCCTGCTGTGAAGAGCAAACAGATTAGTTGACATTAAATAATGTAGGTAGCTCGAACCTTAACTAGTAGTATGCTACAATAGAAAGTATAAAAGAATGAAGGACTTACAAAAAAAAAAAAAAAGAAGTTTTGCAGTCCACAACCGTCGTCGCTCGTATGGCTGAGGTGGTGTCTCGTTTCGTACTGTAATACATTCAATGAGACATTAAGCATTGTTGCCATACGACCATATCACCCTGCTGTGAAGAACAAACAGATTAGTTGACATTAAATAATGTAGGTAGTTCGAACCTGAACTAGAAGTATGTTACAATAGAATGTATAAAAGGAGGAAAGACTTACAAAAAAAAAGAAGTTTTGCAGTCCAGAATCTTCGTCGTTCGTATGGCTGAGGTGGTGTCTCGTTTCGTACTGTAATCCATTCAATGAGACATTAAGCATTTCTGCCATACGACCATGTCACCCTGCTGTGAAGAACAAACAGATTAGTTGAATTTAAATAATGTAGGTAGCTCGAACCTGAACTAGTAGTATGCTACAATAGAAAGTATGAAAGGAGGTAGGACTTACAAAAAAAAAAAGAAGTTTTGCAGTCCAGAATCTTATTCGTTCGTATGGCTGAGGTGGTGTCTCATTTCGTACCGTAATCCATTCAATGAGACATTAAGCATTGCTGCCATATGACCATGTCACCCTGCTGTGAAGAACAAACAGATTAGTTGACATTAAATAATGTTGGTAGTTCGAACCTGAACTAGTAGTATGTTACAATAGAATGTATAAAAGGAGGAAAAACTTAAAAAAAAAAAAAAAAAATGTTTTGCAGTCCGGAATCTTCGTCGTTCGTATGGCTGAGGAGGTGTCTCGTTACGTACCGTAATCCATTCAATGAGACATTAAGCATTTCTCCCATACGACCATGTCACCCTGCTGTGAAGAACAAACAGATTAGTTGACATTAAATAATGTAGGTAGTTCGAACCTGAACTAGTAGTATGTTACAATAGAATGTATAAAAGGAGGAAAAACTTACAAAAAAAAGAAGTTTTGCGGTCCGGAAACTTCGTCGTTCGTATGGCTGAGGTGGTGTCTCGTTTCGTACCGTAATCCATTCAATGAGACATTTAGCATTGCTGCCAGACGACCATGTCACCCTGCTGTGAAGAACAAACAGATTAGTTGACATTAAATAATGTAGGTAGCTCGAACCTGAACTAGTAATATGCTACAATAAAATGTATAAAAGGAGGAAAGACTTGCGAAAAAAAAGAGGGTTTGCAGTCCAGAATCTTCGTCGTTCGTATGGCTGAGGTGGTGTCTCTTTTTGTAACGTAATCCATTCAATGAGACATTAGGCATTGCTGCCATACGACCATGTCACCCTGCTGTGAAGAACAAACAGATTAGTTGACATTAAATAATGTAGGTACCTCGAACCTGAACTAGTAGTATGCTACAATAGAAAGTATAAAAGGATGAAGGACTTACAAAAAAAAAGAAGTTTTGCGGTCCACAATCGTCGTCGTTCATATGGCTGAAGTGGTGTCTCGTTTCGTACTGTAATACATTCAATGAGACATTAAGCATTGCTGCCATACGACCATGTCACCCTGCTGTGAAGAACAAACAGATTAGTTGACTTTAAATAATGTAGGTAGCTCGAACCTTAACTAGTAGTATGCTACAATAGAAAGTATAAAAGGATGAAGGACTTACAAAAAAAAAAAGAAGTTTTGCAGTCCACAATCGTCGTCGTTCGTATGGCTGAGGTGGTGTCTCGTTTCGTACTGTAATCCATTCAATGAGACATTAAGTATTGCTGCCATACGACGATGTCACCCTGCTGTGAAGAACAAACAGATTAGTTGACATTAAATAATGTAGGTATTTCGGACCTGAACTAGTAGTATTTTACAATAGAATGTATAAAAGGAGGAAAGACTTACAAAAAAAAGAAGTTTTGCAGTCCAGAATCTTCGTCGTTCGTATGGCTGAGGTGGTGTCTCGTTTCGTACCGTAATCCATTCAATGAGACATTAAGCATTCCTACCATACGACCATGTCACCCTGCTGTGAAGAACAAACAGATTACTTGACATTAAGTAATGTTGGTAGTTCGAAAGTGAACTAGTAGTATGTTACAATAGAATGTATAAAAGGAGGAAAGACGTACGAAAAAAAAGAAGTTTTGCAGTCCAGAATCTTCATCGTTCGTATGGCTGAGGTGGTGTCTCTTTTCGTAACGTAATCCATTCAATGAGACATTAAGCATTGCTGCCATACGACCATGTCACCCTGCTGTGAAGAACAAACAGATTAGTTGACATTAAATAATGTAGGTATTTCGGACCTGAACTAGTAGTATTTTACAATAGAATGTATAAAAGGAGGAAAGACTTACAAAAAAAAGAAGTTTTGCAGTCCAGAATCTTCGTCGTTCGTATGGCTGAGGTGGTGTCTCGTTTCGTACCGTAATCCATGCAATGAGACATTAAGCCTTCCAGCCATACGACCATGTCACCCTGCTGTGAAGAACAAACAGATTAACTGAATTTAAATAATGTAGGTAGCTCGAAACTGAACTAGTAGTATGCTACAATAGAAAGTATAAAAGGATGAAGGACCTACAAAAAAAAAGAAGTTTTGCAGTCCACAATCGTCGTCGTTCATATGGCTGAAGTGGTGTCTCGTTTCGTACTGTAATACATTCAATGAGACATTAAGCATTGCTGCCATACGACCATGTCACCCTGCTGTGAAGAACAAACAGATTAGTTGACTTTAAATAATGTAGGTAGCTCGAACCTTAACTAGTAGTATGCTACAATAGAAAGTATAAAAGGATGAAGGACTTACAAAAAAAAAAGAAGTTTTGCAGTCCACAATCGTCGTCGCTCGTATGGCTGAGGTGGTGTCTCGTTTCGTACTTTAATCCATTCAATTAGACATTAAGCATTGCTGCCATACGACCATATCACCCTGCTATGAAGAACAAACAGATTAGTTGACATTAAATAATGTAGGTAGTTCGAACCTGAATTAGAAGAATGTTACAATAGAATGTATAAAAGGAGGAAAGACTTGCGAAAGAAAAGAAGGTTTGCAGTCCAGAATCTTCGTCGTTCGTATGGCTGAGGTGGTGTCTCTTTTTGTAACGTAATCCATTCAATGAGACATTAAGCATTGCTGCCATACGACCATGTCAGCCTGCTGTGAAGAACAGACATATTAGTTGAATTTAAATAATGTAGGTAGCTCGAACCTGAACTAGTAGTATGCTACAATAGAAAGTATGAAAGGAGGTAGGACTTACGAAAAAAAAGAAGTTTTGCAGTCCAGAACCTTCTTCGTTCGTATGGCTGAGGTGGTGTCTCGTTTCGTACCGTAATCCATTCAATGAGACATTAAGCATTGCTGCCATACGACCATGTCACCCTGCTGTGAAGAACAAACAGATTAGTTGACATTAAATAATGTTGGTAGTTCGAACCTGAACTAGTAGTATGTTACAATAGAATGTATAAAAGGAGGAAAAGCTTATAAAAAAAAAAGTTTTGCAGTCTTGAATCTTCGTCGTTCGTATGGCTGAGGTGGTGTCTCGTTTCGTACCGTAATCCATTCAATGAGACATTAAGCATTGCTCCCATACGACCATGTTACCCTGCTGTGAAGAACAAACAGATTAGTTGACATTAAATAATGTAGGTAGTTCGAACCTGAACTAGTAGTATGTTACAATAGAATGTATAAAAGGAGGACAGACTTACAAAAAAAAAAGAAGTTTTGCAGTCCGGAATCTTCGTCGTTCGTATGGCTGAGGTGGTGTCTCGTTTCGTACCGTAATCCATTCAATGAGACATTAAGCATTGCTGCCATACGACCATGTCATCCTTCTGTGAAGAACAAACAGATTAGTTGACATTAAATAATGTTGGTAGTTCGAACCTGAACTAGTAGTATGTTACAATAGAACGTATAGAAGGAAGAAAAACTTACAAAAAAAAAAAAAAGTTTTGCAGTCCTGAATCTTCGTCGTTCGTATGGCTGAGGTGGTGTCTCGTTTCGTACCGTAATCCATTCAATGAGACATTAAGCATTGCTCCCATACGACCATGTCACAGTGCTGTGAAGAACAAACAGATTAGTTGACATTAAATAATGTAGGTAGTTCGAACCTGAACTAGTAGTATGTTACAATAGAATGTATAGAAGGAGGAAAACTTACAAAAAAGAAAAAAGTTTTGCAGTCCGGAATCTTCGTCGTTCGTATGGCTGAGGTGGTGTCTTGTTTCGTACCGTAATCCATTCAATGAGACATTAAGCATTGCTCCCATACGACCATGTCACAGTGCTGTGAAGAACAAACAGATTAGTTGACATTAAATAATGTAGGTAGTTCGAACCTGAACTAGTAGTATGTTACATTAGAATGTATAAAAGGAGGAAAGACTTACAAAAAAAAAGATGTTTTGCAGTCCGGGATCTTCGTCGTTCGTATGGCTGAGGTGGTGTCTCGTTTCGTACCGTAATCCATTCAATGAGACATTAAGCATTGCTGCCATACGACCATGTCAGCCTGCTGTGAAGAACAGACATATTAGTTGAATTTAAATAATGTAGGTAGCACGAACCTGAACTAGTAGTATGCTACAATAGAAAGTATGAAAGGAGGTAGGACTTACGAAAAAAAAGAAGTTTTGCAGTCCAGAATCTTCTTCGTTCGTATGGCTGAGGTGGTGTCTCGTTTCGTACCGTAATCCATTCAATGAGACATTAAGCATTGCTGCCATACGACCATGTCACCCTGCTGTGAAGAACAAACAGATTAGTTGACATTAAATAATGTTGGTAGTTCGAACCTGAACTAGTAGTATGTTACAATAGAATGTATAAAAGGAGGAAAAGCTTATAAAAAAAAAAAGTTTTGCAGTCTGGAATCTTCGTCGTTCGTATGGCTGAGGTGGTGTCTCGTTTCGTACCGTAATCCATTCAATGAGACATTAAGCATTGCTCCCATACGACCATGTTACCCTGCTGTGAAGAACAAACAGATTAGTTGACATTAAATAATGTAGGTAGTTCGAACCTGAACTAGTAGTATGTTACAATAGAATGTATAAAAGGAGGAAAGACTTACAAAAAAAAAAGAAGTTTTGCAGTCCGGAATCTTCGTCGTTCGTATGGCTGAGGTGGTGTCTCGTTTCGTACCGTAATCCATTCAATGAGACATTAAGCATTGCTGCCATACGACCATGTCATCCTTCTGTGAAGAACAAACAGATTAGTTGACATTAAATAATGTTGGTAGTTCGAACCTGAACTAGTAGTATGTTACAATAGAACGTATAGAAGGAAGAAAAACTTACAAAAAAAAAAAAAGTTTTGCAGTCCGGAATCTTCGTCGTTCGTATGGCTGAGGTGGTGTCTCGTTTCGTACCGTAATCCATTCAATGAGACATTAAGCATTGCTCCCATACGACCATGTCACAGTGCTGTGAAGAACAAACAGATTAGTTGACATTAAATAATGTAGGTAGTTCGAACCTGAACTAGTAGTATGTTACAATAGAATGTATAGAAGGAGGAAAACTTACAAAAAAGAAAAAAGTTTTGCAGTCCGGAATCTTCGTCGTTCGTATGGCTGAGGTGGTGTCTCGTTTCGTACCGTAATCCATTCAATGAGACATTAAGCATTGCTCCGATACGACCATGTCACAGTGCTGTGAAGAACAAACAGATTAGTTGACATTAAATAATGTAGGTAGTTCGAACCTGAACTAGTAGTATGTTACAATAGAATGTATAAAAGGAGGAAAGACTTACAAAAAAAAAGATGTTTTGCAGTCCGGGATCTTCGTCGTTCGTATGGCTGAGGTGGTGTCTCGTTTCGTACCGTAATCCATTCAATGAGACATTAAGCATTGCTGCCATACGACCATGTCATCCTGCTGTGAAGAACAAACAGATTAGTTGACATTAAATAATGTAGGTAGCTCGAACCTGAACTAGTAGTATGCTACAATAGAAAGTATGAAAGGAGGTAGGACTTACGAAAAAAAAGAAGTTTTGCAGTCCAGAATCTTCTTCGTTCGTATGGCTGAGGTGGTGTCTCGTTTCGTACCGTAATCCATTCAATGAGACATTAAGCATTGCTGCCATACGACCATGTCACCCTCCTGTGAAGAACAAACAGATTAGTTGACATTAAATAATGTAGGTAGCCCGAACCTGAGCTAGTAGTATGCTACAATAGAAAGTATAAAAGGATGAAGGGCTTACAAAAAAAAAGAAGTTTTGCAGTCCACAATCGTCGTCGTTCGTATGGCTGAAGTGGTGTCTCGTTTCGTACTGTAATACATTCAATGAGACATTAAGCATTGCTGCCATACGACCATGTCACCTTGCTGTGAAGAACCAACAGATTAGTTGACTTTAAATAATGTAGGTAGTTCGAACCTGAACTAGAAGAATGTTACAATAGAATGTATAAAAGTAGGAAAGACTTACAAAAAAAAAGAAGTTTTGCAGTCCAGAATCTTCGTCGTTCGTATGGCAGAGGTGGTGTCTCGTTTCGTACCGTAATCCATTCAATGAGACATTAAGCATTCCTGCCATACGACCATGTCACCCTGCTGTGAAGAACAAACAGATTAGTTGACATTAAATAATGTAGGTAGTTCGAACCTGAACTAGTAGTATGTTACAATAGAATGTATAAAAAGAGGAAAACCTTACAAAAAAAAAAAAAAGTTTTGCAGTCCGGAATCTTCGTCGTTCGTATGGCTGAGGTGGTGTCTCGGTTCGTACCTTAATCCATTCAATGAGACATTAAGCATTGCTGCCATACGACCATGTCACCCTGCTGTGAAGAACAAACAGATTAGTTGACATTAAATAATGTAGGTAGTTCGAACCTGAACTACAAGTATGTTACAATAGATTGTATAAAAGGAGGAAAGACTTACAAAAAAAAGAAGTTTTGCAGTCCAGGATCTTCGTCATCCGTATGGCTGATGTGGTGTCTCGTTTCGTACCGTAATCCATTCAATGAGACATTAAGCATTGCTGCCATACGACCATGTCACCCTGCTGTGAAGAACAAACAGATTAGTTGAATTTAAATAATGTAGGTAGCTCGAACCTGAACTAGTAGTATGCTACAATAGAAAGTATAAAAGGATGAAGTACTTACAAAAAAAAAGAAGTTTTGCAGTCCACAATCGTCGTCCTTCGTATGGCTCAGGTGGTGTCTCGTTTCGTACTGTAATACATTCAATGAGACATTAAGCATCGCTGCCATACGACCTTGTCACCCTGCTGTGAAGAGCAAACAGATTAGTTGACATTAAATAATGTAGGTAGCTCGAACCTTAACTAGTAGTATGCTACAATAGAAAGTATAAAAGAATGAAGGACTTACAAAAAAAAAAAAAAGAAGTTTTGCAGTCCACAACCGTCGTCGCTCGTATGGCTGAGGTGGTGTCTCGTTTCGTACTGTAATACATTCAATGAGACATTAAGCATTGTTGCCATACGACCATATCACCCTGCTGTGAAGAACAAACAGATTAGTTGACATTAAATAATGTAGGTAGTTCGAACCTGAACTAGAAGTATGTTACAATAGAATGTATAAAAGGAGGAAAGACTTACAAAAAAAAAGAAGTTTTGCAGTCCAGAATCTTCGTCGTTCGTATGGCTGAGGTGGTGTCTCGTTTCGTACTGTAATCCATTCAATGAGACATTAAGCATTTCTGCCATACGACCATGTCACCCTGCTGTGAAGAACAAACAGATTAGTTGAACTTAAATAATGTAGGTAGCTCGAACCTGAACTAGTAGTATGCTACAATAGAAAGTATGAAAGGAGGTAGGACTTACAAAAAAAAAAAGAAGTTTTGCAGTCCAGAATCTTATTCGTTCGTATGGCTGAGGTGGTGTCTCATTTCGTACCGTAATCCATTCAATGAGACATTAAGCATTGCTGCCATACGACAATGTCACCCTGCTGTGAAGAACAAACAGATTAGTTGACATTAAATAATGTAGGTAGTTCGAACCTGAACTAGTAGTATGTTACAATAGAATGTATAAAAGGAGGAAAAACTTAAAAAAAAAAAAAAAAAAATGTTTTGCAGTCCGGAATCTTCGTCGTTCGTATGGCTGAGGAGGTGTCTCGTTACGTACCGTAATCCATTCAATGAGACATTAAGCATTTCTCCCATACGACCATGTCACCCTGCTGTGAAGAACAAACAGATTAGTTGACATTAAATAATGTAGGTAGTTCGAACCTGAACTAGTAGTATGTTACAATAGAATGTATAAAAGGAGGAAAAACTTACAAAAAAAAGAAGTTTTGCGGTCCGGAAACTTCGTCGTTCGTATGGCTGAGGTGGTGTCTCGTTTCGTATCGTAATCCATTCAATGAGACATTTAACATTGCTGCCATACGACCATGTCACCCTGCTGTGAAGAACAAACAGATTAGTTGACATTACATAATGTAGGTAGCTCGAACCTGAACTAGTAGTATGCTACAATAAAATGTATAAAAGGAGGAAAGACTTGCGAAAAAAAAGAAGGTTTGCAGTCCAGAATCTTCGTCGTTTGTATGGCTGAGGTGGTGTCTCTTTTTGTAACGTAATCCATTCAATGAGACATTAAGCATTGCTGCCATACGACCATGTCACCCTGCTGTGAAGAACAAACAGATTAGTTGACATTAAATAATGTAGGTACCTCGAACCTGAACTAGTAGTATGCTACAATAGAAAGTATAAAAGGATGAAGGACTTACAAAAAAAAAGAAGTTTTGCGGTCCACAATCGTCGTCGTTCATATGGCTGAAGTGGTGTCTCGTTTCGTACTGTAATACATTCAATGAGACATTAAGTATTGCTGCCATACGACGATGTCACCCTGCTGTGAAGAACAAACAGATTAGTTGACATTAAATAATGTAGGTAGTTCGAACCTGAACTAATAGTATTTTTCAATAGAATGTATAAAAGGAGGAAAGACTTACAAAAAAAAAGAAGTTTTGCAGTCCAGAATCTTCGTCGTTTGTATGGCTGAGGTGGTGTCTCGTTTCATACCGTAATCCATGCAATGAGACATTAAGCCTTCCTGCCATAAGACCATGTCACCCTGCTGTGAAGAACAAACAGATTAGTTGAATTTAAATAATGTAGGTAGCTCGAACCTGAACTAGTAGTATGCTACAATAGAAAGAATAAAAGGAGGTAGGCCTTACAAAATAAAAGAAGTTTTGCAGTCCAGAATCTTCGTCGTTCGTATGGCTGAGGTGGTGTCACGTTTCGTACCGTAATCCATTCAATGAGACATTAAGCATTCCTACCATACGACCATGTCACCCTGCTGTGAAGAACAAACAGATTACTTGACATTAAGTAATGTTGGTAGTTCGAAAGTGAACTAGTAGTATGTTACAATAGAATGTATAAAAGGAGGAAAGACGTACGAAAAAAAAGAAGTTTTGCAGTCCAGAATCTTCATCGTTCGTATGGCTGAGGTGGTGTCTCTTTTCGTAACGTAATCCATTCAATGAGACATTAAGCATTGCTGCCATACGACCATGTCACCCTGCTGTGAAGAACAAACAGATTAGTTGACATTAAATAATGTAGGTAGATCGAACCTGAACTAGTAGTATGCTACAATAGAAAGTATAAAATGATGAAGTACTTACAAAAAAAAAGAAATTTTGCAGTCCGGAATCTTCGTCGTTCGTATGGCAGAGATGGTGTCTCGTTTTGTACCGTAATCCATTCAATGAGACATTAAGCATTCCTGCCATATGACCATGTCACCCTGCTGTGAAGAACATACAGATTAGTTGAATTTAAATAATGTAGGTAGCTCGAAACTGAACTAGTAGTATGTACAATAGAAAGTATGAAAGGAGGTAGGACTTACGAAAAAAAAGAAGTTTTGCAGTCCAGAATCTTCTTCGTTCGTATGGCTGAGGTGGTGTCTCGTTTCGTACCGTAATCCATTCAATGAGACATTAAGCATTGCTGCCATACGACCATGTCACCCTGCTGTGAAGAACAAACAGATTAGTTGACATTAAATAATGTTGGTAGTTCGAACCTGAACTAGTAGTATGTTACAATAGAATGTATAAAAGGAGGAAAAGCTTATAAAAAAAAAAAAGTTTTGCAGTCCGGTATCTTCGTCGTTCGTATGGCTGAGGTGGTGTCTCGTTTCGTACCGTAATCCATTCAATGAGACATTAAGCATTGCTCCCATACGACCATGTCACCCTGCTGTGAAGAACAAACAGATTAGTTGACATTAAATAATGTAGGTAGTTCGAACCTGAACTAGTAGTATGTTACAATAGAATGTATAAAAGGAGGAAAGACTTACAAAAATAAAGAAGTTTTGCAGTCCGGAATCTTCGTCGTTCGTATGGCTGAGGTGGTGTCTCGTTTCGTACCGTAATCCATTCAATGAGACATTAAGCATTGCTGCCATACGACCATGTCACCCTGCTGTGAAGAACAAACACATTAGTTGACATTAAATGATGTTGGCAGTTCGAACCTGAACTAGTAGTATGTTACAATAGAATGTATAGAAGGAGGAAAAACTTACAAAAAAAAAAAAAGTTTTGCAGTCCGGAATCTTCGTCGTTCGTATGGCTGAGGTGGTGTCTCGTTTCGTACCGTAATCCATTCAATGAGACATTAAGCATTGCTCCCATACGACCATATCACCCTGCTATGAAGAACAAACAGATTAGTTGACATTAAATAATGTAGGTAGTTCGAACCTGAACTAGAAGAATGTTACAATAGAATGTATAAAAGGAGGAAAGACTTACAAAAAAATAGGAGTTTTGCAGTCCAGAATCTTCGTCGTTCGTATGGCAGAGATGGTGTCTCGTTTTGTACCGTAATCCATTCAATGAGACATTAAGCATTGCTGCCATACGACCATGTCACCCTGCTGTGAAGAACAAACAGATTAGTTGAATTTAAATAATGTAGGTAGCTCGAAACTGAACTAGTAGTATGTTACAATAGAATGTATAAAAGGAGGAAAGACTTACAAAAAAAAAGATGTTTTGCAGTCCGGGATCTTCGTCGTTCGTATGGCTGAGGTGGTGTCTCGTTTCGTACCGTAATCCATTCAATGAGACATTAAGCATTGCTGCCATACGACCATGTCATCCTGCTGTGAAGAACAAACAGATTAGTTGACATTAAATAATGTAGGTAGCTCGAACCTGAACTAGTAGTATGCTACAATAGAAAGTATGAAAGGAGGTAGGACTTACGAAAAAAAAGAAGTTTTGCAGTCCAGAATCTTCTTCGTTCGTATGGCTGAGGTGGTGTCTCGTTTCTTACCGTAATCCATTCAATGAGACATTAAGCATTGCTGCCATACGACCATGTCACCCTCCTGTGAAGAACAAACAGATTAGTTGACATTAAATAATGTAGGTAGCCCGAACCTGAGCTAGTAGTATGCTACAATAGAAAGTATAAAAGGAGGTAGGACTTACAAAAAAAAAGAAGTTTTGCAGTCCACATTCTTCGTCGTTCGTATGGCTGAGGTTGTGTCTCGTTTCGTACCGTAATCCATTCAATGAGACATTAAGCATTCCTGCCATACGACCATGACACCCTGCTGTGAAGAACAAACAGATTACTTGACATTAAATAATGTTGGTAGTTCAAAAGTGAACTAGTAGTATGTTACAATAGAATGTATGAAAGGAGGAAAGACTTGCGAAAAAAAAGAAGGTTTGCAGTCCAGAATCTTCGTCGTTCGTATGGCTGAGGTGGTGTCTCTTTTTGTAACGTAATCCATTCAATGAGACATTAAGCATCGCTGCCATACGACCATGTCACCCTGCTGTGAAGAACAGATCAGTTGACATTAAATAATGTAGGTAGCTCGAACCTGAACTAGTAGTATGCTACAATAGAAAGTATAAAAGGATGAAGGGCTTACAAAAAAAAAGAAGTTTTGCAGTCCACAATCGTCGTCGTTCGTATGGCTGAAGTGGTGTCTCGTTTCGTACTGTAATACATTCAATGAGACATTAAGCATTGCTGCCATACGACCATGTCACCTTGCTGTGAAGAACCAACAGATTAGTTGACTTTAAATAATGTAGGTAGTTCGAACCTGAACTAGAAGAATGTTACAATAGAATGTATAAAAGTAGGAAAGACTTACAAAAAAAAAGAAGTTTTGCAGTCCACAATCTTCGTCGTTCGTATGGCAGAGGTGGTGTCTCGTTTCGTACCGTAATCCATTCAATGAGACATTAAGCATTCCTGCCATACGACCATGTCACCCTGCTGTGAAGAACAAACAGATTAGTTGACATTAAATAATGTAGGTAGTTCGAACCTGAACTAGTAGTATGTTACAATAGAATGTATAAAAAGAGGAAAACCTTACAAAAAAAAAAAAAAGTTTTGCAGTCCGTAATCTTCGTCGTTCGTATGGCTGAGGTGGTGTCTCGGTTCGTACCTTAATCCATTCAATGAGACATTAAGCATTGCTGCCATACGACCATGTCACCCTGCTGTGAAGAACAAACAGATTAGTTGACATTAAATAATGTAGGTAGTTCGAACCTGAACTACAAGTATGTTACAATAGATTGTATAAAAGGAGGAAAGACTTACAAAAAAAAGAAGTTTTGCAGTCCAGGATCTTCGTCGTTCGTATGGCTGATGTGGTGTCTCGTTTCGTACCGTAATCCATTCAATGAGACATTAAGCATTGCTGCTATACGACCATGTCACCCTGCTGTGAAGAACAAACAGATTAGTGGAATTTAAATAATGTAGGTAGCTCGAACCTGAACTAGTAGTATGCTACAATAGAAAGTATAAAAGGATGAAGTACTTACAAAAAAAAAGAAGTTTTGCAGTCCACAATCGTCGTCCTTCGTATGGCTCAGGTGGTGTCTCGTTTCGTACTGTAATACATTCAATGAGACATTAAGCATCGCTGCCATACGACCTTGTCACCCTGCTGTGAAGAGCAAACAGATTAGTTGACATTAAATAATGTAGGTAGCTCGAACCTTAACTAGTAGTATGCTACAATAGAAAGTATAAAAGAATGAAGGACTTACAAAAAAAAAAAAAAGAAGTTTTGCAGTCCACAACCGTCGTCGCTCGTATGGCTGAGGTGGTGTCTCGTTTCGTACTGTAATACATTCAATGAGACATTAAGCATTGTTGCCATACGACCATATCACCCTGCTGTGAAGAACAAACAGATTAGTTGACATTAAATAATGTAGGTAGTTCGAACCTGAACTAGATGTATGTTACAATAGAATGTATAAAAGGAGGAAAGACTTACAAAAAAAAAGAAGTTTTGCAGTCCAGAATCTTCGTCGTTCGTATGGCTGAGGTGGTGTCTCGTTTCGTACTGTAATCCATTCAATGAGACATTAAGCATTTCTGCCATACGACCATGTAACCCTGCTGTGAAGAACAAACAGATTAGTTGAACTTAAATAATGTAGGTAGCTCGAACCTGAACTAGTAGTATGCTACAATAGAAAGTATGAAAGGAGGTAGGACTTACAAAAAAAAAAAGAAGTTTTGCAGTCCAGAATCTTATTCGTTCGTATGGCTGAGGTGGTGTCTCATTTCGTACCGTAATCCATTCAATGAGACATTAAGCATTGCTGCCATACGACAATGTCACCCTGCTGTGAAGAACAAACAGATTAGTTGACATTAAATAATGTAGGTAGTTCGAACCTGAACTAGTAGTATGTTACAATAGAATGTATAAAAGGAGGAAAAACTTAAAAAAAAAAAAAAAAAATGTTTTGCAGTCCGGAATCTTCGTCGTTCGTATGGCTGAGGAGGTGTCTCGTTACGTACCGTAATCCATTCAATGAGACATTAAGCATTTCTCCCATACGACCATGTCACCCTGCTGTGAAGAACAAACAGATTAGTTGACATTAAATCATGTAGGTAGTTCGAACCTGAACTAGTAGTATGTTACAATAGAATGTATAAAAGGAGGAAAAACTTACAAAAAAAAGAAGTTTTGCGGTCCGGAAACTTCGTCGTTCGTATGGCTGAGGTGGTGTCTCGTTTCGTATCGTAATCCATTCAATGAGACATTTAACATTGCTGCCATACGACCATGTCACCCTGCTGTGAAGAACAAACAGATTAGTTGACATTACATAATGTAGGTAGCTCGAACCTGAACTAGTAGTATGCTACAATAAAATGTATAAAAGGAGGAAAGACTTGCGAAAAAAAAGAAGGTTTGCAGTCCAGAATCTTCGTCGTTTGTATGGCTGAGGTGGTGTCTCTTTTTGTAACGTAATCCATTCAATGAGACATTAAGCATTGCTGCCATACGACCATGTCACCCTGCTGTGAAGAACAAACAGATTAGTTGACATTAAATAATGTAGGTACCTCGAACCTGAACTAGTAGTATGCTACAATAGAAAGTATAAAAGGATGAAGGACTTACAAAAAAAAAGAAGTTTTGCGTTCCACAATCGTCGTCGTTCATATGGCTGAAGTGGTGTCTCGTTTCGTACTGTAATACATTCAATGAGACATTAAGTATTGCTGCCATACGACGATGTCACCCTGCTGTGAAGAACAAACAGATTAGTTGACATTAAATAATGTAGGTAGTTCGAACCTGAACTAATAGTATTTTTCAATAGAATGTATAAAAGGAGGAAAGACTTACAAAAAAAAGAAGTTTTGCAGTCCAGAATCTTCGTCGTTTGTATGGCTGAGGTGGTGTCTCGTTTCATACCGTAATCCATGCAATGAGACATTAAGCCTTCCTGCCATACGACCATGTCACCCTGCTGTGAAGAACAAACACATTAGTTGAATTTAAATAATGTAGGTAGCTCGAACCTGAACTAGTAGTATGCTACAATAGAAAGAATAAAAGGAGGTAGGCCTTACAAAATAAAAGAAGTTTTGCAGTCCAGAATCTTCGTCGTTCGTATGGCTGAGGTGGTGTCTCGTTTCGTACCGTAATCCATTCAATGAGACATTAAGCATTCCTACCATACGACCATGTCACCCTGCTGTGAAGAACAAACAGATTACTTGACATTAAGTAATGTTGGTAGTTCGAAAGTGAACTAGTAGTATGTTACAATAGAATGTATAAAAGGAGGAAAGACGTACGAAAAAAAAGAAGTTTTGCAGTCCAGAATCTTCATCGTTCGTATGGCTGAGGTGGTGTCTCTTTTCGTAACGTAATCCATTCAATGAGACATTAAGCATTGCTGCCATACGACCATGTCACCCTGCTGTGAAGAACAAACAGATTAGTTGACATTAAATAATGTAGGTAGATCGAACCTGAACTAGTAGTATGCTACAATAGAAAGTATAAAATGATGAAGTACTTACAAAAAAAAAGAAATTTTGCAGTCCGGAATCTTCGTCGTTCGTATGGCAGAGATGGTGTCTCGTTTTGTACCGTAATCCATTCAATGAGACATTAAGCATTCCTGCCATATGACCATGTCACCCTGCTGTGAAGAACATACAGATTAGTTGAATTTAAATAATGTAGGTAGCTCGAAACTGAACTAGTAGCATGTACAATAGAAAGTATGAAAGGAGGTAGGACTTACGAAAAAAAAGAAGTTTTGCAGTCCAGAATCTTCTTCGTTCGTATGGCTGAGGTGGTGTCTCGTTTCGTACCGTAATCCATTCAATGAGACATTAAGCATTGCTGCCATACGACCATGTCACCCTGCTGTGAAGAACAAACAGATTAGTTGACATTAAATAATGTTGGTAGTTCGAACCTGAACTAGTAGTATGTTACAATAGAATGTATAAAAGGAGGAAAAGCTTATAAAAAAAAAAAAGTTTTGCAGTCCGGTATCTTCGTCGTTCGTATGGCTGAGGTGGTGTCTCGTTTCGTACCGTAATCCATTCAATGAGACATTAAGCATTGCTCCCATACGACCATGTCACCCTGCTGTGAAGAACAAACAGATTAGTTGACATTAAATAATGTAGGTAGTTCGAACCTGAACTAGTAGTATGTTACAATAGAATGTATAAAAGGAGGAAAGACTTACAAAAATAAAGAAGTTTTGCAGTCCGGAATCTTCGTCGTTCGTATGGCTGAGGTGGTGTCTCGTTTCGTACCGTAATCCATTCAATGAGACATTAAGCATTGCTGCCATACGACCATGTCACCCTGCTGTGAAGAACAAACACATTAGTTGACATTAAATGATGTTGGCAGTTCGAACCTGAACTAGTAGTATGTTACAATAGAATGTATAGAAGGAGGAAAAACTTACAAAAAAAAAAAAAGTTTTGCAGTCCGGAATCTTCGTCGTTCGTATGGCTGAGGTGGTGTCTCGTTTCGTACCGTAATCCATTCAATGAGACATTAAGCATTGCTCCCATACGACCATATCACCCTGCTATGAAGAACAAACAGATTAGTTGACATTAAATAATGTAGGTAGTTCGAACCTGAACTAGTAGTATGTTACAATAGAATGTATAGAAGGAGGAAAACTTACAAAAAAGAAAAAAGTTTTGCAGTCCGGAATCTTCGTCGTTCGTATGGCTGAGGTGGTGTCTCGTTTCGTACCGTAATCCATTCAATGAGACATTAAGCATTGCTCCGATACGACCATGTCACAGTGCTGTGAAGAACAAACAGATTAGTTGACATTAAATAATGTAGGTAGTTCGAACCTGAACTAGTAGTATGTTACAATAGAATGTATAAAAGGAGGAAAGACTTACAAAAAAAAAGATGTTTTGCAGTCCGGGATCTTCGTCGTTCGTATGGCTGAGGTGGTGTCTCGTTTCGTACCGTAATCCATTCAATGACACATTAAGCATTGCTGCCATACGACCATGTCATCCTGCTGTGAAGAACAAACAGATTAGTTGACATTAAATAATGTAGGTAGCTCGAACCTGAACTAGTAGTATGCTACAATAGAAAGTATGAAAGGAGGTAGGACTTACGAAAAAAAAGAAGTTTTGCAGTCCAGAATCTTCTTCATTCGTATGGCTGAGGTGGTGTCTCGTTTCGTACCATAATCCATTCAATGAGACATTAAGCATTGCTGCCATACGACCATGTCACCCTCCTGTGAAGAACAAACAGATTAGTTGACATTAAATAATGTAGGTAGCCCGAACCTGAGCTAGTAGTATGCTACAATAGAAAGTATAAAAGGAGGTAGGACTTACAAAAAAAAAGAAGTTTTGCAGTCCACAATCTTCGTCGTTCGTATGGCTGAGGTTGTGTCTCGTTTCGTACCGTAATCCATTCAATGAGACATTAAGCATTCCTGCCATATGACCATGACACCCTGCTGTGAAGAACAAACAGATTACTTGACATTAAATAATGTTGGTAGTTCAAAAGTGAACTAGTAGTATGTTACAATAGAATGTATGAAAGGAGGAAAGACTTGCGAAAAAAAAGAAGGTTTGCAGTCCAGAATCTTCGTCGTTCGTATGGCTGAGGTGGTGTCTCTTTTTGTAACGTAATCCATTCAATGAGACATTAAGCATCGCTGCCATACGACCATGTCACCCTGCTGTGAAGAACAGATCAGTTGACATTAAATAATGTAGGTAGCTCGAACCTGAACTAGTAGTATGCTACAATAGAAAGTATAAAAGGATGAAGGGCTTACAAAAAAAAAGAAGTTTTGCAGTCCACAATCGTCGTCGTTCGTATGGCTGAAGTGGTGTCTCGTTTCGTACTGTAATACATTCAATGAGACATTAAGCATTGCTGCCATACGACCATGTCACCTTGCTGTGAAGAACCAACAGATTAGTTGACTTTAAATAATGTAGGTAGTTCGAACCTGAACTAGAAGAATGTTACAATAGAATGTATAAAAGTAGGAAAGACTTACAAAAAAAAAGAAGTTTTGCAGTCCACAATCTTCGTCGTTCGTATGGCAGAGGTGGTGTCTCGTTTCGTACCGTAATCCATTCAATGAGACATTAAGCATTCCTGCCATACGACCATGTCACCCTGCTGTGAAGAACAAACAGATTAGTTGACATTAAATAATGTAGGTAGTTCGAACCTGAACTAGTAGTATGTTACAATAGAATGTATAAAAAGAGGAAAACCTTACAAAAAAAAAAAAAAGTTTTGCAGTCCGGAATCTTCGTCGTTCGTATGGCTGAGGTGGTGTCTCGGTTCGTACCTTAATCCATTCAATGAGACATTAAGCATTGCTGCCATACGACCATGTCACCCTGCTGTGAAGAACAAACAGATTAGTTGACATTAAATAATGTAGGTAGTTCGAACCTGAACTACAAGTATGTTACAATAGATTGTATAAAAGGAGGAAAGACTTACAAAAAAAAGAAGTTTTGCAGTCCAGGATCTTCGTCGTTCGTATGGCTGATGTGGTGTCTCGTTTCGTACCGTAATCCATTCAATGAGACATTAAGCATTGCTGCCATACGACCATGTCACCCTGCTGTGAAGAACAAACAGATTAGTTGAATTTAAATAATGTAGGTAGCTCGAACCTGAACTAGTAGTATGCTACAATAGAAAGTATAAAAGGATGAAGTACTTACAAAAAAAAAGAAGTTTTGCAGTCCACAATCGTCGTCCTTCGTATGGCTCAGGTGGTGTCTCGTTTCGTACTGTAATACATTCAATGAGACATTAAGCATCGCTGCCATACGACCTTGTCACCCTGCTGTGAAGAGCAAACAGATTAGTTGACATTAAATAATGTAGGTAGCTCGAACCTTAACTAGTAGTATGCTACAATAGAAAGTATAAAAGAATGAAGGACTTACAAAAAAAAAAAAAAGAAGTTTTGCAGTCCACAACCGTCGTCGCTCGTATGGCTGAGGTGGTGTCTCGTTTCGTACTGTAATACATTCAATGAGACATTAAGCATTGTTGCCATACGACCATATCACCCTGCTGTGAAGAACAAACAGATTAGTTGACATTAAATAATGTAGGTAGTTCGAACCTGAACTAGAAGTATGTTACAATAGAATGTATAAAAGGAGGAAAGACTTACAAAAAAAAAGAAGTTTTGCAGTCCAGAATCTTCGTCGTTCGTATGGCTGAGGTGGTGTCTCGTTTCGTACTGTAATCCATTCAATGAGACATTAAGCATTTCTGCCATACGACCATGTCACCCTGCTGTGAAGAACAAACAGATTAGTTGAACTTAAATAATGTAGGTAGCTCGAACCTGAACTAGTAGTATGCTACAATAGAAAGTATGAAAGGAGGTAGGACTTACAAAAAAAAAAAGAAGTTTTGCAGTCCAGAATCTTATTCGTTCGTATGGCTGAGGTGGTGTCTCATTTCGTACCGTAATCCATTCAATGAGACATTAAGCATTGCTGCCATACGACAATGTCACAATGCTGTGAAGAACAAACAGATTAGTTGACATTAAATAATGTAGGTAGTTCGAACCTGAACTAGTAGTATGTTACAATAGAATGTATAAAAGGAGGAAAAACTTAAAAAAAAAAAAAAAAAAATGTTTTGCAGTCCGGAATCTTCGTCGTTCGTATGGCTGAGGAGGTGTCTCGTTACGTACCGTAATCCATTCAATGAGACATTAAGCATTTCTCCCATACGACCATGTCACCCTGCTGTGAAGAACAAACAGATTAGTTGACATTAAATAATGTAGGTAGTTCGAACCTGAACTAGTAGTATGTTACAATAGAATGTATAAAAGGAGGAAAAACTTACAAAAAAAAGAAGTTTTGCGGTCCGGAAACTTCGTCGTTCGTATGGCTGAGGTGGTGTCTCGTTTCGTATCGTAATCCATTCAATGAGACATTTAACATTGCTGCCATACGACCATGTCACCCTGCTGTGAAGAACAAACAGATTAGTTGACATTACATAATGTAGGTAGCTCGAACCTGAACTAGTAGTATGCTACAATAAAATGTATAAAAGGAGGAAAGACTTGCGAAAAAAAAGAAGGTTTGCAGTCCAGAATCATCGTCGTTTGTATGGCTGAGGTGGTGTCTCTTTTTGTAACGTAATCCATTCAATGAGACATTAAGCATTGCTGCCATACGACCATGTCACCCTGCTGTGAAGAACAAACAGATTAGTTGACATTAAATAATGTAGGTACCCCGAACCTGAACTAGTAGTATGCTACAATAGAAAGTATAAAAGGATGAAGGACTTACAAAAAAAAAGAAGTTTTGCGGTCCACAATCGTCGTCGTTCATATGGCTGAAGTGGTGTCTCGTTTCGTACTGTAATACATTCAATGAGACATTAAGTATTGCTGCCATACGACGATGTCACCCTGCTGTGAAGAACAAACAGATTAGTTGACATTAAATAATGTAGGTAGTTCGAACCTGAACTAATAGTATTTTTCAATAGAATGTATAAAAGGAGGAAAGACTTACAAAAAAAAGAAGTTTTGCAGTCCAGAATCTTCGTCGTTTGTATGGCTGAGGTGGTGTCTCGTTTCATACCGTAATCCATGCAATGAGACATTAAGCCTTCCTGCCATACGACCATGTCACCCTGCTGTGAAGAACAAACAGATTAGTTGAATTTAAATAATGTAGGTAGCTCGAACCTGAACTAGTAGTATGCTACAATAGAAAGAATAAAAGGAGGTAGGCCTTACAAAATAAAAGAAGTTTTGCAGTCCAGAATCTTCGTCGTTCGTATGGCTGAGGTGGTGTCTCGTTTCGTACCGTAATCCATTCAATGAGACATTAAGCATTCCTACCATACGACCATGTCACCCTGCTGTGAAGAACAAACAGATTACTTGACATTAAGTAATGTTGGTAGTTCGAAAGTGAACTAGTAGTATGTTACAATAGAATGTATAAAAGGAGGAAAGACGTACGAAAAAAAAGAAGTTTTGCAGCCAGAATCTTCATCGTTCGTATGGCTGAGGTGGTGTCTCTTTTCGTAACGTAATCCATTCAATGAGACATTAAGCATTGCTGCCATACGACCATGTCACCCTGCTGTGAAGAACAAACAGATTAGTTGACATTAAATAATGTTGGTAGTTCGAACCTGAACTAGTAGTATGTTACAATAGAATGTATAAAAGGAGGAAAAGCTTATAAAAAAAAAAAAGTTTTGCAGTCCGGTATCTTCGTCGTTCGTATGGCTGAGGTGGTGTCTCGTTTCGTACCGTAATCCATTCAATGAGACATTAAGCATTGCTCCCATACGACCATGTCACCCTGCTGTGAAGAACAAACAGATTAGTTGACATTAAATAATGTAGGTAGTTCGAACCTGAACTAGTAGTATGTTACAATAGAATGTATAAAAGGAGGAAAGACTTACAAAAATAAAGAAGTTTTGCAGTCCGGAATCTTCGTCGTTCGTATGGCTGAGGTGGTGTCTCGTTTCGTACTGTAATCCATTCAATGAGACATTAAGCATTGCTGCCATACGACGATGTCACCCTGCTGTGAAGAACAAACAGATTAGTTGACTTTAAATAATGTAGGTAGCTCGAACCTTAACTACTAGTATGCTACAATAGAAAGTATAAAAGGATGAAGGACTTACAAAAAAAAAAGAAGTTTTGCAGTCCACAATCGTCGTCGCTCGTATGGCTGAGGTGGTGTCTTGTTTCGTACTTTAATCCATTCAATGAGACATTAAGCATTGCTGCCATACGACCATATCACCCTGCTATGAAGAACAAACAGATTAGTTGACATTAAATAATGTTGGTAGTTCGAACCTGAACTAGAAGATTGTTACAATAGAATGTATAAAAGGAGGAAAGACTTACAAAAAAAAAGGAGTTTTGCAGTCCAGAATCTTCGTCGTTCGTATGGCAGAGATGGTGTCTCGTATTGTACAGTAATCCATTCAATGAGACATTAAGCAATCCTGCCATACGACCATGTCACCCTGCTGTGAAGAACAAACAGATTAGTTGAATTTAAATAATGTAGGTAGCTCGAACCTGAACTAGTAGTATGCTACAATAGAAAGTATAAAAGGAGGTAGGACTTACGAAAAAAAAGAAGTTTTGCAGTCCAGAATCTTCTTCGTTCGTATGGCTGAGGTGGTGTCTCGTTTCGTACCGTAATCCATTCAATGAGACATTAAGCATTGCTGCCATACGACCATGTCACCCTGCTGTGAAGAACATACAGATTAGTTGAATTTAAATAATGTAGGTAGCTCGAAACTGAACTAGTAGTATGTACAATAGAAAGTATGAAAGGAGGTAGGACTTACGAAAAAAAAGAAGTTTTGCAGTCCAGAATCTTCTTCGTTCGTATGGCTGAGGTGGTGTCTCGTTTCGTACCGTAATCCATTCAATGAGACATTAAGCATTGCTGCCATACGACCATGTCACCCTGCTGTGAAGAACAAACAGATTAGTTGACATTAAATAATGTTGGTAGTTCGAACCTGAACTAGTAGTATGTTACAATAGAATGTATAAAAGGAGGAAAAGCTTATAAAAAAAAAAAAGTTTTGCAGTCCGGTATCTTCGTCGTTCGTATGGCTGAGGTGGTGTCTCGTTTCGTACCGTAATCCATTCAATGAGACATTAAGCATTGCTCCCATACGACCATGACACCCTGCTGTGAAGAACAAACAGATTAGTTGACATTAAATAATGTAGGTAGTTCGAACCTGAACTAGTAGTATGTTACAATAAAATGTATAAAAGGAGGAAAGACTTACAAAAAAAAAAGAAGTTTTGCAGTCCGGAATCTTCGTCGTTCGTATGGCTGAGGTGGTGTCTCGTTTCGTACCGTAATCCATTCAATGAGACATTAAGCACTGCTGCCATACGACCATGTCACCCTGCTGTGAAGAACAAACAGATTAATTGACATTAAATAATGTAGGTAGCTCAAACCTGAGCTAGTAGTATGCTACAATAGAAAGTATAAAAGGATGAAGGACTTACAAAAAAAAAGAAGTTTTGCAGTCCACAATCGTCGTCGTTCGTATGGCTGAGGTGGTGTCTCGTTTCGTACTGTAATCCATTCAATGAGACATTAAGCATTGCTGCCATACGACGATGTCACCCTGCTGTGAAGAACAAACAGATTAGTTGACTTTAAATAATGTAGGTAGCTCGAACCTTAACTACTAGTATGCTACAATAGAAAGTATAAAAGGATGAAGGACTTACAAAAAAAAAAGAAGTTTTGCAGTCCACAATCGTCGTCGCTCGTATGGCTGAGGTGGTGTCTTGTTTCGTACTTTAATCCATTCAATGAGACATTAAGCATTGCTGCCATACGACCATATCACCCTGCTATGAAGAACAAACAGATTAGTTGACATTAAATAATGTTGGTAGTTCGAACCTGAACTAGAAGATTGTTACAATAGAATGTATAAAAGGAGGAAAGACTTACAAAAAAAAAGGAGTTTTGCAGTCCAGAATCTTCGTCGTTCGTATGGCAGAGATGGTGTCTCGTATTGTACAGTAATCCATTCAATGAGACATTAAGCATTCCTGCCATACGACCATGTCACCCTGCTGTGAAGAACAAACAGATTAGTTGAATTTAAATAATGTAGGTAGCTCGAACCTGAACTAGTAGTATGCTACAATAGAAAGAATAAAAGGAGGTAGGACTTACGAAAAAAAAGAAGTTTTGCAGTCCAGAATCTTCTTCGTTCGTATGGCTGAGGTGGTGTCTCGTTTCTTACCGTAATCCATTCAATGAGACATTAAGCATTGCTGCCATACGACCATGTCACAGTGCTGTGAAGAACAAACAGATTAGTTGACATTAAATAATGTAGGTAGTTCGAACCTGAACTAGTAGTAAGTTACAATAGAATGTATAAAAGGAGGAAAAGCTTATAAAAAAAAAAAAAGTTTTGCAGTCTGGAATCTTCGTCGTTCGTACTGCTGAGGTGGTGTCTCGTTTCGTACCGTAATCCATTCAATGAGACATTAAGCATTGCTCCCATACGACAATGACACCCTGCTGTGAAGAACAAACAGATTAGTTGACATTAAATAATGTAGGTAGTTCGAACCTGAACTAGTAGTATGTTACAATAGAATGTATAAAAGGAGGAAAGACTTACAAAAAAAAAGAAGTTTTGAAGTCCGGAATCTTCGTCGTTCGTATGGCTAAGGTTGTGTCTCGTTTCGTACCGTAATCCATTCAATGAGACATTAAGCATTGCTGCCATACGACCATGTCACCCTGCTGTGAAGAACAAACAGATTAGTTGACATTAAATAATGTAGGTAGCTCGAACCTGAGCTAGTAGTATGCTACAATTGAAAGTATAAAAGGATGAAGGACTTTCAAAAAAAAAGAAGTTTTGCAGTCCACAATCGTCGTCGTTCGTATGGCTGAAGTGGTGTCTCGTATCGTACTGTAATCCATTCAATGAGACATTAAGCATTGCTGCCATACGACGATGTCACCCTGCTGTGAAGAACAAACAGATTAGTTGACATTAAATAATGTAGGTAGTTCGAACCTGAACTAGTAGTATGTTACAATAGAATGTATAAAAGGAGGAAAGACTTACAAAAAAAAAGGAGTTTTGCAGTCCAGAATCTTCGTCGTTCGTATGGCAGAGATGGTGTCTCGTTTTGTACCGTAATCCATTCAATGAGACATTAAGCATTGCTGCCATACGACCATGTCACCCTGCTGTGAAGAACAAACAGATTAGTTGAATTTAAATAATGTAGGTAGCTCGAACCTGAACTAGTAGTATGCTACAATAGAAAGTATGAAAGGAGGTGGGACTTACGAAAAAAAAGAAGTTTTGCAGTCCAGAATCTTCTTCGTTCGTATGGCTGAGGTGGTGTCTCGTTTCGTACCGTAATCCATTCAATGAGACATTAAGCATTGCTGCCATACGACAATGTCACCCTGCTGTGAAGAACAAACAGATTAGTTGACATTAAATAATGTTGGTAGTTCGAACCTGAACTAGTAGTATGTTACAATAGAATGTATAAAAGGAGGAAAAGCTTATAAAAAAAAAAAGTTTTGCAGTCTGGAATCTTCGTCGTTCGTATGTCTGAGGTGGTGTCTCGTTTCGTACCGTAATCCATTCAATGAGACATTAAGCATTGCTCCCATACGACCATGACACCCTGCTGTGAAGAACAAACAGATTAGTTGACATTAAATAATGTAGGTAGTTCGAACCTGAACTAGTAGTATGTTAGAATAGAACGTATAAAAGGAGGAAAAGCTTATAAAAAAAAAAAAAGTTTTGCAGTCTGGAATCTTCGTCGTTCGTATGGCTGAGGTGGTGTCTCGTTTCGTACCGTAATCCATTCAATGAGACATTAAGCATTGCTCCCATACGACCATGACACCCTGCTGTGAAGAACAAACAGATTAGTTGACATTAAATAATGTAGGTAGTTCGAACCTGAACTAGTAGTATGTTACAATAGAATGTATAAAAGGAGGAAAGACTTACAAAAAAAAAAGAAGTTTTGCAGTCCGGAATCTTCGTCGTTCGTATGGCTGAGGTGGTGTCTCGTTTCGTACCGTAATCCATTCAAAGAGACATTAAGCACTGCTGCCATACGACCATGTCACCCTGCTGTGAAGAACAAACAGATTAATTGACATTAAATAATGTAGGTAGCTCGAACCTGAGCTAGTAGTATGCTACAATAGAAAGTATAAAAGGATGAAGGACTTACAAAAAAAAAGAAGTTTTGCAGTCCACAATCGTCGTCGTTCGTATGGCTGAGGTGGTGTCTCGTTTCGTACTGTAATCCATTCAATGAGACATTAAGCATTGCTGCCATACGACGATGTCACCCTGCTGTGAAGAACAAACAGATTAGTTGACATTAAATAATGTAGGTAGTTCGAACCTGAACTAGTAGTTTTTCACAATAGAATGTATAAAAGGAGGAAAGACTTACAAAAAAAAAGAAGATTTGCAGTCCAGAATCTTCGTCGTTCGTATGGCTGAAGTGGTGTCTCGTTTCGTACTGTAATACATTCAATGAGACATTAAGCATTGCTGCCATACGACCATGTCACCCTGCTGTCAAAAACAAACAGATTAGTTGACTTTAAATAATGTAGGTAGCTCGAACCTTAACTAGTAGTATGCTACAATAGAAAGTGTAAAAGGATGAAGGACTTACAAAAAAAAAGAAGTTTTGCAGTCCACAATCGTCGTCGCTCGTATGGCTGAGGTGGTGTCTCGTTTCGTACTTTAATCCATTCAATGAGACATTAAGCATTGCTGCCATACGACCATATCACCCTGCTATGAAGAACAAACAGATTAGTTGACATTAAATAATGTTGGTAGTTCGAACCTGAACTAGTAGTATGTTACAATAGAATGTATAAAAGGAGGAAAAGCTTATAAAAAAAAAAAAAGATTTGCAGTCTGGAATCTTCGTCGTTCGTACTGCTGAGGTGGTGTCTCGTTTCGTACCGTAATCCATTGAATGAGACATTAAGCATTGCTCCCATACGACCATGTCACCCTGCTGTGAAGAACAAACAGATTAGTTGACATTAAATAATGTAGGTAGCTCGAACCTGAACTAGTAGTATGCTACAATAGAAAGTATAAAAGGATGAAGGACTTTCAAAAAAAAAGAAGTTTTGCAGTCCACAATCGTCGTCGTTCGTATGGCTGAAGTGGTGTCTCGTATCGTACTGTAATCCATTCAATGAGACATTAAGCATTGCTGCCATACGACGATGTCACCCTGCTGTGAAGAACAAACAGATTAGTTGACATTAAATAATGTAGGTAGTTCGAACCTGAACTAGTAGTATGTTACAATAGAATGTATAAAAGGAGGAAAGACTTACAAAAAAAAAGGAGTTTTGCAGTCCAGAATCTTCGTCGTTCGTATGGCAGAGATTGTGTCTCGTTTTGTACCGTAATCCATTCAATGAGACATTAAGCATTGCTGCCATACGACCATGTCACCCTGCTGTGAAGAACAAACAGATTAGTTGAATTTAAATAGTGTAGGTAGCTCGAACCTGAACTAGTAGTATGCTACAATAGAAAGTATGAAAGGAGGTAGGACTTACGAAAAAAAAGAAGTTTTGCAGTCCAGAATCTTCTTCGTTCGTATGGCTGAGGTGGTGTCTCGTTTCGTACCGTAATCCATTCAATGAGACATTAAGCATTGCTCCCATACGACAATGTCACCCTGCTGTGAAGAACAAACAGATTAGTTGACATTAAATAATGTTGGTAGTTCGAACCTGAACTAGTAGTATGTTACAATAGAATGTATAAAAGGAGGAAAAGCTTATAAAAAAAAAAAGTTTTGCAGTCTGGAATCTTCGTCGTTCGTATGGCTGAGGTGGTGTCTCGTTTCGTACCGTAATCCATTCAATGAGACATTAAGCATTGCTCCCATACGACCATGACACCCTGCTGTGAAGAATAAACAGATTAGTTGACATTAAATAATGTAGGTAGCTCGAACCTGAGCTAGTAGTATGCTACAATAGAAAGTATAAAAGGATGAAGGACTTACAAAAAAAAAGAAGATTTGCAGTCCACAATCGTCGTCGTTCGTATGGCTGAGGTGGTGTCTCGTTTCGTACTGTAATCCATTCAATGAGACATTAAGCATTGCTGCCATACGATGATGTCACCCTGCTGTGAAGAACAAACAGATTAGTTGACATTAAATAATGTAGGTAGTTCGAACCTGAACTAGTAGTATTTTACAATAGAATGTATAAAAGGAGGAAAGACTTACAAAAAAAAGAAGATTTGCAGTCCAGAATCTTCGTCGTTCGTATGGCTGAAGTGGTGTCTCGTTTCGTACTGTAATACATTCAATGAGACATTAAGCATTGCTGCCATACGACCATGTCACCCTGCTGTGAAGAACAAACAGATTAGTTGACTTTAAATAATGTAGGTAGCTCGAACCTGAACTAGTAGTATGCTACAATAGAAAGTATAAAAGGATGAAGGACTTACAAAAAAAGAAGAAGTTTTGCAGTCCACAATCGTCGTCGCTCGTATGGCTGAGGTGGTGTCTCGTTTCGTACTTTAATCCATTCAATGAGACATTAAGCATTGCTGCCATATGACCTTGTCATACTGCTGTGAAGAACAAACAGATTAGTTGACTTTAAATAATGTAGGTAGTTCGAACCTGAACTAGTAGTATGTTACAATAGAATGTATAAAAGGAGGAAAGACTTACAAAAAAAAAAGAAGTTTTGCAGTCCGGAATCTTCGTCGTTCGTATGGCTGAGGTGGTGTCTCGTTTCGTACCGTAATCCATTCAATGAGACATTAAGCTTTGCTGCCATACGACCTTGTCACCCTGCTGTGAAGAACAAACAGATTAGTTGACATTAAATTATGTAGGTAGTTCGAACCTGAACTAGTAGTATTTTACAATAGAATGTATAAAAGGAGGAAAGACTTACAAAAAAAAGAAGTTTTGCAGTCCAGAATCTTCGTCGTTCGTATTGCTGAGGTGGTGTCTCGTTTATTACCGTAATCCATTCAATGAGCCATTAAGCATTGCTCCCATACGACCATGTCACCCTGCTGTGAAGAACAAACAGATTAGTTGACATTAAATAATGTAGGTAGTTCGAACCTGAACTAGTAGTATGTTACAATAGAATGTATAAAAGGAGGAAAGACTTACAAAAAAAAAGGAGTTTTGCAGTCCAGAATCTTCGTCGTTCGTATGGCAGAGATGGTGTCTCGTTTTGTACCGTAATCCATTCAATGAGACATTAAGCTTTCCTGCCATACGACCATGTCACCCTGCTGTGAAGAACAAACAGATTAGTTGAATTTAAATAATGTAGGTAGCTCGAACCTGAACTAGTAGTATGCTACAATAGAAAGTAGGAAAGGAGGTAGGACTTACGAAAAAAAAGAAGTTTTGCAGTCCAGAATCTTCTTCGTTCGTATGGCTGAGGTGGTGTCTCGTTTCGTACCGTAATCCATTCAATGAGACATTAAGCATTGCTGCCATACGACCATGTCACCCTGCTGTGAAGAACAAACAGATTAGTTGACATTAAATAATGTTGGTAGTTCGAACCTGAACTAGTAGTATGTTACAATAGAATGTATAAAAGGAGGAAAAGCTTATAAAAAAAAAAAAAGTTTTGCAGTCTGGAATCTTCGTCGTTCGTATGGCTGAGGTGGTGTCTCGTTTCGTACCGTAATCCATTCAATGAGACATTAAGCATTGCTCCCATACGACAATGACACCCTGCTGTGAAGAACAAACAGATTAGTTGACATTAAATAATGTAGGTAGTTCGAACCTGAACTAGTAGTATGTTACAATAGAATGTATAAAAGGAGGAAAGACCTACAAAAAAAAAGAAGTTTTGCAGTCCGGAATCTTCGTCGTTCGTATGGCTAAGGTGGTGTCTCGTTTCGTACCGTAATCCATTCAATGAGACATTAAGCATTGCTGCCATACGACAATGTCACCCTGCTGTGAAGAACAAACAGATTAGTTGACATTAAATAATGTAGGTAGCTCGAACCTGAACTAGTAGTATGCTACAATAGAAAGTATAAAAGGATGAAGGACTTACAAAAAAAAAGAAGTTTTGCAGTCCACAATCGTCATCGTTCGTATGGCTGAGGTGGTGTCTCGTTTCGTACTGTAATCCATTCAATGAGACATTAAGCATTGCTGCCATACGACGATGTCACCCTGCTGTGAAGAACAAACAGATTAGTTGACATTAAATAATGTAGGTAGTTCGAACCTGAACTAGTAGTATTTTACAATAGAATGTATAAAAGGAGGAAAGACTTACAAAAAAAAGAAGATTTGCAGTCCAGAATCTTCGTCGTTCGTATGGCTGAAGTGGTGTCTCGTTTCGTACTGTAATACATTCAATGAGACATTAAGCATTGCTGCCATACGACCATGTCACCCTGCTGTGAAGAACAAACAGATTAGTTGACTTTAAATAATGTAGGTAGCTCGAACCTGAACTAGTAGTATGCTACAATAGAAAGTATAAAAGGATGAAGGACTTACAAAAAAAGAAGAAGTTTTGCAGTCCACAATCGTCGTCGCTCGTATGGCTGAAGTGGTGTCTCGTTTCGTACTTTAATCCATTCAATGAGACATTAAGCATTGCTGCCATACGACCATATCACCCTGCTATGAAGAACAAACAGATTAGTTGACATTAAATAATGTTGGTAGTTCGAACCTGAACTAGAAGATTGTTACAATAGAATGTATAAAAGGAGGAAAGACTTACAAAAAAAAAGGAGTTTTGCAGTCCAGAATCTTCGTCGTTCGTATGGCAGAGATGGTGTCTCGTTTTGTACCGTAATCCATTCAATGAGACATTAAGCATTCCTGCCATACGACCATGTCACCCTGCTGTGAAGAACAAACAGATTAGTTGAATTTAAATAATGTAGGTAGCTCGAACCTGAACTAGTAGTATGCTACAATAGAAAGTATAAAAGGAGGTAGGACTTAAGAAAAAAAAGAAGTTTTGCAGTCCAGAATCTTCTTCGTTCGTATGGCTGAGGTGGTGTCTCGTTTCGTACCGTAATCCATTCAATGAGACATTAAGCATTGCTCATACGACAATGACACCCTGCTGTGAAGAACAAACAGATTAGTTGACATTAAATAATGTAGGTAGTTCGAACCTGAACTAGTAGTATTTTACATAGAATGTATAAAAGGAGGAAAGACTTACAAAAAAAAGAAGTTTTGCAGTCCAGAATCTTCGTCGTTCGTATGGCTGAGGTGGTGTCTCGTTTCGTACCGTAATCCATTCAATGAGACAATAAGCATTGCTGCCATACGACCATGTCACCCTGCTGTGAAGAACAAACAGATTAGTTGACATTAAATAATGTAGGTAGCTCGAACCTGAACTAGTAGTATGCTACAATAGAAAGTATAAAAGGATGAAGGACTTACAAAAAAAAAAGAAGTTTTGCAGTCCACAATCGTCGTCGTTCGTATGGCTGAAGTGGTGTCTCGTATCGTACTGTAATCCATTCAATGAGACATTAAACATTGCTGTTATACGACGATGTCACCCTGCTGTGAAGAAGAAAGAGATTAGTTGACATTAAATAATGTAGGTAGTTCGAACCTGAACTAGTAGTATGTTACAATAGAATGTATAAAAGGAGGAAAGACTTACAAAAAAAAAAGAAGTTTTGCAGTCCGGAATCTTCGTCGTTCGTATGGCTGAGGTGGTGTCTCGTTTTGTACCGTAATCCATTCAATGAGACATTAAGCTTTGCTGCCATACGACCTTGTCACCCTGCTGTGAAGAACGAACAGATTAGTTGACATTAAATTATGTAGGTAGTTCGAACCTGAACTAGTAGTATTTTACAATAGAATGTATAAAAGGAGGAAAGACTTACAAAAAAAAGAAGTTTTGCAGTCCAGAATCTTCGTCGTTCGTATGGCTGAGGTGGTGTCTCGTTTCCTACCGTAATCCATTCAATGAGACATTAAGCATTGCTCCAATACGACCATGTCACCCTGCTGTGAAGAACAAACAGATTAGTTGACATTAAATAATGTAGGTAGTTCGAACCTGAACTAGTAGTATGTTACAATAGAATGTATAAAAGGAGGAAAGAATTAAAAAAAAAAAAAGAAGTTTTGCAGTCCGGAATCTTCGTCGTTCGTATGGCTGAGGTGGTGTCTCGTTTCGTACCGTAATCCATTCAATGAGACATTAAGCATTGCTCCCATACGACCATATCACCCTGCTATGAAGAACCATCAGATTAGTTGACATTAAATAATGTAGGTAGTTCGGACCTGAACTAGAAGAATGTTACAATAGAATATATAAAGGGAGGAAAGACTTACAAAAAAAAAAGGAGTTTTGCAGTCCAGAATCTTCGTCGTTCGTATGGCAGAGATGGTGTCTCGTTTTGTACCGTAATCCATTCAATGAGACATTAAGCATTCCTGCCATACGACCATGTCACCCTGCTGTGAAGAACAAACAGATTAGTTGAATTTAAATAATGTAGGTAGCTCGAACCAGAACTAGTAGAATGCTACAATAGAAAGTATGAAATGAGGTAGGACTTACGAAAAAAAAGAAGTTTTGCAGTCTTGAATCTTCTTCGTTCGTATGGCTGAGGTGGTGTCTCGTTTCGTACCGTAATCCATTCAATGAGACATTAAGCATTGCTGCCATACGACCATGTCACCCTGCTGTGAAGAACAAACAGATTAGTTGACATTAAATAATGTTGGTAGTTCGAATCTGAACTAGTAGTATGTTACAATAGAATGTATAAAAGGAGGAAAGACTTACAAAAAAAAGAAGTTTTGCAGTCCAGTATCTTCGTCGTTCGTATGGCTGAGGTGGTGTCTCGTTTCCTACCGTAATCCATTCAATGAGACATTAAGCATTGCTCCCATACGACCATGTCACCCTGCTGTGAAGAACAAACAGATTAGTTGACATTAAATAATGTTGGTAGTTCGAACCTGAACTAGTAGTATGTTACAATAGAATGTACAAAAGGAGGAAAACTTATAAAAAAAAAAAAAGTTTTGCAGTCTGGAATCTTCGTCGGTCGTATGGCTGAGGTGGTGTCTCGTTTCGTACCGTAATCCATTCAATGAGACATTAAGCATTGCTCCCATACGACCATGACACCCAGCTGTGAAGAACAAACAGATTAGTTGACATTAAATAATGTAGGTACCTCGAACCTGAACTAGTAGTATGCTACAATAGAAAGTATAAAAGGATGAAGGACTTACAAAAAAAAAGAAGTTTTGCAGTCCACAATCGTCGTCGTTCGTATGGCTGAGGTGGTGTCTCGTTTCGTACTGTAATCCATTCAATGAGACATTAAGCATTGCTGCCATACGACAATGTCACCCTGCTGTGAAGAACAAACAGATTAGTTGACATTAAATAATGTTGGTAGTTCGAACCTGAACTAGAAGATTGTTACAATAGAATGTATAAAAGGAGGAAAGACTTACAAAAAAAAAGAAGTTTTGCAGTCCACAATCGTCGTCGTTCGTATGGCTGAGGTGGTGTCTCGTTTCGTACCGTAATTCATTCAATGAGACATTAAGCATTGCTCCCATACGACAATGACACCCTGCTGTGAAGAACAAACAGATTAGTTGACATTAAATAATGTAGGTAGTTCGAACCTGAACTAGTAGTATGTTACAATAGAATGTATAAAAGGAGGAAAGACTTACAAAAAAAAAGAAGTTTTGCAGTCCGGAATCTTCGTCGTTCGTATGGCTAAGGTGGTGTCTCGTTTCGTACCGTAATCCATTCAATGAGACATTAAGCATTGCTGCCATACGACCATGTCACCCTGCTGTGAAGAACAAACAGATTAGTTGACATTAAATAATGTAGGTAGCTCGAACCTGAACTAGTAGTATGCTACAATAGAAAGTATAAAAGGATGAAGGACTTACAAAAAAAAAGAAGTTTTGCAGTCCACAATCGTCGTCGTTCGTATGGCTGAAGTGGTGTCTCGTATCGTACTGTAATCCATTCAATGAGACATTAAACATTGCTGTTATACGACGATGTCACCCTGCTGTGAAGAAGAAAGAGATTAGTTGACATTAAATAATGTAGGTAGTTCGAACCTGAACTAGTAGTATGTTACAATAGAATGTATAAAAGGAGGAAAGACTTACAAAAAAAAAAAGAAGTTTTGCAGTCCGGAATCTTCGTCGTTCGTATGGCTGAGGTGGTGTCTCGTTTCGTACCGTAATCCATTCAATGAGACATTAAGCTTTGCTGCCATACGACCTTGTCACCCTGCTGTGAAGAACGAACAGATTAGTTGACATTAAATTATGTAGGTAGTTCGAACCTGAACTAGTAGTATTTTACAATAGAATGTATAAAAGGAGGAAAGACTTACAAAAAAAAGAAGTTTTGCAGTCCAGAATCTTCGTCGTTCGTATGGCTGAGGTGGTGTCTCGTTTCCTACCGTAATCCATTCAATGAGACATTAAGCATTGCTCCCATACGACCATGTCACCCTGCTGTGAAGAACAAACAGATTAGTTGACATTAAATAATGTAGGTAGTTCGAACCTGAACTAGTAGTATGTTACAATAGAATGTATAAAAGGAGGAAAGACTTAAAAAAAAAAAAAGAAGTTTTGCAGTCCGGAATCTTCGTCGTTCGTATGGCTGAGGTGGTGTCTCGTTTCGTACCGTAATCCATTCAATGAGACATTAAGCATTGCTCCCATACGACCATATCACCCTGCTATGAAGAACAAACAGATTAGTTGACATTAAATAATGTAGGTAGTTCGGACCTGAACTAGAAGAATGTTACAATAGAATATATAAAAGGAGGAAAGACTTACAAAAAAAAAAGGAGTTTTGCAGTCCAGAATCTTCGTCGTTCGTATGGCAGAGATGGTGTCTCGTTTTGTACCGTAATCCATTCAATGAGACATTAAGCATTCCTGCCATAAGATCATGTCACCCTGCTGTGAAGAACAAACAGATTAGTTGAATTTAAATAATGTAGGTAGCTCGAACCAGAACTAGTAGTATGCTACAATAGAAAGTATGAAATGAGATAGGACTTACGAAAAAAAAGAAGTTTTGCAGTCTTGAATCTTCTTCGTTCGTATGGCTGAGGTGGTGTCTCGTTTCGTACCGTAATCCATTCAATGAGACATTAAGCATTGCTGCCATACGACCATGTCACCCTGCTGTGAAGAACAAACAGATTAGTTGACATTAAATAATGTTGTTAGTTCGAATCTGAACTAGTAGTATGTTACAATAGAATGTATAAAAGGAGGAAAGACTTACAAAAAAAAGAAGTTTTGCAGTCCAGTATCTTCGTCGTTCGTATGGCTGAGGTGGTGTCTCGTTTCCTACCGTAATCCATTCAATGAGACATTAAGCATTGCTCCCATACGACCATGTCACCCTGCTGTGAAAAACAAACAGATTAGTTGACATTAAATAATGTTGGTAGTTCGAACCTGAACTAGTAGTATGTTACAATAGAATGTATAAAAGGAGGAAAACTTATTAAAAAAAAAAAGTTTTGCAGTCTGGAATCTTCGTCGGTCGTATGGCTGAGGTGGTGTCTCGTTTCGTACCGTAATCCATTCAATGAGACATTAAGCATTGCTCCCATACGACCATGACACCCTGCTGTGAAGAACAAACAGATTAGTTGACATTAAATAATGTAGGTAGCTTGAACCTGAGCTAGTAGTATGCTACAATAGAAAGTATAAAAGGATGAAGGACTTACAAAAAAAAAGAAGTTTTGCAGTCCACAATCGTCGTCGTTCGTATGGCTGAGGTGGTGTCTCGTTTCGTACTGTAATCCATTCAATGAGACATTAAGCATTGCTGCCATACGACAATGTCACCCTGCTGTGAAGAACAAACAGATTAGTTGACATTAAATAATGTTGGTAGTTCGAACCTGAACTAGAAGATTGTTACAATAGAATGTATAAAAGGAGGAAAGACTTACAAAAAAAAAGAAGTTTTGCAGTCCACAATCGTCGTCTTTCGTATGGCTGAGGTGGTGTCTCGTTTCGTACCGTAATCCATTCAATGAGACATTAAGCATTGCTCCCATACGACAATGACACCCTGCTGTGAAGAACAAACAGATTAGTTGACATTAAATAATGTAGGTAGTTCGAACCTGAACTAGTAGTATGTTACAATAGAATGTATAAAAGGAGGAAAGACTTACAAAAAAAAAGAAGTTTTGCAGTCCGGAATCTTCGTCGTTCGTATGGCTAAGGTGGTGTCTCGTTTCGTACCGTAATCCATTCAATGAGACATTAAGCATTGCTGCCATACGACCATGTCACCCTGCTGTGAAGAACAAACAGATTAGTTGACATTAAATAATGTAGGTAGCTCGAACCTGAACTAGTAGTATGCTACAATAGAAAGTATAAAAGGATGAAGGACTTACAAAAAAAAAGAAGTTTTGCAGTCCACAATCGTCGTCGTTCGTATGGCTGAAGTGGTGTCTCGTATCGTACTGCAATCCATTCAATGAGACATTAAGCATTGCTGCCATACGACGATGTCACCCTGCTGTGAAGAAGAAACAGATTAGTTGACATTAAATAATGTAGGTAGTTCGAACCTGAACTAGTAGTATGTTACAATAGAATGTATAAAAGGAGGAAAGACTTACAAAAAAAAAAAGAAGTTTTGCAGTCCGGAATCTTCGTCGTTCGTATGGCTGAGGTGGTGTCTCGTTTCGTACCGTAATCCATTCAATGAGACATTAAGCTTTGCTGCCATACGACCTTGTCACCCTGCTGTGAAGAACAAACAGATTAGTTGACATTAAATTATGTAGGTAGTTCGAACCTGAACTAGTAGTATTTTACAATTGAATGTGTAAAAGGAGGATAGACTTACAAAAAAAAGAAGATTTGCAGTCCAGAATCTTCGTCGTTCGTATGGCTGAAGTGGTGTCTCGTTTCGTACTGTAATACATTCAATGAGACATTAAGCATTGCTGCCATACGACCATGTCACCCTGCTGTGAAGAACAAACAGATTAGTTGACTTTAAATAATGTAGGTAGCTCGAACCTTAACTAGTAGTATGCTACAATAGAAAGTATAAAAGGATGAAGGACTTACAAAAAAAAAAGAAGTTTTGCAGTCCACAATCGTCGTTGCTCGTATGGCTGAGGTGGTGTCTCATTTCGTACTTTAATCCATTCAATGAGACATTAAGCATTGCTGCCATACGACCATATCACCCTGCTATGAAGAACAAACAGATTAGTTGACATTAAATAATGTTGGTAGTTCGAACCTGAACTAGAAGATTGTTACAATAGAATGTATAAAAGGAGGAAAGACTTAAAAAAAAAAAAAGGAGTTTTGCAGTCCAGAATCTTCGTCGTTCGTATGGCAGAGATGGTGTCTCGTTTTGTACCGTAATCCATTCAATGACACATTAAGCATTCCTGCCATACGACCATGTCACCCTGCTGTGAAGAACAAACAGATTAGTTGAATTTAAATAATGTAGGTAGCTCGAACCTGAACTAGTAGTATGCTACAATAGAAAGTATAAAAGGAGGTAGGACTTACGAAAAAAAAGAAGTTTTGCAGTCCAGAATCTTCTTCGTTCGTATGGCTGAGGTGGTGTCTCGTTTCGTACCGTAATCCATTCAATGAGACATTAAGCATTGCTGCCATACGACCATGTCACCCTGCTGTGAAGAACAAACAGATTAGTTGACATTAAATAATGTTGGTAGTTCGAACCTGAACTAGTAGTATGTTACAATAGAATGTATAAAAGGAGGAAAAGCTTATAAAAAAAAAAAAAGTTTTGCAGTCTGGAATCTTCGTCGTTCGTATGGCTGAGGTGGTGTCTCGTTTCGTACCGTAATCCATTCAATGAGACATTAAGCATTGCTCCCATACGACAATGACACCCTGCTGTGAAGAACAAACAGATTAGTTGACATTAAATAATGTACGTAGTTCGAACCTGAACTAGTAGTATGTTACAATAGAATGTATAAAAGGAGGAAAGACTTACAAAAAAAAAGAAGTTTTGCAGTCCGGAATCTTCGTCGTTCGTATGGCTAAGGTGGTGTCTCGTTTCGTACTGTAATCCATTCAATGAGACATTAGGCATTGCTGCCATACGACCATGTCACCCTGCTGTGAAGAACAAACAGATTAGTTGACATTAAATAATGTAGGTAGCTCGAACCTGAACTAGTAGTATGCTACAATAGAAAGTATAAAAGGATGAAGGACTTACAAAAAAAAAGAAGTTTTGCAGTCTACAATCGTCGTCGTTCGTATGGCTGAAGTGGTGTCTCGTATCGTACTGTAATCCATTCAATGAGACATTAAGCATTGCTGCCATACGACGATGTCACCCTGCTGTGAAGAAGAAACAGATTAGTTGACATTAAATAATGTAGGTAGTTCGAACCTGAACTAGTAGTATGTTACAATAGAATGTATAAAAGGAGGAAAGACTTACAAAAAAAAAAAAAGTTAAGCAGTCCGGAATCTTCGTCGTTCGTATGGCTGAGGTGGTGTCTCGTTTCGTACCGTAATCCATTCAATGAGACATTAAGCTTTGCTGCCATACGACCTTGTCACCCTGCTGTGAAGAACAAACAGATTAATTGACATTAAATTATGTAGGTAGTTCGAACCTGAACTAGTAGTAATTTACAATAGAATGTATAAAAGGAGGAAAGACTTACAAAAAAAAGAAGTTTTGCAGTCCAGAATCTTCGTCAATCGTATGGTTGAGGTGGTGTCTCGTTTCCTACCGTAATCCATTCAATGAGACATTAAGCATTGCTCCCATACGACCATGTCACCCTGCTGTGAAGAACAAACAGATTAGTTGACATTAAATAATGTAGGTAGTTCGAACCAGAACTAGTAGTATGTTACAATAGAATGTATAAAAGGAGGAAAGACAAAAAAAAAAGAAAAGAAGTTTTTCAGTCCGGAATCTTCGTCGTTCGTATGGCTGAGGTGGTGTCTCGTTTCGTACCGTAATCCATTCAATGAGACATTAAGCATTGCTCCCATACGACCATATCACCCTGCTATGAAGAACAAACAGATTAGTTGACATTAAATAATGTAGGTAGTTCGGACCTGAACTAGAAGAATGTTACAATAGAATGTATAAAAGGAGGAAAGACTTACAAAAAAAAAGGAGTTTTGCAGTCCAGAATCTTCGTCGTTCGTATGGCAGAGATGGTGTCTCGTTTTGTACCGTAATCCATTCAATGAGACATTAAGCATTCCTGCCATACGACCATGTCACCCTGCTGTGAAGAAAAAACAGATTAGTTGAATTTAAATAATGTAGGTAGCTCGAACCTGAACTAGTAGTATGCTACAATAGAAAGTATGAAAGGAGGTAGGACTTACGGAAAAAAAGAAGTTTTGCAGTCCAGAATCTTCTTCGTTCGTATGGCTGAGGTGGTGTCTCGTTTCGTACCGTAATCCATTCAATGAGACATTAAGCATTGCTGCCATACGACCATGTCACCCTGCTGTGAAGAACAAACAGATTAGTTGACATTAAATAATGTTGGTAGTTCGAACCTGAACTAGTAGTATGTTACAATAGAATGTATAAAAGGAGGAAAAGCTTATAAAAAAAAAAAAGTTTTGCAGTCTGGAATCTTCGTCGTTCGTATGGCTGAGGTGGTGTCTCGTTTCGTACCGTAATCCATTCAATGAGACATTAAGCATTGCTCCCATACGACCATGACACCCTGCTGTGAAGAACAAACAGATTAGTTGACATTAAATAATGTAGGTAGTTCGAACCTGAACTAGTAGTATGTTACAATAGAATGTATAAAAGGAGGAAAAGCTTATAAAAAAAAAAAAAGTTTTGCAGTCTGGAATCTTCGTCGTTCGTATGGCTGAGGTGGTGTCTCGTTTCGTATCGTAATCCATTCAATGAGACATTAAGCATTGCTCCCATACGACCATGACACCCTGCTGTGAAGAACAAACAGATTAGTTGACATTAAATAATGTAGGTAGCTCGAACCTGTGCTAGTAGTATGCTACAATAGAAAGTATAAAAGGATGAAGGACTTACAAAAAAAAAGAAGTTTTGCAGTCCACAATCGTCGTCGTTCGTATGGCTGAGGTGGTGTCTCGTTTCGTACTGTAATCCATTCAATGAGACATTAAGCATTGCAGCCATACGACGATGTCACCCTGCTGTGAAGAACAAACAGATTAGTTGACATTAAATAATGTAGGTAGTTCGGACCTGAACTAGAAGAATGTTACAATAGAATGTATAAAAGGAGGAAAGACTTACAAAAAAAAAGGAGTTTTGCAGTCCAGAATCTTCGTCGTTCGTATGGCAGAGATGGTGTCTCGTTTTGTACCGTAATCCATTCAATGAGACATTAAGCATTGCTGCCATACGACCATGTCACCCTGCTGTGAAGAAAAAACAGATTAGTCGAATTTAAATAATGTAGGTAGCTCGAACCTGAACTAGTAGTATGCTACAATAGAAAGTATAAAAGGAGGTAGGACTTACGAAAAAAAAGAAGTTTTGCAGTCCAGAATCTTCTTCGTTCGTATGGCTGAGGTGGTGTCTCGTTTCGTACCGTAATCCATTCAATGAGACATTAAGCATTGCTGCCATACGACCATGTCACCCTGCTGTGAAGAACAAACAGATTAGTTGACATTAAATAATGTTGGTAGTTCGAACCTGAACTAGTAGTATGTTACAATAGAATGTATAAAAGGAGGAAAAGCTTATAAAAAAAAAAAAAGTTTTGCAGTCTGGAATCTTCGTCGTTCGTATGGCTGAGGTGGTGTCTCGTTTCGTACCGTAATCCATTCAATGAGACATTAAGCATTGCTCCCATACGACAATGACACCCTGCTGTGAAGAACAAACAGATTAGTTGACATTAAATAATGTAGGTAGCTCGAACCTGTGCTAGTAGTATGCTACAATAGAAAGTATAAAAGGATGAAGGACTTACAAAAAAAAAAGAAGTTTTGCAGTCCACAATCGTCGTCGTTCGTATGGCTGAGGTGGTGTCTCGTTTCGTACTGTAATCCATTCAATGAGACATTAAGCATTGCAGCCATACGACGATGTCACCCTGCTGTGAAGAACAAACAGATTAGTTGACATTAAATAATGTTGGTAGTTCGAACCTGAACTAGAAGATTGTTACAATAGAATGTATAAAAGGAGGAAAGACTTACAAAAAAAAAGGAGTTTTGCAGTCCAGAATCTTCGTCGTTCGTATGGCAGAGATGGTGTCTCGTTTTGTACCGTAATCCATTCAATGAGACATTAAGCATTGCTGCCATACGACCATGTCACCCTGCTGTGAAGAACAAACAGATTAGTTGAATTTAAATAATGTAGGTAGCTCGAACCTGAACTAGTAGTATGCTACAATAGAAAGTATAAAAGGAGGTAGGACTTACGAAAAAAAAGAAGTTTTGCAGTCCAGAATCTTCTTCGTTCGTATGGCTGAGGTGGTGTCTCGTTTCGTACCGTAATCCATTCAATGAGACATTAAGCATTGCTGCCATACGACCATGTCACCCTGCTGTGAAGAACAAACAGATTAGTTGACATTAAATAATGTTGGTAGTTCGAACCTGAACTAGTAGTATGTTACAATAGAATGTATAAAAGGAGGAAAAGCTTATAAAAAAAAAAAAAGTTTTGCAGTCTGGAATCTTCGTCGTTCGTATGGCTGAGGTGGTGTCTCGTTTCGTACCGTAATCCATTCAATGAGAAATTAAGCATTGCTCCCATACGACAATGACACCCTGCTGTGAAGAACAAACAGATTAGTTGACATTAAATAATGTAGGTAGCTCGAACCTGAACTAGTAGTATGCTACAATAGAAAGTATAAGAGGATGAAGGACTTACAAAAAAAAAGAAGTTTTGCAGTCCACAATCGTCGTCGTTCCTATGGCTGAAGTGGTGTCTCGTATCGTACTGTAATCCATTCAATGAGACATTAAGCATTGCTGCCATACGACGATGTCACCCTGCTGTGAAGAAGAAACAGATTAGTTGACATTAAATAATGTAGGTAGTTCGAACCTGAACTAGTAGTATGCTACAATAGAAAGTATAAGAGGATGAAGGACTTACAAAAAAAAGAAGTTTTGCAAGTCCAGAATCTTCGTCGTTCGTATGGCTGAGGTGGTGTCTCATTTCCTACCGTAATCCATTCAATGAGACATTAAGCATTGCTCCCATACGACCATGTCACCCTGCTGTGAAGAACAAACAGATTAGTTGACATTAAATAATGTAGGTAGTTCGAACCTGAACTAGTAGTATGTTACAATAGAATGTATAAAAGGAGGAAAGACTTAAAAAAAAAAAAAGAAGTTTTGCAGTCCAGAATCTTCTTCGTTTGTATGGCTGAGGTGGTGTCTCGTTTCGTACCGTAATCCATTCAATGAGACATTAAGCATTGCTGCCATACGACCATGTCACCCTGCTGTGAAGAACAAACAGATTAGTTGACATTAAATAATGTAGGTAGCTCGAACCTGAACTAGTAGTATGTTACAATAGAATGTATAAAAGGAAGAAAAGCTTATAAAAAAAAAAAAAGTTTTGCAGTCTGGAATCTTCGTCGTTCGTATGGCTGAGGTGGTGTCTCGTTTCGTACCGTAATCCATTCAATGAGACATTGAGCATTGCTGCCATACGACCATGTCACCCTGCTGTGAAGAACAAACAGATTAGTTGACATTAAATAATGTAGGTAGCTCGAACCTGAACTAGTAGTATGATACAATAGAAAGTATAAAAGGATGAAGGACTTACAAAAAAAAAGAAGTTTTGCAGTCCACAATCGTCGTCGTTCGTATGGCTGAAGTGGTGTCTCGTATCGTACTGTAATCCATTCAATGAGACATTAAGCATTGCTCCCATACGACAATGACACCCTGCTGTGTAGAACAAACAGATTAGTTGACATTAAATAATGTAGGTAGTTCGAACCTGAACTAGTAGTATGTTACAATAGAATGTATAAAAGGAGGAAAGACTTACAAAAAAAAAGAAGTTTTGCAGTCCGGAATCTTCGTCGTTCGTATGGCTAAGGTGGTGTCTCGTTTCGTACCGTAATCCATTCAATGAGACATTGAGCATTGCTGCCATACGACCATGTCACCCTGCTGTGAAGAACAAACAGATTAGTTGACATTAAATAATGTAGGTAGCTCGAACCTGAACTAGTAGTATGCTACAATAGAAAGTATAAAAGGATGAAGGACTTACAAAAAAAAAGAAGTTTTGCAGTCCACAATCGTCGTCGTTCGTATGGCTGAAGTGGTGTCTCGTATCGTACTGTAATCCATTCAATGAGACATTAAGCATTGCTGCCATACGACGATGTCACCCTGCTGTGAAGAACAAACAGATTAGTTGACATTAAATAATGTAGGTAGTTCGAACCTGAACTAGTAGTATGTTACAATAGAATGTATAAAAGGAGGAAAGACTTACAAAAAAAAAAGAAGTTTTGCAGTCCGGAATCTTCGTCGTTCGTATGGCTGAGGTGGTGTCTCGTTTCGTACCGTAATCCATTCAATGAGACATTAAGCTTTGCTGCCATACGACCTTGTCACCCTGCTGTGAAGAACAAACAGATTAGTTGACATTAAATTATTTAGGTAGTTCGGACCTGAACTAGTAGTATGCTACAATAGAAAGTATGAAAGAAGGTAGGACTTACGAAAAAAAAGAAGTTTTGCAGTCCAGAATCTTCTTCGTTCGTATGGCTGAGGTGGTGTCTTGTTTCGTACCGTAATCCATTGAATGAGACATTAAGCATTGCTGCCATACGACCATGTCACCCTGCTGTGAAGAACAAACAGATTAGTTGACATTAAATAATGTACGTAGTTCGAACCTGAACTAGTAGTATGTTACAATAGAATGTATAAAAGGAGGAAAGACTTAAAAAAAAAAAAAGAAATTTTGCAGTCCGGAATCGTCGTCGTTCGTATGGCTGAGGTGGTGTCTCGTTTCGTACCGTAATCCATTCAATGAGACATTAAGCATTGCTCCCATACGACCAAATCACCCTGCTATGAAGAACAAACAGATTAGTTGACATTAAATAATGTAGGTAGTTCGGACCTGAACTAGAAGAATGTTACAATAGAATGTATAAAAGGAGGAAAGACTTACAAAAAAAAAGGAGTTTTGCAGTCCAGAATCTTCGTCGTTCGTATGGCAGAGATGGTGTCTCGTTTTGTACCGTAATCCATTCAATGACACATTAAGCATTCCTGCCATACGACCATGTCACCCTGCTGTGAAGAACAAACAGATTAGTTGAATTTAAATAATGTAGGTAGCTCGAACCTGAACTAGTAGTATGCTACAATAGAAAGTATGAAAGAAGGTAGGACTTACGAAAAAAAAGAAGTTTTGCAGTCCAGAATCTTCTTCGTTCGTATGGCTGAGGTGGTGTCTTGTTTCGTACCGTAATCCATTGAATGAGACATTAAGCATTGCTGCCATACGACCATGTCACCCTGCTGTGAAGAACAAACAGATTAGTTGACATTAAATAATGTTGGTAGTTCGAACCTGAACTAGTAGTATGTTACAATAGAATGTATAAAAGGAGGAAAAGCTTATTAAAAAAAAAAAAAAGTTTTGCAGTCTGGAATCTTCGTCGTTCGTATGGCTGAGGTGGTGTCTCGTTTCGTACCGTAATCCATTCAATGAGACATTAAGCATTGCTCCCATACGACCATGACACCCTGCTGTGAAGAACAAACAGATTAGTTGACATTAAATAATGTAGGTAGTTCGAACCTGAACTAGTAGTATGTTACAATAGAATGTATAAAAGGAGGAAAGACTTACAAAAAAAAAAGAAGTTTTGCAGTCCGGAATCTTCGTCGTTCGTATGGCTAAGGTGGTGTCTCGTTTCGTACCGTAATCCATTCAATGAGACATTAAGCACTGCTGCCATACGACCATGTCACCCTGCTGTGAAGAACAAACAGATTAGTTGACATTAAATGATGTAGGTAGCTCGAACCTGAGCTAGTAGTATGCTACAATAGAAAGTATAAAAGAATGAAGGACTTACAAAAAAAAAGAAGTTTTGCAGTCCACAATCGTCGTCGTTCGTATGGCTGAGGTGGTGTCTCGTTTCGTGCTGTAATCCATTCAATGAGACATTAAGCATTGCTGCCATACGACGATGTCACCCTGCTGTGAAGAACAAACAGATTAGTTGACATTAAATAATGTAGGTAGTTCGAAACTGAACTAGTAGTATTTCACAATAGAATGTATAAAAGGAGGAAAGACTTACAAAAAAAAGAAGTTTTGCAGTCCAGAATCTTCGTCGTTCGTATGGCTGAAGTGGTGTCTCGTTTCGTACTGTAATACATTCAATGAGACATTAAGCATTGCTGCCATACGACCATATCACCCTGCTATGAAGAACAAACAGATTAGTTGACATTAAATAATGTAGAAAGTTCGAACCTGAACTAGAAGATTGTTACAATAGAATGTATAAAAGGAGGAAAGACTTACAAAAAAAAAGGAGTTTTGCAGTCCAGAATCTTCGTCGTTCGTATGGCAGAGATGGTGTCTCGTTTTGTACCGTAATCCATTCAATGAGACATTAAGCATTCCTGCCATTCGACCATGTCACCCTGCTGTGAAGAACAAACAGATTAGTTGAATTTAAATAATGTAGGTAGCTCGAACCTGAACTAGTAGTATGCAACAATAGAAATTATAAAAGGAGGTAGGACTTACGAAAAAAAAAGAAGTTTTGCAGTCCAGAATCTTCTTAGTTCGTATGGCTGAGGTGGTGTCTCGTTTCGTACCGTAATCCATTCAATGAGACATTAAGCATTGCTGCCATACGACCATGTCACCCTGCTGTGAAGAACAAACAGATTAGTTGACATTAAATAATGTTGGTAGTTCGAACCTGAACTAGTAGTATGTTACAATAGAATGTATAAAAGGAGGAAAAGCTTATAAAAAAAAAAAAAGTAATGCAGTCTGGAATCTTCGTCGTTCGTATGGCTGAGGTGGTGTCTCGTTTCGTACCGTAATCCATTCAATGAGACATTAAGCATTGCTGCCATACGACCATGACACCCTGCTGTGAAGAACAAACAGATTAGTTGACATTAAATAATGTAGGTAGCTCAAACCTGAACTAGTAGTAAGCTACAATAGAAAGTATAAAAGGATGAAGGACTTACAAAAAAAAAGACGTTTTGCAGTCCACAATCATCGTCGTTCGTATGGCTGAAGTGGTGTCTTGTTTCGTACTGTAATACATTCAATGAGACATTAAGCATTGCTGCCATACGACGATGTCACCCTGCTGTGAAGAACAAACAGATTAGTTGACATTAAATTATGGAGGTAGTTCGAACCTGAACTAGTAGTATTTTACAATAGAATGTATAAAAGGAGGAAAGACTTACAAAAAAAAGAAGTTTTGCAGTCCAGAATTTTCGTCGTTCGTATGGCTGAGGTGGTGTCTCGTTTCGTACCGTAATCCATTCAATGAAACATTAAGCATTGCTGCCATACGACCATGTCACCCTGCTGTGAAGAACAAACAGATTAGTTGACATTAAATAATGTTGGTAGTTCGAACCTGAACTAGTAGTATGTTACAATAGAATGTATAAAAGGAGGAAAGACTTACAAAAAAAAAAAGAAGTTTTGCAGTCCACAATCATCGTCGTTCGTATGGCTGAGGTGGTGTCTCGTTTCGTACCGTAATCCATTCAATGAGACATTAAGCATTGCTGCCATACGACCATGTCACCCTGCTGTGAAGAACAAACAGATTAGTTGACATTAAATAATGTAGGTAGCTCGAACCTGAGCTAGTAGTATGCTACAATAGAAAGTATAAAAGATGAAGGACTTACAAAAAAAAAGAAGTTTTGCAGTCCACAATCGTCGTCGTTCGTATGGTTGAGGTGGTGTCTCGTTTCGTACTGTAATCCATTCAATGAGACATTAAGCATTGCTGCCGTACGACGATGTCACCCTGCTGTGAAGAACAAACAGATAAATTGACATTAAATAATGTAGGTAGTTCGAACCTGAACTAGTAGTATTTTACAATAGAACGTATAAAAGGAGGAAAGACTTACAAAAAAAAGAAGTTTTGCAGTCCAGAATCTTCGTCGTCCGTATGGCTGAGGTGGTGTCTCGTTTCGTACCGTAATCCATGCAATGAGACATTAAGCCTTCCTGCCATACGACCATGTCACCCTGCTGTGAAGAACAAACAGATTAGTTGACATTAAATAATGTTGGTAGTTCGAACCTGAACTAGTAGTATGTTACAATAGAATGTATAAAAGGAGGAAAGACTTGCGAAAAAAAAGAAGGTTTGCAGTCCAGAATCTTCGTCGTTCGTATGGCTGAGGTGGTGTCTCTTTTTGTAACGTAATCCATTCAATGAGACATTAAGCATTGCTGCCATATGACCATGTCACCCTGCTGTGAAGAACAGATTAGTTGACATTAAGTAATGTAGGTAGCTCGAACCTGAACTAGTAGTATGCTACAATAGAAAGTATAAAAGGATGAAGGACTTAACAAAAAAAAAGAAGTTTTGCAGTCCACAATCGTCGTCGTTCATATGGCTGAAGTGGTGTCTCGTTTCGTACTGTAATACATTCAATGAGACATTAAGCATTGCTGCCATACGACCATGTCACCCTGCTGTGAAGAACAAACAGATTCGTTGACTTTAAATAATGTAGGTAGCTCGAAGCTTAACTAGTAGTACGCTACAATATAAAGTATAAAAGGATGAAGGACTTACAAAAAAAAAAAAAGAAGTTTTGCAGTCCACAATCGTCGTCGCTCGTATGGCTGAGGTAGTGTCTCGTTTCGTACTGTAATCCATTCAATGAGACATTAAGCATTGCTGCCATACGACCATATCACCCTGCTGTGAAGAACAAACAGATTAGTTGACATTAAATAATGTAGGTAGTTCGAACCTGAACTAGAAGAATATTACAATAGAATGTATAAAAGGAGGAAAGACTTACAAAAAAAAGAAGTTTTGCAGTCCAGAATCTTCGTCTTTCGTATGGCAGAGGTGGTGTCTCGTTTCGTACCATAATCCATTCAATGAGACATTAAGCATTCCTGCCATACGACCATGTCACCCTGCTATGAAGAACAAACAGATTAGTTGACATTAAATAATGTAGGTAGTTCGAACCTGAACTAGAAGATTGTTACAATAGAATGTATAAAAGGAGGAAAGACTTACAAAAAAAAAGGAGTTTTGCAGTCCAGAATCTTCGTCGTTCGTATGGCAGAAATGGTGTCTCGTTTTGTACCGTAATCCATACAATGAGACATTAAGCATTCCTGCCATACGACCATGTCACCCTGCTGTGAAGAACAAACAGATTAGTTGAATTTAAATAATGTAGGTAGCTCGAACCTGAACTAGTAGTATGCTACAATAGAAAGTATAAAAGGAGGTAGGACTTACGAAAAAAAAGAAGTTTTGCAGTCCAGAATCTTCGTCGTTCGTATGGCTGAGGTGGTGTCTCGTTTCGTACCGTAATCCATTCAATGAGACATTAAGCATTGCTGCCATACGACCATGTCACCCTGCTGTGAAGAACAAACAGATTAGTTGACATTAAATAATGTTGGTAGTTCGAACCTGAACTAGTAGTATGTTACAATAGAATGTATAAAAGGAGGAAAAGCTTATAAAAAAAAAAAAAGTTTTGCAGTCTGGAATCTTCGTCGTTCGTATGGCTGAGGTGGTGTCTCGTTTCGTACCGTAATCCATTCAATGAGACATTAAGCATTGCTCCCATACGACCATGACACCCTGCTGTGAAGAACAAACAGATTAGTTGACATTAAATAATGTAGGTAGTTCGAACCTGAACTAGTAGTATGTTACAATAGAATGTATAAAAGGAGGAAAGACTTACAAAAAAAAAGAAGTTTTGCAGTCCGGAATCTTCGTCGTTCGTATGGCTAAGGTGGTGTCTCGTTTCGTACCGTAATCCATTCAATGAGACATTAAGCATTGCTGCCATACGACCATGTCACCCTGCTGTGAAGAACAAACAGATTAGTTGACATTAAATAATGTAGGTAGTTCGAACCTGAACTAGTAGTATGTTACAATAGAATGTATAGAAGGAGGAAAAACTTACAAAAAAAAAAAAAAGTTTTGCAGTCCGGAATCTTCGTCGTTCGTATGGCTGAGGTGGTGTCACGTTTCGTCTCGTAATCCATTCAATGAGACATTAAGCATTGCTCCCATACGACCATGTCACAGTGCTGTGAAGAACAAGCAGATTAGTTGACATTAAATAATGTAGTTAGTTCGAACCTGAACTAGTAGTATGTTACAATAGAATGTATAAAAGGAGGAAAGACTTACAAAAAAAAAGAAGTTTTGCAGTCCGGGATCTTCGTCGTTCTTATGGCTGAGGTGGTGTCTCGTTTCGTACCGTAATCCATTCAATGAGACATTAAGCATTGCTGCCATACGACCATGTCACCCTGCTGTGAAGAACAAACAGATTAGTTGACATTAAATAATGTAGGTAGCTCGAACCTGAACTAGTAGTAAGCTACAATAGAAAGTATAAAAGGATGAAGGACTTACAAAAAAAAAGAAGTTTTGCAGTCCACAATCGTCGTCGTTCGTATGGCTGAAGTGGTGTCTCGTTTCGTACTGTAATCCATTCAATGAGACATTAAGCATTGCTGCCATACGACGATGTCACCGTGCTGTGAAGAACAAACAGATTAGTTGACATTAAATTATGGAGGTAGTTCGAACCTGAACTAGTAGTATTTTACAATAGAATGTATAAAAGGAGGAAAGACTTACAAAAAAAAGAAGTTTTGCAGTCCAGAATTTTCGTCGTTCGTATGGCTGAGGTGGTGTCTCGTTTCGTACCGTAATCCATTCAATGAGACATTAAGCATTGCTGCCATACGACCATGTCACCCTGCTGTTAAGAACAAACAGATTAGTTGACATTAAATAATGTTGGTAGTTCGAACCTGAACTAGTAGTATGTTACAATAGAGTGTATAAAAGGAGGAAAGACTTACAAAAAAAAAAGAAGATTTGCAGTCCACAATCTTCGTCGTTCGTATGGCTGAGGTGGTGTCTCGTTTCGTACCGTAATCCATTCAATGAGACATTAAGCATTGCTGCCATACGACCATGTCACCCTGCTGTGAAGAACAAACAGATTAGTTGACATTAAATAATGTAGGTAGCTCGAACCTGAGCTAGTAGTATGCTACAATAGAAAGTATAAAAGGATGAAGGACTTACAAAAAAAAAGAAGTTTTGCAGTCCACAATCGTCGTCGTTCGTATGGTTGAGGTGGTGTTTCGTTTCGTACTGTAATCCATTCAATGAGACATTAAGCATTGCTGCCGTACGACGATGTCACCCTGCTGTGAAGAACAAACAGATAAGTTGACATTAAATAATGTAGTTAGTTCGAATCTGAACTAGTAGTATTTTACAATAGAATGTATAAAAGGAGGAAAGACTTACAAAAAAAAGAAGTTTTGCAGTCCAGAATCTTCGTCGTCCGTATGGATGAGGTGGTGTCTCGTTTCGTACCGTAATCCATGCAATGAGACATTAAGCCTTCCTGCCATACGACCATGTCACCCTGCTGTGAAGAACAAACAGATTAGTTGAATTTAAATAATGTAGGTAGCTCGAAACTGAACTAGTAGTATGCTACAATAGAAAGTATAAAAGGTGGTAGGACTTACAAAAAAAAAGAAGTTTTGCAGTCCACAATCTTCGTCGTTCGTATGGCTGAGGTTGTGTCTCGTTTCGTACCGTAATCCATTCAATGAGACATTAAGCATTCCTGCCATACAACCATGTCACCCTGCTGTGAAGAACAAACAGATAAGTTGACATTAAATAATGTAGGTAGTTCGAACCTGAACTAGTAGTATGTTACAATAGAATGTATAAAAGGAGGAAAGACTTGCGAAAAAAAAGAAGGTTTGCAGTCCAGAATCTTCGTCGTTCGTATGGCTGAGGTGGTGTCTCTTTTTGTAACGTAATCCATTCAATGAGACATTAAGCATTGCTGCCATATGACCATGTCACCCTGCTGTGAAGAACAGATTAGTTGACATTAAGTAATGTAGGTAGCTCGAACCTGAACTAGTAGTATGCTACAATAGAAAGTATAAAAGGATGAAGGACTTACAAAAAAAAAGAAGTTTTGCAGTCCACAATCGTCGTCTTTCGTATGGCTCAGTTGGTGTCTCGTTTCGTACTGTAATACATTCAATGAGATATTAAGCATCGCTGCCATACGACCATGTCACCCTGCTGTGAAGAGCAAAAAGATTAGTTGACATTAAATAATGTAGGTAGCTCGAACCTGAACTAGTAGTATGCTACAATAGAAAGTATAAAAGGCTGAAAGACTTACAAAAAAAAAGAAGTTTTGCAGTACACAATCTTCGTCGTTCGTATGGCTGAGGTGGTGTCTCGTTTCGTACCGTAATCCATTCAATGAGACATTAAGCATTCCTGCCATACGACCATGTCACCCTGCTATGAAGAACAAACAGATTAGTTGACTTTAAATAATGTAGGTAGTTCGAACCTGAACTAGTAGTATTTCACAATAGAATGTATAAAAGGAGGAAAGACTTACAAAAAAAAAGAAGTTTTGCAGTCCAGAATCTTCGTCGTTCGTATGGCTGAGGTGGTGTCTCGCTTCGTACTGTAATCCATTCAATGAGACATTAAGCATTGCTGCCATACGACCATATCACCCTGCTGTGAAGAACAAACAGATTAGTTGACATTAAATAATGTTGGTAGTTCGAACCTGAACTAGTAGTATGTTACAATAGAGTGTATAAAAGGAGGAAAAACTTAAAAAAAAAAAAAAAAAGTTTTGCAGTCCGGAATCTTCGTCGTTCGTATGGCTGAGGAGGTGTCTCGTTTCGTACCGTAATCAATTCAATGAGACATTAAGCATTTCTCCCATACGAACATGTCACCCTGCTGTGAAGAACAAACAGAATAGTTGACATTAAATAATGTAGTTAGTTCGAACCTGAACTAGTAGTATTTTACAATAGAATGTATAAAAGGAGGAAAGACTTACAAAAAAAAGAAGTTTTGCAGTCCAGAATCTTCGTCGTTCGTATGGCTGAGGTGGTGTCTCGTTTCGTACCGTAATCCATTCAATGAGACATTAAGCATTGCTGCCATACGACCATGTCACACTGCTGTGAAGAACAAACAGATTACTTGACATTATGTAATGTTGGTAGTTCGAAAGTGAACTAGTAGTATGTTACAATAGAATGTATAAAATGAGGAAAGACTTACAAAAAAAAGAAGTTTTGCAGTCCAGAATCTTCGTCGTTCGTATGGCTGAGGTGGTGTCTCTTTTCGTAACATAATCCATTCAATGAGACATTAAGCATTGCTGCCATACGACCATGTCACCCTGCTGTGAAGAACGAACAGATTAGTTGACATTAAATAATGTAGGTAGATCGAACCTGAACTAGTAGTATGCTACAATAGAAAGTATAAAAGGATGAAGTACTTACAAAAAAAAAGAAATTTTGCAGTCCGGAATCTTCGTCGTTCGTATGGCTGAAGTGGTGTCTCGTTTCGTACTGTAATACATTCAATGAGACATTAAGCATTGCTGCCATACGACCATGTCACCCTGCTGTGAAGAACAAACAGATTAGTTGAATTTAAATAACGTAGGTAGCTCGAACCTGAACTAGTAGTATGCTACAATAGAAAGTATAAAAGGCTGAAAGACTTACAAAAAAAAAGAAGTTTTGCAGTCCACAATCGTCGTCGTTCGTATGGCTGAGGTGGTGTCTTGTTTCGTACTGTAATCCATTCAATGAGACATTAAGCATTGCTGCCATACGACGATGTCACCCTGCTGTGAAGAACAAACAGATTAGTTGACATTAAATAATGTAGGTAGTTCGAACCTGAACTAGTAGTATTTTTCAATAGAATGTATAAAAGGAGGAAAGACTTACAAAAAAAAGAAGTTTTGCAGACCAGAATCTTCTTCGTTCGTATGGCTGAGGTGGTGTCTCGTTTCATACCGTAATCCATGCAATGAGACATTAAGCCTTCCTGCCATACGACCATGTCACCCTGCTGTGAAGAACAAACAGATTAGTTGAATTTAAATAATGTAGATAGCTGGAACCTGAACTAGTAGTATGCTACAATAGAAAGAATAAAAGGAGGTAGGCCTTACAAAATAAAAGAAGTTTTGCAGTCCAGAATCTTCGTCGTTCGTATGGCTGAGGTGGTGTCTCGTTTCGTCTCGTAATCCATTCAATGAGACATTAAGCATTCCTACCATACGACAATGTCACCCTGCTGTGAAGAACAAACAGATTACTTGACATTATGTAATGTTGGTAGTTCGAAAGTGAACTAGTAGTATGTTACAACAGAATGTATAAAAGGAGGAAAGACTTACGAAAAAAAAGAAGTTTTGCAGTCCAGAATCTTCGTCGTTCGTATGGCTGAGGTGGTGTCTCTTTTCGTAACATAATCCATTCAATGAGACATTAAGCATTGCTGCCATACGACCATGTCACCCTGCTGTGAAGAACGAACAGATTAGTTGACATTAAATAATGTAGGTAGATCGAACCTGAACTAGTAGTATGCTACAATAGAAAGTATAAAAGGATGAAGTACTTACAAAAAAAAAGAAATTTTGCAGTCCGGAATCTTCGTCGTTCGTATGGCTGAAGTGGTGTCTCGTTTCGTACTGTAATACATTCAATGAGACATTAAGCATTGCTGCCATATGACCATGTCATACTGCTGTGAAGAACAAACAGATTAGTTGACTGTAAATAATGTAGGTAGCTCGAACCTTAACTAGTAGTATGCTACAATAGAAAGTATAAAAGGATGAAGGACTTACAAAAAAAAAAGAAGTTTTGCTGTCCACAATCGTCGTCGCTCGTATGGCTGAGGTGGTGTCTCGTTTCGTACTTTAATCCATTCAATGAGACATTAAGCATTGCTGCCATACGACCATATCACCCTGCTGTGAAGAACAAACAGATTAGTTGACATTAAATAATGTAGGTAGTTCGAACCTGAATTAGAAGAATGTTACAATAGAATGTATAAAGGGAGGAATGACTTACAAAAAAAAAGGAGTTTTGCAGTCCAGAATCTTCGTCGTTCGTATGGCTGACGTGGTGTCTCGTTTCGTACCGTAATCCATGCAATGAGACATTAAGCCTTCCTGCCATACGACCATGTCACCCTGCTGTGAAGAACAAACAGATTACTTGACATTAAATAATGTTGGTAGTTCGAAAGTGAACTAGTAGTATGTTACAATAGAATGTATAAAAGGATTAAAGACTTGCGAAAAAAAAGAAGGTTTGCAGTCCAGAATCTTCATCGTTTGTATGGCTGAGGTGGTGTCTCTTTTTGTAACGTAATCCATTCAATGAGACATTAAGCATTGCTGCCATACGACCATGTCACCCTGCTGTGAAGAACAAACAGATTAGTTGACATTAAATAATGTAGGTAGCTCGAACCTGAACTAGTAGTATGCTACAATAGAAAGTATAAAAGGATGAAGGACTTACAAAAAAAAAGAAGTTTTGCAGTCCACAATCGTCGTTGCTCGTATGGCTGAGGTGGTGTCTCGTTTCGTACTTTAATCCATTCAATGAGACATTAAGCATTGCTGCCATACGACCATATCACCCTGCTATGAAGAACAAACGGATTAGTTGACATTAAATAATGTAGGTAGTTCGAACCTGAACTACAAGAATGTTACAATAGAATGTATAAAAGGAGGAAAGACTTACAAAAGAAAGGAGTTTTGCAGTCCAGAATCTTCGTCGTTCGTATGGCAGAGATGGTGTCTCGTTTTGTACCGTAATCCATTCAATGAGACATTAAGCATTCCTGCCATACGACCATGTCACCCTGCTGAGAAGAACAAACAGATTAGTTGCATTTAAATAATGTAGGTAGCTCGAACCTGAACTAGTAGTATGCTACAATAGAAAGTATGAAAGGAGGTAGGACTTACGAAAAAAAAGAAGTTTTGCAGTCCAGAATCTTCTTCATTCGTATGGCTGAGATGGTGTCTCGTTTCATACCATAATCCATTCAATGAGACATTAAGCATTGCTGCTATACGACCATGTCACCCTGCTGTGAAGAACAAACAGATTAGTTGACATTAAATAATGTTGGTAGTTCGAACCTGAACTAGTAGTATGTTACAATAGAATGTATAAAAGGAGGAAAGACTTGCGAAAAAAAAGAAGGTTTGCAGTCCAGAATCTTCGTCGTTCGTATGGCTGAGGTGGTGTCTCTTTTTGTAACGTAATCCATTCAATGAGACATTAAGCATTGCTGCCATACGACCATGTCACCCTGCTGTGAAGAACAAACAGATTAGTTGACATTAAATAATGTAGGTAGCTCGAACCTGAACTAGTAGTATGCTACAATAGAAAGTATAAAAGGATGAAGGACTTACAAAAAAAAAGAAGTTTTGCAGTCCACAATCGTCGTCGCTCGTATGGCTGAGGTGGTGTCTCGTTTCGTACTTAAATCCATTCAATGAGACATTAAGCATTGCTGCCATACGACCATATCACCCTGCTATGAAGAACAAACAGATTAGTTGACATTAAATAATGTAGGTAGTTCGAACCTGAACTACAAGAATGTTACAATAGAATGTATAAAAGGAGGAAAGACTTACAACAAAAAAGGAGTTTTGCAGTCCAGAATCTTCGTCGTTCGTATGGCAGAGATGGTGTCTCATTTTGTACCGTAATCCATTCAATGAGACATTAAGCATTCCTGCCATACGACCATGTCACCCTGCTGAGAAGAACAAACAGATTAGTTGAATTTAAATAATGTAGGTAGCTCGAACCTGAACTAGTAGTATGCTACAATAGAAAGTATGAAAGGAGGTAGGACTTACGAAAAAAAAGAAGTTTTGCAGTCCAGAATCTTCTTCATTCGTATGGTTGAGATGGTGTCTCGTTTCATACCATAATCCATTCAATGAGACATTAAGCATTGCTGCCATACGACCATGTCACCCTGCTGTGAAGAACAAACAGATTAGTTGACATTAAATAATGTTGGTAGTTCGAACCTGAACTAGTAGTATGTTACAATAGAATGTATAAAAGGAGGAAAGACTTGCGAAAAAAAAGAAGGTTTGCAGTCCAGAATCTTCGTCGTTCGTATGGCTGAGGTGGTGTCTCTTTTTGTAACGTAATCCATTCAATGAGACATTAAGCATTGCTGCCATACGACCATGTCACCCTGCTGTGAAGAACAAACAGATTAGTTGACATTAAATAATGTAGGTAGCTCGAACCTGAACTAGTAGTATGCTACAATAGAAAGTATAAAAGGATGAAGGACTTACAAAAAAAAAGAAGTTTTGCAGTCCACAATCGTCGACGCTCGTATGGCTGAGGTGGTGTCTCGTTTCGTACTTTAATCCATTCAATGAGACATTAAGCATTGCTGCCATACGACCATATCACCCTGCTATGAAGAACAAACAGATTAGTTGACATTAAATAATGTAGGTAGTTCGAACCTGAACTACAAGAATGTTACAATAGAATGTATAAAAGGAGGAAAGACTTACAACAAAAAAGGAGTTTTGCAGTCCAGAATCTTCGTCGTTCATATGGCAGAGATGGTGTCTCGTTTTGTACCGTAATCCATTCAATGAGACATTAAGCATTCCTGCCATACGACCATGTCACCCTGCTGAGAAGAACAAACAGATTAGTTGAATTTAAATATTGTAGGTAGCTCGAACCTGAACTAGTAGTATGCTACAATAGAAAGTATGAAAGGAGGTAGGACTTACGAAAAAAAAGAAGTTTTGCAGTCCAGAATCTTCTTCGTTCGTATGGCTGAGATGGTGTCTCGTTTCGTACCATAATCCATTCAATGAGACATTAAGCATTGCTGCCATACGACCATGTCACCCAGCTGTGATGAACAAACAGATTAGTTGACATTAAATAATGTTGGTAGTTCGAACCTGAACTAGTAGTATGTTACAATAGAATGTATAAAAGGAGGAAAGACTTGCGAAAAAAAAGAAGGTTTGCAGTCCAGAAACTTCGTCGTTCGTATGGCTGAGTTGGTGTCTCTTTTTGTAACGTAATCCATTCAATGAGACATTAAGCATTGCTGCCATATGACCATGTCACCCTGCTGTGAAGAACAGATTAGTTGACATTAAGTAATGTAGGTAGCTCGAACCTCAACTAGTAGTATGCTACAATAGAAAGTATAAAAGGATAAAGGACTTGCAAAAAAAAAGAAGTTTTGCAGTCCACAATCGTCGTCGTTCGTATGGCTGAAGTGGTGTCTCGTTTCGTACTGTAATACATTCAATGAGACATTAAGCATTGCTGCCATACGACCATGTCACCCTGCTGTGAAGAACAAACAGATTAATTGACTTTAAATAATGTAGGTAGCTCGAAGCTTAACTAGTAGTACGCTACAATAGAAAGTATAAAAGGATGAAGGACTTACAAAAAAAAAAAGAAGTTTTGCAGTCCAGAATCTTCGTCGTTCGTATGGCTGATGTGGTGTCTTGTTTCGTACCGTAATCCATTCAATGAGACATTAAGCATTGCTGCCATACGACCATGTCACCCTGCTGTGGAGAACAAACAGATTAGTTGAATTTAAATAATGTAGGTAGCTCGAACCTGAACTAGTAGTATGCTACAATAGAAAGTATAAAAGGATGAAGTACTTACAAAAAAAATGAAGTTTTGCAGTCCACAATCGTCGTCTTTCATATGGCTCAGTTGGTGTCTCGTTTCGTACTGTAATACATTCAATGAGATATTAAGCATCGCTGCCATACGACCATGTCACCCTGCTGTGAAGAGCAAACAGATTAGTTGACATTAAATAATGTAGGTAGCTCGAACCTTAACTAGTAGTATGCTACAATAGAAAGTATAAAAGGGATGAAGGACTTACAAAAAAAAAAAGAAGTTTTGCAGTCCACAACCGTCGTCGCTCGTATGGCTGAAGTGGTGTCTCGTTTCGTACTGTAATAAATTCAATGAGACATTAAGCATTGTTGCCATACGACCATATCACCCTGCTGTGAAGAACAAACAGATTAGTTGACATTAAATAATGTAGGTAGTTCGAACCTGAACTACAAGTATGTTACAATAGAATGTATAAAATGAGGAAAGACTTACAAAAAAAAGAAGTTTTGCAGTCCGGAATCTTCGTCGTTCGTATGGCTGAGGTGGTGTCTCGCTTCGTACTGTAATCCATTCAATGAGACATTAAGCATTGCTGCCATACGACCATATCACCCTGCTGTGAAGAACAAACAGATTAGTTGACATTAAATAATGTTGGTAGTTCGAACCTGAACTAGTAGTATGTTACAATAGAGTGTATAAAAGGAGGAAAAACTTAAAAAAAAAAAAAAAAAGTTTTGCAGTCCGGAATCTTCGTCGTTCGTATGGCTGAGGATTTGTCTCGTTTCGTACCGTAATCAATTCAATGAGACATTAAGCATTTCTCCCATACGACCATGTCACCCTGCTGTGAAGAACAAACAGAATAGTTGACATTAAATAATGTAGGTAGTTCGAACCTGAACTAGTAGTATGTTACAATAGAATGTATAAAAGGAGGAAAAACTTACAAAAAAAAGAAGTTTTGCAGTCCGGAATCTTCGTCGTTCGTATGGCTGAGGTGGTGTCTCGTTTCGTACCGTAATCCATTCAATGAGACATTAAGCATTGCTGCCATACGACCATGTCACACTGCTGTGAAGAACAAACAGATTAGTTGACATTAAATAATGTAGGTAGCTCGAACCTGAACTAGTAGTATGCTACAATAGAAAGTATAAAAGGCTGAAAGACTTACAAAAAAAAAGAAGTTTTGCAGTCCACAATCGTCGTCGTTCGTATGGCTTAGGTGGTGTCTCGTTTCGTACTGTAATCCATTCAATGAGACATTAAGCCTTCCTGCCATACGACCATGTCACCCTGCTGTGAAGAACAAACAGATTAGTTGAATTTAAATAATGTAGATAGCTCGAACCTGAACTAGTAGTATGCTACAATAGAAAGAATAAAAGGAGGTAGGCCTTACAAAATAAAAGAAGTTTTGCAGTCCAGAATCTTCGTCGTTCGTATGGCTGAGGTGGTGTCTCGTTTCGTACCGTAATACATTCAATGAGACATTAAGCATTCCTACCATACGACAATGTCACCCTGCTGTGAAGAACAAACAGATTACTTGACATTATGTAATGTTGGTAGTTCGAAAGTGAACTAGTAGTATGTTACAATAGAATGTATAAAAGGAGGAAAGACTTACGAAAAAAAAGAAGTTTTGCTGTCCAGAATCTTCGTCGTTCGTATGGCTGAGGTGGTGTCTCTTTTCGTAACGTAATCCATTCAATGAGACATTAAGCATTGCTGCCATACGACCATGTCACCCTGCTGTGAAGAACAAACAGATTAGTTGACATTAAATAATGTAGGTAGATCGAACCTGAACTAGTGGTATGCTACAATAGAAAGTATAAAAGGATGAAGTACTTACAAAAAAAAAGAAATTTTGCAGTCCGGAATCTTCGTCGTTCGTATGGCCGAAGTGGTGTCTTGTTTCGTACTGTAATACATTCAATGAGACATTAAGCATTGCTGCCATATGACCATGTCATACTGCTGTGAAGAACAAACAGATTAGTTGAATTTAAATAATGTAGAGAGCTCGAACCTGAACTAGTAGTATGCTACAATAGAAAGAATAAAAGGAGGTAGGCCTTACAAAATAAAAGAAGTTTTGCAGTCCAGAATCTTCGCCGTTCGTATGGCTGAGGTGGTGTCTCGTTTCGTACCGTAATCCATTCAATGAGACATTAAGCATTCCTACCGTACGACAATGTCACCCTGCTGTGAAGAACAAACAGATTACTTGACATTATGTAATGTTGGTAGTTCGAAAGTGAACTAGTAGTATGTTACAATAGAATGTATAAAAGGAGGAAAGACTTACGAAAAAAAAGAAGTTTTGCAGTCCAGAATCTTCGTCGTTCGTATGGCTGAGGTGGTGTCTCTTTTCGTAACGTAATCCATTCAATGAGAAATTAAGCATTGCTGCCATACGTCCATGTCACCCTGCTGTGAAGAACAAACAGATTAGTTGACATTAAATAATGTAGGTAGATCGAACCTGAACTAGTAGTATGCTACAATAGAAAGTATAAAAGGATGAAGTACTTACAAAAAAAAAGAAATTTTGCAGTCCGGAATCGTCGTCGTTCGTATGGCTGAAGTGGTGTCTCGTTTCGTACTGTAATACATTCAATGAGACATTAAGCATTGCTGCCATATGACCTTGTCATACTGCTGTGAAGAACAAACAGATTAGTTGACTTTAAATAATGTAGGTAGCTCGAACCTTAACTAGTAGTATGCTACAATAGAAAGTATAAAAGGATGAAGGACTTACAAAAAAAAAAGAAGTTTTGCAGTACACAATCGTCGTCGCTCGTATGGCTGAGGTGGTGTCTCGTTTCATACTTTAATCCATTCAATGAGACATTAAGCATTGCTGCCATACGACCATATCACCCTGCTGTGAAGAACAAACAGATTAGTTGACATTAAATAATGTAGGTAGTTCGAACTTGAATTAGAAGAATGTTACAATAGAATGTATAAAAGGAGGAAAGACTTACAAAAAAAAAGGAGTTTTGCAGTCCAGAATCTTCGTCGTTCGTATGGCAGAGATGGTATCTCGTTTTGTACCGTAATCCATTCAATGAGACATTAAGCATTCCTGCCATACGACCATGTCACCCTGCTGTGAAGAACAAACAGATAAGTAGACATTAAATAATGTTGGTAGTTCGAACCTGAACTAGTAGTATGTTACAATAGAATGTATAGAAGGAGGAAAAACTTACAAAAAAAAAAAAGTTTTGCAGTCCGGAATCTTCGTCGTTCGCATGGCTGAGGTGGTGTCTCGTTTCGTACCGTAATCCATTCAATGAGACATTAAGCATTGCTCCCATACGACCATGTCACCCTGCTGTGAAGAACAAGCAGATTAGTTGACATTAAATAATGTACGTAGTTCGAACCTGAACTAGTAGTATGTTACAATAGAATGTATAAAAGGAGGAAAGACTTACAAAAAAAAAAGAAGTTTTGCAGTCCGGAATCTTCGTCGTTCGTATGGCTGAGGTGGTATCTCGTTTCGTACCGTAATCCATTCAATGAGACATTAAGCTCTGCTGCCATACGACCTTGTCACCCTGCTGTGAAGAACAAACAGATTAGTTGACATTAAATTATGTAGGTAGTTCGAACCTGAACTAGTAGTATTTTACAATAGAATGTATAAAAGGAGGAAAAACTTACAAAAAAAAGAAGTTTTGCAGTCCACAATCGTCGTCGTTCGTATGGCTGAGGTGGTGTCTCGTTTCCTACCGTAATCCATTCCATGAGACATTAAGCATTGCTCCCATACGACCATGTCACCCTGCTGTGAAGAACAAACAGATTAGTTGACATTAAATAATGTAGGTAGTTCGAACCTGAACTAGTAGTATGTTACAATAGAATGTATAAAAGGAGGAAAGACTTACAAAAAAAAAAGAAGTTTTGCAATCCGGAATCTTCGTCGTTCGTATGGCTGAGGTGGTGTCTCGTTTCGTACCGTAATCCATTGAATGAGACATTAAGCATTGCTGCCATACGACCATGTCACCCTGCTGTGAAGAACAAACAGATTAGTTGACATTAAATAATGTAGGTAGCTCGAACCTGAGCTAGTAGTATGCTACAATAGAAAGTATAAAAGGATGAAGGACTTACAAAAAAAAAGAAGTTTTGCAGTCCACAATCGTAGTCGTTCGTATGGCTGAGGTGGTGTCTCGTTTCGTACTGTAATCCATTCAATGAGACATTAAGCATTGCTGCCATACGACGATGTCACCCTGCTGTGAAGAACAAACAGATTAGTTGACATTAAATAATGTAGGTAGTTTGAACCTGAACTAGTAGTATTTTACAATAGAATGTATAAAAGGAGGAAAGACTTACAAAAAAAAGAAGTTTTGCAGTCCAGAATCTTCGTCGTTCGTATGGCTGAGGTGGTGTCTCGTTTCGTACCGTAATCCATGCAATGAGACATTAAGCCTTCCTGCCATACGACCATGTCACCCTGCTGTGAAGAACAAACAGATTAACTGAATTTAAATAATGTAGGTAGCTCGAAACTGAACTAGTAGTATGCTACAATAGAAAGTATAAAAGGAGGTAGGACTTACAAAAAAAAAAGAAGTTTTGCAGTCCAAAATCTTCGTCGTTCGTATGGCTGAGGTTGTGTCTCGTTTCGTACCGTAATCCATTCAATGAGACATTAAGCATTCCTGCCATACGACCATGTCACCCTGCTGTGAAGAACAAACAGATTACTTGACATTAAATAATGTTGGTAGTTCGAAAGTGAACTAGTAGTATGTTACAATAGAATGTATAAAAGGAGGAAAGAATTGCGAAAAAAAAGAAGGTTTGCAGTCCAGAATCTTCGTCGTTTGTATGGCTGAGGTGGTGTCTCTTTTTGTAACGTAATCCATTCAATGAGACATTAAGCATTGCTGCCATACGACCATGTCACCCTGCTGTGAAGAACAAACAGATTAGTTGACATTAAATAATGTAGGTAGCTCGAACCTGAACTAGTAGTATGCTACAATAGAAAGTATAAAAGGATGAAGGACTTACAAAAAAAAAGAAGTTTTGCAGTCCACAATCGTCGTCGCTCGTATGGCTGAGGTGGTGTCTCGTTTCGTACTTTAATCCATTCAATGAGACATTAAGCATTGCTGCCATATGACCATATCACCCTGCTATGAAGAACAAACAGATTAGTTGACATTAAATAATGTTGGTAGTTCGAACCTGAACTAGTAGTTTGTTACAATAGAATGTATAAAAGGATGAAAAGCTTATAAAAAAAAAAAAAGTTTTGCAGTCTGGAATCTTCGTCGTTCGTATGGCTGAGGTGGATCTCGTTTCGTACCGTAATCCATTCAATGAGACATTAAGCATTGCTCCCATACGACCATGTCACCCTGCTGTGAAGAACAAACAGATTAGTTGACATTAAATAATGTTGGTAGTTCGAACCTGAACTAGTAGTATGTTACAATAGAATGTATAAAAGGAGGAAAGACTTACAAAAAAGAAAGAAGTTTTGCAGTCCGGAATCTTCGTCGTTCGTATGGCTGAGGTGGTGTCTCGTTTCGTACCGTAATCCATTCAATGAGACATTAAGCATTGCTGCCATACGACCATGTCACCCGGCTGTGAAGAACAACCAGATTAGTTGACATTAAATAATGTAGGTAGTTCGAACCTGAACTAGTAGTATTTTACAATAGAAAGTATAAAAGGATGAAGGACTTACAAAAAAAAGAAGTTTTGCAGTCCGGAATCTTCGTCGTTAGTATGGCTGAGGTGGTGTCTCGTTTCGTACCGTAATCCATGCAATGAGACATTAAGCCTTCCTGCCATACGACGATGTCACCCTGCTGTGAAGAACAAACAGATAAGTTGACATTAAATAATGTAGGTAGTTCGAACCTGAACTAGTAGTATTTTACAATAGAATGTGTAAAAGGAGGAAAGACTTACAAAAAAAAGAAGTTTTGCAGTCCAGAATCTTCGTCGTTCGTATGGCTGAGGTGGTGTCTCGTTTCGTACCGTAATCCATGCAATGAGACATTAAGCCTTCCTGCCATACGACCATGTCACCCTGCTGTGAAGAACAAACAGATTAGTTGAATTTAAATAATGTAGGTAGCTCGAACTGAACTAGTAGTATGCTACAATAGAAAGTATAAAAGGAGGTAGGACTTACAAAAAGAAAGAAGTTTTGCAGTCCACAATCTTCGTCGTTCGTATGGCTGACGTTGTGTCTCGTTTCGTACCGTAATCCATTCAATGAGACATTAAGCATTGCTGCCATACGACCATGTCACCCTGCTGTGAAGAACAAACAGATTACTTGACATTAAATAATGTTGGTAGTTCGAAAGTGAACTAGTAGTATGTTACAATAGAATGTATAAAAGGAGGAAAGACTTGCGAAAAAAAAGATGGTTTGCAGTCCAGAATGTTCGTCGTTCGTATGGCTGAGGTGGTGTCTCTTTTTGTAACGTAATCCATTCTATGAGACATTAAGCATTGCTGCCATACGACCATGTCACCCTGCTGTGAAGAACAAACAGATTAGTTGACATTAAATAATGTAGGTAGTTCGAACCTGAACTAGTAGTATGTTACAATAGAATGTATAAAAGGAGGAAAGACTTACAAAAAAAAAGAAGTTTTGCAGTCCGGAATCTTCGTCGTTCGTATGGCTGAGGTGGTGTCTCGTTTCGTACCGTAATCCATTCAATGAGACATTAAGCATTGCTGCCATACGACCATGTCACCCTGCTGTGAAGAACAAACAGATAAGTAGACATTAAATAATGTTGGTAGTACGAACCTGAACTAGTAGTATGTTACAATAGAATGTATAGAAGGAGGAAAAACTTACAAAAAAAAAAAAAGTTTTGCAGTCCGGAATCTTCGTCGTTCGTATGGCTGAGGTGGTGTCTCGTTTCGTACCGTAATCCATTCAATGAGACATTAAGCATTGCTCCCATACGACCATGTCACCCTGCTGTGAAGAACAAGCAGATTAGTTGACATTAAATAATGTAGGTAGTTCGAACCTGAACTAGTAGTATGTTACAATAGAATGTATAAAAGGAGGAAAGACTTACAAAAAAAAAAGAAGTTTTGCAGTCCGGAATCTTCATTGTTCGTATGGCTGACATGGTGTCTCGTTTCGTACCGTAATCCATTCAATGAGACATTAAGCATTGCTGCCATACGACCATGTCACCCTGCTGTGAAGAACAAACAGATTAGTTGACATTAAATAATGTAGGTAGCTCGAACCTGAGCTAGTAGTATGCTACAATAGAAAGTATAAAAGGAGGAAAGACTTACAAAAAAAAGAAGTTTTGCAGTCCACAATCGTCGTCGCTCGTATGGCTGAGGTGGTGTCTCGTTTCGTACCGTAATCCATTCAATGAGACATTAAGATTTGCTGCCATACGACCATGTCACCCTGCTGTGAAGAACAAACAGATTAGTTGACATTAAATAATGTACGTAGTTCGAACCTGAACTAGTAGTATGTTACAATAGAATGTATAAAAGGAGGAAAGACTTACAAAAAAAAAAGAAGTTTTGCAGTCCGGAATCTTCGTCGTTCGTATGGCTGAGGTGGTATCTCGTTTCGTACCGTAATCCATTCAATGAGACATTAAGCTTTGCTGCCATACGACCTTGTCACCCTGCTGTGAAGAACAAACAGATTAGTTGACATTAAATTATGTAGGTAGTTCGAACCTGAACTAGTAGTATTTTACAATAGAATGTATAAAAGGAGGAAAGACTTACAAAAAAAAGAAGTTTTGCAGTCCAGAATCTTCGTCGTTCGTATGGCTGAGGTGGTGTCTCGTTTCCTACCGTAATCCATTCCATGAGACATTAAGCATTGCTCCCATACGACCATGTCACCCTGCTGTGAAGAACAAACAGATTAGTTGACATTAAATAATGTAGGTAGTTCGAACCTGAACTAGTAGTATGTTACAATAGAATGTATAAAAGGAGGAAAGACTTACAAAAAAAAAGAAGTTTTGCAATCCGGAATCTTCGTCGTTCGTATGGCTGAGGTGGTGTCTCGTTTCGTACCGTAATCCATTGAATGAGACATTAAGCATTGCTGCCATACGACCATGTCACCCTGCTGTGAAGAACAAACAGATTAGTTGACATTAAATAATGTAGGTAGCTCGAACCTGAGCTAGTAGTATGCTACAATAGAAAGTATAAAAGGATGAAGGACTTACAAAAAAAAAGAAGTTTTGCAGTCCACAATCGTAGTCGTTCGTATGGCTGAGGTGGTGTCTCGTTTCGTACTGTAATCCATTCAATGAGACATTAAGCATTGCTGCCATACGACGATGTCACCCTGCTGTGAAGAACAAACAGATTAGTTGACATTAAATAATGTAGGTAGTTTGAACCTGAACTAGTAGTATTTTACAATAGAATGTATAAAAGGAGGAAAGACTTACAAAAAAAAGAAGTTTTGCAGTCCAGAATCTTCGTCGTTCGTATGGCTGAGGTGGTGTCTCGTTTCGTACCGTAATCCATGCAATGAGACATTAAGCCTTCCTGCCATACGACCATATCACCCTGCTGTGAAGAACAAACAGATTAACTGAATTTAAATAATGTAGGTAGCTCGAAACTGAACTAGTAGTATGCTACAATAGAAAGTATAAAAGGAGGTAGGACTTACAAAAAAAAAAGAAGTTTTGCAGTCCACAATCTTCGTCCTTCGTATGGCTGAGGTTGTGTCTCGTTTCGTACCGTAATCCATTCAATGAGACATTAAGCATTCCTGCCATACGACCATGTCACCCTGCTGTGAAGAACAAACAGATTACTTGACATTAAATAATGTTGGTAGTTCGAAAGTGAACTAGTAGTATGTTACAATAGAATGTATAAAAGGAGGAAAGAATTGCGAAAAAAAAGAAGGTTTGCAGTCCAGAATCTTCGTCGTTTGTATGGCTGAGGTGGTGTCTCTTTTTGTAACGTAATCCATTCAATGAGACATTAAGCATTGCTGCCATACGACCATGTCACCCTGCTGTGAAGAACAAACAGATTAGTTGACATTAAATAATGTAGGTAGCTCAAACCTGAACTAGTAGTATGCTACAATAGAAAGTATAAAAGGATGAAGGACTTACAAAAAAAAAGAAGTTTTGCAGTCCACAATCGTCGTCGCTCGTATGGCTGAGGTGGTGTCTCGTTTCGTACTTTAATCCATTCAATGAGACATTAAGCATTGCTGCCATACGACCATATCACCCTGCTATGAAGAACAAACAGATTAGTTGACATTAAATAATGTTGGTAGTTCGAACCTGAACTAGTAGTATGTTACAATAGAATGTATAAAAGGAGGAAAGACTTACAAAAAAAAAAGAAGTTTTGCAGTCCGGAATCTTCGTCGTTCGTATGGCTGAGGTGGTGTCTCGTTTCGTACCGTAATCCATTCAATGAGACATTAAGCATTGCTGCCATACGACCATGTCACCCTGCTGTGAAGAACAACCAGATTAGTTGACATTAAATAATGTAGGTAGTTCGAACCTGAACTAGTAGTATTTTACAATAGAAAGTATAAAAGGATGAAGGACTTACAAAAAAAAGAAGTTTTGCAGTCCGGAATCTTCGTCGTTCGTATGGCTGAGGTGGTGTCTCGTTTCGTACCGTAATCCATGCAATGAGACATTAAGCCTTCCTGCCATACGACGATGTCAAACTGCTGTGAAGAACAAACAGATAAGTTGACATTAAATAATGTAGGTAGTTCGAACCTGAACTAGTAGTATTTTACAATAGAATGTATAAAAGGAGGAAAGACTTACAAAAAAAAGAAGTTTTGCAGTCCAGAATCTTCGTCGTTCGTATGGCTGAGGTGGTGTCTCGTTTCGTACCGTAATCCATGCAATGAGACATTAAGCCTTCCTGCCATACGACCATGTCACCCTGCTGTGAAGAACAAACAGATTAGTTGAATTTAAATAATGTAGGTAGCTCGAAACTGAACTAGTAGTATGCTACAATAGAAAGTATAAAAGGAGGTAGGACTTACAAAAAGAAAGAAGTTTTGCAGTCCACAATCTTCGTCGTTCGTATGGCTGAGGTTGTGTCTCGTTTCGTACCGTAATCGATTCAATGAGACATTAAGCATTGCTGCCATACGACCATGTCACCCTGCTGTGAAGAACAAACAGATTACTTGACATTAAATAATGTTGGTAGTTCGAAAGTGAACTAGTAGTATGTTACAATAGAATGTATAAAAGGAGGAAAGACTTGCGAAAAAAAAGATGGTTTGCAGTCCAGAATCTTCGTCGTTCGTATGGCTGAGGTGGTGTCTCTTTTTGTAACGTAATCCATTCAATGAGACATTAAGCATTGCTGCCATACGACGATGTCACCCTGCTGTGAAGAACAAACAGATTAGTTGACACTAAATAATGTAGGTAGTTCGAACCTGAACTAGTAGTATTTTACAATAGAATGTATAAAAGGAGGAAAGACTTACAAAAAAAAGAAGTTTTGCAGTCCAGAATCTTCGTCGTTCGTATGGCTGAGGTGGTGTCTCGTTTCGTACCGTAATCCATGCAATGAGACATTAAGCCTTCCTGCCATACGACCATGTCACCCTGCTGTGAAGAACAAACAGATTAACTGAATTTAAATTATGTAGGTAGCTCGAAACTGAACAAGTAGTATGCTACAATAGAAAGTATAAAAGGATGAAGTACTTACAAAAAAAAAGAAGTTTTGCAGTCCACAATCGTCGTCCTTCGTATGGCTCAGGCGGTGTCTCGTTTCGTACTGTAATACATTCAATGAGACATTAAGCATCGCTGCCATACGACCATGTCACCCTGCTGTGAAGAGCAAACAGATTAGTTGACATCAAATAATGTAGGTAGCTCGAACCTTAACTAGTAGTATGCTACAATAGAAAGTATAAAAGGATGAAGGACTTACAAAAAAAAAAAAGAAGTTTTGCAGTCCACAACCGTCGTCACTCGTATGGCTGAGGTGGTGTCTCGTTTCGTACTGTAATACATTCAATGAGACATTAAGCATTGTTGATATACGACCATATCACCCTGCTGTGAAGAACAAACAGATTAATTGACATTAAATAATGTTGGTAGTTCGAACCTGAACTAGAAGAATGTTACAATAGAATGTATAAAAGGAGGAAAGACTTACAAAAAAAAAGAAGTTTTGCAGTCCAGAATCTTCTTCATTCGTATGGCTGAGGTGGTGTCTCATTTCGTACCGTAATCCATTCAATGAGACATTAAGCATTGCTGCCATACGACCATGTCACCCTGCTGTGAAGAACAAACAGATTAGTTGACATTAAATAATGTTGGTAGTTCGAACCTGAACTAGTAGTATGTTACAATAGAATGTATAAAAGGAGGAAAAACTTAAAAAAAAAAAAAAGTTTTGCTGTCCGGAATCTTCGTCGTTCGTATGGCTGAGGAGGTGTCTCGTTTCGTACCGTAATCCATTCAATGAGACATTAAGCATTTCTCCCATACGACCATGTCACCCTGCTGTGAAGAACAAACAGATTACTTGACATTAAATAATGTTGGTAGTTCGAAAGTGAACTAGTAGTATGTTACAATGGAATGTATAAAAGGAGGAAAGACTTGCGAAAAAAAAGAAGGTTTGTAGTCCAGAATCTTCGTCGTTTGTATGGCTGAGGTGGTGTCTCTTTTTGTAACGTAATCCATTCAATGAGACATTAAGCATTGCTGCCATACGACCATGTCACCCTGCTGTGAAGAACAAACAGATTAGTTGACATTAAATAATGTTGGTAGTTCGAACCTGAACTAGTAGTATGTTACAATAGAATGTATAAAAGGAGGAAAGACTTACAAAAAAAAAAGAAGTTTTGCAGTCCGGAAACTTCGTCGTTCGTATGGCTGAGGTGGAGTCTCGTTTCGTACCGTAATCCATTCAATGAGACATTAGGCATTGCTGCCATACGACTATGTCACCCTGCTGTGAAGAACAAACAGATTAGTTGACATTAAATAATGTAGGTAGTTCGAACCTGAACTAGTAGTATTTTACAATAGAAAGCATAAAAGGATGAAGGACTTACAAAAAAAAGAAGTTTTGCACTCCGGAATCTTCGTCGTTCCTATGGCTGAGGTGGTGTCTCGTTTCGTACCGTAATCCATGCAATGAGACATTAAGCCTTCCTGCCATACGACGATGTCACCCTGCTGTGAAGAACAAACAGATAAGTTGACATTACATAATGTAGGTAGTTCGAACCTGAACTAGTAGTATTTTACAATAGAATGTATAAAAGGAGGAAAGACTTACAAAAAAAAGACGTTTTGCAGTCCAGAATCTTCGTCGTTCGTATGGCTGAGGTGGTGTCTCGTTTCGTACCGTAATCCATGCAATGAGACATTAAGCCTTCCTGCCATACGACCATGTCACCCTGCTGTGAAGAACAAACAGATTAGTTGAATTTAAATAATGTAGGTAGCTCGAAACTGAACTAGTAGTATGCTACAATAGAAAGTATAAAAGGAGGTAGGACTTACAAAAAAAAAGAAGTTTTGCAGTCCACAATCTTCGTCGTTCGTATGGCTGAGGTTGTGTCTCGTTTCGTACCGTAATCCATTCAATGAGACATTAAGCATTGCTGCCATACGACCATGTCACCCTGCTGTGAAGAACAAACAGATTACTTGACATTAAATAATGTTGGTAGTTCGAAAGTGAACTAGTAGTATGTTACAATAGAATGTATAAAAGGAGGAAAGACTTGCGAAAAAAAAGATGGTTTGCAGTCCAGAATCTTCGTCGTTCGTATGGCTGAGGTGGTGTCTCTTTTTGTAACGTAATCCATTCAATGAGACATTAAGCATTGCTGCCAAACGACCATGTCACACTGCTGTGAAGATCAAACAGATTAGTTGACATTAAATAATGTAGGTAGCTCGAACCTGAACTAGTAGTATGCTACAATAGAAAGTATAAAACGATGAAGGACTTACAAAAAAAAAGAAGTTTTGCAGTCCACAATCGTCATCGTTCGTATGGCTGAGGTGGTGTCTCGTTTCGTACTGTAATCCATTCAATGAGACATTAAGCATTGCTGCCATACGACCATATCACCCTGCTGTGAAGAACAAACAGATTAGTTGACATTAAATAATGTAGGTAGTTCGAACCTGAACGAGAAGAATGTTACAATAGAATGTATAAAAGGAGGAAAGACTTACAAAAAAAAGAAGTTTTGCAGTCCAGAATCTTCGTCGTTCGTATGGCAGAGGTGGTGTCTCGTTTCGTACCGTAATCCATTCAATGAGACATTGAGCATTCCTGCCATACGACCATGTCACCCTGCTGTGAAGAACAAACAGATTAGTTGACATTAAATAATGTTGGTAGTTCGAACCTGAACTAGTAGTATGTTACAATAGAATGTATAAAAGGAGGAAAATCTTACAAAAAAAAAAAAAGTTTTGCAGTCCGGAATGTTCGTCGTTCGTATGGCTGAGGTGGTGTCTCGTTTCGTACCTTAATCCATTCAATGAGACATTAAGCATTGCTCCCATACGACCATATCACCCTGCTGTGAAGAACAAACAGATTAATTGACATTAAATAATGTAGGTAGTTCGAACCTGAACTACAAGTATGTTACAATAGAATGTATAAAAGGAGGAAAGACTTACAAAAAAAAAAGAAGTTTTGCAGTCCAGAATCTTCGTCATTCGTATGGCTGATATGGTGTCTCGTTTCGTACCGTAATCCATTCAATGAGACATTAAGCATTGCTGCCATACGACCATGTCACCCTGCTGTGAAGAACAAACAGATTAGTTGAATTTAAATAATGTAGGTAGCTCGAACCTGAACTAGTAGTATGCTACAATAGAAAGTATAAAAGGATGAAGTACTTACAAAAAAAAAGAAGTTTTGCAGTCCACAATCGTCGTCCTTCGTATGGCTCAGGTGGTGTCTCGTTTCGTACTGTAATACATTCAATGAGACATTAAGCATCGCTGCCATACGACCATGTCACCCTGCTGTGAAGAGCAAACAGATTAGTTGACATTAAATAATGTAGGTAGCTCGAACCTTAACTAGTAGTACGCTACAATAGAAAGTATAAAAGGATGAAGGACTTACAAAAAAAAAAAAAAAGAAGTTTTGCAGTCCACAACCGTCGTCGCTCGTATGGCTGAGGTGGTGTCTCGTTTCGTACTGTAATACATTCAATGAGACATTAAGCATTGTAGCCATACGACCATATCACCCTGCTGTGAAGAACAAACAGATTAGTTGACATTAAATAATGTAGGTAGTTCGAACCTGAACTAGAAGTATGTTACAATAGAATGTATAAAAGGAGGAAAGACTTACAAAAAGAAAGAAGTTTTGCAGTCCAGAATCTTCGTCGTTCGTATGGCTGAGGTGGTGTCTCGTTTCGTACTGTAATCCATTCAATGAGACATTAAGCATTCCTGCCATACGACCATGTCACCCTGCTGTGAAGAACAAACAGATTAGTTGAATTTAAATAATGTAGGTAGCTCGAACCTGAACTAGTAATATGCTACAATAGAAAGTATGAAAGGAGGTAGGACTTACAAAAAAAAAAAAGAAGTTTTGCAGTCCAGAATCGTCTTCGTTCGTATGGCTGAGGTGGTGTCTCATTTCGTACCGTAATCCATTCAACGAGACATTAAGCATTGCTGCCATACGACCATGTCACCCTGCTGTGAAGAACAAACAGATTAGTTGACATTAAATAATGTTGGTAGTTAGAACCTGAACTAGTAGTATGTTACAACAGAATGTATAAAAGGAGGAAAAACTTAAAAAAAAAAAAAAAAAGTTTTGCAGTCCGGAATCTTCGTCGTTCGTATGGCTGAGGAGGTGTATCGTTTCGTACCGTAATCCATTCAATGAGACATTAAGCATTTCTCCCATACGACCATGTCACCCTGCTGTGAAGAACAAACAGATTAGTTGACATTAAATAATGTAGGTAGTTCGAACCTGAACTAGTAGTATGTTACAATAGAATGTATAAAAGGAGGAAAAACTTACAAAAAAAAGAAGTTTTGCAGTCCGGAATCTTCGTCGTTCGTATGGCTGAGGTGGTGTCTAGTTTCGTACCGTAATCCATTCAATGAGACATTAAGCATTGCTGCCATACGACCATGTCACCCTGCTGTGAAGAACAAACAGATTAGTTGACATTAAATAATGTAGGTAGCTCGAACCTGAACTAGTAGTATGCTACAATAGAAAGTATAAAAGGCTGAAAGACTTACAAAAAAAAAGAAGTTTTGCAGTCCACAATCGTCGTCGTCGTATGGCTGAGGTGGTGTCTCGTTTCGTACTGTAATCCATTCAATGAGACATTAAGCATTGCTGCCATACGACGATGTCACCCTGCTGTGAAGAACAAACAGATTAGTTGACATTAAATAATGTAGGTAGTTCGAACCTGAACTAGTAGTATTTTTCAATAGAATGTATAAAAGGAGGAAAGACTTACAAAAAAAAGAAGTTTTGCAGTCCAGAATCTTCGTCGTTCGTATGGCTGAGGTGGTGTCTCGTTTCATACCGTAATCCATGCAATGAGACATTAAGCCTTCCTGCCATACGACCATGTCACCCTCTGTGAAGAACAAACAGATTAGTTGAATTTAAATAATGTAGGTAGCTCTAACCTGAACTAGTAGTATGCTACAATAGAAAGAATAAAAGGAGGTAGGCCTTACAAAATAAAAGAAGTTTTGCAGTCCAGAATCTTCGTCGTTCGTATGGCTGAGGTGGTGTCTCGTTTCGTACCGTAATCCATTCAATGAGACATTAAGCATTGCTGCCATACGACCATGTCACCCTGCTGTGAAGAACAAACAGTTTAGTTGACATTAAATAATGTAGGCAGCTCGAAACTGAACTAGTAGTATGCTACAATAGAAAGTATGAAAGGAGGTAGGACTTACGAAAAAAAAGAAGTTTTGCAGTCGAGAATCTTCTTCGTTCGTATGGCTGAGATGGTGTCTCGTTTCGTACCGTAATCCATTCAATGAGACATTAAGCATTGCTGCCATACGACCACGTCACCCTGCTGTGAAGAACAAACAGATTAGTTGACATTAAATAATGTTGGTAGTTCGAACCTGAACTAGTAGTATGTTACAATAGAATGTATAAAAGGAGGAAAAGCTTATAAAAAAAAAAAAAAAGTTTTGCAGTCTGGAATCTTCGTCGTTCGTATGGCTGAGGTGGTGTCTCGTTTCGTACCGTAATCCATTCAATGAGACATTAAGCATTGCTCCCATACGACCATGTCACCCTGCTGTTAAGAACAAACAGATTAGTTGACATTAAATAATGTAGGTAGCTCGAACCTGAACTAGTAGTATGTTACAATAGAATGTATAAAAGGAGGAAAGACTTACAAAAAAAAAGAAGTTTTGCAGTCCGGGATCTTCGTCGTTCGTATGGCTGAGGTGGTGTCTCATTTCGTACCGTAATCCATTCAATGAGACATTAAGCATTGCTGCCATACGACCATGTCACCCTGCTGTGAAGAACAAACAGATTAGTTGACATTAAATAATGTTGGTAGTTCGAACCTGAACTAGTAGTATGTTACAATAGAATGTATAAAAGGAGGAAAACCTTACAAAAAAAAAAAAAGTTTTGCAGTCCGGAATCTTCGTCGTTCGTATGGCTGAGGTGGTGTCTCGTTTCGTACCTTAATCCATTCAATGAGACATTAAGCATTGCTCCCATACGACTATATCACCCTGCTGTGAAGAACAAACAGATTAGTTGACATTAAATAATGTAGGTAGTTCGAACCTGAACTACAAGTATGTTACAATAGAATGTATAAAAGGAGGAAAGACTTACAAAAAAAAAGAAGTTTTGCAGTCCAGAATCTTCGTCATTTGTATGGCTGATGTGGTGTCTCGTTTCGTACCGTAATCCATTCAATGAGACATTAAGCATTGCTGCCATACGACCATGTCACCCTGCTGTGAAGAACAAACAGATTAGTTGAATTTAAATAATGTAGGTAGCTCGAACCTGAACTAGTAGTATGCTACAACAGAAAGTATAAAAGGATGAAGTACTTACAAAAAAAAAGAAGTTTTGCAGTCCACAATCGTCGTCCTTCGTATGGCTCAGGTGGTGTCTCGTTTCGTACTGTAATACATTCAATGGGACATTAAGCATCGCTGCCATACGACCATGTCACCCTGCTGTGAAGAACAAACAGATTAGTTGACATTAAATAATGTAGGTAGCTCGAACCTTAACTAGTAGTATGCTACAATAGAAAGTATAAAAGGATGAAGGACTTACAAAAAAAAAAAAGAAGTTTTGCAGTCCACAACCGTCGTCGCTCGTATGGCTGAGGTGGTGTCTCGTTTCGTACTGTAATACATTCAATGAGACATTAAGCATTGTTGCCATACGACCATATCACCCTGCTGTGAAGAACAAACAGATTAGTTGACATTAAATAATGTAGGTAGTTCGAACCTGAACTAAAAGTATGTTACAATAGAATGTATAAAAGGAGGAAAGACTTACAAAAAAAAAGAAGTTTTGCAGTCCAGAATCTTCGTCGTTCGTATGGCTGAGGTGGTGTCTCGTTTCGTACTGTAATCCATTCAATGAGACATTAAGCATTGCTGCCGTACGACCATGTCACCCTGCTGTGAAGAACAAACTGATTAGTTGAATTTAAATAATGTAGGTAGCTCGAACCTGAACTAGTAGTATGCTACAATAGAAAGTATGAAAGGAGGTAGGACTTACAAAAAAAAAAGAAGTTTTGCAGTCCAGAATCTTCTTCGTTCGTATGGCTGAGGTGGTGTTTCATTTCGTATCGTAATCCATTCAATGAGACATTAAGCATTGCTGCCATACGACCATGTCACCCTGCTGTGAAGAACAAACAGATTAGTTGACATTAAATAATGTTGGTAGTTCGAACCTGAACTAGTAGTATGTTACAATAGAATGTATAAAAGGAGGAAAAACTTAAAAAAAAGAAAAAAGTTTTGCAGTCCGGAATCTTAGTCGTTCGTATGGCTGAGGAGGTGTCTTGTTTCGTACCGTAATCCATTCAATGAGACATTAAGCATTTCTCCCATACGACCATGTCACCCTGCTGTGAAGAACAAACAGATTAGTTGACATTAAATAATGTTGGTAGTTCGAACCTGAACTAGTAGTATGTTACAATAGAATGTATAATAGGAGGAAAAACTTATAAAAAAAAAAAAAAGTTTTGCAGTCTGGAATCTTCGTCGTTCGTGTGGCTGAGGTGGTGTCTCGTATCGTACCGTAATCCATTCAATGAGACATTAAGCATTGCTCCCATACGACCATGTCACCCTGCTGTGAAGAACAAACAGATTAGTTGACATTAAATAATGTAGGTAGTTCGAACCTGAACTAGTAGTATGTTACAATAGAATGTATAAAAGGAGGAAAGACTTACAAAAAAAATGAAGTTCTGCAGTCCGGAATCTTCGTCGTTCGTATGGCTGAGGTGGTGTCTCGTTTCGTACCGTAATCCATTCAATGAGACATTAAGCATTGCTGCCATACGACCATGTCACCCTGCTGTGAAGAACAAACAGATTAGTCTACATTAAATAATGTTGGTAGTTCGAACCTGAACTAGTAGTATGTTACAATAGAATGTATAGAAGGAGGAAAAACTTACAAAAAAAAAAAAAAATTTTGCAGTCCGGAATCTTCGTCATTCGTATGGCTGAGGTGGTGTCTCGTTTCGTACCGTAATCCATTCAATGAGACATTAAGCATTGCTCCCATACGACCATGTCACAGTGCTGTGAAGAACAAACAGATTAGTTGACATTAAATAATGTAGGTAGTTCGAACCTGAACTAGTAGTATGTTACAATAGAATGTATAAAAGGAGGAAAGACTTACAAAAAAAAAGAAGTTTTGCAGTCCGGGATCTTCGTCGTTTGTATGGCTGAGGTGGTGTCTCATTTCGTACCGTAATCCATTCAATGAGACATTAAGCATTGCTGCCATACGACCATGTCACCCTGCTGTGAGGAACAAACAGATTAGTTGACATTAAATAATGTTGGTAGTTCGAACCTGAACTAGTAGTATGTTACAATAGAATGTATAAAAGGAGGAAAACCTTACAAAAAAAAAAAAGTTTTGCAGTCCGGAATCTTCGTCGTTCGTATGGCTGAGGTGGTGTCTCGTTTCGTACCTTAATCCATTCAATGAGACATTAAGCATTGCTCCCATACGACCATATCACCCTGCTGTGAAGAACAAACAGATTAGTTGACATTAAATAATGTAGGTAGTTCGAACCTGAACTACAAGTATGTTACAATAGAATGTATAAATGGAGGAAAGACTTACAAAAAAAAAGAAGTTTTGCAGTCCAGAATCTTCGTCATTCGTATGGCTGATGTGGTGTCTCGTTTCGTACCGTAATCCATTCAATGAGACATTAAGCATTGCTGCCATACGACCATGTCACCCTGCTGTGAAGAACAAACAGATTAGTTGAATTTAAATAATGTAGGTAGCTCGAACCTGAACTAGTAGTATGCTACAACAGAAAGTATAAAAGGATGAAGTAATTACAAAAAAAAAGAAGTTTTGCAGTCCACAATCGTCGTCCTTCGTATGGCTCAGGTGGTGTCTCGTTTCGTACTGTAATACATTCAATGGGACATTAAGCATCGCTGCCATACGACCATGTCACCCTGCTGTGAAGAGCAAACAGATTAGTTGACATTAAATAATGTAGGTAGCTCGAACCTTAACTAGTAGTATGCTACAATAGAAAGTATAAAAGGATGAAGGACTTACAAAAAAAAAAAGAAGTTTTGCAGTCCACAACCGTCGTCGCTCGTATGGCTGAGGTGGTGTCTCGTTTCGTACTGTAATACATTCAATGAGACATTAAGCATTGTTGCCATACGACCATATCACCCTGCTGTGAAGAACAAACAGATTAGTTGACATTAAATAATGTAGGTAGTTCGAACCTGAACTAAAAGTATGTTACAATAGAATGTATAAAAGGAGGAAAGACTTACAAAAAAAAAGAAGTTTTGCAGTCCAGAATCTTCGTCGTTCGTATGGCTGAGGTGGTGTCTCGTTTCGTACTGTAATCCAGTCAATGAGACATTAAGCATTCCTGTCGTACGACCATGTCACCCTACTGTGAAGAACAAACAGATTAGTTGAATTTAAATAATGTAGGTAGCTCGAACCTTAACTAGTAGTATGCTACAATAGAAAGTATAAAAGGAGGAAAGACTTAAAAAAAAAAAAGAAGTTTTGCAGTCCAGAATCTTCGTCGTTCGTATGGCTGAGGTGGTGTCTCGTTTCGTACCGTAATCCATTCAATGAGACATTAAGCATTGCTGCCATACGACCATGTCACCCTGCTGTGAAGAACAAACAGATTAGTTGACATTAAATAATGTTGGTAGTTAGAACCTGAACTAGTAGTATGTTACAATAGAATGTATAAAAGGAGGAAAAAGTTAAAAAAAAAAAAAAAGTTTTGCAGTCCGGAATCTTCGTCGTTCGTATGGCTGAGGAGGTGTCTCGTTTCGTACCGTAATCCATTCAATGAGACATTAAGCATTTCTCCCATACGACCATGTCACCCTGCTGTGAAGAACAAACAGATTAGTTGACATTAAATAATGTAGGTAGTTCGAACCTGAACTAGTAGTATGTTACAATAGAATGTATAAAAGGAGGAAAAACTTACAAAAAAAAGAAGTTTTGCAGTCCGGAATCTTCGTCGTTCGTATGGCTGAGGTGGTGTCTCGTTTCGTACCGTAATCCATTCAATGAGACATTAAGCATTGCTGCCATACGACCATGTCACCCTGCTGTGAAGAACAAACAGATTAGTTGACATTAAATAATGTAGGTAGCTCGAACCTGAACTAGTAGTATGCTACAATAGAAAGTATAAAAGGCTGAAAGACTTACAAAAAAAAAGAAGTTTTGCAGTCCACATTCGTCGTCGTCGTATGGCTGAGGTGGTGTCTCGTTTCGTACTGTAATCCATTCAATGAGACATTAAGCATTGCTGCCATACGACGATGTCACCCTGCTGTGAAGAACAAACAGATTAGTTGACATTAAATAATGTAGGTAGTTCGAACCTGAACTAGTAGTATTTTTCAATAGAATGTATAAAAGGAGGAAAGACTTACAAAAAAAAGAAGTTTTGCAGTCCAGAATCTTCGTCGTTCGTATGGCTGAGGTGGTGTCTCGTTTCGTACCGTAATCCATTCAATGAGACATTAAGCATTGCTGCCATACGACCATGTCACCCTGCTGTGAAGAACAAACAGATTAGTTGACATTAAATAATGTATGTAGCTCGAAACTGAACTAGTAGTATGCTACAATAGAAAGAATAAAAGGAGGTAGGCCTTACAAAATAAAAGAAGTTTTGCAGTCCAGAATCTTCGTCGTTCGTATGGCTGAGGTGGTGTCTCGTTTCGTACCGTAATCCATTCAATGAGACATTAAGCATTGCTGCCATACGACCATGTCAGCCTGCTGTGAAGAACAAACAGTTTAGTTGACATTAAATAATGTAGGCAGCTCGAAACTGAACTAGTAGTATGCTACAATAGAAAGTATGAAAGGAGGTAGGACTTACGAAAAAAAAGAAGTTTTGCAGTCCAGAATCTTCTTCGATCGTATGGCTGAGATGGTGTCTCGTTTCGTACCGTAATCCATTCAATGAGACATTAAGCATTGCTGCCATACGACCATGTCACCCTGCTGTGAAGAACAAACAGATTAGTTGACATTAAATAATGTTGGTAGTTCGAACCTGAACTAGTAGTATGTTACAATAGAATGTATAAAAGGAGGAAAAGCTTATAAAAAAAAAAAAGTTTTGTAGTCTGGAATCTTCGTCGTTCGTATGGCTGAGGTGGTGTCTCGTTTCGTACCGTAATCCATTCAATGAGACATTAAGCATTGCTCCCATACGACCATGTCACCCTGCTGTGAAGAACAAACAGATTAGTTGACATTAAATAATGTAGGTAGTTCGAACCTGAACTAGTAGTATGTTACAATAGAATGTATAAAAGGAGGAAAGACTTACAAAAAAAATGAAGTTCTGCAGTCCGGAATCTTCGTCGTTCGTATGGCTGAGGTGGTGTCTTGTTTCGTACCGTAATCCATTCAATGAGACATTAAGCATTGCTGCCATACGACCATGTCACCCTGCTGTGAAGAACAAACAGATTAGTTGACATTAAATAATGTAGGTAGTTCGAACCTGAACTAGTAGTATGTTACAATAGAATGTATAAAAGGAGGAAAGACTTACAAAAAAAAAGAAGTTTTGCAGTCCGGGATCTTCGTCGTTCGTATGGCTGAGGTGGTGTCTCATTTCGTACCGTAATCCATTCAATGAGACATTAAGCATTGCTGCCATACGACCATGTCACCCTGCTGTGAAGAACAAACAGATTAGTTGACATTAAATAATGTTGGTAGTTCGAACCTGAACTAGTAGTATGTTACAATAGAATGTATAAAAGGAGGAAAACCTTACAAAAAAAAAAAAAGTTTTGCAGTCCGGAATCTTCGTCGTTCGTATGGCTGAGGTGGTGTCTCGTTTCGTACCTTAATCCATTCAATGAGACATTAAGCATTGCTCCCATACGACCATATCACCCTGCTGTGAAGAACAAACAGATTAGTTGACATTAAATAATGTAGGTAGTTCGAACCTGAACTACAAGTATGTTACAATAGAATGTATAAAAGGAGGAAAGACTTACAAAAAAAAAGAAGTTTTGCAGTCCAGAATCTTCGTCATTCGTATGGCTGATGTGGTGTCTCGTTTCGTACCGTAATCCATTCAATGAGACATTAAGCATTGCTGCCATACGACCATGTCACCCTGCTGTGACGAACAAACAGATTAGTTGAATTTAAATAATGTAGGTAGCTCGAACCTGAACTAGTAGTATGCTACAACAGAAAGTATAAAAGGATGAAGTACTTACAAAAAAAAAGAAGTTTTGCAGTCCACAATCGTCGTCCTTCGTATGGCTCAGGTGGTGTCTCGTTTCGTACTGTAATACATTCAATGGGACACTAAGCATCGCTGCCATACGACCATGTCACCCTGCTGTGAAGAGCAAACAGATTAGTTGACATTAAATAATGTAGGTAGCTCGAACCTTAACTAGTAGTATGCTACAATAGAAAGTATAAAAGGATGAAGGACTTACAAAAAAAAAAAAGTAGTTTTGCAGTCCACAACCGTCGTCGCTCGTATGGCTGAGGTGGTGTCTCGTTTCGTACTGTAATACATTCAATGAGACATTAAGCATTGTTGCCATACGACCATATCACCCTGCTGTGAAGAACAAACAGATTAGTTGACATTAAATAATGTAGGTAGTTCGAACCTGAACTAAAAGTATGTTACAATAGAATGTATAAAAGGAGGAAAGACTTACAAAAAAAAAGAAGTTTTGCAGTCCAGAATCTTCGTCGTTCGTATGGCTGAGGTGGTGTCTCGTTTCGTACTGTAATCCATGCAATGAGACATTAAGCCTTCCTGCCATACGACCATGTCACCCTGCTGTGAAGAACAAACAGATTAGTTGAATTTAAATAATGTAGGTAGCTCGAACCTGAACTAGTTGTATGCTACAATAGAAAGAATAAAAGGAGGTAGGCCTTACAAAATAAAAGAAGTTTTGCAGTCCAGAATCTTCGTCGTTCGTATGGCTGAGGTGGTGTCTCGTTTCGTACCGTAATCCATTCAATGAGACATTAAGCATTGCTGCCATACGACCATGTCACCCTGCTGTGAAGAACAAACAGATTAGTTGACATTAAATAATGTAGGTAGCTCGAAACTGAACTAGTAGTATGCTACAATAGAAAGTATGAAAGGAGGTAGGACTTACGAAAAAAAAGAAGTTTTGCAGTCCAGAATCTTCTTCGTTCGTATGGCTGAGATGGTGTCTCGTTTCGTACCGTAATCCATTCAATGAGACATTAAGCATTGCTCCCATACGACCATGTCACCCTGCTGTGAAGAACAAACAGATTAGTTGACATTAAATTATGTAGGTAGTTCGAACCTGAATTAGTAGTATTTTACAATAGAATGTATAAAAGGAGGAAAGACTTACAAAAAAAAGAATTTTTGCAGTCCAGAATTTTCATCGTTCGTATGGCTGAGGTGGTATCTCGTTTCGTACCGTAATCCATTCAATGAGACATTAAGCATTGCTGCCATACGACCATGTCACCCTGCTGTGAAGAACAAACAGATTAGTTGACATTAAATAATATTGGTAGTTCGAACCTGAACTAGTAGTATGTTACAATAGAATGTATAATACGAGGAAAGACTTACAAAAAAAAAAAGAAGTTTTGCAGTCCACAATCTTCGTCGTTCGCATGGCTGAGGTGGTGTCTCGTTTCGTACCGTAATCCATTCAATGAGACATTAAGCATTGCTGCCATACGACCATGTCACCCTGCTGTGAAGAACAAACAGATTAGTTGACATTAAATAATGTAGGTAGCTCGAACCTGAGCTGGTAATATGCTACAATAGAAAGTATAAAAGGATGAAGGACTTACAAAAAAAAAGAAGTTTTGCAGTCCACAATCGTCGTCGTTCGTATGGCTGAGGTGGTGTTTCGTTTCATACTGTAATCCATTCAATGAGACATTAAGCATTGCTGCCATACGACGATGTCACCCTGCTGTGAAGAACAAACAGATTAGTTGACATTAAATAATGTAGGTAGCTCGAACCTGAACTAGTAGTATGTTACAATAGAATGTATAAAAGGAGGAAAGACTTACAAAAAAAATGAAGTTCTGCAGTCCGGAATCTTCGTCGTTCGTATGGCTGAGGTGGTGTCTCGTTTCGTACCGTAATCCATTCAATGAGACATTAAGCATTGCTGCCATACGACCATGTCACCCTGCTGTGAAGAACAAACAGATTAGTCTACATTAAATAATGTTGGTAGTTCGAACCTGAACTAGTAGTATGTTACAATAGAATGTATAGAAGGAGGAAAAACTTACAAAAAAAAAAAAAAAAAATTTTGCGGTCCGGAATCTTCGTCGTTCGTATGGCTGAGGTGGTGTCTCGTTTCGTACCGTAATCCATTCAATGAGACATTAAGCATTGCTCCCATACGACCATGTCACAGTGCTGTGAAGAACAAACAGATTAGTTGACATTAAATAATGTAGGTAGTTCGAACCTGAACTAGTAGTATGTTACAATAGAATGTATAAAAGGAGGAAAGACTTACAAAAAAAAAGAAGTTTTGCAGTCCGGGATCTTCGTCGTTCGTATGGCTGAGGCGGTGTCTCGTTTCGTACCGTAATCCATTCAATGAGACATTAAGCATTGCTGCCATAAGACCACGTCACCCTGCTGTGAAGAACAAACAGATTAGTTGACATTAAATAATGTGGGTAGCTCGAACCTGAACTAGTAGTATGCTACAATAGAAAGTATAAAAGGATGAAGGACTTACAAAAAAAAGAAGTTTTGCAGTCCACAATTGTCGTCGTTCGTATGGCTGAAGTGGTGTCTCGTTTCGTACTGTAATCCATTCAATGAGACATTAAGCATTGCTGCCATACGACCATGTCACCCTGCTGTGAAGAACAAACAGATTAGTTGACATTAAATTATGTAGGTAGTTCGAACCTGAATTAGTAGTATTTTACAATAGAATGTATAAAAGGAGGAAAGACTTACAAAAAAAAAAGAAGTTTTGCAGTCCACAATCTTCGTCGTTCGTATGGCTGAGGTGGTGTCTCGTTTCGTACCGTAATCCATTCAATGAGACATTAAGCATTGCTGCCATACGACCATGTCACCCTGCTGTGAAGAACAAACAGATTAGTTGACATTAAATAATGTAGGTAGCTCGAACCTGAGCTGGTAATATGCTACAATAGAAAGTATAAAAGGATGAAGGACTTACAAAAAAAAAGAAGTTTTGCAGTCCACAATCGTCGTCGTTCGTATGGCTGAGGTGGTGTTTCGTTTCGTACTGTAATCCATTCAATGAGACATTAAGCATTGCTGCCATACGACGATGTCACCCTGCTGTGAAGAACAAACAGATAAGTTGACATTAAATAGTGTAGGTAGTTCGAACCTGAACTAGTAGTATTTTACAATAGAATGTATAAAAGGAGGAAAGACTTACAAAAAAAAAGAAGTTTTGCAGTCCAGAATCTTCGTCGTCCGTATGGCTGAGGTGGTGTCTCGTTTCGTACCGTAATCCATGCAATGAGACATTAAGCCTTCCTGCCATACGACCATGTCACCCTGCTGTGAAGAACAAACAGATTAGTTGACATTAAATAATGTATGTAGCTCGAAACTGAACTAGTAGTATGCTACAATAGAAAGTATAAAAGGAGTTAGGACTTACAAAAAAAAAGAAGTTTTGCAGTCCACAATCTTCGTCGTTCGTATGGCTGAGGTTGTGTCTCGTTTCGTACCGTAATCCATTCAATGAGACATTAAGCATTGCTGCCATATGACCATGTCACCCTGCTGTGAAGAACAAACAGATTACTTGACATTAAATAATGTTGGTAGTTCGAAAGTGAACTAGTAGTATGTTACAATAGAATGTATAAAAGGAGGAAAGACTTGCGAAAAAAAAGAAGGTTTGCAGTCCAGAATCTTCGTCGTTCGTATGGCTGAGGTGGTGTCTCTTTTTGTACCGTAATCCATTCAATGAGACATTAAGCATTGCTGCCATACGACCACGTCACCCTGCTGTGAAGAACAAACAGATTAGTTGACTTTAAATAATGTAGGTAGCTCGAACCTTAACTAGTAGTATGCTACAATAGAAAGTATAAAAGGATGAAGGACTTACAAAAAAAAAAAAGAAGTTTTGCAGTCCACAATCGTCGTTGCTCGTATGGCTGAGGTGGTGTCTCGTTTCGTACCGTAATCCATTCAATGAGACATTAAGCATTCCTGCCATACGACCATGTCACCCTGCTGTGAAGAACAAACAGATTAGTTGACATTAAATAATGTTGGTAGTTCGAACCTGAGCTAGTAGTATGTTACAATAGAATGTATAAAAGGAGGAAAACCTTACAAAAAAAAAAAAGTTTTGCAGTCCGGAATCTTCGTCGTTCGTATGGCTGAGGTGGTGTCTCGTTTCGTACCTTAATCCATTCAATGAGACATTAAGTATTGCTCCCATACGACCATATCACCCTGCTGTGAAGAACAAACAGATTAGTTGACATTAAATAATGTAGGTAGTTCGAACCTGAACTACAAGTATGTTACAATAGAATGTATAAAAGGAGGAAAAACTTACAAAAAAAAAGAAGTTTTGCAGTCCAGAATCTTCGTCGTTCGTATGGCTGAGGTGGTGTCTCGTTTCGTACCGTAATCCATTCAATGAGACATTAAGCATTGCTGCCATACGACCATGTCACCCTGCTGTGAAGAACAAACAGATTAGTTGACATTAAATAATGTAGGTAGCTCGAACCTGAGCTGGTAATATGCTACAATAGAAAGTATAAAAGGATGAAGGACTTACAAAAAAAAAGAAGTTTTGCAGTCCACAATCGTCGTCGTTCGTATGGCTGAGGTGGTGTTTCGTTTCGTACTGTAATCCATTCAATGAGACATTAAGCATTGCTGCCATACGACGATGTCACCCTGCTGTGAAGAACAAACAGATAAGTTGACATTAAATAATGTAGGTAGTTCGAACCTGAACTAGTAGTATTTTACAATAGAATGTATAAAAGGAGGAAAGACTTACAAAAAAAAAGAAGTTTTGCAGTCCAGAATCTTCGTCGTTCGTATGGCTGAGGTGGTGTCTCGTTTCGTACCGTAATCCATGCAATGAGACATTAAGCCTTCTTGCCATACGACCATGTCACCCTGCTGTGAAGAACAAACAGATTAGTTGACATTAAATAATGTTGGTAGTTCGAAAGTGAACTAGTAGTATGTTACAATAGAATGTATAAAAGGAGGAAAGACTTGCGAAAAAAAAGAAGGTTTGCAGTCCAGAATCTTCGTCGCTCGTATGGCTGAGGTGTTGTCTCTTTTTGTAACGTAATCCATTCAATGAGACATTAAGCATTGCTGCCATACGACCATGTCACCCTGCTGTGAAGAACAGGTTAGTTGACATTAAATAATGTAGGTAGCTCGACCCTGAACTAGTAGTATGCTACAATAGAAAGTATAAAAGGATGAAGGACTTACAAAAAAAAAGAAGTTTTGCAGTCCACAATCGTCGTTGCTCGTATGGCTGAGGTGGTGTCTCGTTTCGTACCGTAATCCATTCAATGAGACATTAAGCATTCCTGCCATACGACCATGTCACCCTGCTGTGAAGAACAAACACATTAGTTGACATTAAATAATGTTGGTAGTTCGAACCTGAACTAGTAGTATGTTACAATAGAATGTATAAAAGGAGGATAACCTTACAAAAAAAAAAAAGTTTTGCAGTCCGGAATCTTCGTCGTTCGTATGGCTGAGGTGGTGTCTCGTTTGGTACCTTAATCCATTCAATGAGACATTAAGCATTGCTCCCATACGACCATATCCCCCTGCTGTGAAGAACAAACAGATTAGTTGACATTAAATAATGTAGGTAGTTCGAACCTGAACTACAAGTATGTTACAATAGAATGTATAAAAGGAGGAAAGACTTACAAAAAAAAAGAAGTTTTGCAGTCCAGAATCTTCGTCGTTCGTATGGCTGATGTGGTGTCTCGTTTCGTACCGTAATCCATTCAATGAGACATTAAGCATTGCTGCCATACGACCATGTCACCCTTCTGTGAAGAACAAACAGATTAGTTGAATTTAAATAATGTAGGTAGCTCGAACCTGAACTAGTAGTATGCTACAATAGAAAGTATAAAAGGATGAAGTACTTACAAAAAAAAAGAAGTTTTGCAGTCCACAATCGTCGTCCTTCGTATGGCTCAGGTGGTGTCTCGTTTCGTACTGTAATACATTCAATGAGACATTAAGCATCGCTGCCATACGACCATGTCACCCTGCTGTGAAGAGCAAACAGATTAGTTGACATTAAATAATGTAGGTAGCTCGAACCTTAACTAGTAGTATGCTACAATAGAATGTATAAAAGGAGGAAAAACTTAAAAAAAAAAAAAAAAGTTTTGCAGTCCGGAATCTTCGTCGTTCGTATGGCTGAGGAGGTGTCTCGTTTCGTACCGTAATCCATTCAATGAGACATTAAGCATTTCTCCCATACGACCATGTCACCCTGCTGTGAAGAACAAACAGATTAGTTGACATTAAATAATGTAGGTAGTTCGAACCTGAACTAGTAGTATGTTACAATAGAATGTATAAAAGGAGGAAAAACTTACAAAAAAAAGAAGTTTTGCAGTCCGGAATCTTCGTCATTCGTATGGCTGAGGTGGTGTCTCGTTTCGTACCGTAATCCATTCAATGAGACATTAAGCATTGCTGCCATACGATCATGTCACACTGCTGTGAAGAACAAACAGATTAGTTGACATTAAATAATGTACGTAGCTCGAACCTGAACTAGTAGTATGTTACAATAGAATGTATAAAAGGAGGATAACCTTACAAAAAAAAAAAAAGTTTTGCAGTCCGGAATCTTCGTCATTCGTATGGCTGAGGTGGTGTCTCGTTTGGTACCTTAATCCATTCAATGAAACATTAAGCATTGCTGCCATACGACGATGTCACCCTGCTGTGAAGAACAAACAGATTAGTTGACATTAAATAATGTAGGTAGTTCGAACCTGAACTAGTAGTATTTTTCAATAGAATGTATAAAAGGAGGAAAGACTTACAAAAAAAAGAAGTTTTGCAGTCCAGAATCTTCGTCGTTCGTATGGCTGAGGTGGTGTCTCGTTTCATACCGTCATCCATGCAATGAGACATTAAGCCTTCCTGCCATACGACCATGTCACCCTGCTGTGAAGAACAAACAGATTAGTTGAATTTAAATAATGTAGGTAGCTCGAACCTGAACTAGTAATATGCTACAATAGAAAGAATAAAAGGAGGTAGGCCTTACAAAATAAAAGAAGTTTTGCAGTCCAGAATCTTCGTCGTTCATATGGCTGAGGTGGTGTCTCGTTTCGTACCGTAATCCATTCAATGAGACATTAAGCATTCCTACCATACGACCATGTCACCCTGCTGTGAAGAACAAACAGATTACTTGACATTAAGTAATGTTGGTAGTTCGAAAGTGAACTAGTAGTATGTTACAATAGAATGGATAAAAGGAGGAAAGACTTACGAAAAAAAAGAAGTTTTGCAGTCCAGAATCTTCGTCGTTCGTATGGCTGAGGTGGTGTCTCTTTTCGTAACGTAATCCATTCAATGAGACATTAAGCATTGCTGCCATACGACCATGTCACCCTGCTGTGAAGAACAAACAGATTAGTTGACATTAAATAATGTAGGTAGATCGAACCTGAACTAGTAGTATGCTACAATAGAAAGTATAAAAGGATGAAGTACTTACAAAAAAAAGGAAATTTTGCAGTCCGGAATCTTCGTCGTTCGTATGGCTAAGTGGTGTCTCGTTTCGTACTGTAATACATTCAATGAGACATTAAGCATTGCTGCCATACGACCATGTCACCCTGCTGTGAAGAACAAACAGATTAGTTGACTTTAAATAATGTAGGTAGCTCGAACCTTAACTAGTAGTATGCTACAATAGAAAGTATAAAAGGATGAAGGACTTACAAAAAAAAAAGAAGTTTTGCAGTCCACAATCGTCGTCGCTCGTATGGCTGAGGTGGTGTCTCGTTTCGTACTTTAATCCATTCAATGAGACATTAAGCATTGCTGCCATACGACCATATCACCCTGCTGTGAAGTACAAACAGATTAGTTGACATTAAATAATGTAGGTAGTTCGAACCTGAACTAGAAGAATGTTACAATAGAATGTATAAAAGGAGGAAAGACTTACAAAAAAAAAGGAGTTTTGCAGCCCAGAATCTTCGTCGTTCGTATGGCAGAGATGGTGTCTCGTTTTGTACCGTAATCCATTCAATGAGACATTAAGCATTCCTGCCATACGACCATGTCACCCTGCTGTGAAGAACAAACAGATTAGTTGAATTTAAATAATGTAGGTAGCTCGAAACTGAACTAGTAGTATGCTACAATAAAAAGTATGAAAGGAGGTAGGACTTACGAAAAAAAAGAAGTTTTGCAGTCCAGAATCTTCTTCGTTCGTATGGCTGAGGTGGTGTCTCGTTTCGTACCGTAATCCATTCAATGAGACATTAAGCATTGCTGCCATACGACCATGTCACCCTGCTGTGAAGAACAAACAGATTAGTTGACATTAAATAATGTAGGTAGTTCGAACCTGAACTAGTAGTATGTTACAATAGAATGTATAAAAGGAGGAAAAGATTATAAAAAAAAAAAAGTTTTGCAGTCCGGAATCTTCGTCGTTCGTATGGCTGAGGTGGTGTCTCGTTTCGTACCGTAATCCATTCAATGAGACATTAAGCATTGCTACCATACGACCATGTCACCCTGCTGTGAAGAACAAACAGATTAGTTGACATTAAATAATGTAGGTAGTTCGAACCTGAACTAGTAGTATGTTACAATAGAATGTATAAAAGGAGGAAAGACTTACAAAAAAAAAGAAGTTTTGCAGTCCGGAATCTTCGTCGTTCGTATGGCTGAGGTGGTGTCTCGTTTCGTACCGTAATCCATTCAATGAGACATTAAGCATTGCTGCCATACGACTATGTCACCCTGCTGTGAAGAACAAACAGATTAGTTGACATTAAATAATGTTGGTAGTTCGAACCTGAACTAGTAGTATGTTACAATAGAATGTATAGAAGGAGGAAAAACTTACAAAAAAAAAAAAAGTTTTGCAGTCCGGAATCTTCGTCGTTCGTATGGCTGAGGTTGTGTCTCGTTTCGTACCGTAATCCATTCAATGAGACATTAAGCATTGCTCCCATACGACCATGTCACCCTGCTGTGAAGAACAAGCAGATTAGTTAACATTAAATAATGTAGGTAGTTCGAACCTGAACTAGTAGTATGTTACAATAGAATGTATAAAAGGAGGAAAGACTTACAAAAAAAAAAGAAGTTTTGCAGTCCGGAATCTTCGTCGTTCGTATGGCTGAGGTGGTGTCTCGTTTCGTACCGTAATCCATTCAATGAGACATTAAGCTTTGCTGCCATACGACCATGTCACCCTGCTGTGAAGCACAAACAGATTAGTTGTCATTAAATAATGAAGGTAGCTCGAACCTGAACTAGTAGTATCCTACAATAGAAAGTATAAAAGGATGAAGGACTTACAAAAAAAAAAGAAGTTTTGCAGTCCACAATCGTCGTCGTTCGTATGGCTGAAGTGGTGTCTCGTTTCGTACTGTAATCCATTCAATGAGACATTAAGCATTGCTGCCATACGACCATGTCACCCTGCTGTGAAGAACAAACAGATTAGTTGACATTAAATAATGTAGGTAGTTCGAACCTGAACTAGTAGTATGTTACAATAGAATGTATAAATGGAGGAAAGACTTACAAAAAAAAGAAGTTTTGCAGTCCAGAATCTTCGTCGTTCATATGGCTGAGGTGGTGTCTCGTTTCCTACCGTAATCCATTCAATGAGACATTAAGCATTGCTCCCATACGACCATGTCACCCTGCTGTGAAGAACAAACAGATTAGTTGAAATTAAATAATGTAGGTAGTTCGAACCTGAACTAGTAGTATGTTGCAATAGAATGTATAAAAGGAGGAAAGACTTACAAAAAAAAAAAGAAGTTTTGCAGCCCGGAATCTTCGTCGTTCTTATGGCTGAGGTGGTGTCTCGTTTCGTACCGTAATCCATTCAATGAGACATTAAGCATTGCTGCCATACGACCATGTCACCCTGCTGTGAAGAACAAACAGATTAGTTGACATTAAATAATGTAGGTAGCTCGAACCTGAGCTAGTAGTATGCTACAATAGAAAGTATAAAAGGATGAAGGACTTACAAAAAAAAATAAGTTTTGCAGTCCACAATCGTCGTCGTTCGTATGGCTGAGGTGGTGTCTCGTTTATTACTGTAATCCATTCAATGAGACATTAAGCATTGCTGCCATACGACGATGTCACCCTGCTGTGAAGAACAAACAGATTAGTTGACATTAAATAATGTAGGTAATTCGAACCTGAACTAGTAGTATTTTACAATAGAATGTATAAAAGGAGGAAAGACTTACAAAAAAAAGAAGTTTTGCAGTCCAGAATCTTCGTCGTTCGTATGGCTGAGGTGGTGTCTCGTTTCGTACCGTAATCCATGCAATGAGACATTAAGCCTTCCTGCCATACGACCATGTCACCCTGCTGTGAAGAACAAACAGATTAACTGAATTTAAATAATGTAGGTAGCTCGAAACTGAACTAGTAGTATGCTACAATAGAAAGTATAAAAGGAGGTAAGACTTACAAAAAAAAAGAAGTTTTGCAGTCCACAATCGTCGTCGTTCGTATGGCTGAAGTGGTGTCTCGTTTCGTACTGTAATAAATTCAATGAGACATTAAGCATTGCTGCCATACGACCATGTCACCCTGCTGTGAAGAACAAACAGATTAGTTGACTTTAAATAATGTAGGTAGCTCGAACCTTAACTAGTAGTATGCTACAATAGAAAGGATAAAAGGATGAAGGACTTACAAAAAAAAAAGAAGTTTTGCAGTCCACAATCGTCGTCGCTCGTATGGCTGAGGTGGTGTCTCGTTTCGTACTGTAATCCATTCAATGAGACATTAAGCATTGCTGCCATACGACCATATCACCCTGCTGTGAAGAACAAACAGATTAGTTGACATTAAATTATGTAGGTAGTTCGAACCTGAACTAGAAGAATGTTACAATAGAATGTATAAAAGGAGGAAAGACTTACAAAAAAAAAGAAGTTTTGCAGTCCAGAATCTTCGTCGTTCGTATGGCAGTGGTGGTGTCTCGTTTCGTACCGTACGTAATCCATTCAATGAGACATTAAGCATTCCTACCATACGACCATGTCACCCTGCTGTGAAGAACAAACAGATTAGTTGAATTTAAATAATGTAGGTAGTTCGAACCTGAACTAGTAGAATGTTACAATAGAATGTATAAAAGGAGGAAAGACTTACAAAAAAAAAGAAGTTTTGCAGTCCAGAATCTTAGTCGTTTGTATGGCTGATGTGGTGTCTCGTTTCGTACCGTAATCCATTCAATGAGACATAAAGCTTTCCTGCCATACGACCATGTCACCCTGCTGTGAAGAACAAACAGATTAGTTGAATTTAAATAATGTAGGTAGTTCGAACCTGAACTAGTAGTATGTTACAATAGAATGTATAAAAGGAGGAAAAACTTACAAAAAAAAAAAAAAGTTTTGCAGTCAGGAATCTTCGTCGTTCGTATGGCTGAGGTGGTGTCTCGTTTCGTACCGTAATCCATTCAATGAGACATTAAGCATTGCTCCCGTACGACCATGTCACCCTGCTGTGTAGAACAAACAGATTAGTTTACATTAAATAATGTTGGTAGTTCGAACCTGAACTAGTAGTATGTTACAATAGAATGTATAAAAGAAGGAAAGACTTACAAAAAAAAAGAAGTTTTGCAGTCCGGAATCTTCGTCGTTCGTATGGCTGAGGTGGTGTCTCGTTTCGTACCGTAATCCATTCAATGAGACATTAAGCATTGCTGCCATACGACCATGTCACCCTGCTGTGAAGAACAAACAGATTAGTTGACATTAAATAATGTAGGTAGCTCGAACCTGAACTAGTAGTATGCTACAATAGAAAGTATAAAAGGATGAAGGACTTACAAAAAAAAAGAAGTTTTGCAGTCCACAATCGTCGTCGTTCGTATGGCTGAGGTGGTGTCTCGTTTCGTACCGTAATCCATTCAATGAGACATTAAGCATTGCTCCCATACGACCATGTCACCCTGCTGTGAAGAACAAACAGATTAGTTGACATTAAATAATGTAGGTAGTTCGAACCTGAACTAGTAGTATGTTACAATAGAATGTATAAAAGGAGGAAAGACTTACAAAAAAAAAAGAAGTTTTGCAGTCCGGAATCTTCGTCGTTCGTATGGCTGAGGTGGTGTCTCGTTTCGTACCGTAATCCATTCAATGAGACATTAAGCATTGCTGCCATACGACCATGTCACCCTGCTGTGAAGAACAAACAGATTAACTGAATTTAAATAATGTAGGTAGCTCGAAACTGAACTAGTAGTATGCTACAATAGAAAGTATAAAAGGAGGTAGGACTTACAAAAAAAAAAGAAGTTTTGCAGTCCACAATCTTCGTCGTTCGTATGGCTGAGGTTGTGTCTCGTTTCGTACCGTAATCCATTCAATGAGACATTAAGCATTCCTGCCATACGACCATGTCACCCTGCTGTGAAGAACAAACAGATTACTTGACATTAAATAATGTTGGTAGTTCGAAAGTGAACTAGTAGTATGTTACAATAGAATGTATAAAAGGAGGAAAGTCTTGCGAAAAAAAAAAAGGTTTGCAGTCCAGAATCTACGTCGTTCGTATGGCTGAGGTGGTGTCTCGTTTCTTACTGTAATCCATTCAATGAGACATTAAGCATTGCTGCCATACGACCATGTCACCCTGCTGTGAAGAACAAACAGATTAGTTGACATTAAATAATGTAGGTAGCTCGAACCTTAACTAGAAGAATGTTACAATAGAATGTATAAAAGGAGGAAAGACTTACAAAAAAAAAAAGAAGTTTTGCAGTCCACAATCGTCGTCATTCGTATGGCTGAGGTGCTGTCTCGTTTCGTACTGTAATCCATTCAATGACACATTAAGCATTGCTGCCATACGACCATGTCACCCTGCTGTGAAGAACAAACAGATTAACTGAATTTAAATAATGTAGGTAGCTCGAAACTGAACTAGTAGTATGCTACAATAGAATGTATAAAAGGAGGTAGGACTTACAAAAAAAAACGAAGTTTTGCAGTCCACAATCGTCGTCGTTCGTATGGCTGAAGTGGTGTCTCGTTTCGTACTGTAATACATTCAATGAGACATTAAGCATTGCTGCCATACGACCATGTCACCCTGCTGTGAAGAACAAACAGATTAGTTGACTTTAAATAATGTAGGTAGCTCGAACCTTAACTAGTAGTATGCTACAATAGAAAGGATAAAAGGATGAAGGACTTACAAAAAAAAAAGAAGTTTCGCAGTCCACAATCGTCGTCGCTCGTATGGCTGAGGTGGTGTCTCGTTTCGTACTGTAATCCATTCAATGAGACATTAAGCATTGCTGCCATACGACCATATCACCCAGCTGTGAAGAACAAACAGATTAGTTGACATTAAATAATGTAGGTAGTTCGAACCTGAACTAGAAGAATGTTACAATAGAATGTATAAAAGGAGGAAAGACTTACAAAAAAAAAGAAGTTTTGCAGTCCAGAATCTTCGTCGTTCGTATGGCAGAGGTGGTGTCTCGTTTCGTACCGTACGTAATCCATTCAATGAGACATTAAGCATTCCTACCATACGACCATGTCACCCTGCTGTGAAGAACAAACAGATTAGTTGACATTAGATAATGTAGGTAGTTCGAACCTGAACTAGTAGTATGCTACAATAGAAAGTATAAAAGGATGAAGGACTTACAAAAAAAAAGAAGTTTTGCAGTCCACAATCGTCGTCGTTCGTATGGCTGAGGTGGTGTCTCGTTTCGTACCGTAATCCATTCAATGAGACATTAAGCATTGCTGCCATACGACGATGTCACCCTGCTGTGAAGAACAAACAGCTTAGTTGACATTAAATAATGTAGGTAGTTCGAACCTGAACTAGTAGTATTTTACAACAGAATGTATAAAAGAGGAAAGACTTACAAAAAAAAGAAGTTTTGCAGTCCAGAATCTTCGTCGTTCGTATGGCTGAGGTGGTGTCTCGTTTCGTACCGTAATCCATTCAATGAGACATTAAGCATTGCTCCCATACGACCATGTCACCCTGCTGTGAAGAACAAACAGATTAGTTGACATTAAATAATGTTGGTAGTTCGAACCTGAACTAGTAGTATGTTACAATAGAATGTATAAAAGGAGGAAAGACTTGCGAAAAAAAAGAAGGTTTGCAGTCCAGAATCTTCGTCGTTCGTATGGCTGAGGTGGTGTCTCTTTTTGTAACGTAATCCATTCAATGAGACATTAAGCATTGCTGCCATACGACCATGTCACCCTGCTGTGAAGAACAAACAGATTAGTTGACTTTAAATAATGTAGGTAGCTCGAACCTTAACTAGTAGTATGCTACAATAGAAAGTATAAAAGGATGAAGGACTTACAAAAAAAAATAAGTTTTGCAGTCCACAATCGTCGTCGTTCGTATGGCTGAGGTGGTGTCTCGTTTATTACTGTAATCCATTCAATGAGACATTAAGCATTGCTGCCATACGACGATGTCACCCTGCTGTGAAGAACAAACAGATTAGTTGACATTAAATAATGTAGGTAATTCGAACCTGAACTAGTAGTATTTTACAATAGAATGTATAAAAGGAGGAAAGACTTACAAAAAAAAGAAGTTTTGCAGTCCAGAATCTTCGTCGTTCGTATGGCTGAGGTGGTGTCTCGTTTCGTACCGTAATCCATGCAATGAGACATTAAGCCTTCCTGCCATACGACCATGTCACCCTGCTGTGAAGAACAAACAGATTAACTGAATTTAAATAATGTAGGTAGCTCGAAACTGAACTAGTAGTATGCTACAATAGAAAGTATAAAAGGAGGTAAGACTTACAAAAAAAAAGAAGTTTTGCAGTCCACAATCGTCGTCGTTCGTATGGCTGAAGTGGTGTCTCGTTTCGTACTGTAATAAATTCAATGAGACATTAAGCATTGCTGCCATACGACCATGTCACCCTGCTGTGAAGAACAAACAGATTAGTTGACTTTAAATAATGTAGGTAGCTCGAACCTTAACTAGTAGTATGCTACAATAGAAAGGATAAAAGGATGAAGGACTTACAAAAAAAAAAGAAGTTTTGCAGTCCACAATCGTCGTCGCTCGTATGGCTGAGGTGGTGTCTCGTTTCGTACTGTAATCCATTCAATGAGACATTAAGCATTGCTGCCATACGACCATATCACCCTGCTGTGAAGAACAAACAGATTAGTTGACATTAAATTATGTAGGTAGTTCGAACCTGAACTAGAAGAATGTTACAATAGAATGTATAAAAGGAGGAAAGACTTACAAAAAAAAAGAAGTTTTGCAGTCCAGAATCTTCGTCGTTCGTATGGCAGTGGTGGTGTCTCGTTTCGTACCGTACGTAATCCATTCAATGAGACATTAAGCATTCCTACCATACGACCATGTCACCCTGCTGTGAAGAACAAACAGATTAGTTGAATTTAAATAATGTAGGTAGTTCGAACCTGAACTAGTAGAATGTTACAATAGAATGTATAAAAGGAGGAAAGACTTACAAAAAAAAAGAAGTTTTGCAGTCCAGAATCTTAGTCGTTTGTATGGCTGATGTGGTGTCTCGTTTCGTACCGTAATCCATTCAATGAGACATAAAGCTTTCCTGCCATACGACCATGTCACCCTGCTGTGAAGAACAAACAGATTAGTTGAATTTAAATAATGTAGGTAGTTCGAACCTGAACTAGTAGTATGTTACAATAGAATGTATAAAAGGAGGAAAAACTTACAAAAAAAAAAAAAAGTTTTGCAGTCAGGAATCTTCGTCGTTCGTATGGCTGAGGTGGTGTCTCGTTTCGTACCGTAATCCATTCAATGAGACATTAAGCATTGCTCCCGTACGACCATGTCACCCTGCTGTGTAGAACAAACAGATTAGTTTACATTAAATAATGTTGGTAGTTCGAACCTGAACTAGTAGTATGTTACAATAGAATGTATAAAAGAAGGAAAGACTTACAAAAAAAAAGAAGTTTTGCAGTCCGGAATCTTCGTCGTTCGTATGGCTGAGGTGGTGTCTCGTTTCGTACCGTAATCCATTCAATGAGACATTAAGCATTGCTGCCATACGACCATGTCACCCTGCTGTGAAGAACAAACAGATTAGTTGACATTAAATAATGTAGGTAGCTCGAACCTGAACTAGTAGTATGCTACAATAGAAAGTATAAAAGGATGAAGGACTTACAAAAAAAAAGAAGTTTTGCAGTCCACAATCGTCGTCGTTCGTATGGCTGAGGTGGTGTCTCGTTTCGTACCGTAATCCATTCAATGAGACATTAAGCATTGCTCCCATACGACCATGTCACCCTGCTGTGAAGAACAAACAGATTAGTTGACATTAAATAATGTAGGTAGTTCGAACCTGAACTAGTAGTATGTTACAATAGAATGTATAAAAGGAGGAAAGACTTACAAAAAAAAAAGAAGTTTTGCAGTCCGGAATCTTCGTCGTTCGTATGGCTGAGGTGGTGTCTCGTTTCGTACCGTAATCCATTCAATGAGACATTAAGCATTGCTGCCATACGACCATGTCACCCTGCTGTGAAGAACAAACAGATTAGTTGACATTAAATAATGTAGGTAGCTGGAACCTGAGCTAGTAGTATGCTACAATAGAAACTATAAACGGATGAAGGACTTACAAAAAAAAAAGAATTTTTGCAGTCCACAATCGTCGTCATTCGTATGGCTGAGGTGCTGTCTCGTTTCATACTGTAATCCATTCAATGACACATTAAGCATTGCTGCCATACGACCATGTCACCCTGCTGTGAAGAACAAACAGATTAGTTGACATTAAATAATGTAGGTAGTTCGAACCTGAACTAGTAGTATTTTACAATAGAATGTATAAAAGGAGGAAAGACTTACAAAAAAAAGAAGATTTGCAGTCCAGAATCTTCGTCGTTCGTATGGCTGAGGTGGTGTCTCGTTTCTTACTGTAATCCATTCAATGAGACATTAAGCATTGCTGCCATACGACGATGTCACCCTGCTGTGAAGAACAAACAGATTAGTTGACATTAAATAATGTAGGTAATTCGAACCTGAACTAGTAGTATTTTACAATAGAATGTATAAAAGGAGGAAAGACTTACAAAAAAAAGAAGTTTTGCAGTCCAGAATCTTCGTCGTTCGTATGGCTGAGGTGGTGTCTCGTTTCGTACCGTAATCCATGCAATGAGACATTAAGCCTTCCTGCCATACGACCATGTCACCCTGCTGTGAAGAACAAACAGATTAACTGAATTTAAATAATGTAGGTAGCTCGAAACTGAACTAGTAGTATGCTACAATAGAAAGTATAAAAGGAGGTAGGACTTACAAAAAAAAAAGAAGTTTTGCAGTCCACAATCTTCGTCGTTCGTATGGCTGAGGTTGTGTCTCGTTTCGTACCGTAATCCATTCAATGAGACATTAAGCATTCCTGCCATACGACCATGTCACCCTGCTGTGAAGAACAAACAGATTACTTGACATTAAATAATGTTGGTAGTTCGAAAGTGAACTAGTAGTATGTTACAATAGAATGTATAAAAGGAGGAAAGTCTTGCGAAAAAAAAAAAGGTTTGCAGTCCAGAATCTACGTCGTTCGTATGGCTGAGGTGGTGTCTCGTTTCTTACTGTAATCCATTCAATGAGACATTAAGCATTGCTGCCATACGACCATGTCACCCTGCTGTGAAGAACAAACAGATTAGTTGACATTAAATAATGTAGGTAGCTCGAACCTTAACTAGAAGAATGTTACAATAGAATGTATAAAAGGAGGAAAGACTTACAAAAAAAAAAAGAAGTTTTGCAGTCCACAATCGTCGTCATTCGTATGGCTGAGGTGCTGTCTCGTTTCGTACTGTAATCCATTCAATGACACATTAAGCATTGCTGCCATACGACCATGTCACCCTGCTGTGAAGAACAAACAGATTAACTGAATTTAAATAATGTAGGTAGCTCGAAACTGAACTAGTAGTATGCTACAATAGAATGTATAAAAGGAGGTAGGACTTACAAAAAAAAACGAAGTTTTGCAGTCCACAATCGTCGTCGTTCGTATGGCTGAAGTGGTGTCTCGTTTCGTACTGTAATACATTCAATGAGACATTAAGCATTGCTGCCATACGACCATGTCACCCTGCTGTGAAGAACAAACAGATTAGTTGACTTTAAATAATGTAGGTAGCTCGAACCTTAACTAGTAGTATGCTACAATAGAAAGGATAAAAGGATGAAGGACTTACAAAAAAAAAAGAAGTTTCGCAGTCCACAATCGTCGTCGCTCGTATGGCTGAGGTGGTGTCTCGTTTCGTACTGTAATCCATTCAATGAGACATTAAGCATTGCTGCCATACGACCATATCACCCAGCTGTGAAGAACAAACAGATTAGTTGACATTAAATAATGTAGGTAGTTCGAACCTGAACTAGAAGAATGTTACAATAGAATGTATAAAAGGAGGAAAGACTTACAAAAAAAAAAGAAGTTTTGCAGTCCAGAATCTTCGTCGTTCGTATGGCAGAGGTGGTGTCTCGTTTCGTACCGTACGTAATCCATTCAATGAGACATTAAGCATTCCTACCATACGACCATGTCACCCTGCTGTGAAGAACAAACAGATTAGTTGACATTAGATAATGTAGGTAGTTCGAACCTGAACTAGTAGTATGCTACAATAGAAAGTATAAAAGGATGAAGGACTTACAAAAAAAAAGAAGTTTTGCAGTCCACAATCGTCGTCGTTCGTATGGCTGAGGTGGTGTCTCGTTTCGTACCGTAATCCATTCAATGAGACATTAAGCATTGCTGCCATACGACGATGTCACCCTGCTGTGAAGAACAAACAGCTTAGTTGACATTAAATAATGTAGGTAGTTCGAACCTGAACTAGTAGTATTTTACAACAGAATGTATAAAAGAGGAAAGACTTACAAAAAAAAGAAGTTTTGCAGTCCAGAATCTTCGTCGTTCGTATGGCTGAGGTGGTGTCTCGTTTCGTACCGTAATCCATTCAATGAGACATTAAGCATTGCTCCCATACGACCATGTCACCCTGCTGTGAAGAACAAACAGATTAGTTGACATTAAATAATGTAGGTAGTTCGAACCTGAACTAGTAGTATGTTACAATAGAATGTATAAAAGGAGGAAAGACTTACAAAAAAAAAAGAAGTTTTGCAGTCCGGAATCTTCGTCGTTCGTATGGCTGAGGTGGTGTCTCGTTTCGTACCGTAATCCATTCAATGAGACATTAAGCGTTGCTGCCATACGACCATGTCACCCTGCTGTGAAGAACAAACAGATTAGTTGACATTAAATAATGTAGGTAGCTGGAACCTGAGCTAGTAGTATGCTACAATAGAAACTATAAACGGATGAAGGACTTACAAAAAAAAAGAAGTTTTGCAGTCCACAATCGTCGTCATTCGTATGGCTGAGGTGCTGTCTCGTTTCGTACTGTAATCCATTCAATGACACATTAAGCATTGCTGCGATACGACCATGTCACCCTGCTGTGAAGAACAAACAGATTAGTTGACATTAAATAATGTAGGTAGTTGGAACCTGAACTAGTAGTATTTTACAATAGAATGTATAAAAGGAGGAAAGACTTACAAAAAAAAGAAGTTTTGCAGTCCAGAATCTTCGTCGTTCGTATGGCTGAGGTGGTGTCTCGTTTCCTACCGTAATCCATTCAATGAGACATTAAGCATTGCTCCCATACGACCATGTCACCCTGCTGTGTAGAACAAACAGATTAGTTGAAATTAAATAATGTAGGTTGTTCGAACCTGAACTAGTAGTATGTTACAATAGAATGTATAAAAGGAGGAAAGACTTACAAAAAAAAAAGAAGTTTTGCAGTCCAGAATCTTCGTCGTTCGTATGGCTGAGGTGGTGTCTCGTTTCGTACCGTAATCCATTCAATGAGACATTAAGCATTGCTGCCATACGACCACGTCACCCTGCTGTGAAGAACAAACAGATTAGTTGACATTAAATAATGTAGGTAGCTCGAACCTGAGCTAGTAGTATGCTACAATAGAAAGTATAAAAGGATAAAGGACTTACAAAAAAAAGAAGTTTTGCAGTCCAGAATCTTCGTCGTTCGTATGGCTGAGGTGGTGTCTCGTTTCGTACCGTAATCCATGCAATGAGACATTAAGCCTTCCTGCCATACGACCATGTAACCCTGCTGTGAAGAACAAACAGATTAACTGAATTTAAATAATGTAGGTAGCTCGAAACTGAACTAGTAGTATGCTACAATAGAAAGTATAAAAGGAGGTAGGACTTACAAAAAAAAAAGAAGTTTTGCAGTCCACAATCTTCGTCGTTCGTATGGCTGAGGTTGTGTCTCGTTTCGTACCGTAATCCATTCAATGAGACATTAAGCATTCCTGCCATACGACCATGTCACCCTGCTGTGAAGAATAAACAGATTACTTGACATTAAATAATGTTGGTAGTTCGAAAGTGAACTAGTAGTATGTTACAATAGAATGTATAAAAGGAGGAAAGACTTGCGAAAAAAAAGAAGGTTTGCAGTCCAGAATCAACGTCGTTCGTATGGCTGAGGTGGTGTCTCTTTATGTAACGTAATCCATTCAATGAGACATTAAGCATTGCTGCCATACGACCATGTCACCCTGCTGTGAAGAACAAACAGATTAGTTGACTTTAAATAATGTAGGTAGCTCGAACCTTAACTAGTAGTATGCTACAATAGAAAGGATAAAAGGATGAAGGACTTACAAAAAAAAAAAGAAGTTTCGCAGTCCACAATCGTCGTCGCTCGTATGGCTGAGGTGGTGTCTCGTTTCGTACTGTAATCCATTCAATGAGACATTAAGCATTGCTGCCATACGACCATATCACCCTGCTGTGAAGAACAAACAGATTAGTTGACATTAAATAATGTAGGTAGTTCGAACCTGAACTAGAAGAATGTTACAATAGAATGTATAAAAGGAGGAAAGACTTACTAAAAAAAAGAAGTTTTGCAGTCCAGAAACTTCGTCGTTCGTATGGCAGAGGTGGTGTCTCGTTTCGTACCGTACGTAATCCATTCAATGAGACATTAAGCATTCCTACCATACGACCATGTCACCCTGCTGTGAAGAACAAACAGATTAGTTGAATTTAAATAATGTAGGTAGTTCGAACCTGAACTAGTAGTATGTTACAATAGAATGTATAAAAGGAGGAAAGACTTACAAAAAAAAAGAAGTTTTGCAGTCCAGAATCTTCGTCGTTTGTATGGCTGATGTGGTGTCTCGTTTCGTACCGTAATCCATTCAATGAGACATAAAGCTTTCCTGCCATACGACCATGTCACCCTGCTGTGAAGAACAAACAGATTAGTTGAATTTAAATAATCTAGGTAGTTCGAACCTGAACTAGTAGTATGCTACAATAGAATGTATAAAAGGAGGAAAAACTTACAAAAAAAAAAAGTTTTGCAGTCAGGAATCTTCGTCGTTCGTATGGCTGAGGTGGTGTCTCGTTTCGTACCGTAATCCATTCAATGAGACATTAAGCATTGCTCCCGTACGACCATGTCACCCTGCTGTGTAGAACAAACAGATTAGTTGACATTAAATAATGTTGGTAGTTCGAACCTGAACTAGTAGTATGTTACACTAGAATGTATAAAAGGAGGAAAGACTTACAAAAAAAAAGAAGTTTTGCAGTCCGGAATCTTCGTCGTTCGTATGGCTCAGGTGGTGTCTCATTTCGTACCGTAATCCATTCAATGAGACATTAAGCATTGCTGCCATACGACCATGTCACCCTGCTGTGAAGAACAAACAGATTAGTTGACATTAAATAATGTAGGTAGCTCGATCCTGAACTAGTAGTATGCTACAATAGAATGTATAAAAGGAGGAAAGACTTACAAAAAAAAAAGAAGTTTTGCAGTCCGGAATCTTCGTCGTTCGTATGGCTGAGGTGGTGTCTCGTTTCGTACCGTAATCCATTCAATGAGACATTAAGCATTGCTGCCATACGACCATGTCACCCTGCTGTGAAGAACAAACAGATTAGTTGACATTAAATAATGTAGGTAGCTGGAACCTGAGCTAGTAGTATGCTACAATAGAAACTATAAACGGATGAAGGACTTACAAAAAAAAAATAAGTTTTGCAGTCCACAATCGTCGTCGCTCGTATGGCTGAGGTGGTGTCTCGTTTCGTACTGTAATCCATTCAATGACACATTAAGCATTGCTGCCATACGACGATGTCACCCTGCTGTGAAGAACAAACAGATTAGTTGACATTAAATAATGTAGGTAGTTCGAACCTGAACTAGTAGTATTTTACAATAGAATGTATAAAAGGAGGAAAGACTTACAAAAAAAAGAAGTTTTGCAGTCCAGAATCTTCGTCGTTCGTATGGCTGAGGTTGTGTCTCGTTTCGTACCGTAATCCATGCAATGAGACATTAAGCCTTCCTGCCATACGACCATGTCACCCTGCTGTGAAGAACAAACAGATTAGTTGAATTTAAATATTGTAGGTAGCTCGAACCTGAACTAGTAGTATGCTACAATAAAAAGTATAAAAGGAGGTAGGACTTACAAAAAAAAAGAAGTTTTGCAGTCCGGAATCTTCGTCGTTCGTATGGCAGAGATGGTGTCTCGTTTTGTACCGTAATCCATTCAATGAGACATTAAGCATTCCTGCCATACGACCATGTCACCCTGCTGTGAAGAACAAACAGATTAGTTGAATTTAAATAATGTAGGTAGCTCGAACCTGAACTAGTAGTATGCTACAATAGAAAGTATGAAAGGAGGTAGGACTTACGAAAAAAAAGAAGTTTTGCAGTCCAGAATCTTCTTCGTTCGTATGGCTGAGGTGGTGTCTCGTTTCGTACCGTAATCCATTCAATGAGGCATTAAGCATTGCTGCCATACGACCATGTCACCCTGCTGTGAAGAACAAACAGATTAGTTGACATTAAATAATGTTGGTAGTTCGAACCTTAAGTAGTAGTATGTTACAATAGAATGTATAAAAGGAGGAGAAGCTTATAAAAAAAAAAAAAAGTTTTGCAGTCTGGAATCTTCGTCGTTCGTATGGCTGAGGTGGTGTCTCGTTTCGTACCGTAATCCATTCAATGAGACATTAAGCATTGCTCCCATACGACCATGTCACCCTGCTGTGAAGAACAAACAGATTAGTTGACATTAAATAATGTAGGTAGTTCGAACCTGAACTAGTAGTATGTTACAATACAATGTATAAAAGGAGGAAAGACTTACAAAAAAAATGAAGTTCTGCAGTCCGGAATCTTTGTCGTTCGTATGGCTGAGGTGGTGTCTCGTTTCGTACCGTAATCCATTCAATGAGACATTAAGCATTGCTGCCATACGACCATGTCACCCTGCTGTGAAGAACAAACAGATTAGTTGACATTAAATAATGTTGGTAGTTCGAACCTGAACTAGTAGTATGTTACAATAGAATGTATAGAAGGAGGAAAAACTTACAAAAAAAAAAAAAGTTTTGCAGTCCGGAATCTTCGTCGTTCGTATGGCTGAGGTGGTGTCTCGTTTCGTACCGTAATCCATTCAATGAGACATTAAGCATTGCTCCCATACGACCATGTCACAGTGCTGTGAAGAACAAACAGATTAGTTGACATTAAATAATGTAGGTAGTTCGAACCTGAACTAGTAGTATGCTACAATAGAAAGTATGAAAGGAGGTAGGACTTACAAAAAAAAAGAAGTTTTGCAGTCCGGGATCTTCGTCGTTCGTATGGCTGAGGTGGTGTATCGTTTCGTACCGTAATCCATTCAATGAGACATTAAGCATTGCTGCCATACGACCATGTCACCCTGCTGTGAAGAACAAACAGATTAGTTGACATTAAATAATGTAGGTAGCTCGAACCTGAACTAGTAGTATGCTACAATAGAAAGTATAAAAGGATGAAGGACTTACAAAAAAAAAGAAGTTTTGCAGTCCACAATCGTCGTCGTTCGTATGGCTGAAGTGGTGTCTCGTTTCGTACTGTAATCCATTCAATGAGACATTAAGCATTGCTGCCGTACGACGATGTCACCCTGCTGTGAAGAACAAACAGATTAGTTGACATTAAATTATGTAGGTAGTTCGAACCTGAACTAGTAGTATTTTACAATAGAATGTATAAAAGGAGGAAAGACTTACAAAAAAAAGAAGTTTTGCAGTCCAGAATTTTCGTCGTTCGTATGGCTGAGGTGGTGTCTCGTTTCGTACCGTAATCCATTCAATGAGACATTAAGCATTGCTGCCATACGACCATGTCACCCTGCTGTGAAGAACAAACAGATTAGTTGACATTAAATAATGTAGGTAGCTCGAACCTGAACTAGTAGTATTTTACAATAGAATGTATAAAAGGAGGAAAGACTTACAAAAAAAAGAAGTTTTGCAGTCCAGAATCTTCGTCGTTCGTATGGCTGAGGTTGTGTCTCGTTTCGTACCGTAATCTATGCAATGAGACATTAAGCCTTCCTGCCATACGACCATGTCACCCTGCTGTGAAGAACAAACAGATTAGTTGAATTTAAATAACGTAGGTAGCTCGAACCTGAACTAGTAGTATGCTACAATAGAAAGTATAAAAGGAGGTAGGACTTACAAAAATTAGAAGTTTTGCAGTCCGGAATCTTCGTCGTTGGTATGGAAGAGATGGTGTCTCGTTTTGTACCGTAATCCATTCAATTAGACATTAAGCATTGCTGCCATACGACCATGTCACCCTGCTGTGAAGAACAAACAGATTAGTTGACATTAAATAATGTAGGTAGCTCGAACCTGAGCTAGTAGTATGCTACAATAGAAAGTATAAAGGGATGAAGGACTTACAAAAAAAAAGAAGTTTTGCAGTCCACAATCGTCGTCGTTCGTATGGCTGAGGTGGTGTCTCGTTTCGTACTGTAATCCATTCAATGAGACATGAAGCATTGCTCCCATACGACCATGTCACCCTGCTGTGAAGAACAAACAGATTAGTTGACATTAAATAATGTAGGTAGTTCGAAACTGAACTAGTAGTATGTTACAATAGAATGTATAAAAGGAGGAAAGACTTACAAAAAAAATGAAGTTCTGCAGTCCGGAATCTTCGTCGTTCGTATGGCTGAGGTGGTGTCTCGTTTTGTGCCGTTATCCATTCAATGAGACATTAAGCATTGCTGCCATACGACCATGTCACCCTGCTGTGAAGAACAAACAGATTAGTTGACATTAAATAATGTAGGTAGCTGGAACCTGAGCTAGTAGTATGCTACAATAGAAACTATAAACGGATGAAGGACTTACAAAAAAAAAAAGAAGTTTTGCAGTCCACAATCGTCGTCGTTCGTATGGCTGAGGTGGTGTCTCGTTTCGTACCGTAATCCATTCAATTAGACATTAAGCATTGCTGCCATACGACCATGTCACCCTGCTGTGAAGAACAAACAGATTAGTTGACATTAAAAAATGTAGGTAGCTCGAACCTGAGCTAGTAGTATGCTACAATAGAAAGTATAAAGGGATGAAGGACTTACAAAAAAAAAGAAGTTTTGCAGTCCACAATCGTCGTCGTTCGTATGGCTGAGGTGGTGTTTCGTTTCGTACTGTAATGCATTCAATGAGACATTAAGCATTGCTGCCATACGACGATGTCACCCTGCTGTGAAGAACAAACAGATAAGTTGACATTAAATAATGTAGGTAGTTCGAACCTGAACTAGTAGTATTTTACAATAGAATGTATAAAAGGAGGAAAGACTTACAAAAAAAAGAAGTTTTGCAGTCCAGAATCTTCGTAGTTCGTATGGCTGAGGTGGTGTCTCGTTTCGTACCGTAATCCATTCAATGAGACATTAAGCATTGCTGCCATACGACCATGTCACCCTGCTGTGAAGAACAAACAGATTAGTTGACATTAAATAATGTAGGTAGCTCGAACCTGAGCTAGTAGTATGCTACAATAGAAAGTATAAAAGGATGAAGGACTTACAAAAAAAAAGAAGTTTTGCAGTCCACAATCGTCGTCGTTCGTATGGCTGAAGTGGCGTCTTGTTTCGTACTGTAATCCATTCAATGAGACATTAAGCATTGCTGCCATACGACGATGTCACCCTGCTGTGAAGGACAAACAGATTAGTTGACATTAAATTATGTAGGTAGTTCGAACCTGAACTAGTAGTATTTTACAATAGAATGTATAAAAGGAGGAAATACTTACAAAAAAAAGAAGTTTTGCAGTCCAGAATTTTCGTCGTTCGTATGGCTGAGGTGGTGTCTCGTTTCGTACCGTAATCCATTCAATGAGACATTAAGCATTGCTGCCATACGACCATGTCACCCTGCTGTGAAGAACAAACAGATTAGTTGACATTAAATAATGTTGGTAGTTCGAACCTGAACTAGTAGTATGTTACAATAGAATGTATAAAAGGAGGAAAGACATACAAAAAAAAAGAAGTTTTGCAGTCCGGAATCTTCGTCGTTCGTATGGCTGAGGTGGTGTCTCGTTTCGTACCGTAATCCATTCAATGAGACATTAAGCATTGCTGCCATACGACCATGTCACCCTGCTGTGAAGAACAAACAGATTAGTTGACATTAAATAATGTAGGTAGCTCGAACCTGAGCTAGTAGTATGCTACAATAGAAAGTATCAATGGATGAAGGACTTACAAAAAAAAAGAAGTTTTGCAGTCCACAATCGTCTTCGTTCGTATGGCTGAGGTGGTGTTTCGTTTCGTACTGTAATCAGTTCAATGAGACATTAAGCATTGCTGCCATACGACAATGTCACCCTGCTGTGAAGAACAAACAGATAAGTTGACATTAAATAAAGTAGGTAGTTCGAACCTGAACTAGTAGTATTTTACAATAGAATGTATAAAAGGAGGAAAACCTTACAAAAAAAAAAAAGTTTTGCAGTCCGGAATCTTCGTCGTTCGTATGGCTGAGGTGGTGTCTCGTTTCGTACCTTAATCCATTCAATGAGACATTAAGCATTGCTCCCATACGACCATATCACCTTGCTGTGAAGAACAAACAGATTAGTTGACATTAAATAATTTAGGTATTTCGAACCTGAACTACAAGTATGTTACAATACAATGTATAAAAGGAGAAAAGACTTACAAAAAAAAAGAAGTTTTGCAGTCCAGAATCTTCGTCGTTCGTATGGCTGATGTGGTGTCTCGTTTTGTACCGTAATCCATTCAATGAGACATTAAGCATTGCTGCCATACGACCATGTCACCCTGCTGTGACGAACAAACAGATTAGTTGAACTTAAATAATGTAGGTAGCTCGAACCTGAACTAGTAGTATGCTACAATAGAAAGTATAAAAGGATGAAGTACTTACAAAAAAAAAGAAGTTTTGCAGTCCACAATCGTCGTCCTTCGTATGGCTCAGGTGGTGTCTCGTTTCGTACTGTAATACATTCAATGAGACATTAAGCATCGCTGCCATACGACCATGTCACCCTGCTGTGAAGAGCAAACAGATTAGTTGACATTAAATAATGTAGGTAGCTCGAACCTTAACTAGTAGTATGCTACAATAGAAAGTATAAAAGGATGAAGGACTTACAAAAAAAAAAAAAGAAGTTTTGCAATCCACAACTGTCGTCACTCGTATGGCTGAGGTGGTGTCTCGTTTCGTACTGTAATACATTCAATGAGACATTAAGCATTGTTGATATACGACCATATCACCCTGCTGTGAAGAACAAACAGATTAGTTGACATTAAATAATGTTGGTAGTTCGAACCTGAACTAGAAGAATGTTACAATAGAATGTATAAAAGGAGGAAAGGGTTACAAAAAAAAAAGAAGTTTTGCAGTCCAGAATCTTCTTCATTCGTATGGCTGAGGTGGTGTCTCATTTCGTACCGTAATCCATTCAATGAGACATTAAGCATTGCTGCCATACGACCATGTCACCCTGCTGTGAAGAACAAACAGATTAGTTGACATTAAATAATGTTGGTAGTTCGAACCTGAACTAGTAGTATGTTACAATAGAATGTATAAAAGGAGGAAAAACTTAAAAAAAAAAAAAAGTTTTGCTGTCCGGAATCTTTTTCGTTCGTATGGCTGAGGAGGTGTCTCGTTTCGTACCGTAATCCATTCAATGAGACATTAAGCATTTCTCCCATACGACCATGTCACCCTGCTGTGAAGAACAAACAGATTAGTTGACATTAAATAATGTAGGTAGTTCGAACCTGAACTAGTAGTATGCTACAATAGAAAGTATAAAAGGCTGAAAGACTTACCAAAAAAAAGAAGTTTTGCAGTCCACAATCGTCGTCGCTCGTATGGCTGAGGTGGTGTCTCGTTTCGTACTGTAATCCATTCAATGAGACATTAAGCATTGCTGCCATACCACGATGTCACCCTGCGCTGAAGAACAAACAGATTAGATGACATTAAATAATGTAGGTAGTTCGAACCTGAACTAGTAGTATGCTACAATAGAAGGAATAAAAGGAGGTAGGGCTTACAAAATAAAAGAAGTTTTGCAGTCCAGAATCTTCGTCGCTTGTATGGCTGAGGTGGTATCTCGTTTCGTACCGTAATCCATTCAATGAGACATTAAGCATCGCTACCATACGACCATGTCACCCTGCTGTGAAGAACAAACAGATTACTTGACATTAAGTAATGTTGGTAGTTCGAAAGTGAACTAGTAGTATGTTACAATAGAATGTATAAAAGGAGGAAAGACTTACGAAGAAAAAGAAGTTTTGCAGTCCAGAATCTTCGTCGTTCGTATGGCTGAGGAGGTGTCTCTTTTCGTAACGTAATCCATTCAATGAGACATTAAGCATTGCTGCCATACGACCATGTCACCCTGCTGTGAAGAACAAACAGATTAGTTGACATTAAATAATGTAGGTAGATCGAACCTGAACTAGTAGTATGCTACAATAGAAAGTATAAAAGGATGAAGTACTTACAAAAAAAAAGAAATTTTGCAGTCCGGAATCTTCGTCGTTCGTATGGCTGAAGTGGTGTCTCGTTTCGTACCGTAATCCATTCAATGAGACATTAAGCATTGCTGCCATACGACGATGTCACCCTGCTGTGAAGAACAAACAGATTAGTTGACTTTAAATAATGTAGGTAGTTCGAACCTGAACTAGTAGTATGTTACAATAGAATGTATAAAAGGAGGAAAAGTTTATAAAAAAAAAAAAAGTTTTGCAGTCCGGAATCTTCGTCGTTCGTATGGCTGAGGTGGTGTCTCGTTTCGTACCGTAATCCATTCAATGAGACATTAAGCATTGCTGCCATACGACCATGTCACCCTGCTGTGACGAAACAAACAGATTAGTTGACATTAAATAATGTTGGTAGTTCGAACCTGAACTAGTAGTATGTTACAATAGAATGTATAGAAGGGGGAAAAACTTACAAAAAAAAAAAAAGTTTTGCAGTCCACAATCGTCGTCGTTCGTATGGCTGAGGTGGTGTCTCGTTTCGTACTGTAATCCATTCAATGACACATTAAGCATTGCTGCCATACGACGATGACACCCTGCTGTGAAGAACAAACACATTAGTTGACATTAAATAATGGAGGTAATTCGAACCTGAACTAGTAGTATTTTACAATAGAATGTATAAAAGGAGGAAAGACTTACAAAAAAAAGAAGTTTTGCAGTCCAGAATCTTCGTCGTTCGTATGGCTGAGGTGGTGTCTCGTTTCGTACCGTAATCCATGCAATGAGACATTAAGCCTTCCTGCCATACGACCATGTCACCCTGCTGTGAAGAACAAACAGATTAACTGTATTTAAATAATGTAGGTAGCTCGAAACTGAACTAGTAGTATGCTACAATAGAAAGTATAAAAGGAGGTAGGACTTACAAAAAAAAAAGGAGTTTTGCAGTCCACAATCTTCGTCGTTCGTATGGATGAGGTTGTGTCTCGTTTCGTACCGTAATCCATTCAATGAGACATTAAGCATTCCTGCCATACGACCATGTCACCCTGCTGTGAAGAACAAACAGATTACTTGACATTAAATAATGTTGGTAGTTCGAAAATGAACTAGTAGTATGTTACAATAGAATGTATAAATGGAGGAAAGACTTGCGAAAAAAAAGAAGGTTTGCAGTCCAGAATCTTCGTCGTTCGTATGGCTGAGGTGGTGTCTCTTTTTGTAACGTAATCCATTCAATGAGACATTAAGCATTGCTGCCATACGACCATGTCACCCTGCTGTGAAGAACAAACAGATTAGTTGACATTAAATAATGTAGGTAGCTCGAACCTGAACTAGTAGTATGCTACAATAGAAAGTATAAAAGGATGAAGGACTTACAAAAAAAAAAGAAGTTTTGCAGTCCACAATCGTCGTCGTTCGTATGGCTGAAGTGGTGTCTCGTTTCGTACTGTAATACATTCAATGAGACATTAAGCATTGCTGCCATACGACCATGTCACCCTGCTGTGAAGAACAAACAGATTAGTTGACATTAAATAATGTAGGTAGATCGAACCTGAACTAGTAGTATGCTACAATAGAAAGGAAAAAAGGATGAAGGACTTACAAAAAAAAAGAAGTTTTGCAGTCCACAATCGTCGTCGCTCGTATGGCTGAGGTGGTGTCTCGTTTCGTACTGTAATCCATTCAATGAGACATTAAGCATTGCTGACATACGACCATATCACCTTGCTGTGAAGAACAAACAGATTAGTTGACATTAAATAATGTAGGTAGTTCGAACCTGAACTAGAAGAATGTTACAATAGAATGTATAAAAGGAGGAAAGACTTACAAAAAAAAAGACGTTTTGCAGTCCAGAATCTTCGTCGTTCGTATGGCAGAGGTGGTGTCTCGTTTCGTACCGTACGTAATCCATTCAATGAGACATTAAGCATTCCTACCATACGACCATGTCACCCTGCTGTGAAGAACAAACAGATTAGTTGAATTTAAATAATGTAGGTAGTTCGAACCTGAACTAGTAGTATGTTACAATAGAATGTATAAAAGGAGGAAAGACTTACAAAAAAAAGAAGTTTTGCAGTCCAGAATCTTCGTCGTTCGTATGGCTGATGTGGTGTCTCGTTTCGTACCGTAATCCATTCAATGAGACATAAAGCTTCCCTGCCATACGACCATGTCACCCTGCTGTGAAGAACAAACAGATTAGTTGAATTTAAATAATGTAGGATAGTTCGAACCTGAACTAGTAGTATGTTACAATAGAATGTATAAAAGGAGGAAAAACTTACAAAAAAAAAAAAAGTTTTGCAGTCAGGAATCTTCGTCGTTCGTATGGCTGAGGTGGTGTCTCGTTTCGTACCGTAATCCATTCAATGAGACATTAAGCATTGCTGCCATACGACCATGTCACCCTGCTGTGAAGAACAAACAGATTAGTTGACATTAAATAATTTAGGTAGCTCGAACCTGAACTAGTAGTGTGCTACAATAGAAAGTATAAAAGGAGGAAAGACTTACAAGAAAAAAAGAAGTTTTGCAGTCCACAATCGTCGTCGTTCGTATGGCTGAGGTGGTGTCTCGTTTCGTACCGAATTCCATTCAATAAGACATTAAGCATTGCTGCCATACGACCATGTCACCCTGCTGTGAAGAACAAACAGATTAGTTGACATTAAATAATGTAGGTAGCTCGAACCTGAACTAGTAGTATGCTACAATAGAAAGTATAAAAGGATGAAGGACTTACAAAAAAAAAGAAGTTTTGCAGTCCACAATCGTCGTCGTTCGTATGGCTGAAGTGGTGTCTCGTTCGTACTGTAATCCATTCAATGAGACATTAAGCATTGCTGCCATACGACCATGTCACCCTGCTGTGACGAACAAACAGATTAGTTGACATTAAATAATGTTGGTAGTTCGAACCTGAACTAGTAGTATGTTACAATAGAATGTATAAAAGGAGGAAAGACTTACAAAAAAAAAAGAAGTTTTGCAGTCCGGAATCTTCGTCGTTCGTATGGCTGAGGTGGTGTCTCGTTTCGTACCGTAATCCATTCAATGAGACATTAAGCATTGCTGCCATACGACCATGCCACCCTGCTGTGAAGAACAAACAGATTAGTTGACATTAAATAATGTAGGTAGCTGGAACCTGAGCTAGTAGTATGCTACAATAGAAACTATAAACGGATGAAGGACTTACAAAAAAAAAAGAAGTTTTGCAGTCCACAATCGTCGTCGTTCGTATGGCTGAGGTGGTGTCTCGTTTCATACTGTAATCCATTCAATGACACATTAAGCATTGCTGCATACGACGATGTAACCCTGCTGTGAAGAACAAACAGATTAGTTGACATTAAATAATGTAGGTAGTTCGAACCTGAACTAGTAGTATTTTACAATAGAATGTATAAAAGGAGGAAAGACTTACAAAAAAAAGAAGTTTTGCAGTCCACAATCTTCGTCGTTCGTATGGATGAGGTTGTGTCTCGTTTCGTACCGTAATCCATGCAATGAGACATTAAGCCTTCCTGCCATACGACCATGTCACCCTGCTGTGAAGAACAAACAGATTAGTTGACTTTAAATAATGTAGGTAGCTCGAACGTTAACTAGTAATATGCTACAATAGAAAGTATAAAAGGATGAAGGACTTACAAAAAAAAAAGAAGTTTTGCAGTCCACAATCGTCGTCGCTCGTATGGCTGAGGTGGTGTCTCGTTTCGTACTGTAATCCATTCAATGAGACATTAAGCATTGCTGCCATACGACCATATCACCCTGCTGTGAAGAACAAACAGATTAGTTGACATTAAATAATGTAGGTAGTTCGAACCTGAACTAGAAGAATGTTACAATAGAATGTATAAAAGGAGGAAAGACTTACAAAAAAAAAGAAGTTTTGCAGTCCACAATCTTCGTCGTTCGTATGGCAGAGGTGGTGTCTCGTTTCGTACCGTAATCCATTCAATGAGACATTAAGCATTCCTGCCATACGACCATGTCACCCTGCTGTGAAGAACAAACAGATTGGTTGACATTAAATAATGTTGGTAGTTCGAACCTGAACTAGTAGTATGTTACAATAGAATGTATAAAAGGAGGAAAACCTTACAAAAAAAAAAAAGTTTTGCAGTCAGGAATCTTCGTCGTTCGTATGGCTGAGGTGGTGTCTCGTTTCGTACCTTAATCCATTCAATGAGACATTAAGCATTGCTCCCATACGACCATATCACCCTGCTGTAAAGAACAAACAGATTAGTTGACATTAAATAATTTAGGTATTTCAAACCTGAACTACAAGTATGTTACAATACAATGTATAAAAGGAGGAAAGACTTACAAAAAAAAAGAAGTTTTGCAGTCTAGAATCTTCGTTGTTCGTATGGCTGATGTGGTGTCTCGTTTTGTACCGTAATCCATTCAATGAGACATTAAGCATTGCTGCCATACGACCATGTCACCCTGCTGTGACGAACAAAGAGATTAGTTGAACTTAAATAATGTAGGTAGCTCGAACCTGAACTAGTAGTATGCTACAATAGAAAGTATAAAAGGATGAAGTACTTACAAAAAAAAAAAAGTTTTGCAGTCCACAATCGTCGTCCTTCGTATGGCTCAGGTGGTGTCTCGTTTCGTACTGTAAATCATTCAATGAGACATTAAGCATCGCTGCCATACGACCATGTCACCCTGCTGTGAAGAGCAAACAGATTAGTTGACATTAAATAATGTAGGTAGCTCGAACCTTAACTAGTAGTATGCTACAATAGAAAGTATAAAAGGATGAAGGACTTACAAAAAAAAAAAAAGAAGTTTTGCAGTCCACAACTGTCGTCACTCGTATGGCTGAGGTGGTGTCTCGTTTCGTACTGTAATACATTCAATGAGACATTAAGCATTGTTGATATACGACCATATCACCCTGCTGTGAAGAACAAACAGATTAGTTGACATTAAATAATGTTGGTAGTTCGAACCTGAACTAGAAGAATGTTACAATAGAATGTATAAAAGGAGGAAAGGCTTACAAAAAAAAAGAAGTTTTGCAGTCCAGAATCTTCTTCATTCGTATGGCTGAGGTGGTGTCTCATTTCGTACCGTAATCCATTCAATGAGACATTAAGCATTGCTGCCATACGACCATGTCACCCTGCTGTGAAGAACAAACAGATTAGTTGACATTAAATAATGTTGGTAGTTCGAACCTGAACTAGTAGTATGTTACAATAGAATGTATAAAAGGAGGAAAAACTTAAAAAAAAAAAAAAAAAAGTTTTGCTGTCCGGAATCTTTTTCGTTCGTATGGCTGAGGAGGTGTCTCGTTTCGTACCGTAATCCATTCAATGACACATTAAGCATTTCTCCCATACGACCATGTCACCCTGCTGTGAAGAACAAACAGATTAGTTGACATTAAATAATGTAGGTAGTTCGAACCTGAACTAGTAGTATGCTACAATAGAAAGTATAAAAGGCTGAAAGACTTACAAAAAAAAAGAAGTTTTGCAGTCCACAATCGTCGTCGTTCGTATGGCTGAGGTGGTGTCTCGTTTCGTACTGTAATCCATTCAATGAGACATTAAGCATTGCTGCCATACCACGATGTCACCCTGCTGTGAAGAACAAACAGATTAGATGACATTAAATAATGTAGGTAGTTCGAACCTGAACTAGTAGTATGCTACAATAGAAAGTATAAAAGGCTGAATGACTTACAAAAAAAAAGAAATTTTGCAGTCCGGAATCTTCGTCGTTCGTATGGCTGAAGTGGTGTCTCGTTTCGTAACGTAATCCATTCAATGAGACATTAAGCATTGCTGCCATACGACCATGTCACCCTGCTGTGAAGAACAAACAGATTAGTTGACATTAAATAATGTAGGTAGTTCGAACCTGAACTAGTAGTATGTTACAATAGAATGTATAAAAGGAGGAAAAGTTTATAAAAAAAAAAAAAGTTTTGCAGTCCGGAATCTTCGTCGTTCGTATGGCTGAGGTGGTGTCTCGTTTCGTACCGTAATCCATTCAATGAGACATTAAGCATTGCTGCCATACGACCATGTCACCCTGCTGTGACGAAACAAACAGATTAGTAGACATTAAATAATGTTGGTAGTTCGAACCTGAACTAGTAGTATGTTACAATAGAATGTATAGAAGGGGGAAAAACTTACAAAAAAAACAAAAGTTTTGCAGTCCACAATCGTTGTCGTTCGTATGGCTGAGGTGGTGTCTCGTTTCGTACTCTAATCCATTCAAAGACACATTTAGCATTGCTGCCATACGACGATGACACCCTGCTGTGAAGAACAAACACATTGGTTGACATTAAATAATGTAGGTAATTCGAACCTGAACTAGTAGTATTTTACAATAGAATGTATAAAAGGAGGAAAGACTTACAAAAAAAAGAAGTTTTGCAGTCCAGAATCTTCGTCGTTCGTATGGCTGAGGTGGTGTCTCGTTTCGTACCGTAATCCATGCAATGAGACATTAAGCCTTCCTGCCATATGACCATGTCACCCTGCTGTGAAGAACAAACAGATTAACTGAATTTAAATAATGTAGGTAGCTCGAAACTGAACTAGTAGTATGCTACAAAAGAAAGTATAAAAGGAGGTAGGACTTACAAAAAAAAAAGAAGTTTTGCAGTCCACAATCTTCGTCGTTCGTATGGATGAGGTTGTGTCTCGTTTCGTACCGTAATCCATTCAATGAGACATTAAGCATTCCTGCCATACGACCATGTCACCCTGCTGTGAAGAACAAACAGATTACTTGACATTAAATAATGTTGGTAGTTCGAAAATGAACTAGTAGTATGTTACAATAGAATGTATAAATGGAGGAAAGACTTGCGAAAAAAAAGAAGGTTTGCAGTCCAGAATCTTCGTCGTTCGTATGGCTGAGGTGGTGTCTCTTTTTGTAACGTAATCCATTCAATGAGACATTAAGCATTGCTGCCATACGACCATGTCACCCTGCTGTGAAGAACAAACTGATTAGTTGACATTAAATAATGTAGGTAGCACGAACCTGAACTAGTAGTATGCTACAATAGAAAGTATAAAAGGATGAAGGACTTACAAAAAAAAAAGAAGTTTTGCAGTCCACAATCGTCGTCGTTCGTATGGCTGAAGTGGTGTCTCGTTTCGTACTGTAATACATTCAATGAGACATTAAGCATTGCTGCCATACGACCATGTCACCCTGCTGTGAAGAACAAACAGATTAGTTGACATTAAATAATGTAGGTAGATCGAACCTGAACTAGTAGTATGCTACAATAGAAAGGAAAAAAGGATGAAGGACTTACAAAAAAAAAAAAGTTTTGCAGTCCACAATCGTCGTCGCTCGTATGGCTGAGGTGGTGTCTCGTTTCGTACTGTAATCCATTCAATGAGACATTAAGCATTGCTGACATACGACCATATCACCTTGCTGTGAAGAACAAACAGATTAGTTGACATTAAATAATGTAGGTAGTTCGAACCTGAACTAGAAGAATGTTACAATAGAATGTATAAAAGGAGGAAAGACTTACAAAAAAAAAGACGTTTTGCAGTCCAGAATCTTCGTCGTTCGTATGGCAGAGGTGGAGTCTCGTTTCGTACCGTACGTAATCCATTCAATGAGACATTAAGCATTCCTACCATACGACCATGTCACCCTGCTGTGAAGAACAAACAGATTAGTTGAATTTAAATAATGTAGGTAGTTCGAACCTGAACTAGTAGTATGTTACAATAGAATGTATAAAAGGAGGAAAGACTTACAAAAAAAAAGAAGTTTTGCAGTCCAGAATCTTCGTCGTTCGTATGGCTGATGTGGTGTCTCGTTTCGTACCGTAATCCATTCAATGTGACATAAAGCTTCCCTGCCATACGACCATGTCACCCTGCTGTGAAGAACAAACAGATTAGTTGAATTTAAATAATGTAGGATAGTTCGAACCTGAACTAGTAGTATGTTACAATAGAATGTATAAAAGGAGGAAAAACTTACAAAAAAAAAAAAAAGTTTTGCAGTCAGGAATCTTCGTCGTTCGTATGGCTGAGGTGGTGTCTCGTTTCGTACCGTAATCCATTCAATGAGACATTAAGCATTGCTCCCGTACGACCATGTCACCCTGCTGTGTAGAACAAACAGATTAGTTGACATTAAATAATGTAGGTAGTTCGAACCTGAACTAGTAGTATGTTACAATAGAATGTATAAAAGGAGGAAAGACTTACAAAAAAAAAGAAGTTTTGCAGTCCGGAATCTTCGTCATTCGTATGGCTTAGGTGGTGTCTCGTTTCGTACCGAATTCCATTCAATGAGACATTAAGCATTGCTGCCATACGACCATGTCACCCTGCTGTGGAGAACAAACAGATTAGTTGACATTAAATAATGTAGGTAGCTCGAACCTGAACTAGTAGTATGCTACAATAGAAAGTATAAAAGGATGAAGGACTTACAAAAAAAAAGAAGTTTTGCAGTCCACAATCGTCGTCGTTCGTATGGCTGAGGTGGTGTCTCGTTTCGTACCGTAATCCATTCAATGAGACATTAAGCATTGCTGCCATACGACGATGTCACCCTGCTGTGAAGAACAAACAGATTAGTTGACATTAAATAATGTAGGTAGTTCGAACCTGAACTAGTAGTATTTTGCAATAGAATGTATAAAAGGAGGAAAGACTTACAAAAAAAAGAAGTTTTGCAGTCCAGAATCTTCGTCGTTCGTATGGCTGAGGTGGTGTCTCGTTTCGTACCGTAATCCATTCAATGAGACATTAAGCATTGCTCCCATACGACCATGTCACCCTGCTGTGAAGAACAAACAGATTAGTTGACATTAAATAATGTAGGTAGTTCGAACCTGAACTAGTAGTATGTTACAATAGAATGTATAAAAGGAGGAAAGACTTACAAAAAAAAAAAGAAGTTTTGCAGTCCACAATCATCGTCGTTCATATGGCTGAGGTGGTGTCTCGTTTCGTACCGTAATCCATTCAATGAGACATTAAGCATTGCTGCCATACGACCATGTCACCCTGCTGTGAAGAACAAACAGATTAGTTGACATTAAATAATGTAGGTAGCTGGAACCTGAGCTAGTAGTATGCTACAATAGAAACTATAAACGGATGAAGGACTTACAAAAAAAAAAAGAAGTTTTGCAGTCCACAATCGTCGTCGTTCGTATGGCTGAGGTGGTGTCTCGTTTCGTACTGTAATCCATTCAATGACACATTAAGCATTGCTGCCATACGACGATGTCACCCTGCTGTGAAGAACAAACAGATTAGTTGACATTAAATAATGTAGGTAGTTCGAACCTGAACTAGTAGTATGTTACAATAGAATGTATAAAAGGAGGAAAAGTTTATAAAAAAAAAAAAGTTTTGCAGTCCGGAATCTTCGTCGTTCGTATGGCAGAGGTGGTGTCTCGTTTCGTACCGTAATCCATTCAATGAGACATTAAGCATTGCTCCCATACGACGATGTCACCCTGCTGTGAAGAACAAACAGATTAGTTGACATTAAATAATGTAGGTAGTTCGAACCTGAACTAGTAGTATTTTACAATAGAATGTATAAAAGGAGGAAAGACTTACAAAAAAAAGAAGTTTTGCAGTCCAGAATCTTCGTCATTCGTATGGCTGAGGTGGTGTCTCGTTTCGTACCGTAATCCATGCAATGAGACATTAAGCCTTCCTGCCATACGACCATGTCACCCTGCTGTGAAGAACAAACAGATTAACTGAATTTAAATAATGTAGGTAGCTCGAAACTGAACTAGTAGTATGTTACAATAGAATGTATAAAAGGAGGAAAGACTTGCGAAAAAAAAGAAGGTTTGCAGTCCAGAATCTTCGTCGTTCGTATGGCTGAGGTGGTGTCTCTTTTTGTAACGTAATCCATTCAATGAGACATTAAGCATTGCTGCAATACGACCATGTCACCCTGCTGTGAAGAACAAACAGATTAGTTGACATTAAATAATGTAAGTAGCTCGAACCTGAACTAGTAGTATGCTACAATAGAAACTATAAACGGATGAAGGACTTACAAAAAAAAAAAAGAAGTTTTGCAGTCCACAATCGTCGTTGTTCGTATGGCTGATTAGGTGTCTCGTTTCGTACTGTAATCCATTCAATGACACATTAAGCATTGCTGCATACGACGATGTCACCCTGCTGTGAAGAACAAACAGATTAGTTGACATTAAATGATGTAGGTAGTTCGAACCTGAACTAGTAGTATTTTACAATAGAATGTATAAAAGGAGGAAAGACTTACAAAAAAAAGAAGTTTTGCAGTCCAGAATCTTCGTCGTTCGTATGGCTGAGGTTGTGCCTCGTTTCGTACCGTAATCCATGCAATGAGACATTAAGCCTTCCTGCCATACGACCATGTCACCCTGCTGTGAAGAACAAACAGATTAGTTGAATTTAAATAATGTAGGTAGCTCGAACCTGAACTAGTAGTATGCTACAATAGAAAGTATAAAAGGAGGTAGGACTTACAAAAAAAAAGAAGTTTTGCAGTCCGGAATCTTCGTCGTTCGTATGGCTGAGGTTGTGTCTCGTTTCGTACCGTAATCCATTCAATGAGACATTAAGCATTCCTGCCATACGACCATGTCACCCTGCTGTGAAGAACAAACAGATTACTTGACATTAAATAATGTTGGTAGTTCGAAAGTGAACTAGTAGTATGTTACAATAGAAAGTATAAAAGGAGGTAGGACTTACAAAAAAAAAAGAAGTTTTGCAGTCCGGAATCTTCGTCGTTCGTATGGCTGAGGTGGTGTCTCGTTTCGTACCGTAATCCATTCAATGAGACATTAAGCATTGCTGCCATACGACCATGTCACCCTGCTGTGAAGAACAAACAGATTAGTTGACATTAAATAATTTAGGTAGCTCGAACCTGAACTAGTAGTGTGCTACAATAGAAAGTATAAAAGGAGGAAAGACTTACAAGAAAAAAAGAAGTTTTGCAGTCCACAATCGTCGTCGTTCGTATGGCTGAGGTGGTGTCTCGTTTCGTACCGTAATCCATTCAATGAGACATTAAGCATTGCTGCCATACGACCATGTCACCCTGCTGTGAAGAACAAACAGATTAGTTGACATTAAATAATTTAGGTAGCTCGAACCTGAACTAGTAGTGTGCTACAATAGAAAGTATAAAAGGAGGAAAGACTTACAAGAAAAAAAGAAGTTTTGCAGTCCACAATCGTCGTCGTTCGTATGGCTGAGGTGGTGTCTCGTTTCGTACTGTAATCCATTCAATGAGACATTAAGCTTTGCTGCCATACGACCATGTCACCCTGCTGTGAAGAACAAACACATTAGTTGACATTAAATAATGTAGGTAGTTCGAACCTGAACTAGTAGTATGTTACAATAGAATGTATAAAAGGAGGAAAGACTTACAAAAAAAAGAAGTTTTGCAGTCCAGAATCTTCGTCGTTCGTATGGCTGAGGTGGTGTCTCGTTTCCTACCGTAATCCATTCAATGAGACATTAAGCATTGATCCCATACGACGATGTCACCCTGCTGTGAAGAACAAACAGATTAGTTGACATTAAATAATGTAGGTAGTTCGAACCTGAACTAGTAGTATGTTACAATATAATGTATAAAAGGAGGAAAGACTTACAAAAAAAAAAGAAGTTTTGCAGTCCGGAATCTTCGTCGTTCGTATGGCTGAGGTGGTGTCTCGTTTCGTACCGTAATCCATTCAATGAGACATTAAGCTTTGCTGCCATACGACCTTGTCACCCTGCTGTGAAGAACAAACAGATTAGTTGACATTAAATTATGTAGGTAGTTCGAACCTGAACTAGTAGTATTTTACAATAGAATGTATAAAAGGAGGAAAGACTTACAAAAAAAAGAAGTTTTGCAGTCCAGATTCTTCGTCGTTCGTATGGCTGAGGTGGTGTCTCGTTTCCTACCGTAATCCATTCAATGAGACATTAAGCATTGCTCCCATACGACCATGTCACCCTGCTGTGAAGAACAAACAGATTAGTTGAAATTAAATAATGTAGGTAGTTCGAACCTGAACTAGTAGTATGTTACAATAGAATGTATAAAAGGAGGAAAGACTTACAAAAAAAAAGAAGTTTTGCAGTCCAGAATCTTCGTCGTTCGTATGGCAGAGGTGGTGTCTCGTTTCGTACCGTACGTAATCCATTCAATGAGACATTAAGCATTCCTGCCATACGACCATGTCACCCTGCTGTGAAGAACAAACAGATTAGTTGAATTTAAATAATGTAGGTAGTTCGAACCTGAACTAGTAGTATGTTACAATAGAATGTATAAAAGGAGGAAAGACTTACAAAAAAAAAGAAGTTTTGCAGTCCAGAATCTTCGTCGTTCGTATGGCTGAGGTGGTGTCTCGTTTCCTACCGTAATCCATTCAATGAGACATTAAGCATTGCTCCCATACGACCATGTCACCCTGCTGTGAAGAACAAACAGATTAGTTGAATTAAATAATGTAGGTAGCTCGAACCTGAACTAGTAGTATGTTACAATAGAATGTATAAAAGGAGGAAAGACTTACAAAAAAAAAAAGTTTTGCAGTCCGGAATCTTCGTCGTTCGTATGGCTGAGGTGGTGTCTCGTTTCGTACCGTAATCCATTCAATGAGACATTAAGCATTGCTCCCGTACGACCATGTCACCCTGCTGTGTAGAACAAACAGATTAGTTGACATTAAATAATGTAGGTAGTTCGAACCTGAACTAGTAGTATGTTACAATAGAATGTATAAAAGGAGGAAAGACTTACAAAAAAAAGAATTTTTGCAGTCCGGAATCTTCGTCGTTCGTATGGCTGAGGTGGTGTCTCGTTTCCTACCGTAATCCATTCAATGAGACATTAAGCATTGCTCCCATACGACCATGTCACCCTGCTGTGTAGCACAAACAGATTAGTTGAAATTAAATAATGTAGGTTGTTCGAACCTGAACTAGTAGTATGTTACAATAGAATGTATAAAAGGAGGAAAGACTTACAAAAAAAAAAGAAGTTTTGCAGTCCGGAATCTTCGTCGTTCGTATGGCTGAGGTGGTGTCTCGTTTCGTACCGTAATCCATTCAATGAGACGTTAAGCATTGCTGCCATACGACCATGTCACCCTGCTGTGAAGAACAAACAGATTAGTTGACATTAAATAATGTAGGTAGCTCGAACCTGAGCTAGTAGTATGCTACAATAGAAAGTATAAAAGGATAAAGGACTTACAAAAAAAAATAAGTTTTGCAGTCCACAATCGTCGTCGTTCGTATGGCTGAGGTGGTGTCTCGTTTCTTACTGTAATCCATTCAATGAGACATTAAGCATTGCTGCCTTACGACGATGTCACCCTGCTGTGAAGAACAAACAGATTAGTTGACATTAAATAATGTAGGTAATTCGAACCTGAACTAGTAGTATTTTACAATAGAATGTATAAAAGGAGGAAAGACTTACAAAAAAAAGAAGTTTTGCAGTCCAGAATCTTCGTCGTTAGTATGGCTGAGGTGGTGTCTCGTTTCGTACCGTAATCCATGCAATGAGACATTAAGCCTTCCTGCCATACGACCATGTCACCCTGCTGTGAAGAACAAACAGATTAACTGAATTTAAATAATGTAGGTAGCTCGAAACTGAACTAGTAGTATGCTACAATAGAAAGTATAAAAGGAGGTAGGACTTACAAAAAAAAAAGAAGTTTTGCAGTCCACAATCTTCGTCGTTCGTATGGCTGAGGTTGTGTCTCGTTTCGTACCGTAATCCATTCAATGAGACATTAAGCATTCCTGCCATACGACCATGTCACCCTGCTGTGAAGAACAAACAGATTACTTGACATTAAATAATGTTGGTAGTTCGAAAGTGAACTAGTAGTATGTTACAATAGAATGTATAAAAGGAGGAAAGACTTGCGAAAAAAAAGAAGGTTTGCAGTCCAGAATCTACGTCGTTCGTATGGCTGAGGTGGTGTCTCTTTTTGTAACGTAATCCATTCAATGAGACATTAAGCATTGCTGCCATACGACCATGTCACCCTGCTGTGAAGAACAGACAGATTAGTTGACATTAAATAATGTAGGTAGCTCGAACCTGAACTAGTAGTATGCTACAATAGAAAGTATATAAGGATGAAGGACTTACAAAAAAAAAGAAGTTTTGCAGTCCACAATCGTCGTCGTTCGTATGGCTGAAGTGGTGTCTCGTTTCGTACTGTAATCCATTCAAAGACACATTTAGCATTGCTGCCATACGACGATGACACCCTGCTGTGAAGAACAAACACATTGGTTGACATTAAATAATGTAGGTAATTCGAACCTGAACTAGTAGTATTTTACAATAGAATGTATAAAAGGAGGAAAGACTTACAAAAAAAAGAAGTTTTGCAGTCCAGAATCTTCGTCGTTCGTATGGCTGAGGTGGTGTCTCGTTTCGTACCGTAATCCATGCAATGAGACATTAAGCCTTCCTGCCATACGACCATGTCACCCTGCTGTGAAGAACAAACAGATTAACTGAATTTAAATAATGTAGGTAGCTCGAAACTGAACTAGTAGTATGCTACAAAAGAAAGTATAAAAGGAGGTAGGACTTACAAAAAAAAAAGAAGTTTTGCAGTCCACAATCTTCGTCGTTCGTATGGATGAGGTTGTGTCTCGTTTCGTACCGTAATCCATTCAATGAGACATTAAGCATTCCTGCCATACGACCATGTCACCCTGCTGTGAAGAACAAACAGATTACTTGACATTAAATAATGTTGGTAGTTCGAAAATGAACTAGTAGTATGTTACAATAGAATGTATAAATGGAGGAAAGACTTGCGAAAAAAAAGAAGGTTTGCAGTCCAGAATCTTCGTCGTTCGTATGGCAGAGGTGGAGTCTCGTTTCGTACCGTACGTAATCCATTCAATGAGACATTAAGCATTCCTACCATACGACCATGTCACCCTGCTGTGAAGAACAAACAGATTAGTTGAATTTAAATAATGTAGGTAGTTCGAACCTGAACTAGTAGTATGTTACAATAGAATGTATAAAAGGAGGAAAGACTTACAAAAAAAAAGAAGTTTTGCAGTCCAGAATCTTCGTCGTTCGTATGGCTGATGTGGTCTCTCGTTTCGTACCGTAATCCATTCAATGTGACATAAAGCTTCCCTGCCATACGACCATGTCACCCTGCTGTGAAGAACAAACAGATTAGTTGAATTTAAATAATGTAGGATAGTTCGAACCTGAACTAGTAGTATGTTACAATAGAATGTATAAAAGGAGGAAAAACTTACAAAAAAAAAAAAAAGTTTTGCAGTCAGGAATCTTCGTCGTTCGTATGGCTGAGGTGGTGTCTCGTTTCGTACCGTAATCCATTCAATGAGACATTAAGCATTGCTCCCGTACGACCATGTCACCCTGCTGTGTAGAACAAACAGATTAGTTGACATTAAATAATGTAGGTAGTTCGAACCTGAACTAGTAGTATGTTACAATAGAATGTATAAAAGGAGGAAAGACTTACAAAAAAAAAGAAGTTTTGCAGTCCGGAATCTTCGTCATTCGTATGGCTTAGGTGGTGTCTCGTTTCGTACCGAATTCCATTCAATGAGACATTAAGCATTGCTGCCATACGACCATGTCACCCTGCTGTGGAGAACAAACAGATTAGTTGACATTAAATAATGTAGGTAGCTCGAACCTGAACTAGTAGTATGCTACAATAGAAAGTATAAAAGGATGAAGGACTTACAAAAAAAAAGAAGTTTTGCAGTCCACAATCGTCGTCGTTCGTATGGCTGAGGTGGTGTCTCGTTTCGTACCGTAATCCATTCAATGAGACATTAAGCATTGCTGCCATACGACGATGTCACCCTGCTGTGAAGAACAAACAGATTAGTTGACATTAAATAATGTAGGTAGTTCGAACCTGAACTAGTAGTATTTTGCAATAGAATGTATAAAAGGAGGAAAGACTTACAAAAAAAAGAAGTTTTGCAGTCCAGAATCTTCGTCGTTCGTATGGCTGAGGTGGTGTCTCGTTTCGTACCGTAATCCATTCAATGAGACATTAAGCATTGCTCCCATACGACCATGTCACCCTGCTGTGAAGAACAAACAGATTAGTTGACATTAAATAATGTAGGTAGTTCGAACCTGAACTAGTAGTATGTTACAATAGAATGTATAAAAGGAGGAAAGACTTACAAAAAAAAAAAGAAGTTTTGCAGTCCACAATCATCGTCGTTCATATGGCTGAGGTGGTGTCTCGTTTCGTACCGTAATCCATTCAATGAGACATTAAGCATTGCTGCCATACGACCATGTCACCCTGCTGTGAAGAACAAACAGATTAGTTGACATTAAATAATGTAGGTAGCTGGAACCTGAGCTAGTAGTATGCTACAATAGAAACTATAAACGGATGAAGGACTTACAAAAAAAAAAAGAAGTTTTGCAGTCCACAATCGTCGTCGTTCGTATGGCTGAGGTGGTGTCTCGTTTCGTACTGTAATCCATTCAATGACACATTAAGCATTGCTGCCATACGACGATGTCACCCTGCTGTGAAGAACAAACAGATTAGTTGACATTAAATAATGTAGGTAGTTCGAACCTGAACTAGTAGTATGTTACAATAGAATGTATAAAAGGAGGAAAAGTTTATAAAAAAAAAAAAAGTTTTGCAGTCCGGAATCTTCGTCGTTCGTATGGCAGAGGTGGTGTCTCGTTTCGTACCGTAATCCATTCAATGAGACATTAAGCATTGCTCCCATACGACGATGTCACCCTGCTGTGAAGAACAAACAGATTAGTTGACATTAAATAATGTAGGTAGTTCGAACCTGAACTAGTAGTATTTTACAATAGAATGTATAAAAGGAGGAAAGACTTACAAAAAAAAGAAGTTTTGCAGTCCAGAATCTTCGTCGTTCGTATGGCTGAGGTGGTGTCTCGTTTCGTACCGTAATCCATGCAATGAGACATTAAGCCTTCCTGCCATACGACCATGTCACCCTGCTGTGAAGAACAAACAGATTAACTGAATTTAAATAATGTAGGTAGCTCGAAACTGAACTAGTAGTATGTTACAATAGAATGTATAAAAGGAGGAAAGACTTGCGAAAAAAAAGAAGGTTTGCAGTCCAGAATCTTCGTCGTTCGTATGGCTGAGGTGGTGTCTCGTTTCGTACTGTAATCCATTCAATGAGACATTAAGCTTTGCTGCCATACGACGATGTCACCCTGCTGTGAAGAACAAACAGATTAGTTGACATTAAATAATGTAAGTAGCTCGAACCTGAACTAGTAGTATGCTACAATAGAAACTATAAACGGATGAAGGACTTACAAAAAAAAAAAGAAGTTTTGCAGTCCACAATCGTCGTTGTTCGTATGGCTGATTAGGTGTCTCGTTTCGTACTGTAATCCATTCAATGACACATTAAGCATTGCTGCATACGACGATGTCACCCTGCTGTGAAGAACAAACAGATTAGTTGACATTAAATGATGTAGGTAGTTCGAACCTGAACTAGTAGTATTTTACAATAGAATGTATAAAAGGAGGAAAGACTTACAAAAAAAAGAAGTTTTGCAGTCCAGAATCTTCGTCGTTCGTATGGCTGAGGTTGTGCCTCGTTTCGTACCGTAATCCATGCAATGAGACATTAAGCCTTCCTGCCATACGACCATGTCACCCTGCTGTGAAGAACAAACAGATTAGTTGAATTTAAATAATGTAGGTAGCTCGAACCTGAACTAGTAGTATGCTACAATAGAAAGTATAAAAGGAGGTAGGACTTACAAAAAAAAAGAAGTTTTGCAGTCCGGAATCTTCGTCGTTCGTATGGCTGAGGTTGTGTCTCGTTTCGTACCGTAATCCATTCAATGAGACATTAAGCATTCCTGCCATACGACCATGTCACCCTGCTGTGAAGAACAAACAGATTACTTGACATTAAATAATGTTGGTAGTTCGAAAGTGAACTAGTAGTATGTTACAATAGAAAGTATAAAAGGAGGTAGGACTTACAAAAAAAAAAGAAGTTTTGCAGTCCGGAATCTTCGTCGTTCGTATGGCTGAGGTGGTGTCTCGTTTCGTACCGTAATCCATTCAATGAGACATTAAGCATTGCTGCCATACGACCATGTCACCCTGCTGTGAAGAACAAACAGATTAGTTGACATTAAATAATTTAGGTAGCTCGAACCTGAACTAGTAGTGTGCTACAATAGAAAGTATAAAAGGAGGAAAGACTTACAAGAAAAAAAGAAGTTTTGCAGTCCACAATCGTCGTCGTTCGTATGGCTGAGGTGGTGTCTCGTTTCGTACCGTAATCCATTCAATGAGACATTAAGCATTGCTGCCATACGACCATGTCACCCTGCTGTGAAGAACAAACAGATTAGTTGACATTAAATAATTTAGGTAGCTCGAACCTGAACTAGTAGTGTGCTACAATAGAAAGTATAAAAGGAGGAAAGACTTACAAGAAAAAAAGAAGTTTTGCAGTCCACAATCGTCGTCGTTCGTATGGCTGAGGTGGTGTCTCGTTTCGTACTGTAATCCATTCAATGAGACATTAAGCTTTGCTGCCATACGACCATGTCACCCTGCTGTGAAGAACAAACACATTAGTTGACATTAAATAATGTAGGTAGTTCGAACCTGAACTAGTAGTATGTTACAATAGAATGTATAAAAGGAGGAAAGACTTACAAAAAAAAGAAGTTTTGCAGTCCAGAATCTTCGTCGTTCGTATGGCTGAGGTGGTGTCTCGTTTCCTACCGTAATCCATTCAATGAGACATTAAGCATTGATCCCATACGACGATGTCACCCTGCTGTGAAGAACAAACAGATTAGTTGACATTAAATAATGTAGGTAGTTCGAACCTGAACTAGTAGTATGTTACAATATAATGTATAAAAGGAGGAAAGACTTACAAAAAAAAAAGAAGTTTTGCAGTCCGGAATCTTCGTCGTTCGTATGGCTGAGGTGGTGTCTCGTTTCGTACCGTAATCCATTCAATGAGACATTAAGCTTTGCTGCCATACGACCTTGTCACCCTGCTGTGAAGAACAAACAGATTAGTTGACATTAAATTATGTAGGTAGTTCGAACCTGAACTAGTAGTATTTTACAATAGAATGTATAAAAGGAGGAAAGACTTACAAAAAAAAGAAGTTTTGCAGTCCAGATTCTTCGTCGTTCGTATGGCTGAGGTGGTGTCTCGTTTCCTACCGTAATCCATTCAATGAGACATTAAGCATTGCTCCCATACGACCATGTCACCCTGCTGTGAAGAACAAACAGATTAGTTGAAATTAAATAATGTAGGTAGTTCGAACCTGAACTAGTAGTATGTTACAATAGAATGTATAAAAGGAGGAAAGACTTACAAAAAAAAAGAAGTTTTGCAGTCCAGAATCTTCGTCGTTCGTATGGCAGAGGTGGTGTCTCGTTTCGTACCGTACGTAATCCATTCAATGAGACATTAAGCATTCCTGCCATACGACCATGTCACCCTGCTGTGAAGAACAAACAGATTAGTTGAATTTAAATAATGTAGGTAGTTCGAACCTGAACTAGTAGTATGTTACAATAGAATGTATAAAAGGAGGAAAGACTTACAAAAAAAAAGAAGTTTTGCAGTCCAGAATCTTCGTCGTTCGTATGGCTGAGGTGGTGTCTCGTTTCCTACCGTAATCCATTCAATGAGACATTAAGCATTGCTCCCATACGACCATGTCACCCTGCTGTGAAGAACAAACAGATTAGTTGAATTAAATAATGTAGGTAGCTCGAACCTGAACTAGTAGTATGTTACAATAGAATGTATAAAAGGAGGAAAGACTTACAAAAAAAAAAAGTTTTGCAGTCCGGAATCTTCGTCGTTCGTATGGCTGAGGTGGTGTCTCGTTTCGTACCGTAATCCATTCAATGAGACATTAAGCATTGCTCCCGTACGACCATGTCACCCTGCTGTGTAGAACAAACAGATTAGTTGACATTAAATAATGTAGGTAGTTCGAACCTGAACTAGTAGTATGTTACAATAGAATGTATAAAAGGAGGAAAGACTTACAAAAAAAAGAATTTTTGCAGTCCGGAATCTTCGTCGTTCGTATGGCTGAGGTGGTGTCTCGTTTCCTACCGTAATCCATTCAATGAGACATTAAGCATTGCTCCCATACGACCATGTCACCCTGCTGTGTAGCACAAACAGATTAGTTGAAATTAAATAATGTAGGTTGTTCGAACCTGAACTAGTAGTATGTTACAATAGAATGTATAAAAGGAGGAAAGACTTACAAAAAAAAAAGAAGTTTTGCAGTCCGGAATCTTCGTCGTTCGTATGGCTGAGGTGGTGTCTCGTTTCGTACCGTAATCCATTCAATGAGACGTTAAGCATTGCTGCCATACGACCATGTCACCCTGCTGTGAAGAACAAACAGATTAGTTGACATTAAATAATGTAGGTAGCTCGAACCTGAGCTAGTAGTATGCTACAATAGAAAGTATAAAAGGATAAAGGACTTACAAAAAAAAATAAGTTTTGCAGTCCACAATCGTCGTCGTTCGTATGGCTGAGGTGGTGTCTCGTTTCTTACTGTAATCCATTCAATGAGACATTAAGCATTGCTGCCTTACGACGATGTCACCCTGCTGTGAAGAACAAACAGATTAGTTGACATTAAATAATGTAGGTAATTCGAACCTGAACTAGTAGTATTTTACAATAGAATGTATAAAAGGAGGAAAGACTTACAAAAAAAAGAAGTTTTGCAGTCCAGAATCTTCGTCGTTAGTATGGCTGAGGTGGTGTCTCGTTTCGTACCGTAATCCATGCAATGAGACATTAAGCCTTCCTGCCATACGACCATGTCACCCTGCTGTGAAGAACAAACAGATTAACTGAATTTAAATAATGTAGGTAGCTCGAAACTGAACTAGTAGTATGCTACAATAGAAAGTATAAAAGGAGGTAGGACTTACAAAAAAAAAAGAAGTTTTGCAGTCCACAATCTTCGTCGTTCGTATGGCTGAGGTTGTGTCTCGTTTCGTACCGTAATCCATTCAATGAGACATTAAGCATTCCTGCCATACGACCATGTCACCCTGCTGTGAAGAACAAACAGATTACTTGACATTAAATAATGTTGGTAGTTCGAAAGTGAACTAGTAGTATGTTACAATAGAATGTATAAAAGGAGGAAAGACTTGCGAAAAAAAAGAAGGTTTGCAGTCCAGAATCTACGTCGTTCGTATGGCTGAGGTGGTGTCTCTTTTTGTAACGTAATCCATTCAATGAGACATTAAGCATTGCTGCCATACGACCATGTCACCCTGCTGTGAAGAACAGACAGATTAGTTGACATTAAATAATGTAGGTAGCTCGAACCTGAACTAGTAGTATGCTACAATAGAAAGTATATAAGGATGAAGGACTTACAAAAAAAAAGAAGTTTTGCAGTCCACAATCGTCGTCGTTCGTATGGCTGAAGTGGTGTCTCGTTTCGTACTGTAATACATTCAATGAGACATTAAGCATTGCTGCCATACGACCATGTCACCCTGCTGTGAAGAACAAACAGATTAGTTGACTTTAAATAATGTAGGTAGCTCGAACCTTAACTAGTAGTATGCTACAATAGAAAGGATAAATGGATGAAGGACTTACAAAGAAAAAAGAAGTTTCGCAGTCCACAATCGTCGTCGCTCGTATGGCTGAGGTGGTGTCTCGTTTCGTACTGTAATCCATTCAATGAGACATTAAGCATTGCTGCCATACGACCATATCACCCTGCTGTGAAGAACAAACAGATTAGTTGACATTAAATAATGTAGGTAGTTCGAACCTGAACTAGAAGAATGTTACAATAGAATGTATAAAAGGAGGAAAGACTTACAAAAAAAAATAAGTTTTGCAGTCCAGAATCTTCGTCGTTTGTATGGCTGATGTGGTGTCTCGTTTCGTATCGTAATCCATTCAATGAGACATAAAGCTTTCCTGCCATACGACCATGTCACCCTGCTGTGAAGAACAAACAGATTAGTTGAATTTAAATAATGTAGGTAGTTCGAACCTGAACTAGTAGTATTTTACAATAGAATGTATAAAAGGAGGAAAGACTTACAAAAAAAAGAAGTTTTGCAGTCCAGAATCTTCATCGTTCGTATGGCTGAGGTTGTGTCTCGTTTCGTACCGTAATCCTTGCAATGAGACATTAAGCCTTCCTGCCATACGACCATGTCACCCTGCTGTGAAGAACAAACAGATTAGTTGAATTTAAATAATGTAGGTAGCTCGAACCTGAACTAGTAGTATGTTACAATAGAAAGTATGAAAGGAGGTAGGACCTACGAAAAAAAAGAAGTTTTGCAGTCCAGAACCTTCTTCGTTCGTATGGCTGAGGTGGTGTCTCGTTTCGTACCGTAATCCATTCAATGAGGCATTAAGCATTGCTGCCATACGACCATGTCACCCTGCTGTGAAGAACAAACAGATTAGTTGACATTAAATAATGTTGGTAGTTCGAACCTGAACTAGTAGTATGTTACAATAGAATGTATAAAAGGAGGAAAAGCTTATAAAAAAAAAAAAAGTTTTGCAGTCTGGAATCTTCGTCGTTCGTGTGGCTGAGGTGGTGTCTCGTTTCGTACCGTAATCCATTCAATGAGACATTAAGCATTGCTCCCATACGACCATGTCACAGTGCTGTGAAGAACAAACAGATTAGTTGACATTAAATAATGTAGGTTGTTCGAACCTGAACTAGTAGTATGCTACAATAGAAAGTATGAAAGGAGGTAGGACTTACAAAAAAAAAGAAGTTTTGCAGTCCGGGATCTTCGTCGTTCGTATGGCTGAGGTGGTGTCTCGTTTCGTACCGTAATCCATTCAATGAGACATTAAGCATTGCTGCCATACGACCATGTCACCCTGCTGTGAAGAACAAACAGATTAGTTGACATTAAATAATGTAGGTAGCTCGAACCTGAACTAGTAGTATGCTACAATAGAAAGTATAAAAGGATGAAGGACTTACAAAAAAAAAGAAGTTTTGCAGTCCACAATCGTCGTCGTTCGTATGGCTGAAGTGGTGTCTCGTTTCGTACTGTAATCCATTCAATGAGACATTAAGCATTGCTGCCATACGACGATGTCACCCTGCTGTGAAGAACAAACAGATTAGTTGACATTAAATTATGTAGGTAGTTCGAACCTGAACTAGTAGTATTTTACAATAGAATGTATAAAAGGAGGAAAGACTTACAAAAAAAAGAAGTTTTGCAGTCCAGAATTTTCGTCGTTCGTATGGCTGAGGTGGTGTCTCGTTTCGTACCGTAATCCATTCAATGAGACATTAAGCATTGCGGTTATACGACCATGTCACCCTGCTGTGAAGAACAAACAGATTAGTTGACATTAAATAATGTTCGTAGTTCGAACCTGAACTAGTAGTATGTTACAATAGAATGTATAAAAGAAGGAAAGACTTACAAAAAAAAAAGAAGTTTTGCAGTCCGGAATCTTCGTCGTTCGTATGGCTGAGGTGGTGTCTCGTTTCGTACCGTAATCCATTCAATGAGACATTAAGCATTGCTGCCATACGACCATGTCACCCTGCTGTGAAGAACAAACAGATTACTTGACATTAAATAATGTTGGCAGTTCGAAAGTGAACTAGTAGTATGTTACAATAGAATGTATAAAAGGAGGAAAGACTTGCGAAAAAAAAGAAGGTTTGCAGTCCAGAATCTTCGTCGTTCGTATGGCAGAGGTGGTGTCTCGTTTCGTACCGTAATCCATTCAATGAGACATTAAGCATTGCTCCCGTACGACCATGTCACCCTGCTGTGTAGAACAAACAGATTAGTTGACATTAAATAATGTAGGTAGTTCGAACCTGAACTAGTAGTATGTTACAATAGAATGTATAAAAGGAGGAAAGACTTACAAAAAAAAGAATTTTTGCAGTCCGGAATCTTCGTCGTTCGTATGGCTGAGGTGGTGTCTCGTTTCCTACCGTAATCCATTCAATGAGACATTAAGCATTGCTCCCATACGACCATGTCACCCTGCTGTGTAGCACAAACAGATTAGTTGAAATTAAATAATGTAGGTTGTTCGAACCTGAACTAGTAGTATGTTACAATAGAATGTATAAAAGGAGGAAAGACTTACAAAAAAAAAAGAAGTTTTGCAGTCCGGAATCTTCGTCGTTCGTATGGCTGAGGTGGTGTCTCGTTTCGTACCGTAATCCATTCAATGAGACGTTAAGCATTGCTGCCATACGACCATGTCACCCTGCTGTGAAGAACAAACAGATTAGTTGACATTAAATAATGTAGGTAGCTCGAACCTGAGCTAGTAGTATGCTACAATAGAAAGTATAAAAGGATAAAGGACTTACAAAAAAAAATAAGTTTTGCAGTCCACAATCGTCGTCGTTCGTATGGCTGAGGTGGTGTCTCGTTTCTTACTGTAATCCATTCAATGAGACATTAAGCATTGCTGCCTTACGACGATGTCACCCTGCTGTGAAGAACAAACAGATTAGTTGACATTAAATAATGTAGGTAATTCGAACCTGAACTAGTAGTATTTTACAATAGAATGTATAAAAGGAGGAAAGACTTACAAAAAAAAGAAGTTTTGCAGTCCAGAATCTTCGTCGTTAGTATGGCTGAGGTGGTGTCTCGTTTCGTACCGTAATCCATGCAATGAGACATTAAGCCTTCCTGCCATACGACCATGTCACCCTGCTGTGAAGAACAAACAGATTAACTGAATTTAAATAATGTAGGTAGCTCGAAACTGAACTAGTAGTATGCTACAATAGAAAGTATAAAAGGAGGTAGGACTTACAAAAAAAAAAGAAGTTTTGCAGTCCACAATCTTCGTCGTTCGTATGGCTGAGGTTGTGTCTCGTTTCGTACCGTAATCCATTCAATGAGACATTAAGCATTCCTGCCATACGACCATGTCACCCTGCTGTGAAGAACAAACAGATTACTTGACATTAAATAATGTTGGTAGTTCCAAAGTGAACTAGTAGTATGTTACAATAGAATGTATAAAAGGAGGAAAGACTTGCGAAAAAAAAGAAGGTTTGCAGTCCAGAATCTACGTCGTTCGTATGGCTGAGGTGGTGTCTCTTTTTGTAACGTAATCCATTCAATGAGACATTAAGCATTGCTGCCATACGACCATGTCACCCTGCTGTGAAGAACAGACAGATTAGTTGACATTAAATAATGTAGGTAGCTCGAACCTGAACTAGTAGTATGCTACAATAGAAAGTATAAAAGGATGAAGGACTTACAAAAAAAAAGAAGTTTTGCAGTCCACAATCGTCGTCGTTCGTATGGCTGAAGTGGTGTCTCGTTTCGTACTGTAATACATTCAATGAGACATTAAGCATTGCTGCCATACGACCATGTCACCCTGCTGTGAAGAACAAACAGATTAGTTGACTTTAAATAATGTAGGTAGCTCGAACCTTAACTAGTAGTATGCTACAATAGAAAGGATAAATGGATGAAGGACTTACAAAGAAAAAAGAAGTTTCGCAGTCCACAATCGTCGTCGCTCGTATGGCTGAGGTGGTGTCTCGTTTCGTACTGTAATCCATTCAATGAGACATTAAGCATTGCTGCCATACGACCATATCACCCTGCTGTGAAGAACAAACAGATTAGTTGACATTAAATAATGTAGGTAGTTCGAACCTGAACTAGAAGAATGTTACAATAGAATGTATAAAAGGAGGAAAGACTTACAAAAAAAAATAAGTTTTGCAGTCCAGAATCTTCGTCGTTTGTATGGCTGATGTGGTGTCTCGTTTCGTATCGTAATCCATTCAATGAGACATAAAGCTTTCCTGCCATACGACCATGTCACCCTGCTGTGAAGAACAAACAGATTAGTTGAATTTAAATAATGTAGGTAGTTCGAACCTGAACTAGTAGTATGTTACAATAGAATGTATAAAAGGAGGAAAAACTTACAAAAAAAAAAAGTTTTGCAGTCAGGAATCTTCGTCGTTCGTATGGCTGAGGTGGTGTCTCGTTTCGTACCGTAATCCATTCAATGAGACATTAAGCATTGCTCCCGTACGACCATGTCACCCTGCTGTGTAGAACAAACAGATTAGTTGACATTAAATAATGTTGGTAGTTCGAACCTGAACTAGTAGTATGTTACAATAGAATGTATAAAAGGAGGAAAGACTTACAAAAAAAAAGAAGTTTTGCAGTCCGGAATCTTCGTCGTTCGTATGGCTCAGGTGGTGTCTCATTTCGTACCGTAATCCATTCAATGAGACATTAAGCATTGCTGCCATACGACCATGTCACCCTGCTGTGAAGAACAAACAGATTAGTTGACATTAAATAATGTAGGTAGCTCGAACCTGAACTAGTAGTATGCTACAATAGAATGTATAAAAGGAGGAAAGACTTACAAAAAAAAAAGAAGTTTTGCAGTCCGGAATCTTCGTCGTTCGTATGGCTGAGGTGGTGTCTCGTTTCGTACCGTAATCCATTCAATGAGACATTAAGCATTGCTGCCATACGACCATATCACCCTGCTGTGAAGAACAAACAGATTAGTTGACATTAAATAATGTAGGTAGCTGGAACCTGAGCTAGTAGTATGCTACAATAGAAACTATAAACGGATGAAGGACTTACAAAAAAAAAAGAAGTTTTGCAGTCCACAATCGTCGTCGTTCGTATGGCTGAGGTGGTGTCTCGTTTCGTACTGTAATCCATTCAATGACACATTAAGCATTGCTGCCATACGACGATGTCACCCTGCTGTGAAGAACAAACAGATTAGTTGACATTAAATAATGTAGGTAGTTCGAACCTGAACTAGTAGTATTTTACAATAGAATGTATAAAAGGAGGAAAGACTTACAAAAAAAAGAAGTTTTGCAGTCCAGAATCTTCATCGTTCGTATGGCTGAGGTTGTGTCTCGTTTCGTACCGTAATCCATGCAATGAGACATTAAGCCTTCCTGCCATACGACCATGTCACCCTGCTGTGAAGAACAAACAGATTAGTTGACATTAAATAATGTTGGTAGTTCGAACCTGAACTAGTAGTATGTTACAATAGAATGTATAAAAGGAGGAAAAGCTTATAAAAAAAAAAAAAGTTTTGCAGTCTGGAATCTTCGTCGTTCGTGTGGCTGAGGTGGTGTCTCGTTTCGTACCGTAATCCATTCAATGAGACATTAAGCATTGCTCCCATACGACCATGTCACCCTGCTGTGAAGAACAAACAGATTAGGTGACATTAAATAATGTAGGTAGTTCGAACCAGAACTAGTAGTATGTTACAATAGAATGTATAAAAGGAGGAAAGACTTACAAAAAAAATGAAGTTCTGCAGTCCGGAATCTTCGTCGTTCGTATGGCTGAGGTGGTGTCTCGTTTCGTACCGTAATCCATTCAATGAGACATTAAGCATTGCTGCCATACGACAATGTCACCCTGCTGTGAAGAACAAACAGATTAGTTGACATTAAATAATGCTGGTAGTTCGAACCTGAACTAGTAGTATGTTACAATAGAATGTATAGAAGGAGGAAAAACTTACAAAAAAAAAAAAAGTTTTGCAGTCCGGAATCTTCGTCGTTCGTATGGCTGAGGTGGTGTCTCGTTTCTTACCGTAATCCATTCAATGAGACATTAAGCATTGCTCCCATACGACCATGTCACAGTGCTGTGAAGAACAAACAGATTAGTTGACATTAAATAATGTAGGTTGTTCGAACCTGAACTAGTAGTATGCTACAATAGAAAGTATGAAAGGAGGTAGGACTTACAAAAAAAAAGAAGTTTTGCAGTCCGGGATCTTCGTCGTTCGTATGGCTGTGGTGGTGTCTCGTTTCGTACCGTAATCCATTCAATGAGACATTAAGCATTGCTGCCATACGACCATGTCACCCTGCTGTGAAGAACAAACAGATTAGTTGACATTAAATAATGTAGGTAGCTCGAACCTGTACTAGTAGTATGCTACAATAGAAAGTATAAAAGGATGAAGGACTTACAAAAAAAAAGAAGTTTTGCAGTCCACAATCGTCGTCGTTCGTATGGCTGAAGTGGTGTCTCGTTTCGTACTGTAATCCATTCAATGAGACATTAAGCATTGCTGCCATACGACGATGTCACCCTGCTGTGAAGAACAAACAGATTAGTTGACATTAAATTATGTAGGTAGTTCGAACCTGAACTAGTAGTATTTTACAATAGAATGTATAAAAGGAGGAAAGACTTACAAAAAAAAGAAGTTTTGCAGTCCAGAATTTTCGTCGTTCGTATGGCTGAGGTGGTGTCTCGTTTCGTACCGTAATCCATTCAATGAGACATTAAGCATTGCGGCCATACGACCATGTCACCCTGCTGTGAAGAACAAACAGATTAGTTGACATTAAATAATGTTAGTAGTTCGAACCTGAACTAGTAGTATGTTACAATAGAATGTATAAAAGGAGGAAAGACTTACAAAGAAAAAAGAAGTTTTGCAGTCCGGAATCTTCGTCGTTCGTATGGCTGAGGTGGTGTCTCGTTTCGTACCGTAATCCATTCAATGAGACATTAAGCATTGCTGCCATACGACCATGTCACCCTGCTGTGAAGAACAAACAGATTACTTGACATTAAATAATGTTGGCAGTTCGAAAGTGAACTAGTAGTATGTTACAATAGAATGTATAAAAGGAGGAAAGACTTGCGAAAAAAAAGAAGGTTTGCAGTCCAGAATCTTCGTCGTTCGTATGGCAGAGGTGGTGTCTCGTTTCGTACCGTACGTAATCCATTCAATGAGACATTAAGCATTCCTACCATACGACCATGTCACCCTGCTGTGAAGAACAAACAGATTAGTTGACATTAAATAATGTAGGTAGTTCGAACCTGAACTAGTAGTATGTTACAATAGAATGTATAAAAGGAGGAAAGACTTACAAAAAAAAAAGAAGTCTTGCAGTCCGGAATCTTCGTCGTTCGTATGGCTGAGGTGGTGTCTCGTTTCGTACCGTAATCCATTCAATGAGACATTAAGCATTGCTGCCATACGACCATGCCACCCTGCTGTGAAGAACAAACAGATTAGTTGACATTAAATAATGTAGGTAGCTGGAACCTGAGCTAGTAGTATGCTACAATAGAAACTATAAACGGATGAAGGACTTACAAAAAAAAAAGAAGTTTTGCAGTCCACAATCGTCGTCGTTCGTATGGCTGAGGTGGTGTCTCGTCTCGTACTGTAATCCATTCAATGACACATTAAGCATTGCTGCATACGACGATGTAACCCTGCTGTGAAGAACAAACAGATTAGTTGACATTAAATAATGTAGGTAGTTCGAACCTGAACTAGTAGTATTTTACAATAGAATGTATAAAAGGAGGAAAGACTTACAAAAAAAAGAAGTTTTGCAGTCCAGAATCTTCGTCGTTCGTATGGCTGAGGTTGTGTCTCGTTTCGTACCGTAATCCATGCAATGAGACATTAAGCCTTCCTGCCATACGACCATGTCACCCTGCTGTGAAGAACAAACAGATTAGTTGAATTTAAATAATGTAGGTAGCTCGAACCTGAACTAGTAGTATGTTACAATAGAATGTATAAAAGGAGGAAAAGCTTATAAAAAAAAAAAAGTTTTGCAGTCTGGAATCTTCGTCGTTCGTATGGCTGAGGTGGTGTCTCGTTTCGTACCGTAATCCATTCAATGAGACATTAAGCATTGCTGCCATACGACCATGTCACCCTGCTGTGAAGAACAAACAGATTAGTTGACATTAAATAATGTTGGTAGTTCGAACCTAAACTAGTAGTATGTTACAATAGAATGTATAAAAGGAGGAAAAGCTTACAAAAAAAAAAAAAGTTTTGCAGTCTGGAATCTTCGTCGTTCGTATGGCTGAGGTGGTGTCTCATTTCGTACCGTAATCCATTCAATGAGACATTAAGCATTGCTCCCATACGACCATGTCACCCTGCTGTGAAGAACAAACAGATTAGTTGACATTAAATAATGTAGGTAGTTCGAACCTGAACTAGTAGTATGTTACAATAGAATGTATAAAAGGAGGAAAGACTTACAAAAAAAATGAAGTTCTGCAGTCCGGAATCTTCGTCGTTTGTATGGCTGAGGTGGTGTCTCGTTTCGTGCCGTAATCCATTCAATGAGACATTAAGCATTGCTGCCTTACGACCATGTCACCCTGCTGTGAAGAACAAACAGATTAGTTGACATTAAATAATGTTGGTAGTTCGAACCTGAACTAGTAGTATGTTACAATAGAATGTATAGAAGGAGGAAAAACTTACAAAAAAAAAAAAAAAATGTTTTGCAATCCGGAATCTTCGTCGTTCGTATGGCTGAGGTGGTGTCTCGTTTCGTACAGTAATCCATTCAATGAGACATTAAGCATTGCTCCCATACGACCATGTCACCCTGCTGTGAAGAACAAACAGATTAGTTGACATTAAATTACGTAGGTAGTTCGAACCTGAACTAGTAGTATTTTACAATAGAATGTATAAAAGGAGGAAATACTTACAAAAAAAAGAAGTTTTGCAGTCCAGAATTTTCGTCGTTCGTATGGCTGAGGTGGTGTCTCGTTTCGTACCGTAATCCATTCAATGAGACATTAAGCATTGCTGCCATACGACCATATCACCCTGCTGTGAAGAACAAACAGATTAGTTGACATTAAATAATGTTGGTAGTTCGAACCTGAACTAGTAGTATGTTACAATAGAATGTATAAAAGGAGGAAAGACTTACAAAAAAAAAAGAAGTTTTGCAGTCCGGAATCTTCGTCGTTCGTATGGCTGAGGTGGTGTCTCGTTTCGTACCGTAATCCATTCAATGAGACATTAAGCATTGCTGTCATACGACCATGTCACCCTGCTGTGAAGAACAAACAGATTAGTTGACATTAAATAATGTAGGTAGCTCGAACCTGAGCTAGTAGTATGCTACAATAGAAAGTATAAAGGGATGAAGGACTTACAAAAAAAAAGAAGTTTTGCAGTCCACAATCGTCGTCGTTCGTATGGCTGAGGTGGTGTTTCGTTTCATACTGTAATCCATTCAATGAGACATTAAGCATTGCTGCCATACGACGAAGTCACCCTGCTGTGAAGAACAAACAGATAAGTTGACATTAAATAATGTAGGTAGTTCGAACCGGAACTAGTAGTATTTTACAATAGAATGTAAAAAAGGAGGAAAGACTTACAAAAAAATGAAGTTTTGCAGTCCAGAATCTTCGTAGTTCGTATGGCTGAGGTGGTGTCTCGTTTCGTACCGTAATCCATTCAATGAGACATTAAGCATTGCTGCCATACGACCATGTCACCCTGCTGTGAAGAACAAACAGATTAGTTGACATTAAATAATGTAGGTAGCTCGAACCTGAGCTAGTAGTATGCTACAATAGAAAGTATAAAAGGATGAAGGACTTACAAAAAACAGAAGTTTTGCAGTCCACAATCGTCGTCGTTCGTATGGCTGAAGTGGCGTCTCGTTTCGTACTGTAATCCATTCAATGAGACATTAAGCATTGCTGCCATACGACGATGTCACCCTGCTGTGAAGAACAAACAGATTAGTTGACATTAAATTATGTAGGTAGTTCGAACCTGAACTAGTAGTATTTTACAATAGAATGTATAAAAGGAGGAAATACTTACAAAAAAAAGAAGTTTTGCAGTCCAGAATTTTCGTCGTTCGTATGGCTGAGGTGGTGTCTCGTTTCGTACCGTAATCCATTCAATGAGACATTAAGCATTGCTGCCATACGACCATGTCACCCTGCTGTGAAGAACAAACAGATTAGTTGACATTAAATAATGTAGGTAGCTCGAACCTGAACTAGTAGTATGTTACAATAGAATGTATAAAAGGAGGAAAGACTTACAAAAAAAAAAGAAGTTTTGCAGTCCGGAATCTTCGTCGTTCGTATGGCTGAGGTGGTGTCTCGTTTCGTACCGTAATCCATTCAATGAGACATTAAGCATTGCTGCCATACGACCATGTCACCCTGCTGTGAAGAACAAACAGATTAGTTGACATTAAATAATGTAGGTAGCTCGAACCTGAGCTAGTAGTATGCTACAATAGAAAGTATAAAAGGATGAAGGACTTACAAAAAAAAAAGAAGTTTTGCAGTCCACAATCGTCGTCGTTCGAATGGCTGAGGTGGTGTTTCGTTTCGTACTGTAATCCATTCAATGAGACATTAAGCATTGCTGCCATACGACGATGTCACCCTGCTGTGAAGAACAAACAGATAAGTTGACATTAAATAAAGTAGGTAGTTCGAACCTGAACTAGTAGTATTTTACAATAGAATGTATAAAAGGAGGAAAGACTTACAAAAAAAAGAAGTTTTGCAGTCCAGAATCTTCGTAGTTCGTATGGCTGAGTTGGTGTCTCGTTTCGTACCGTAATCCATGCAATGAGCCATTAAGCCTTCCTGCCATACGACCACGTCACCCTGCTGTGAAGAACAAACAGATTAGTTGAATTTAAATAATGTAGGTAGCTCGAAACTGAACTAGTAGTATGCTACAATAGAAAGTATAAAAGGAGGTAGGACTTACAAAAAAAAAGAAGTTTTGCAGTCCACAATCTTCTCCGTTCGTATGGCTGAGGTTGTGTCTCGTTTCGTACCGTAATCCATTCAATGACACATTTACCATTGCTGCCATACGACCATGTCACCCTGCTGTGAAGAACAAACAGATTACTTGACATTAAATAATGTTGTTAGTTCGAAAGTGAACTAGTAGTATGTTACAATAGAATATATAAAAGGAGGAAAGACTTCCGAAAAAAAAGAAGGTTTGCAGTCCAGAATCTTCGTCGTTCGTATGGCTGAGGTGGTGTCTCTTTTTGTAACGTAATCCATTCAATGAGACATTAAGCATTGCTGCCATACGACCATGTCACCCTGCTGTGAAGAACAGATTAGTTGACATTAAATAATGTAGGTAGCTCGAACCTGAACTAGTAGTATGCTACAATAGAAAGTATAAAAGGATGAAGGACTTACAAAAAAAAAGAAGTTTTGCAGTCCACAATCGTCGTCGTTCGTATGGCTGAAGTGGTGTCTCGTTTCGTACTGTAATACATTCAATGAGACATTAAGCATTGCTCCCATACGACCATGTCGCCCTGCTGTGAAGAACAAACAGATTAGTTGACTTTAAATAATGTAGGTAGCTCGAACGTTAACTAGTAATATGCGACAATAGAAAGTATAAAAAGATGAAGGACTTACAAAAAAAAAAAGAAGTTTTGCAGTCCACAATCGTCGTCGCTCGTATGGCTGAGGTGGTGTCTCGTTTCGTACTGTAATCCATTCAATGAGACATTAAGCATTGCTGCCATACGACCATATCACCCTGCTGTGAAGAACAAACCGATTAGTTGACATTAAATAATGTAGGTAGTTCGAACCTGAACTAGAAGAATGTTACAATAGAATGTATAAAAGGAGGAAAGACTTACAAAAAAAAAGAAGTTTTGCAGTCCAGAATCTTCGTCGTTCGTATGGCAGAGGTGGGGTCGCGTTTCGTACCGTAATCCATTCAATGAGACATTAGGCATTCCTGCCATACGACCATGTCACCCTGCTGTGAAGAACAAACAGATTGGTTGACATTAAATAATGTTGGTAGTTCGAACCTGAACTAGTAGTATGTTACAATAGAATGTATAAAAGGAGGAAAATCTTACAAAAAAAAAAAAGTTTTGCAGTCCGGAATCTTCGTCGTTCGTATGGCTGAGGTGGTGTCTCGTTTCGTACCTTAATCCATTCAATGAGACATTAAGCATTGCTCCCATACGACCATATCACCCTGCTGTGAAGAACAAAGAGATTAGTTGACATTAAATAATGTAGGTAGTTCGAACCTGAACTACAAGTATGTTACAATACAATGTATAAAAGGAGGAAAGACTTACAAAAAAAAAGAAGTTTTGCAGTCCAGAATCTTCGTCGTTCGTATGGATGAGGTTGTGTCTCGTTTTGTACCGTAATCCATTCAATGAGACATTAAGCATTGCTGCCATACGACCATGTCACCCTGCTGTGACGAACAAACAGATTAGTTGAACTTAAATAATGTAGGTAGCTCGAACCTGAACTAGTAGTATGCTACAATAGAAAGTATAAAAGGATGAAGTACTTACAAAAAAAAAGAAGTTTTGCAGTCCACAATCGTCGTCCTTCGTATGGCTCAGGTGGTGTCTCGTTTCGTACTGTAATACATTCAATGAGACATTAAGCATCGCTGCCATACGACCATGTCACCCTGCTGTGAAGAGCAAACAGATTAGTTGACATCAAATAATGTAGGTAGGTCGAACCTTAACTAGTAGTATGCTACAATAGAAAGTATAAAAGGATGAAGGACTTACAAAAAAAAAAAGAAGTTTTGCAGTCCACAACCGTCGTCACTCGTATGGCTGAGGTGGTGTCTCGTTTCGTACTGTAATACATTCAATGAGACATTAAGCATTGTTGATATACGACCATATCACCCTGCTGTGAAGAACAAACAGTTTAGTTGACATTAAATAATGTTGGTAGTTCGAACCTGAACTAGAAGAATGTTACAATAGAATGTATAAAAGGAGGAAAGACTTACAAAAAAAAAGAAGTTTTGCAGTCCAGAATCTTCGTCGTTCGTATGGCTGAGGTGGTGTCTCATTTCGTACCGTAATCCATTCAATGAGACATTAAGCATTGCTGCCATACGACCATGTCACCCTGCTGTGAAGAACAAACAGATTAGTTGACATTAAATAATGTTGGTAGTTCGAACCTGAACTAGTAGTATGTTACAATAGAATGTATAAAAGGAGGAAAAACTTTAAAAAAAAAAAAAGTTTTGCTGTCCGGAATCTTCGTCGTTCGTATGGCTGAGGAGGTGTCTCGTTTCGTACCGTAATCCATTCAATGAGACATTAAGCATTTCTCCCATACGACCATGTCACCCTGCTGTGAAGAACAAACAGATTAGTTGACATTAAATAATGTAGGTAGTTCGAACCTGAGCTAGTAGTATGCTACAATAGAAAGTATAAAAGGCTGAAAGACTTACAAAAAAAAAGAAGTTTTGCAGTCCACAATCGTCGTCGTTCGTATGGCTGAGGTGGTGTCTCGTTTCGTACTGTAATCCATTCAATGAGACATTAAGCATTGCTGCCATACGACGATGTCACCCTGCTGTGAAGAACAAACAGATTAGATGACATTAAATAATGTAGGTAGTTCGAACCTGAACTAGTAGTATGCTACAATAGAAAGAATAAAAGGAGGTAGGCCTTACAAAATAAAAGAAGTTTTGCAGTCCAGAATCTTCGTCGCTTGTATGGCTGAGGTGGTGTCTCGTTTCGTACCGTAATCCATTCAATGAGACATTAAGCATTCCTACCATACGACCATGTCACCCTGCTGTGAAGAACAAACAGATTACTTGACATTAAGTAATGTTGGTAGTTCGAAAGTGAACTAGTAGTATGTTACAATAGAATGTATAAAAGGAGGAAAGACTTACGAAAAAAAAGAAGTTTTGCAGTCCAGAATCTTCGTCGTTCGTATGGCTGAGGAGGTGTCTCTTTTCGTAACGTAATCCATTCAATGAGACATTAAGCATTGCTGCCATACGACCATGTCACCCTGCTGTGAAGAACAAACAGATTAGTTGACATTAAATAATGTAGGTAGATCGAACCTGAACTAGTAGTATGCTACAATAGAAAGTATAAAAGGATGAAGTACTTACAAAAAAAAAGAAATTTTGCAGTCCGGAATCTTCGTCGTTCGTATGGCTGAAGTGGTGTCTCGTTTCGTACCGTAATCCATTCAATGAGACATTAAGCATTGCTGCCATACGACCATGTCACCCTGCTGTGAAGAACAAACAGATTAGTTGACATTAAATAATGTAGGTAGTTCGAACCTGAACTAGTAGTATCTTACAATAGAATGTATAAAAGGAGGAAAAGTTTATAAAAAAAAAAAAATTTTTGCAGTCCGGAATCTTCGTCGTTCGTATGGCTGAGGTGGTGTCTCGTTTCGTACCGTAATCCATTCAATGAGACATTAAGCATTGCTGCCATACGACCATGTCACCCTGCTGTGACGAAACAAACAGATTAGTTGACATTAAATAATGTTGGTAGTTCGAACCTGAACTAGTAGTATGTTACAATAGAATGTATAGAAGGGGGAAAAACTTACAAAAAAAAAACAAAAGTTTTGCAGTCCACAATCGTCGTCGTTCGTATGGCTGAGGTGGTGTCTCGTTTCGTACTGTAATCCATTCAATGACACATTAAGCATTGCTGCCATACGACGATGACACCCTGCTGTGAAGAACAAAGACATTAGTTGACATTAAATAATGTAGGTAATTCGAACCTGAACTAGTAGTATTTTACAATAGAATGTATAAAAGGAGGAAAGACTTACAAAAAAAAGAAGTTTTGCAGTCCAGAATCTTCGTCGTTCGTATGGCTGAGGTGGTGTCTCGTTTCGTACCGTAATCCATGCAATGAGACATTAAGCCTTCCTGCCATACGACCATGTCACCCTGCTGTGAAGAACAAACAGATTAACTGAATTTAAATAATGTAGGTAGCTCGAAACTGAACTAGTAGTATGCTACAATAGAAAGTATAAAAGGAGGTAGGACTTACAAAAAAAAAAAAGAAGTTTTGCAGTCCACAATCTTCGTCGTTCGTATGGATGAGGTTGTGTCTCGTTTCGTACAGTAATCCATTCAATGAGACATTAAGTATTGCTCCCATACGACCATGTCACCCTGCTGTGAAGAACAAACAGATTAGTTGACATTAAATAATGTAAGTAGCTCGAACCTGAACTAGTAGTATGCTACAATAGAAGGTATAAAAGGATGAAGGACTTACAAAAAAAAAGAAGTTTTGCAGTCCACAATCGTCGTCGTTCGTATGGCTGAAGTGGTGTCTCGCTTCGTACTGTAATACATTCAATGAGACATTAAGCATTGCTGCCATACGACCATGTCACCCTGCTGTGAAGAACAAACAGATTAGTTGACTTTAAATAATGTAGGTAGCTCGAACCTTAACTAGTAGTATGCTACAATAGAAAGGATAAAAGGATGAAGGACTTACAAAAAAAAAAAAGAAGTTTTGCAGTCCACAATCGTCGTCGCTCGTATGGCTGAGGTGGTGTCTCGTTTCGTACTGTAATCCATTCAATGAGACATTAAGCATTGCTGCCATACGACCATATCACCCTGCTGTGAAGAACAAACAGATTAGTTGACATTAAATAATGTAGGTAGTTCGAACCTGAACTAGAAGAATGCTACAATAGAAAGTATAAAAGGCTGAAAGACTTACAAAAAAAAAGAAGTTTTGCAGTCCACAATCGTCGTCGTTCGTATGGCTGAGGTGGTGTCTCGTTTCGTACTGTAATCCATTCAATGAGACATTAAGCATTCCTACCATACGACCATGTCACCCTGCTGTGAAGAACAAAAAGATAAGTTGAATTTAAATAATGTAGGTAGTTCGAACCTGAACTAGTAGTATGTTACAATAGAATGTATAAAAGGAGGAAAGACTTACAAAAAAAAAGAAGTTTTTCAGTCCAGAATCTTCGTCGTTCGTATGGCTGATGTGGTGTCTCGTTTCGTACCGTAATCCATTCAATGAGACATAAAGCTTTCCTGCCATACGACCATGTCACCCGGCTGTGAAGAACAAACAGATTAGTTGAATTTAAATAATGTAGGTAGTTCGAACCTGAACTAGTAGTATGTTACAATAGAATGTATAAAAGGACGAAAAACTTACCAAAAAAAAAAGTTTTGCAGTCAGGAATCTTCGTCGTTCGTATGGCTGAGGTGGTGTCTCGTTTCGTACCGTAATCCATTCAATGAGACATTAAGCATTGCTCCCGTACGACCATGTCACCCTGCTGTGTAGAACAAACAGATTAGTTGACATTAAATAATGTAGGTAGTTCGAACCTGAACTAGTAGTATGTTACAATAGAATGTATAAAAGGAGGAAAGACTTACAAAAAAAAAGAAGTTTTGCAGTCCGGAATCTTCGTCGTTCGTATGGCTGAGGTGGTGTCTCGTTTCGTACCGAATTCCATTCAATGAGACATTAAGCATTGCTGCCATACGACCATGTCACCCTGCTGTGAAGAACAAACAGATTAGTTGACATTAAATAATGTAGGTAGCTCGAACCTGAACTAGTAGTATGCTACAATAGAAAGTATAAAAGGATGAAGGACTTACAAAAAAAAAGAAGTTTTGCAGTCCACAATCGTCGTCGTTCGTATGGCTGAGGTGGTGTCTCGTTTCGTACCGTAATCCATTCAATGAGACATTAAGCATTGCTGCCATACGACGATGTCACCCTGCTGTGAAGAACAAACAGATTACTTGACATTAAATAATGTAGGTAGTTCGAACCTGAACTAGTAGTATTTTGCAATAGAATGTATAAAAGGAGGAAAGACTTACAAAAAAAGAAGTTTTGCAGTCCAGAATCTTCGTCGTTCGTATGGCTGAGGTGGTGTCTCGTTTCGTACCGTAATCCATTCAATGAGACATTAAGCATTGCTCCCATACGACCATGTCACCCTGCTGTGAAGAACAAACAGATTAGTTGACATTAAATCATGTAGGTAGTTCGAACCTGAACTAGTAGTATGTTACAATAGAATGTATAAAAGGAGGAAAGACTTACAAAAAAAAAAGAAGTTTTGCAGTCCGGAATCTTCGTCGTTCGTATGGCTGAGGTGGTGTCTCGTTTCGTACCGTAATCCATTCAATGAGACATTAAGCATTGCTGCCATACGACCATGTCACCCTGCTGTGAAGAACAAACAGATTAGTTGACATTAAATAATGTAGGTAGCTGGAACCTGGGCTAGTAATATGCTACAATAGAAACTATAAACGGATGAAGGACTTACAAAAAAAAAAAAGAAGTTTTGCAGTCCACAATCGTCGTCGTTCGTATGGCTGAGGTGGTGTCTCTTTTCGTACTGTAATCCATTCAATGACACATTAAGCATTGCTGCATATGACGATGTCACCCTGCTGTGAAGAACAAACAGATTAGTTGACATTAAATGATGTAGGTAGTTCGAACCTGAACTAGTAGTATTTTACAATAGAATGTATAAAAGGAGGAAAGACTTACAAAAAAAAGAAGTTTTGCAGTCCAGAATCTTCGTCGTTCGTATGGCTGAGGTTGTGCCTCGTTTCGTACCGTAATCCATGCAATGAGACATTAAGCCTTCCTGCCATACGACCATGTCACCCTGCTGTGAAGAACAAACAGATTAGTTGAATTTAAATAATGTAGGTAGCTCGAACCTGAACTAGTAGTATGCTACAATAGAAAGTATAAAAGGAGGTAGGACTTACAAAAAAAAAGAAGTTTTGCAGTCCGGAATCTTCGTCGTTCGTATGGCTGAGGTTGTGTCTCGTTTCGTACCGTAATCCATTCAATGAGACATTAAGCATTCCTGCCATACGACTATGTCACCCTCCTGTGAAGAACAAACAGATTACTTGACATTAAATAATGTTGGTAGTTCGAAAGTGAACTAGTAGTATGTTACAATAGAAAGTATAAAAGGAGGTAGGACTTACAAAAAAAAAAAGAATTTTTGCAGTCCGGAATCTTCGTCGTTCGTATGGCTGAGGTGGTGTCTCGTTTCGTACCGTAATCCATTCAATGAGACATTAAGCATTGCTGCCATACGACCATGTCACCCTGCTGTGAAGAACAAACAGATTAGTTGACATTAAATAATTTAGGTAGCTCGAACCTGAACTAGTAGTGTGCTACAATAGAAAGTATAAAAGGAGGAAAGACTTACAAGAAAAAAAGAAGTTTTGCAGTCCACAATCTTCGTCGTTCGTATGGCTGAGGTGGTGTCTCGTTTCGTACTGTAATCCATTCAATGAGACATTAAGCTTTGCTGCCATACGACCTTGTCACCCTGCTGTGAAGAACAAACAGATTAGTAGACATTAAATTATGTAGGTAGTTCGAACCTGAACTAGTAGTATTTTACAATAGAATGTATAAAAGGAGGAAAGACTTACAAAAAAAAGAAGTTTTGCAGTCCAGAATCTTCGTCGTTCGTATGACTGAGGTGGTGTCTCGTTTCCTACCGTAAACCATTCAATGAGACATTAAGCATTGCTCCCATACGACGATGTCACCCTGCTGTGAAGAACAAACAGATTAGTTGACATTAAATAATGTAGGTAGTTCGAACCTGAACTAGTAGTATGTTACAATATAATGTATAAAAGGAGGAAAGACTTACAAAAAAAAAAAAGAAGTTTTGCAGTCCGGAATCTTCGTCGTTCGTATGGCTGAGGTGGTGTCTCGTTTCGTACCGTAATCCATTCAATGAGACATTAAGCTTTGCTGCCATACGACCTTGTCACCCTGCTGTGAAGAACAAACAGATTAGTTGACATTAAATTATGTAGGTAGTTCGAACCTGAACTAGTAGTATTTTACAATAGAATGTATAAAAGGAGGAAAGACTTACAAAAAAAAGAAGTTTTGCAGTCCAGAATCTTCGTCGTTCGTATGGCTGAGGTGGTGTCTCGTTTCCTACCGTAATCCATTCAATGAGACATTAAGCATTGCTCCCATACGACCATGTCACCCTGCTGTGAAGAACAAACAGATTAGTTGAAATTAAATAATGTAGGTAGTTCGAACCTGAACTAGTAGTATGTTACAATAGAATGTATAAAAGGAGGAAAGACTTACAAAAAAAAAAGAAGTTTTGCAGTCCGGAATCTTCGTCGTTCGTATGGCTGAGGTGGTGTCTCGTTTCGTACCGTAATCCATTCAATGAGACATTAAGCATTGCTGCCATACGACCATGTCACCCTGCTGTGAAGAACAAACAGATTACTTGACATTAAATAATGTTGGTAGTTCGAAAGTGAACTAGTAGTATGTTACAATAGAATGTATAAAAGGAGGAAAGACTTACGGAAAAAAAGAAGGTTTGCAGTCCAGAATCTTCGTCGTTCGTATGGCTGAGGTGGTGTCTCTTTTTGTAACGTAATCCATTCAATGAGACATTAAGCATTGCTGCCATACGACCATGTCACCCTGCTGTGAAGAACAAACAGATTAGTTGACATTAAATAATGTAGGTAGCTCGAACCTGAACTAGTAGTATGTTACAATAGAATGTATAAAAGGAGGAAAGACTTACAAAAAAAAAAGAAGTTTTGCAGTCCGGAATCTTCGTCGTTCTTATGGCTGAGGTGGTGTCTCGTTTCGTACTGTAATCCATTCAATGAGACATTAAGCATTGCTGCCATACGACCATATCACTCTGCTGTGAAGAACAAACAGATTAGTTGACATTAAATAATGTAGGTAGTTCGAACCTGAACTAGAAGAATGTTACAATAGAATGTATAAAAGGAGGAAAGACTTACAAAAAAAAGAAGTTTTGCAGTCCAGAATCTTCGTCGTTCGTATGGCAGAGGTGGTGTCTCGTTTCGTACCGTACGTAATCCATTCAATGAGACATTAAGCATTCCTGCCATACGACCATGTCACCCTGCTGTGAAGAACAAACAGATTAGTTGAATTTAAATAATGTAGGTAGTTCGAAACTGAACTAGTAGTATGTTACAATAGAATGTATAAAAGGTGGAAAGACTTACAAAAAAAAAGAAGTTTTGCAGTCCAGAATCTTCGTCGTTCGTATGGCTGAGGTGGTGTCTCGTTTCCTACCGTAATCCATTCAATGAGACATTAAGCATTGCTCCCATACGACCATGTCACCCTGCTGTGAAGAACAAACAGATTAGTTGAATTAAATAATGTAGGTAGCTCGAACCTGAACTAGTAGTATGTTACAATAGAATGTATAAAAGGAGGAAAGACTTACAAAAAAAAAAAGTTTTGCAGTCCGGAATCTTCGTCGTTCGTATGGCTTAGGTGGTGTCTCGTTTCGTACCGTAATCCATTCAATGAGACATTAAGCATTGCTCCCGTACGACCATGTCACCCTGCTGTGTAGAACAAACAGATTAGTTGACATTAAATAATGTAGGTAGTTCGAACCTGAACTAGTAGTATGTTACAATAGAATGTATAAAAGGAGGAAAGACTTACAAAAAAAAGAAGTTTTGCAGTCCGGAATCTTCGTCGTTCGTATGGCTGAGGTGGTGTCTCGTTTCGTACCGTAATCCATTCAATGAGACATTAAGCATTGCTGCCATACGACCATGTCACCCTGCTGTGAAGAACAAACAGATTAGTTGACATTAAATAATGTAGGTAGCTCGATCCTGAACTAGTAGTATGCTACAATAGAATGTATAAAAGGAGGAAAGACTTACAAAAAAAAAAGAAGTTTTGCAGTCCGGAATCTTCGTCGTTCGTATGGCTGAGGTGGTGTCTCGTTTCGTACCGTAATCCATTCAATGAGACATTAAGCATTGCTGCCATACGACCATGTCACCCTGCTGTGAAGAACAAACAGATTAGTTGACATTAAATAATGTAGGTAGCTGGAACCTGAGCTAGTAGTATGCTACAATAGAAACTATAAACGGATGAAGGACTTACAAAAAAAAAAGAAGTTTTGCAGTCCAGAATCTTCGTCGTTCGTATGGCTGAGGTGGTGTCTCGTTTCGTACCGTAATCCATTCAATGAGACTTTAAGCATTGCTCCCATACGACCATGTCACCCTGCTGTGAAGAACAAACAGATTAGTTGACATTAAATAATGTAGGTAGTTCGAACCTAAACTAGTAGTATGTTACAATAGAATGTATAAAAGGAGGAAAGACTTACAAAAAAAAAAAGAAGTTTTGCAGTCCGGAATCTTCGTCGTTCGTATGGCTGAGGTGGTGTCTCGTTTCGTACCGTAATCCATTCAATGAGACATTAAGCATTGCTGCCATACGACCATGTCACCCTGCTGTGAAGAACAAACAGATTAGTTGACATTAAATAATGTAGGTATCTCGAACCTGAGCTAGTAGTATGCTACAATAGAAACTATAAACGGATGAAGGACTTACAAAAAAAAAAGAAGTTTTGCAGTCCACAATCGTCGTCGTTCGTATGGCTGAGGTGGTGTCTCGTTTCGTACTGTAATCCATTCAATGACACATTAAGCATTGCTGCCATACGACGATGTCACCCTGCTGTGAAGAACAAACAGATTAGTTGACATTAAATAATGTAGGTAGTTCGAACCTGAACTAGTAGTATTTTACAATAGAATGTATAAAAGGAGGAAAGACTTACAAAAAAAAGAAGTTTTGCAGTCCAGAATCTTCGTCGTTCGTATGGCTGAGGTTGTGTCTCGTTTCGTACCGTAATCCATGCAATGAGACATTAAGCCTTCCTGCCATACGACCATGTCACCCTGCTGTGAAGAACAAACAGATTAGTTGAATTTAAATAATGTAGGTAGCTCGAACCTGAACTAGTAGTGTGCTACAATAGAAAGTATAAAAGGAGGTAGGACTTACAAAAAAAAAGAAGTTTTGCAGTCCGGAATCTTCGTCGTTCGTATGGCTGAGGTTGTGTCTCGTTTCGTACCGTAATCTATTCAATGAGACATTAAGCATTCCTGCCATACGACCATGTCACCCTGCTGTGAAGAACAAACAGATTACTTGACATTAAATAATGTTGGTAGTTCGAAAGTGAACTAGTAGTATGTTACAATAGAAAGTATAAAAGGAGGTAGGACTTACAAAAAAAAAAGAAGTTTTGCAGTCCGGAATCTGCGTCGTTCGTATGGCTGAGGTGGTGTCTCATTTCGTACCGTAATCCATTCAATGAGACATTAAGCATTGCTGCCATACGACCATGTCACCCTGCTGTGAAGAACAAACAGATTAGTTGACATTAAATAATTTAGGTAGCTCGAACCTGAACTAGTAGTGTGCTACAATAGAAAGTATAAAAGGAGGAAAGACTTACAAGAAAAAAAGAAGTTTTGCAGTCCAGTATCTTCGTCGTTCGTATGGCTGAGGTGGTGTCTCATTTCGTACCGTAAACCACTCAATCAGACATTAAGCATTCCTGCCAAACGACCATGTTACCTTGCTGTGAAGAACAAACAGATTAGTCCATTTTTTTAATAACTTACGTCGTGCAAATCTTAACTAGCAGTATCTTACAAAAAAAAAAGTATAAAACGAGTAGGAACTTACCAAAAAAAGAAGTTTTGCCCTCTAGAATCTTCGTCGTTCGTATGGCTGAGGTGGTGTCACCTTTTCGTACAGTAATCCATTTAATGAGGCATTAAGAATTCTTGCCATTCGACCATGTCACCCTGCTGTGAAGAACATACAGATTAGTTCACTTTAAATGATGTAGTTAGTTCATTCCTGAACTATCAATATGATACAATAGAAAGTATAAAACGAGGAAGGACGTACCAAGAAAAAGAAGTATTCCCGTCCAGAATCTTCGTCGTTCGTATGGCTGAGGTGATGTCTCGTTTCGTACAGTAATATATTCAATGAGACATTAAGCATTCCTGCCATACGACCATGTCACCCTGCTGTGAAGAACAAACAGATTAATTCATTTTGTAGATATCGGTGGTCATTCAAATCTGAACCAGCAGTATTTTACAATAACAAGTATAAAACGAGGAGGGACTTTCCAAAATGAAGAAGTTTTCATTTCAGAATCTTCATCGTTCGTATGGCTGATGAGGCGTCTCGTTTCGTACAGTAATCGATTCAATGAGACATTAAGCATTGCTGCCATACGTTCATATCAACCTGCTGTGAAGAACAAACCGATTATTTCATTCTGTATGTAAGGTAGGTGAAGAATGGGCTCCCATTTCTCAAGAAACTTTCCAGCACCTGATTGAACGTGTGCCTGCGAGAGTGGAAGCTGTCATCGAGGCTAAGGGTGGGCCAACACCATTTTGAATTCCAGCATTACTGGTGGAAGATGCCACGTACCTGTAAGTCGTTTTCAGTCAGGTGTCCGGATACTTTTGATCACATAGTGTAAATGGTGTACAGACGTTTCGCCCCATGGTTACTTGTAGTACGTAGCCAAGTCGGGCGGTTATTTCATGATGACCTACACGGGACAGATGTTCGATTACCAAACGAAGTTCACTCACCGAAGGCGTCGAAGCTCGCTCGCCGAAGGCGTCGCATACCGGTCTCCTCTAAAGTGGGTCCTCACTCTCTGGGACAGCTGCCAGAACCCTGTTTCAAACAATTATCCCTCGCACAGTAAACGAGATTTTTCAATTGTAAGTTCTTTGACTGTACTTCCAAGAGGACGTATTCCTACCTGAAAGATCGCTGCTTCTTTCGCCGCCTAATTCTTCACTGCGATCTCGATTTTTCTTCCAGGTTTCCACAGGTCCTGCCGCGTTCGCTGTAAATACGGGAGCTCCTAAGGTTTCGAGTTACCTGTAGTTTAGAATTATCGAGAAGAAACTCTTATACGTTCATCAAGTCACGCAAAGAAGATTTCGCTACGGGTGTGATCAGCAATTACTGCAGAGGGACGCTCTGCAGTGTGCAGTTAACAACGAGCGTATAGGCGCGCTCTACACTTGTTGCCGAGATACGAACCCTGCCGTATCTGTATTGAAATATTCCATCTGACCAACACAGACCGGGTGTATCTGGATATCCGTTCAGAAAGGTTATACGCTTCAGTCGGCAACTGCTGAGAAAAAACGGTCACTAAATCAGAATGATCAGCGTAGACAGTCTGGATGGAGATAAAGCAGAATTTGTGTCCCAATAGTTCTCATGATGTAATTTACAACTCGGCAGAAAAACCTCAAGTCTCAGAAATGATCACTAAACATAAGACAGGTACCATTTATTACATTATGACAAGAAACTACGTAACTAAAAGCATTATATTTGTGACCTGAAACTTGTAACAGAGGAATCCGAATTTTTCTTGATTTAAATGACGTTGAAGTTGAATCTGATGTTACAGCGAAAAGGGGGGGGGGGAGGAAGCGCAAAATTTCTATCTTGAGAAACACTTATTAAAATACACACACACACACGTGCGAGAGCGTGTAGATGTGCGCATGCGCGATCTCGCGCGCTCATATACACTGTCAAAAATGAACGCATGGAACTTTTACGCAACCCGCTAACAAATAATTTACATTTATTGCACGTAGTTCCAAGACTGACTAAACGCAATCTAGAAAAAAACGCATCACGGAACTATTTCATCATATGAGTGGTACTAAACGTATAAGGCAGTCACTGCCATCAACAGAACGTATGCAAGTTTCGAACATTAACTGGACAGGCAGTAGATCATGGAACATAAAACTGACCAGGAACTTACGACGGAGCAAAGACACTAAAGACACACGCAGCTAGTTTTTTCACCAATTCCAAGCCACTGGCAAACAAAATGAACACCATTTCAGTCATCCATCGTAGCGATTTTGCTTACGGGTGATGACGAAGGAAATGACTATCGCGGAAGCTGCAGAACACGAGAAACTGCGTGCAGTTAGACCACGTATGTTTTTAACATATGATGGCATGTCTAATAAAGACATAAAAACCTTAACATCCTAGAAGAACACAAACATCATACGTTTTCGCAACTACCTACTAGTACAACCGCTATTGATTACGCGACAGATTCATCTTGCGCTACAAAAGTTGAGTATCTCTTACCTTTTCGCCGAGAGAAGTTCTTGCTGGAAACTGGAAATAAAAGCTTCTGTTATAGAACTCTTTTATAGAACACTAGAAGCTTGGAATTCGCGTCGTACGTAAGTCTCGAAAGCAGCGCAACAAGACAAGTGTCACAAAAGGACTGCTGCTCGTATACATTCGCCATTCAATGCGCAATTATTCGTCGCGGGAAAACGCTCAGAGAGTAAATAATTCGTGGCGGGAAAAACAATCTCGTAGCGAACATGACTGAAAGCTGCGCATCAGTCGTAAGAGAATTTTGTCACGAGCTAAAAATAAAATATATTAACGGAAGTAATGTGTTGTTTTGTAAATAGCACCGCCGATTGCACTAGCCCTCTGTCAACCTGTATGTTTACAGAAGTAATCCTCCAATTTTTTCCAGGCATTGATCTCACGCTATTTACACACACCAAAAAATTTTGTATCACCTCGGTTCCGGCACCTGTACAGGAAATTGGAATAGAGATCAACATAAACCTCATTTCTGCCCTTTTTATTGCTCATTAAAACCACACATTGCGTGTTGTACAATCGTTCCGCGAGACCTTCAGTGGTGATGGTCCAGATTGCTGTACACACCGGTAGCCAGAAGCCCGTCCTCTTGCATTGGTGCATGCCTGTATTCGTTGTGGCAAACCATCCACAAGTTCACCAAGGCACTGTTGGTCCATATTGTCCCACTCTCCAACGGCGATTCGGCATAGATCCCTCAGAGCGGTTCGTGGGTTATGTTGTCCATAAACAACCCTTTTCAACCTATGCATGTTCAATAGGGTTCATGTCTGGAGAACAGGCTGGCCACTCTAGTCGAGCGATCTCATTATCCTGAAGGAAGTCATTCACAAGATGTGCACGATGGGGGTGCGAATTGTCATCCATGAAGATGAAAGCCTCGCCAATATGCCGCTGATATGGTTGCACTATCTGTCGTAGGATGGCATTCATGTATCGTACAGCACCTTCCGTGACCACCAGCGCGTGCTTCCTCCCCACATAATGCCACCCCAAAACATCAGGGAACCTCCACCTAGCTGCACTCGCTGGACAGTGTGTCTTAAGGCGTTCAGCTTGACCGGGCTCCCTCCAAAACATCTCCGACGATGTCTTGTTGAAGGCATATGCGACACTCATCGGTGAAGAGAATGTGATGCCAATCCTGAGCGGTGAATTCGGCATTTTGTTGGGCCCATCTGTATCGCGCTGCATGGTGGCGTGGTTGCAAAGATGGACCTCGCCGTGGACGTCGAGACTGAAGTTACGCATCATGCAGCCTATTGAGTCGTAACACGGCGTCCTGTGGCTGCACGAAAAGCATTATTCAACACGGAGGCGTTGCTGTCAGGGTAGCTCCGAGCCATAATCCGTAGGTAGCGCTCACCCACTGCAGAAGACGCCCTTGGGCGGCCTGAGCGAGGCATGTCATCGACAGTTCCTGTCTGTCTGTATCTCCTCCATGTCCGAACACATTGCTTTGGTTCACTCCGAGACGCCTGGATACTTCTCTTGTTGAGAGCGCTTCCTGGCACAAAGTAACAATGCGGACGTGATCGAACCGCGGTTTTGACCGTCTAGGAGTGGTTGAACTACAGACAAGAGCCGTGTACCTCCTTCCTGGTGGAATGACTGTAACTGATCGGCTGTCGGACCCCCGACGTCTAACAGGCGGTGCTCATGCACGCTTATTTACACCTTTGGGCGGGTTTAGTGACATCTCTGAACAGTCAAAGGGACTGTGTCTGTGATACAATATCCACAGTCAACGTCTATCTTCAGGAGATCTGGGAATCGGAGCTGCAGCCTGAAGTTTTTAGCAGACAGTTTCTCATACAGAGAGCTAAAAATGCACCCAAAATAACTGTGAATATTACTTTTTCTTTGTTTGTTACAGATCAGCATGCTGTAGAAATCGACTAAACCCTTTATTTATTCACACAAAAGCAATATTTACAAGCGATTCTGGACAATTCCCGATTTATTCCTGTTCGGTATGTGGTTTTTAGTAGTCTCGCTACAGTAGGTGTTATCAGGAATTAGGATATGTGTCAAAGACAAAAGAGTACACTCAGCAGTCCACATCATTCATAACTGACATCTGTTTATCCAGTGATGCCTCCATAAGTTTAAATGATAACCTAGTTAACGGCCCACTAAGGGCTTTTCTATAATGCTCAGAGTATGTGCTCTATTGTAGTTAACCAACATCAACATGAAACAGAAATATCCCACCTCCCCAGAAAATTATCATTATACAAGGTCCAATCAAAAAGTTTCCGTTTGAAGGTGTTACTGCAGAGCAACGTAGCGCGACTCCGATACGGGAACACAAGCACTGAATGTAGGTTAGGGATTGGTGTCACATTCGTGTCTTTCTGATAGTTCTATGCGTGTAGTAAATGCCGAAACGTAAACTATAACGACGTTATCACCAAATGCGTCCAAATACGAACAACGCGCTGTTATTCTTTTCTTCGCTGCTGAAGGCCAAACATCGGCAGAAATCCACCAGAGAATGGAGAATGTGTATACGCCCGCACATGTCTGTCGATATCTACCGTTGCGCAATGGTGCAACAAGTTTAGCGCCGACATCGCAGGAGATAGTGTAGAATTTGTCTTCGATGGCTGTTCTGCAATGCCAGGCAGAGAGAACGGTATACAGGCAATTTACAGAAAAAAATTTCTTTGCTCGAAGCTCAACTTTATGGGTAATAGTGCAAACGCAGTAACGAAAATTACGAATACTGTTGTAACCGTAAAGGACGCTATAAACCACAGTCTAACATAACTGTGGCGACACTTCGCCTCTATTTTGTTGCCAGCAGCGCCCCAAGCGGCCGGTAGGTTACACTGTTAGTTCGGCGCGATCATGAAAGCGAATAGTGGTTGTTTTGGATTCCTTAGAAATGTTGGAACACGTGAGGCAATACTGACCCTACGACTTATCTTAGAAGCTAGATTAAGGAAGGGCAAACCTACGTTTCTAGCATTTGTAGACTTAGAGAAAGCTTTTGACAATGTTGACTGGAATACTCTCTTTCAAATTCTGAAGGTGGCAGGGGTAAAATACAGGGAGCGAAAGGCTATTTACAATTTGTACAGAAATCAGATGGCAGTTATAAGGAGTCGAGGGACATGGAAGGGAAGCAGTGGTTGGGAAGGGAGTGAGACAGCGCTGTAGTCTATCCCCGATGTTGTTCAGTCTGTATAATGAGCAAGCAGTGAAGGAAACAAAAGAAAAATTCGGAGTAGGTATTAAAGTCCATGGAGAAGAAATAAAAACTTTGAGGTTCGCCGATGACATCGTAATTCTGTCAGAGACATCAAAGGACTTGGAAGAGCAGTTGAACGGAATGGATAGTGTCTTGAAAGGAGGATATAAGATGACCATCAACAAAAGCAAAACGAGGATAATGGAATGTAGTCGAATTAAGTCGGGTGATGCTGAGGGAATTAGATTAGGAAGTGAGACACTTAAAGTAGTAAAGGCGTTTTGCTATTTGGGGAGCAAAATAACTGATGATGGTCGAAGTAGAGAGGATATAAAATGTAGACTGGCAATGGCAAGGAAAGCGTTTCTGAAGAAGAGAAGTTTGTTAACATCGAGTATAGATATAAGTGTCAGGAAGTCATTTCTGAAAGTATTTGTATGGAGTGTAGCCATGTATGGAAGTGAATCATGGACGATAAATAGTTTGGACAAGAAGAGAATAGAAGCTTTCTGTATGTGGTGCTACAGAAGAATGCTGATGATAAGGTGGATAGATCACGTAACTAATGAGGAGGTATTGAACAGGATTGGGGAGAAGAGAAGTTTGTAGCACAACTTGACTAGAAGAAGGGATCGGTTGGTAGGACATGTTTTGAGGCATCAAGGGATCACAAATTTAGCACTGGAGGGCAGCGTGGAGGGTAAAAATCGTAGAGGGAGACCAAGAGATGATTAGTTGACATTAAATGATGTAGGTAGCTCGAACCTGAACTAGTAGTATGCTACAATAGAAAGTATAAAAGGATGAAGGACTTACAAAAAAAAAGAAGTTTTGCAGTCCAGAATCTTCGTCGTTCGTTTGGCTGAGGTGGTGTCTCGTTTCGTACGGTATTCCATTCAATGAGACATTAAGCATTGCTGCCATACGACCATGTCACCCTGCTGTGAAGAACAAACAGATTAGTTGACTTTAAATAATGTAGGTAACTCGAACCTGAACTAGTAGTATGCTACAATAGAAAGTATAAAAGTAGGAAAGACTTACAAAAAAAAAAAAGAAGTTTTGCAGTCCAGAATCTTCGTCGTTTGTATGGCTGGGGTGGTGTCTCGTTTCGTACCGTAATCCATTCAATGAGACATTAAGCATTCCTGCCATACGACCATGTCACCCTGCTGTGAAGAACAAACAGATTAGTTGACATTAAAAATGTAGGTAGTTCGAACCTGAACTAGTAGTATGTTACAATAGAATGTATAAAAGGAGCAAAGACTTACAAAAAAAAAAGAAGTTTTGCAGTCCAGAATCTTCGTCGTTTGTATGGCTGGGGTGGTGTCTCGTTTCGTACCGTAATCCATTCAATGAGACATTAAGCATTCCTGCCATACGACCATGTCACCCTGCTGTGAAGAACAAACAGATTAGTTGAATTTAAATAATGTAGGTAGCTCGTACCTGAACTAGTAGTATGTTACAATAGAAAGTATAAAAGGATGAAGGACTTACAAAAAAAAAAGAAGTTTTGCAGTCCGGAATCTTCATCGTTAATATGGCTGAGGTGGTGTCTCGTTTCGTACCATAATCAATTCAATGAGACATTAAGCATGGCTGCCATACGACCATGTCGCCCTGCTGTGAAGAACAAACAGATTAGTTGACATTAAATAATGTAGGTAGCTCGAACCTGAACTAGTAGTATGCTACAATAGAAAGTATAAAAGGATGAAGGACTTACAAAAAAAAAGAAGTTTTGCAGTCCACAATCATCGTCGTTCGTATGGCGGAGGTGGTGTCTCGTTTCGTACTGTAATACATTCAATGAGACATTAAGCATTCCTGCCATACGACCATGTCAACCTGCTGTGAAGAACAAACTGATTAGGTGACATTAAAAATGTAGGTAGTTCGAACCTGAACTAGTAGTATGTTACAATAGAATGTATAAAAGGAGGAAAAACTTACAAAAAAAAAAGAAGTTTTGCTGTCCAGAATCTTCGTCGTTCGTTTGGCTGAGGTGGTGTCTCGTTTCGTACTGTATTCCATTCAATGAGACATTAAGCATTGCTGCCATACGACCATGTAACCCTGCTGTGAAGAACAAACAGATTAGTTGACTTTAAATAATGTAGGTAGTTCGAACCTGAACTAGTAGTATGTTACAATAGAATGTATAAAAGGAGGAAAGACTCACAAAAAAAAAGAAGTTTCGCAGTCCAGAATCTTCGTCGTTCGTATGGCTGAGGTGGTGTCTCGTTTCGTACCGTAATCCATTCAATGAGAAGTTAAGCATTGCTCCCATACGACCATGTCACCCTGCTGTGAAGAAAAAACAGATTAGTTGACATTAAATAATGTAGGTAGTTCGAACCTGAACTAGTAGTATGTTACAATAGAATGTATAAAAGGAAGAAAGACTCACAAAAAAAAAGAAGTTTCGCAGTCCAGAAACTTCGTCGTTCGTATGGCTGAGGTGGTGTCTCGTTTCGTACTGTAATCCATTCAATGAGACATGAAGCATTCCTGCCATACGACCATGTCACCCTGCAGTGAAGAACAAATAGATTAGTTGAATTTAAATAATGTAGGTAGCTCGAACCTTAACTAGTAGTATGCTACAATAGAAAGTATAAAAGGAGGAGAGACTTACAAAAAAAAAAAAAGAATTTTTGCAGTCCACAATCTTCGTCGTTCGTATGGCTGAGGTGGTGTCTCGTTTTGTACCGTAATCCATTCAATGAACATTAAGCACTGCTGCCATACGACCATGTCACCCTGCTGTGAAGAACAAACAGATTAGTTGACTTTAAATAATGTAGGTAGCTCTAACCTGAACTAGTAGTATGTTACAATAGAAAGTATAAAAGGAGGAAGGACTTACAAAAAAAACAGAAGTTTTGCATTCCAGAATTTTCGTCGTTCGTTTGGCTGAGGTGGTGTCTCGTTTCGTACCGTAATCCATTCAATGAGAAGTTAAGCATTGCTGCCATACGACCATGTCACCCTGCTGTGAAGATCAAACAGATTAGTTGACTTTAAGTAATGTAGGTAGCTCGAACCTGAACTAGTAGTTTGCTACAATAGAAAGTATTAAAGGAGGAAGGACTTACAAAAAAAACAGATGTTTTGCATTCCGGAATCTACATCGTTCGTATGGCTGAGGTGGTGTCTTGTTTCGTACCGTAATCCATTCAATGAGACATTAAGCTTTGCTGCCATATGACCATGTCACCCTGCTGTGAAGAACGAACAGATTAGTTGACTTTAAATAATGTAGGTAGTTCGAACCTGAACTAGTAGTATGTTACAATAGAATGTATAAAAGGAGGAAAGACTCACAAAAAAAAAGAAGTTTCGCAGTCCAGAATCTGCGTCGTTCGTATGGCTGAGGTGGTGTCTCGTTTCGTACCGTAATCCATTCAATGAGAAGTTAAGCATTGCTGCCATACGACCATGTCACCCTGCTGTGAAGAACAAACAGATTAGTTGACTTTAAATAATGTAGGTAGTTCGAACCTGAACTAGTAGTATGTTACAATAGAATGTATAAAAGGAGGAAAGACTCACAAAAAAAAAGAAGTTTCGCAGTCCAGAATCTTCGTCGTTCGTATGGCTGAGGTGGTGTCTCGTTTCGTACCGTAATACATTCAATGAGACATTAAGCATTCCTGCCATACGACCATGTCACCCTGCAGTGAAGAACAAACAGATTAGTTGAATTTAAATAATGTAGGTAGCTCGAACCTGAAATAGTAGTATGTTACAATAGAAAGAATAAGAGGAGGAAGGACTTACAAAAAAAACAAAAGTTTTCAGTCCAGAATCTTCGTCGTTCGTATGGCTGATGTGGTGTCTCGTTTCGTACCGTAATCCATTCAATGAGAAGTTAAGCATTGCTGCCATACGACCATGTGACCCTGCTGTGAAGATCAAACAGATTAGTTGACTTTAAATAATGTAGGTAGCTCGAACCTGAACTAGTAGTATGTTACAATAGAATGTATAAAAGGAGGAAAGACTGACAAAAAAAAAGAAGTTTCGCAGTCCAGAATCTTCGTCGTTCGTATGGCTGAGGTGGTGTCTCGTTTCGTACCGTAATACATTCAATGAGACATAAAGCATTGCTGCCATACGACCATGTCACCCTGCAGTGAACAACAAACAGATTAGTTGACTTTAAATAATGTAGGTAGGTCACACCTGAACTAGTAGTATGTTACAATAGAAAGTATAAAAGGATGAAGGACTTACAAAAAAAAAAAGAAGTTTTGCACTCCAGAATCTTTGTCGTTCATATGGCTGAGGTGGTGTCTCGTTTTGTACCGGAATCCTTTCAATTAGACATTAAGCATTGCTGCCATACTACCATGTCACCCTGCTGTGAAGAACAAACAGATTAGTTGACATTAAATAATGTTGGTAGTTGGAAACTGAACTAGTAGTATGTTACAACAGAATGTATAAAAGAAGGAAAGACTTACAAAAAAAAAAAGAAGTTTTGCAGTCCAGTATCGTCGTCGTTTGTATGGCTGGGGTGGTGTCTCGTTTCGTACCGTAATCCATTCAATGAGACATTAAGCATTGCTGCTATACGATCATGACACCCTGCTGTGAAGAACAAACAGATTAGTTGACATTAAAAAATGTAGGTAGCTCGAACCTGAACTAGTAGTAAGTTACAATAGAAAGTATAAAAGGATGAAGGACTTACAAAAAAAACGAAGTTTTGCAGTCCAAAATCGTCGTCGTTCGTATGGCTGAGGTGGTGTCTCGTTTCGTACTGTATTCCATTCAATGAGACATTAAGTATTGCTGCCATACGACCACGTTACCCTGCTGTGAAGAACAAACAGATTAGTTGACTTTAAATAATGTAGGTAGCTCGAACCTGAACTAGTAGAATGTTACAATAGAAAGTATAAAAGGAGGAAGGACTTACAAAAAAAACAGAAGTTTTGCAGTCCAGAATCTTCGTCGTTCGTATGGCTGAGGTGGTGTCTCATTTCGTACCATAATCCATTCAATGAGAAGTTAAGCATTGCTGCCTTACGACCATGTCACCCTGCTGTGAAGAACAAACAGATTAGTTGAATTTAAATAATGTAGGTAGCTCGAACCAGAACTAGTAGTATGCTACAATAGAAAGTATAAGAGGAGGAAGGACTTACAAAAAAAAACAGAAGTTTTGCAGTCCAGACTCTACGTCGTTCGTATGGCTCAGGTGGTGTCTCGTTTCGTACTGTATTCCATTCAATGAGAAGTTAAGCATTGCTGCCATATGACCATGTCACCCTGCTGTGAAGAACAAACAGATTAGTTGACATTAAATAATGTAGGTAGTTCGAACCTGAACTAGTAGTATGTTACAATAGAAAGTATATAAGGAGGAGGTACTTACAAAAAAAACGAAGTTTTTCAGTCCGGAATATTCATCGTTCGTATGGCTGAAGTGGGGTCTCGTTTCGTACCGTAATCCATTCAATGAGACATTAAGCATTGCTGCCATATGACCATGTCACCCTGCTGTGAAGAAAAAACAGATTAATTGACATTAAATAATGTAGGTAGCTCGAACCTGAACTAGTAGTATGCTACAATAGAAAGTATAAAAGGAAGAAGGAGTTACAAAAAAAAAGAAGTTTTGCAGTCCACAATTGTCGTCGTTCGTATGGCTGAGGTGGTGTCTCGTTGTGTACCGTAATCCATTCAATGAGACATTAAGCATTGCAGCCATACGACCATGTCACCCTGCTGTGAAGAACAAACAGATTAGTTGACTTTAAATAATGTAGGTAGCTCGAACCTGAACTAGTAGAATGTTACAATAGAAAGTATAAAAGGAGGAAGGACTTACAAAAAAAACAGAAGTTTTGCAGTCCAGAATCTTCGTCGTTCGTATGGCTGAGGTGGTGTCTCATTTCGTACCATAATCCATTCAATGAGAAGTTAAGCATTGCTGCCTTACGACCATGTCACCCTGCTGTGAAGAACAAACAGATTAGTTGAATTTAAATAATGTAGGTAGCTCGAACCAGAACTAGTAGTATGCTACAATAAAAAGTATAAGAGGAGGAAGGACTTACAAAAAAAAACAGAAGTTTTGCAGTCCAGACTCTACGTTGTTCGTATGGCTGAGGTGGTGTCTCGTTTCGTACTGTATTCCATTCAATGAGAAGTTAAGCATTGCTGCCATATGACCATGTCACCCTGCTGTGAAGAACAAACAGATTAGTTGACATTAAATAATGTAGGTAGTTCGAACCTGAACTAGTAGTATGTTACAATAGAAAGTATAAAAGGAGGAGGTACTTACAAAAAAAACGAAGTTTTTCAGTCCGGAATATTCATCGTTCGTATGGCTGAAGTGGTGTCTCGTTTCGTACCGTAATCCATTCAATGAGACATTAAGCATTGCTGCCATATGACCATGTCACCCTGCTGTGAAGAAAAAACAGATTAATTGACATTAAATAATGTAGGTAGCTCGAACCTGAACTAATAGTATGCTACAATAGAAAGTATAAAAGGAAGAAGGAGTTACAAAAAAAAAGAAGTTTTGCAGTCCACAATTGTCGTCGTTCGTATGGCTGAGGTGGTGTCTCGTTGTGTACCGTAATCCATTCAATGAGACATTAAGCATTGCTGCCATACGACCATGTCACCCTGCTGTGAAGAACAAACAGATTAGTTGACTTTAAATAATGTAGGTAGCTCGAACCTGAACTAGTAGTATGTTACAATAGAAAGTATGAAAGGATGAAGGACTTACAAAAAAAAAAGAAGTTTTGCAGTCCGGAATCTTCATCGTTCGTATGGCTGAGGTGGTGTCTTGTTTCGTACCGTAATCCATTCAATGAGACATTAAGCATTGCTGCCATACGACCATGTCACCCTGCTGTGAAGAACAAACAGATTAGTTGACTCTAAATAATGTAGGTAGCTCGAACCTGAACTAGTAGTATGTGACAATAGAAAGTATAAAAGGATGAAGGACTTGCAAAAAAAAAGAAGTTTTGCAGTCCGGAATCTTCGTCGTTCGTATGGCTGAGGTGGTGTCACGTTTCGTACCGTAATCCATTTAATGAGACATTAAGCATTGCTGCCATACGACCATGTCACCCTGCTGTGAAGAACAAACAGATTAGTTGACATTAAATTATGTAGGTAGTTCGAACCTGAACTAGTAGTATGTTACAATAGAATGTATAAAAGGAGGAAAGACTTAAAAAAAAAAAGAAGTTTTGCAGTCCACTATCTTCGTCGTTCGTATGGCTGAGGTGGTGTCTCGTTTTGTACCGTAATCCATTCAATGAGACATTAAGCATTGCTGCCATACGACCATGTCACCCTGCTGTGAAGAACAAACAGATTAGTTTTCATTGAGTAATGAAGGTAGCTCGAACCTGAACTAGTAGTATGTTACAATAGAAAGTATAAAAGCATGAAGGACTTACAAAAAAAAAAAGTTTTGCAGTCCACAATCGTCGTCGTTCGTATGGCTGAGGTGGTGTCTCGTTTCGTACCGTAATCCATTCAATGAGACATTAAGGATTGCTGCCATACGACCCTGTCACCCTTCTGTGAAGAACAAACAGATTAGTTGACTTTATATAATGTAGGTACCTCGAACCTGAACTAGTAGTGTGTTACAATAGAATGTATAAAACGAGGAAAGACTTACAAAAAAAAAGAAGTTTTGCAGTCCAGAATCTTCGTCGTTCGTATGGCTGAGGTGGTGTCTCGTTTCGTACCGTAATCCATTCAATGAGACATTAAGCATTGCTGCCATACGACCATGTCACCCTGCTGTGAAGAACAAACAGATTAGTTGAATTTAAATAATGTAGGTAGCTCGAACCAGAACTAGTAGTTTGCTACAATAGAAAGTATAAAAGGATGAAGGACTTACAAAAAAAGAGAAGTTTTGCAGTCCACAATCGTCGTTGCTCGTATGGCTGAGGTGGTGTCTCGTTTCGTACTGTAATCCATTCAATGAGACATTAAGCATTGCTGCCATACGACCATATCACCCTGCTGTGTAGAACAAACAGATTAGTTGACATTAAATAATGTTGGTAGTTCGAACCTGAACTAGTAGTACGTTACAATAGAATGTATAAAAGGAGGAAAGGCTTACAAAAAAAAAGAAGTTTTGCAGTCCAGAATCTTCGTCGTTCGTATGGCTGAGGTGGTGTCTCGTTTTGTTCCGTAATCCATTCAATGAGACATTAAGCATTGCTGCCATACGACCATGTCACCCTGCTGTGAAGAACAAACAGATTAGTTGACTTTAAATAATGTAGGTAGCTCGAACCTGAACTAGTAGTATGTTACAATAGAAAGTATGAAAGGATGAAGGACTTACAAAAAAAAAGAAGTTTTGCAGTCCGGAATCTTCATCGTTCGTATGGCTGAGGTGGTGTCTTGTTTCGTACCGTAATCCATTCAATGAGACATTAAGCATTGCTGCCATACGACTATGTCACCCTGCTGTGAAGAACAAACAGATTAGTTGACTCTAAATAATGTAGGTAGCTCGAACCTGAACTAGTAGTATGTGACAATAGAAAGTATAAAAGGATGAAGGACTTACAAAAAAAAAGAAGTTTTGCAGTCCGGAATCTTCGTCGTTCGTATGGCTGAGGTGGTGTCACGTTTCGTACCGTAATCCATTTAATGAGACATTAAGCATTGCTGCCATACGACCATGTCACCCTGCTGTGAAGAACAAACAGATTAGTTTTCATTGAGTAATGTAGGTAGCTCGAACCTGAACTAGTAGTATGTTACAATAGAAAGTATAAAAGGATGAAGGACTTACAAAAAAAAAAAGTAGTTTTGCAGTCCAGAATCTTCGTCGTTCGTATGGCTGAGGTGGTGTCTCGTTTCGTACCGTAATCCATTCAATGAGACATTAAGCATTCCTGCCATACGACAATGCCGCCCTGCTGTGAGGAGCAAACAGATTAGTTGACATTAAATAATGTTGGTAGTTCGAACCTGAACTAGTAGTATGTTACAATAGAATGTATAAAAGGAGGAAAGACTTACAAAAAAAAAAGAAGTTTTGCAGTCCAGAATCTTCGTCGTTCGTATGGCTGAGGTGGTGTCTCGTTTCGTACCGTAATCCATCCAATGAGACATTAAGCATTGCTGCCATACGACCATGTCACCCTGCTGTGAAGAACAAACAGATTAGTTGAATTTAAATAATGTAGGTAGCTCGAACCAGAACTACTAGTTTGCTACAATAGAAAGTATAAAAGGATGAAGGACTTACAAAAAAAGAGAAGTTTTGCAGTCCACAATCGTCGTTGCTCGTATGGCTGAGGTGGTGTCTCGTTTCGTACTGTAATCCATTCAATGAGACATTAAGCATTGCTGCCATACGACCATGTCACCCTGCTGTGTAGAACAAACAGATTAGTTGACATTAAATAATGTTGGTAGTTCGAACCTGAACTAGTAGTATGTTACACTAGAATGTATAAAAGGAGGAAAGGCTTACAAAAAAAAAGAAGTTTTGCAGTCCAGAATCTTCGTCGTTCGTATGGCTGAGGTGGTGTCTCGTTTTGTACCATAATCCATTCAATGAGACATTAAGCATTGCTGCCATACGACCATGTCACCCTGCTGTGAAGAACAAACAGATTAGTTGACTTTAAATAATGTAGGTGAATCGAACCTGAACTAGTAGTATGTTACAATAGAAAGTATAAAAGGATGAAGGACTTACAAAAAAAAAGAAGTTTTGCAGTCCGGAATCTTCGTCGTACGTATGGCTGAGGTGGTGTCTCGTTTCGTACCGTAATCCATTCAATGAGACATTAAGCATTGCTGCCATACGACCATGTCACCCTGCTGTGAAGAACAAACAGATTAGTTGACTTTAAATAATGTAGGTAGCTGGAACCTGAAGTAGTAGTATGTTACAATAGAAAGTTAAAAAGGATGAAGTACTTACAAAAAAAAAAGAAGTTTTGCAGTCCGGAATCTTCGTCGTACGTATGGCTGAGGTGGTGTCTCGTTTCGTACCGTAATCCATTCAATGAGACATTAAGCATTGCTGCCATACGACCATGTCACCCTGCTGTGAAGAACAAACAGATTAGTTGACATTAAATAATGTTGGTAGTTCGAACCTGTACTAGTAGTATGTTACAATAGAATGTATAAAAAGAGGAAAGACTTACAAAAAAAAAGAAGTTTTGCGGTCCAGAATCTTCGTCGTTCGTATGGCTGAGGTGGTGTCTCGTTTTGTTCCGTAATCCATTCAATGAGACATTAAGCATTGCTGCCATACGACCATGTCACCCTGCTGTGAAGAACGAACAGATTAGTTGACTTTAAATAATGTAGGTAGCTCGAACCTGAACTAGTAGTATGTTACAATAGAAAGTATAAAAGGATGAAGGACTGACAAAAAAAAAGAAGTTTTGCAGTCCGGAATCTTCGTCGTTCGTATGGCTGAAGTGGTGTCTCGTTTCGTACCGTAATACATTCAATGAGACATTAAGCATTGCTGCCATACGACCATGTCAACCCTGCTGTGAAGAACAAACAGATTAGTTGACTTTAATTAATGTACGTAGCTCGAACCTGAACTAGTAGTATGTTACAATAGAAAGTATAAAAGGATGAAGGACTGACAAAAAAAAGAAGTTTTGCAGTCCACAATCATCGTCGTTCGTATGGCTGAGGTGGTGTCTCGTTTCGTACCGTAATACATTCAATGAGACATTAAGCATTGCTGCCATACGACCATGTCAACCCTGCTGTGAAGAACAAACAGATTAGTTGACTTTAATTAATGTACGTAGCTCGAACCTGAACTAGTAGTATGTTACAATAGAAAGTATAAAAGGATGAAGGACTTACAAAAAAAAAAGAAGTTTTGCAGTCCAGAACCTTCGTCGTTCGTATGGCTGAGGTGGTGTCTCGTTTCGTACCGTAATCCATTCAATGAGACATTAAGCATTCCTGCCATACGATCATGTCGCCCTGCTGTGAGGAGCAAACAGATTAGTTGACATTAAATAATGTTGGTAGTTCGAACCTGAACTAGTAGTATGTTACAATAGAATGTATAAAAGGAGGAAAGACTTACAAAAGAAAAGAATTTTTGCAGTCCAAAATCTTCGTCGTTCGTATGGCTGAGGTGGTGTCTCGTTTCGTACCGTAATCCATTCAATGAGACATTAAGCATTGCTGCCATACGGCCATGTCACCCTGCTGTGAAGAACAAACAGATTAGTTAACATTAAATAATGTAGGTAGTTCGAACCTGAACTAGTAGTATGCTACAATAGAAAGTATAAAAGGGGGTAGGCCTTACAAGAAAAAAGAAGTTTTGCAGTCCATAATCTTCGTCGTTCGTATGGCTGAGGTGGTGTCTCGTTGTGTACCGTAATCCATTCAATGAGAAGTTAAGGATTGCTGCCATACGACCATGTCACGCTGCTGTGAAGATCAAACAGATTAGTTGACTTTAAATAATGTAGGTAGCTCGAACCTGAACTAGTAGTTTGCTACAATAGAAAGTATTAAAGGAGAAAGGACTTACAAAAAAATCAGAAGTTTTGCAATCCGGAATCTTCGTCATTCGTATGGCTGAGGTGGTGTCTCGTTTCGTACCGTAACCCATTCAATGAGACATTAAGCATTCCTGCCATACGACCATGTCACCCTGCTGTGAAGAACAAACAGATTAGTTGACTTTAAATAATGTAGGTAGCTCGAACCTGAACTAGTAGTATGTTACAATAGAAAGTATAAAAGGATGAAGGACTTACAAAGAAAAAAGGAGTTTTGCAGTCCGGAATCTTCGTCGTTCGTATGGCTGTGGCGCTGTCTCGTTTCGTACTGTAATCCATTCAATGAGCCATTAAGCATTGCTGCCATATGACCATGTCACCCTGCTGTGAAGAACAAACAGATTAGTTGAATTTAAATAATGTAGGTAGCTCGAACCTGAACTAGTAGTATGTTACAATAGAAAGTATAAAATGATGAAGGACTTACAAAAAAAAAGAAGTTTTGCAGTCCCGATTCTTCGTCGTTTGTATGGCTGAGGTGGTGTCTCGTTTCGTACCGTAATCCATTCAATAAGACATTAAGCATTCCTGCCATACGACCATGTCACCCTGCTGTGAAGAACAAACAGATTAGTTGACATTAAATAATGTAGGTAGCTCGAACCTGAACTAGTAGTATGCTACCATAGAAAGTATAAAAGGATGAAGTACTTACAAAAAAAAAGAAGTTTTCCAGTCCGGAATCTTCGTCGTTCGTATGGCGGAGGTGGTGTCTCGTTTCGTACCCTAATCCATTCAATGAGACATTAAGCATTGCTGCCATACGACCATGTCACCCTGCTGTGAAGAACAAACAGATTAGTTGACTTTAAATAATGTAGGTAGCTCGAACCTGAACTAGTAGTATGTTACAATAGAAAGTATAAAAGGATGAAGGACTTACAAAAGAGAAGAAGATTTGCAGTCCAGAATCTTCGTCGTTCGTATGGCTGAGGTGGTGTCTCGTTTCGTACCGTAATCCATTCAATGAGACATTATGCATTGCTGCCATACGACCATGTCGCCCTGCTGTGAGGAACAAACAGATTAGTTGACATTAAATAATGTTGGTAGTTCGAACCAGAACTAGTAGTATGTTACAATAGAAAGTATAAAAGGATGAAGGACTTACAAAAAAAAAGAAGTTTTGCAGTCCGGAATCTTCGTCGTTCGTATGGCTGAGGTGGTGTCACGTTTCGTACCGTAATCCATTCAATGAGACATTAAGCATTGCTGCAATACGACCATGTCACCCTGCTGTGAAGAGCAAACAGATTAGTTGACTTTAAATTATGTAGGTAGCTCGAACCTGAACTAGTAGTATGCTACAATTGAAAGTATAAAAGGATAAAGGACTTACAAAAAAAAAGAAGTTTTGCAGTCCACAATCGTCGTCGTTCGTATGGCTGAGGTGGTGTCTCGTTTCGTACTGTAATACATTCAATGAGACATTAAGCATTGCTGCCATACGACCATGTCCACCTGCTGTGAAGAACTAACAGATTAGTTGACATTGAAAATGTAGATAGTTCGAACCTGAACTAGTAGTATGTTACAATAGAATGTATAAAAGGAGCAAAGACTTACAAAAAAAAAAGAAGTTTTGCAGTCCATAATCTTCGTCGTTCGTATGGCTGAGGTGGTGTCTCGTTTCGTACCGTAATCCATTCAATGAGACATTAAGCGTTGCTGCCATACGACCATGTCACCCTGCTGTGAAGAACAAACACATTAGTTGAATTTAAATAATGTAGGTAGCTCGAACCAGAACTAGTAGTATGTTACAATAGAAAGTATAAAAGGAGGAAGGACTTACAAAAAAAACAGGAGTTTTGCAGTCCAGAATCTTCGTCGTTCGTATGGCTGAGGTGGTGTCTCGTTTCGTACCGTAATCCATTGAATGAGACATTAAGAATTGCTGCCATACGACGATGTCGCCCTGCTGTGAGGAACAAACACATTAGTTGACACTAAATAATGTTGGTAGCACGAACCTGAACTAGTAGTATGTTGCAATAGAATGTGTAAAAGGGGTAAAGACTTACAAAAAAAAAGAAGTTTTGCAGTCCAGAATCTTCGTCGTTCGTATGGGTGAGGTGGTGTCTCGATTCGTACCGTAATCCATTCTATGAGACAATAAGCATTCCTGCCATACGACCATGTCACCCTGCTGTGAAGAACAAACAGAGTAGTTGAATTTTAATAATTTAGGTAGCTCCAACCTGAACTAGTAGTATGCTACAATAGAGAGTAGAAAAGGATGAAGTACTTACAAAAAAAAAGAAGTTTTGCAGTCCAGAATCGTCGTCCTTCGTATGGCTGAGGTGGTGTCTCGTTTCGTACTGTTATACTTTCAATGAGACATTAAGAATTGCTGCCATACGACCATGTCACCCTGCTGTGAAGAACAAACAGATTAGTTGACTTTAAATAATGTTGGTAGTTCGAAACTGAACTAGTAGTATGTTACAATAGAATGTATAAAAGGAGGGAAGACTTACAAAAAAAAAGAAGTTTTGCAGGCGGGAATCTTCGTTGTTCGTATGGCTGAGGTGGTGTCTAGTTTTGTACCGTAATCCATTCAATGAGACATTAAGCATTGCTGCCATACGACCATGTGACCCTGCTGTGAAGAACAAACAGATTAGTTGACTTTAAATAATGTAGGTAGCTCGAACTTGAACTAGTAGTATGTTAAAATAGAAAGTATAAAAGGATGAAGGACTTACAAAAAAAAGAAGTTTTGCAGTCCGGAATCTTCGTCGTTCGTATGGCTGAGGTGGTGTCTCGTTTCGTATCGTAATCCATTCAATGAGACATTAAGCATTCCTGCCATACGACCATGTGACCCTGCTGTGAAGAACAAACAGATTAGTTGACATTAAATAATGTAGGTAGCTCGAACCTGAACTAGTAGTATGCTACAATAGAAAGTATAAAAGGATGAAGTACTTACAAAAAAAAAGAAGTTTTGCAGTACGGAATCTTCGTCGTTCGTATGGCTGAGGTGGTGTCTCGTTTCGTACTGTAATACATTCAATGAGACATTAAGCATTGCTGCCATATGACCATGTCACCCTGCTGTGAAGAACAAAGAGATTAGTTGACTTTAAATAATGTAGGTAGCTCGAACCTGAACTAGTAGTATGTTACAATAGGAAGTATAAAAGGAGGAAGGACTTACAAAAAAAACAGAAGTTTTGCAGTCCAGAATCTTCGTCGTTCGTATGGCTGAGGTGGTGTCACATTTCGTACCATAATCCATTCAATGAGAAGTTAAGCATTGCTGCCTTACGACCACGTCACCCTGCTGTGAAGAACAAACAGATTAGTTGAATTTAAATAATGTAGGTAGTTCGAACATGAACTAGTAGTATGTTACAATAGAAAGTATAAAAGGAGGAAGGACTTACAAAAAAAAACAGAAGTTTTGCAGTCCAGAATCTTCATCGTTCGTATGGCTGAGGTGGTGTCTCGTTTCGTACCGTAATCCATTCAATGAGAAGTTAAGCATTGCTGCCATACGACCATATCACCCTGCTGTGAAGATCAAACAGATGAGTTGACTTTAAATAATGTAGGTAGCTCGGATCTGAACTCGTAATTTGCTACAATAGAAAGTTTTAAAGGAGGAAGGACTTACAAAAAAAACAGAAGTTTTGCAGTCCGGAATCTTCGTCGTTTGTATGGCTGAGGTGGTGTCTCGTTTCGTACCGTAATCCATTCAATGAGACATTAAGCATTCCTGCCATACGACCATGTCACCCTGCTGTGAAGAACAAACAGATTAGTTGACATTAAATAATGTTGGTAGTTCGAACCTGAACTAGTACTATGTTACAATAGAATCTATAAAAGGAGGAGAGACTTACAAAAAAAAGAAGTTTTGCAGTCCAGAATCTTCGTCGTTCGTATGGCTGAAGTGGTGTCTCGTTTTGTACCATAATCCATTCAATGAGACATTAAGCATTGCTGCCATACGACTATGGCACCCTGCTGTGAAGAACAAACAGATTAGTTGACTTTAAATAATGTAGGTAGCTCGAACCTGAACTAGTAGTATGTTACAATAGAAAGTAGAAAAGGATGAAGGACTTACAAAAAAAAAGAAGTTTTGCAGTCCGGAATCTTCGTCGTTCGTATGGCTGAGGTGGTGTCTCGTTTCGTACTGTAATACATTCAATGAGACATTAAGCATTGCTGCCATACGACCATGTCACCCTGGTGTGAAGAACAAACAGATTAGTTGACTTTAAATAATGTATGTAGCTCGAACCTAAACTAGTAGTATGTTACAATAGAAAGTATAAAAGAATGAAGGACTTACAAAAAAACAGAAAATTTGCAGTCCAGAATCTTCGTCGTTCGTATGGCTGAGGTGGTGTCTCGTTTCGTACCGTAATCCATTCAATGAGAAGTTAAGCATTGCTGCCATACGACCATATCACCCTGCTGTGAAGATCAAACAGATTAGTTGACTTTAAATAATGTAGGTAGCTCGAACCTGAACTAGTAATTTGCTACAATAGAAAGTTTTAAAGGAGGAAGGACTTACAAAAAAAACAGAAGTTTTGCAATCCGGAATCTTCGTCGTTCGTATGGCTGAGGTGGTGTCTCGTTTCGTACCGTAATCCATTCAATGAGACATTAAGCATTGCTGCAATACGACCATGTCACCCTGCTGTGAAGAACAAACAGATTAGTTGACTTTAAATAATGTAGGTGGCTCGAACCTGAACTAGTAGTATGTTACAATAGAAAATATAAAAGGAGGAAGGACTTACCAAAAAAAAGAAGTTTTGCAGTCCAGAATGTTCGGCGTTCGTATGGCTGAGGTGGTGTCTCGTTTCGTACCGTAATCCATTCAATGAGACATTAAGCATTCCTGCCATACGACCATGTCACCCTGCTGTGAAGAACAAACAGATTAGTTGACTTTAAATAATGTATGTAGCTCGAACCTAAACTAGTAGTATGTTATAATAGAAAATTCAAAAGGAGGAAGGACTTACCAAAAAAAAGAAGTTTTGCAGTCCGGAATCTTCGTCGTTCGTATGGCTGAGGTGGTGTCACGTTTTGTACCGTAATCCATTCAATGAGACATTAAGCATTGCTGCCATACGACCATGTCACCCTGCTGTGAAGAACAAACAGATTAATTGACATTAAATGATGTTGGTAGTTCGAACCTGAACTAGTAGTATGTTACAATAGAATGTATAAAAGGAGGAAAGACTTACAAAAAAAAAAGAAGTTTTGCAGTCCGGAATCTTCGTCGTTCGTATGACTGAGGTGGTGTCACGTATCGTACCGTAATCCACTCAATGAGACATTAAGCATTGCTGCCATACGACCATGTCACCCTGCTGTGAAGAACAAACAGATTAGTTGACATTAAATAATGTTGGTAGCTCGAACCTGAACTAGTAGTATGCTACAATACAAAGTATAAAAGGATGAAGTACTTACAAAAAAAAAGAAGTTTTGCAGTCCGGAATCTTCGTCGTTCGTATGGCTGAGGTGGTGTCTCGTTTCGTACTGTAATACATTCAATGAGACATTAAGCATTCCTGCCATACGACCATGTCACAATGGTGTGAAGAACAAACAGATTAGTTGACTTTAAATAATGTAGGTAGCTCGAACGTGAACTAGTAGTATGTTACAATAGAAAGTATAAAAGGATGAAGGACTTACAAAAAAAAAAAAAAATTTGCAGTCCGGAATCTTCGTCGTTCGTATGGCTGAGGTGGTGTCACGTTTCGTACCGTAATCCATTCAATGAGACATTAAGCATTGCTGCCATACGACCATGTCACCCTGCTGTGAAGAGCAAACAGATTAGTTGACATTAAATAATGTAGGTAGCTCGAACGTTAACAAGTAGTATGCTACTATAGAAAGTATAAAAGGATGAAGGACATACAAAAAAAAAGAAGTTTTGCAGTCCACAATCGTCATCGCTCGTATGGCTGAGGTGGTGTCTCGTTTCGTACTGTAATCCATTCAATGAGACATTAAGCAATGCTGCAATACGACCATGTCACCCTGCTGTGAAGAACAAACAGATTAGTTGACATTAAATAATGTAGGTAGTTCAAACCTGAACTAGAAGTATGTTACAATAGAATGTATAAAAGGGGGAAAGACTTACAAAAAAAAGAAGTTTTGCAGTCCAGAAACTTCGTCGTTCGTATGGCTGAGATGGTGTCTCGTTTCGTACCGTAATCCATTCAATGAGACATTAAGCATTGCTGCCATACGACCATGTCACCCTGCTGTGAAGAACAAACAGATTAGTTGAATTTAAATAATGTAGGTAGCTCGAACCTGAAATAGTAGTATGCTACAATAGAAAGTATAAAAGGAGGTAGGACTTACAAAAAAAAAGAAGTTTTGCAGTCCAGGATCTTCGTCGTTCGTATGGCTGAGGTGGTGTCTCGTTGTGTACCGTAATCCATTCAATGAGACATTAAGCAATGCTGCAATACGACCATGTCACCCTGCTGTGAAGAACAAACAGATTAGTTGACTTTAAATAATGTAGGTAGCTCGAACCTGAAATAGTAGTATGTTACAATAGAAAGTATAAAAGGATGAATGACTTACAAAAAAAAAAAAGTTTTGCAGTCCGGAATCTTCGTCGTTCGTATGGCTGAGGTGGTGTCACGTTTCGTACCGTAATCCATTCAAAGAGACATTAAGCATTGCTGTCATACGACCATGTCACCCTGCTGTGAAGAACAAACAGATTAGTTGACATTAAATAATGTTGGTAGTTCGAACCTGAACTAGTAGTATGTTACAATAGAATGTATAAAAGGAGGAAAGACTTACAAAAAAAAAGAAGTTTTGCAGTCCAGAATCTTCGTCGTTCGTATGGCTGAGGTGGTGTCTCGTTTTGTACCGTAATCCATTCACTGAGACATTAAGCATTGCTGCCATACGACCATGTCACCCTGCTGTGAAGAACAAACAGATTAGTTGACTTTAAATAATGTAGGTAGCTCGAACCTGAACTAGTAGTATGCTACAATAGAAAGTATAAAAGGATGAAGGACTTACAAAAAAAAAAAGAAGTTTTGCAGTCCGGAATCTTCGTCGTTCGTATGGCTGAGGTGGTGTCTCGTTTTGTACTGTAATACATTCAATGAGACATTAAGCATTGCTGCCATACGACCATGTCACCCTGCTGTGAAGAAAAAACAGATCAGTTGACTTTAAATAATGTAGGTAGCTCGAACCTGAACTAGTAGTATGTTACAATAGAAAGTATAAAAGGATGAAGGACTTACAAAAAAAAAGAAGTTTTGCAGTCCAGAATCTTCGTCGTTCGTATGGCTGAGGTGGTGTCTTGTTTCGTACCGTAATCCATTCAATGAGACATTAAGCATTGCTGCCATACGACCATGTCGCCCTGCTGTGAGGAACAAACAGATTAGTTGACATTAAGTAATGTTGGTAGTTCGAACCTGAACTAGTAGTATGTTACAATAGAATGTATAAAAGGAGGAAAGACTTACAAAAAAAAAAGAAGTTTTGCAGTCCAGAATCTTCGTCGTTCGTATTGCTGAGGTGGTGTCTCGTTTCGTACCGTAATCCATTCAATGAGACATTAAGCATTCCTGCCATACGACCATGTCACCCTGCTGTGAAGAACAAACAGATTAGTTGAATTTAAATATTGTAGGTAGCTCGAACCTGAACTAGTAGTATGCTACAATAGAAAGTATAAAAGGATGAAGTACTTACAATAAAAAAGAAGTTCTGCAGTCCACAATCGTCGTCCTTCGTATGGCTGAGGTGGTGTCACGTTTCGTACCGTAATCCATTCAATGAGGCATTAAGCATTCCTGCCATACGACCATGTCACCCTGCTGTGAAGAACAAACAGATTAGTTGAATTTAAATAATGTAGGTAGCTCGAACCTGAACTAGTAGTATGCTACAATAGAAAGTATAAAAGGATGAAGTACTTACAAAAAAAAAGAAGTTTTGCAGTCCGGAATCTTCGTCGTTCGTATGGCTGAGGTGGTGTCACGTTTCGTACCGTAATCCATTCAATGAGACATTAAGCATTGCTGCAATACGACCATGTCTCCCTGCTGTGAAGAACAAACAGATTAGTTGACTTTAAATAATGTAGGTAGCTCGAACCTGAACTAGTAGTATGCTACAATTGAAAGTATAAAAGGATGAAGGACTTACAAAAAAAAAGAAATTTTGCAGTCCACAATCGTCGTCGTTCGTATGGCTGAGGTGGTGTCTCGTTTCGTACTGTAATACATTCAATGAGACATTAAGCATTGCTGCCATACGACCATGTCCACCTGCTGTGAAGAACTAACAGATTAGTTGACATTGAAAATGTAGGTAGTTCGAACCTGAACTAGTAGTATGTTACAATAGAATGTATAAAAGGAGCAAAGACTTACAAAAAAAAAAGAAGTTTTGCAGTCCATAATCTTCGTCGTTCGTATGGCTGAGGTGGTGTCTCGTTTCGTACCGTAATCCATTCAATGAGACATTAAGCGTTGCTGCCATACGACCATGTCACCCTGCTGTGAAGAACAAACACATTAGTTGAATTTAAATAATGTAGGTAGCTCGAACCAGAACTAGTTGTATGTTACAATAGAAAGTAAAAAAGGAGGAAGGACTTACAGAAAAAACAGAAGTTTTGCAGTCCAGAATCTTCGTCGTTCGTATGGCTGAGGTGGTGTCTCGTTTCGTACTGTAATACATTCAATGAGACACTAAGCATAGCTGCCATACGACCACGTCAGCCTGCTGTGAAGAACTAACAGATTAGTTGACTTTAAATAATGTAGGTAGCTCGAACCTAAACTAGTAGTATGTTACAATAGAAAGTATAAAAGGATGAAGGACTTACAAAAAAAAATAAGTTTTGCAGTCCAGAATCTTCATCGTTCGTATGGCTGAGGTGGTGTCTCGTTTCGTACCGTAATCCATTGAATCAGACATTAAGCATTGCTGCCATACGACCATGTCGCCCTGCTGTGAGGAACAAACACATTAGTTGACACTAAATAATGTTGGTAGATCGAACCTGAACTAGTAGTATGTTGCAATAGAATGTATAAAAGGGGTAAAGACTTACAAAAAAAAAAAGAAGTTTTGCAGTCCAGAATCTTCGTCGTTCGTATGGCTGAGGTGGTGTCTCGTTTCGTACCGTAATCCATTCTATGAGACAATAAGCATTCCTGCCATACGACCATGTCACCCTGCTGTGAAGAACAAACAGATTAGTTGAATTTTAATAATATAGGTAGCTCCAACCAGAACTAGTAGTATGCTACAATAGAGAGTATAAAAGGATGAAGTACTTACAAAAAAAAAGAAGTTTTGCAGTCCGGAATCGTCGTCCTTCGTATGGCTGAGGTGGTGTCTCGTTTCGTACTGTAATACTTTCTATGAGACATTAAGAATTGCTGCCATACGACCATGTGACCCTGCTGTGAAGAACAAACAGATTAGTTGACTTTAAATAATGTAGGTAGCTCGAACTTGAACTAGTAGTATGTTAAAATAGAAAGTATAAAAGGATGAAGGACTTACAAAAAAAAGAAGTTTTGCAGTCCGGAATCTTCGACGTTCGTATGGCTGAGGTGGTGTCTCGTTTCGTATCGTAATCTATTCAATGAGACATTAAGCATTCCTGCCATACGACCATGTCACCCTGCTGTGAAGAACAAACAGATTAGTTGACATTAAATAATGTAGGTAGCTCGAACCTGAACTAGTAGTATGCTACAATAGAAAGTATAAAAGGATGAAGTACTTACAAAAAAAAAGAAGTTTTGCAGTCCAGGATCTTCGTCGTTCATATGGCTGAGGTGGTGTCTCGTTTCGTACTGTAATACATTCAATGAGACATTAAGCATTGCTGCCATATGACCATGTCACCCTGCTGTGAAGAACAAAGAGATTAGTTGACTTTAAATAATGTAGGTAGCTCAAACCTGAACTAGTAGTATGTTACAATAGAAAGTATAAAAGGAGGAAGGACTTACAAAAAAAACAGAAGTTTTGCAGTCCAGAATCTTCGTCGTTCGTATGGCTGAGGTGGTGTCTCATTTCGTACCATAATCCATTCAATGAGAAGTTAAGCATTGCTGCCTCACGACCATGTCACCCTGCTGTGAAGAACAAACAGATTAGTTGAATTTAAATAATGTAGGTAGTTCGAACATGAACTAGTAGTATGTTACAATAGAAAGTATAAAAGGAGGAAGGACTTACAAAAAAAACAGAAGTTTTGCAGTCCAGAATCTTCGTCGTTCGTATGGCTGAGGTGGTGTCTCGTTTCGTACCGTAATCCATTCAATGAGAAGTTAAGCATTGCTGCCATACGACCATATCACCCTGCTGTGAAGATCAAACAGATTAGTTGACATTAAATAATGTAGGTAGCTCGGATCTGAACTAGTAATTTGCTACAATAGAAAGTTTTAAAGGAGGAAGGACATACAAAAAAAACAGAAGTTTTGCAGTCCGGAATCTTCGTCGTTCGTATGGCTGAGGTGGTGTCTCGTTTCGTACCGTAATCCATTCAATGAGACATTAAGCATTCCTGCCATACGACCATGTCACCCTGCTGTGAAGAACAAACAGATTAGTTGACATTAAATAATGTTGGTAGTTCGAACCTGAACTAGTACTATGTTACAATAGAATCTATAAAAGGAGGAGAGACTTACAAAAAAAAAGAAGTTTTGCAGTCCAGAATCTTCGTCTTTCGTATGGCTGAAGTGGTGTCTCGTTTTGTACCGTAATCCATTCAATGAGACATTAAGCATTGCTGCCATACGACCATGTCACCCTGGTGTGAAGAACAAACAGATTAGTTGACTTTAAATAATGTATGTAGCTCGAACCTAAACTAGTAGTATGTTACAATAGAAAGTATAAAAGAATGAAGGACTTACAAAAAAACAGAAGTTTTGCAATCCAGAATCTTCGTCGTTCGTATGGCTGAGGTGGTGTCTCGTTTCGTACCGTAATCCATTCAATGAGAAGTTAAGCATTGCTGCCATACGACCATGTCACCCTGCTGTGAAGAACAAACAGATTAGTTGACATTAAATAATGTTGGTAGCTCGAACCTGAACTAGTAGTATGCTACAATACAAAGTATAAAAGGATGAAGTACTTACAAAAAAAAAGAAGTTTTGCAGTCCGGAATCTTCGTCGTTCGTATGGCTGAGGTGGTGTCTCGTTTCGTACTGTAATACATTCAATGAGACATTAAGCATTGCTGCCATACGACCATGTCACCCTGCTGTGAAGAACAAACAGATTAGTTGACTTTAAATAATGTAGGTAGCTCGAACGTGAACTAGTAGTATGTTACAATAGAAAGTATAAAAGGATGAAAGACTTACAAAAAAAAAAAAAAAAATTTGCAGTCCGGAATCTTTGTCGTTCGTATGGCTGAGGTGGTGTCACGTTTCGTACCGTAATCCATTCAATGAGACATTAAGCATTGCTGCCATATGACCATGTCACCCTGCTGTGAAGAGCAAACAGATTAGTTGACATTAAATAATGTAGGTAGCTCGAACCTTAACAAGTAGTATGCTACTATAGAAAGTATAAAAGGATGAAGGACATACAAAAAAAAGAAGTTTTGCAGTCCACAATCGTCATCGCTCGTATGGCTGAGGTGGTGTGTCGTTTCGTACTGTAATTCATTCAATGAGACATTAAGCATTGCTGCCATACGACCATATCACCCTGCTGTGAAGAACAAACAGATAAGTTGACATTAAATAATGTAGGTAGTTCGAAGCTGAACTAGAAGTATGTTACAATAGAATGTATAAAAGGGGGAAAGACTTACAAAAAAAAGAAGTTTTGCAGTCCAGAAACTTCGTCGTTCGTAAGGCTGAGTTGGTGTCTCGTTTCGTACCGTAATCCATTCAATGAGACATTAAGCATTGCTGCCATACGACCATGTCACCCTGCTGTGAAGAACAAACAGATTAGTTGACATTAAATAATTTAGGTAGCTCGAAACTCAACTAGTAGTTTGCTACAATAGAAAGTATTAAAGGAGGAAGGACTTACAAAAAAAAAGAAGTTTTGCAGTCCGGAATCCTCGTCGTTCGTATGGCTGAGGTGGTGTCTCGTTTCGTACCGTAATCCATTCAATGAGACATTAAGCATTGCTGCCATACGACCATGTCACCCTGCTGTGAAGAACAAACAGATTAGTTGAATTTAAATAATGTAGGTAGCTCGAACCTGAACTAGTAGTATGCTACAATAGAAAGTATAAAAGTATGAAGTACTTACAAAAAAAAGCAGCTTTGCAGTCCACAATCTTCGTCCTTCGTATGGCTGAGGTGGTGTCTCGTTTCGTACTGTAATACATTCAATCAGACACTAAGCATTGCTGCCATACGACCATGTCACCCTGTTGTGAAGAGCAAACAGATTAGTTGACATTAAATAATGTAGGTAGCTCGAAACTTAACTAGTAGTATGCTACAATTGAAAGTATAAAAGGATGAAGGACTTACAAAAAAAAATGAAGTTTTGCAGTCCACAATCGTTGTCGCTCGTGTGGCTGAGGTGGTGTCTCGTTTTGTACTGTAATACATTCAATGAGACATTAAGCATTGCTGCCATACGACCATGTCACCCTGCTGTGAAGAACAAACAGATCAGTTGACTTTAAATAATGTAGGTAGCTCGAACCTGAACTAGTAGTATGTTACAATAGAAAGTATATAAGGATGAAGGACTTACAAAAAAAAAAGAAGTTTTGCAGTCCAAAATCGTCGTCGTTCGTATGGCTGAGGTGGTGTCTCGTTTCGTACCGTAATCCATTCAATGAGACATTAAGCATTGCTGCCATACGACCATGTCGCCCTGCTGTGAGGAACAAACAGATTAGTTGACATTAAATAATGTAGGTAGTTCGAACCTGAACTAGTAATATGTTACAATAGAATGTATAAAAGGAGGAAAGACTTACAAAAAAAAAGAAGTTTTGCAGTCCAGAATCTTCGTCGTTCGTATTGCTGAGGTGGTGTCTCGTTTCGTACCGTAATCCATTCAATGAGACATTAAGCATTCCTGCCATACGACCATGTCACCCTGCTGTGAAGAACAAACAGATTAGTTGAATTTAAATATTGTAGGTAGCTCGAACCTGAACTAGTAGTATGCTACAATAGAAAGTATAAAAGGATGAAGTACTTACAAAAAAAAAGAAGTTTTGCAGTCCACAATCGTCGTCCTTCGTATGGCTGAGGTGGTGTCACGTTTCGTACCGTAATCCATTCAATGAGGCATTAAGCATTCCTGCCATATGACCATGTCACCCTGCTGTGAAGAACAAACAGATTAGTTGAATTTAAATAATGTAGGTAGCTCGAACCTGAACTAGTAGTATGCTACAATAGAAAGTATAAAAGGATGAAGTACTTACAAAAAAAAAGAAGTTTTGCAGTCCACAATCGTCGTCCTTCGTATGGCTGAGGTGGTGTCTCGTTTTGTACCGTAATCCATTCAATGAGACATTAAGCATTGAACCCATACGACCATGTCACCCTGCTGTGAAGAACAAGCAGATTAGTTGACATTAAATAATGTAGGTAGCTCGAACCTGAACAAGTAGTATGCTACAATAGAAAGTATAAAAGGATGAAGGACTTACAAAAAAAAAGAAGTTTTGCAGCCCGGAATCTTCGTCGTTCGTATGGCTGAGGTGGGGTCTCGTTTTGTACCGTAATCCATTCAATGAGACATTAAGCATTGAACCCATACGACTATGTCACCCTGCTGTGAAGATCAAACAGATTAGTTGACATTAAATAATGTAGGTAGCTCGGATCTGAACTAGTAATTTGCTACAATAGAAAGTTTTAAAGGAGGAAGGACTTACAAAAAAAACAGAAGTTTTGCAGTCCGGAATCTTCGTCGTTCGTATGGCTGAGGTGGTGTCTCGTTTCGTACCGTAATCCATTCAATGAGACATTAAGCATTCCTGCCATACGACCATGTCACCCTGCTGTGAAGAACAAACAGATTAGTTGACATTAAATAATGTTGGTAGTTCGAACCTGAACTAGTACTATGTTACAATAGAATCTATAAAAGGAGGAGAGACTTACAAAAAAAAAGAAGTTTTGCAGTCCAGAATCTTCGTCTTTCGTATGGCTGAAGTGGTGTCTCGTTTTGTACCGTAATCCATTCAATGAGACATTAAGCATTGCTGCCATACGACCATGTCACCCTGGTGTGAAGAACAAACAGATTAGTTGACTTTAAATAATGTATGTAGCTCGAACCTAAACTAGTAGTATGTTACAATAGAAAGTATAAAAGAATGAAGGACTTACAAAAAAACAGAAGTTTTGCAATCCAGAATCTTCGTCGTTCGTATGGCTGAGGTGGTGTCTCGTTTCGTACCGTAATCCATTCAATGAGAAGTTAAGCATTGCTGCCATACGACCATGTCACCCTGCTGTGAAGAACAAACAGATTAGTTGACATTAAATAATGTTGGTAGCTCGAACCTGAACTAGTAGTATGCTACAATACAAAGTATAAAAGGATGAAGTACTTACAAAAAAAAAGAAGTTTTGCAGTCCGGAATCTTCGTCGTTCGTATGGCTGAGGTGGTGTCTCGTTTCGTACTGTAATACATTCAATGAGACATTAAGCATTGCTGCCATACGACCATGTCACCCTGCTGTGAAGAACAAACAGATTAGTTGACTTTAAATAATGTAGGTAGCTCGAACGTGAACTAGTAGTATGTTACAATAGAAAGTATAAAAGGATGAAAGACTTACAAAAAAAAAAAAAAAATTTGCAGTCCGGAATCTTCGTCGTTCGTATGGCTGAGGTGGTGTCACGTTTCGTACCGTAATCCATTCAATGAGACATTAAGCATTGCTGCCATATGACCATGTCACCCTGCTGTGAAGAGCAAACAGATTAGTTGACATTAAATAATGTAGGTAGCTCGAACCTTAACAAGTAGTATGCTACTATAGAAAGTATAAAAGGATGAAGGACATACAAAAAAAAAGAAGTTTTGCAGTCCACAATCGTCATCGCTCGTATGGCTGAGGTGGTGTGTCGTTTCGTACTGTAATTCATTCAATGAGACATTAAGCATTGCTGCCATACGACCATATCACCCTGCTGTGAAGAACAAACAGATAAGTTGACATTAAATAATGTAGGTAGTTCGAAGCTGAACTAGAAGTATGTTACAATAGAATGTATAAAAGGGGGAAAGACTTACAAAAAAAAGAAGTTTTGCAGTCCAGAAACTTCGTCGTTCGTAAGGCTGAGTTGGTGTCTCGTTTCGTACCGTAATCCATTCAATGAGACATTAAGCATTGCTGCCATACGACCATGTCACCCTGCTGTGAAGAACAAACAGATTAGTTGACATTAAATAATTTAGGTAGCTCGAAACTCAACTAGTAGTTTGCTACAATAGAAAGTATTAAAGGAGGAAGGACTTACAAAAAAAAAGAAGTTTTGCAGTCCGGAATCCTCGTCGTTCGTATGGCTGAGGTGGTGTCTCGTTTCGTACCGTAATCCATTCAATGAGACATTAAGCATTGCTGCCATACGACCATGTCACCCTGCTGTGAAGAACAAACAGATTAGTTGAATTTAAATAATGTAGGTAGCTCGAACCTGAACTAGTAGTATGCTACAATAGAAAGTATAAAAGTATGAAGTACTTACAAAAAAAAGCAGCTTTGCAGTCCACAATCTTCGTCCTTCGTATGGCTGAGGTGGTGTCTCGTTTCGTACTGTAATACATTCAATCAGACACTAAGCATTGCTGCCATACGACCATGTCACCCTGTTGTGAAGAGCAAACAGATTAGTTGACATTAAATAATGTAGGTAGCTCGAAACTTAACTAGTAGTATGCTACAATTGAAAGTATAAAAGGATGAAGGACTTACAAAAAAAAATGAAGTTTTGCAGTCCACAATCGTTGTCGCTCGTGTGGCTGAGGTGGTGTCTCGTTTTGTACTGTAATACATTCAATGAGACATTAAGCATTGCTGCCATACGACCATGTCACCCTGCTGTGAAGAACAAACAGATCAGTTGACTTTAAATAATGTAGGTAGCTCGAACCTGAACTAGTAGTATGTTACAATAGAAAGTATATAAGGATGAAGGACTTACAAAAAAAAAGAAGTTTTGCAGTCCAAAATCGTCGTCGTTCGTATGGCTGAGGTGGTGTCTCGTTTCGTACCGTAATCCATTCAATGAGACATTAAGCATTGCTGCCATACGACCATGTCGCCCTGCTGTGAGGAACAAACAGATTAGTTGACATTAAATAATGTAGGTAGTTCGAACCTGAACTAGTAATATGTTACAATAGAATGTATAAAAGGAGGAAAGACTTACAAAAAAAAAGAAGTTTTGCAGTCCAGAATCTTCGTCGTTCGTATTGCTGAGGTGGTGTCTCGTTTCGTACCGTAATCCATTCAATGAGACATTAAGCATTCCTGCCATACGACCATGTCACCCTGCTGTGAAGAACAAACAGATTAGTTGAATTTAAATATTGTAGGTAGCTCGAACCTGAACTAGTAGTATGCTACAATAGAAAGTATAAAAGGATGAAGTACTTACAAAAAAAAAGAAGTTTTGCAGTCCACAATCGTCGTCCTTCGTATGGCTGAGGTGGTGTCACGTTTCGTACCGTAATCCATTCAATGAGGCATTAAGCATTCCTGCCATATGACCATGTCACCCTGCTGTGAAGAACAAACAGATTAGTTGAATTTAAATAATGTAGGTAGCTCGAACCTGAACTAGTAGTATGCTACAATAGAAAGTATAAAAGGATGAAGTACTTACAAAAAAAAAGAAGTTTTGCAGTCCACAATCGTCGTCCTTCGTATGGCTGAGGTGGTGTCTCGTTTTGTACCGTAATCCATTCAATGAGACATTAAGCATTGAACCCATACGACCATGTCACCCTGCTGTGAAGAACAAGCAGATTAGTTGACATTAAATAATGTAGGTAGCTCGAACCTGAACTAGTAGTATGCTACAATAGAAAGTATAAAAGGATGAAGGACTTACAAAAAAAAAGAAGTTTTGCAGCCCGGAATCTTCGTCGTTCGTATGGCTGAGGTGGGGTCTCGTTTTGTACCGTAATCCATTCAATGTGACATTAAGCATTGAACCCATACGACTATGTCACCCTGCTGTGAAGAACAAACAGATTAGTTGACATTAAATAATGTTGGTAGTTCGAACCTGAAATAGTAGTATGTTACAATAGAATGTATAAAAGGAGGAAAGACTTACAAAAAAAAAGAAGTTTTGCAGTCCGGAATCTTCGTCGTTCGTATGGCTGAGGTGGTGTCTCGTTTCGTACCGTAATCCATTCAATGAGACATTAAGCATTGCTCCCATACGACCATGTCACCCTGCTGTGAAGAACAAACAGATTAGTTGACTTTAAATAATGTAGGTAGCTCGAAACTGAAATAGTATTATGCTACAATAGAGAGTATAAAAGGAGGTAGGACTTACAAAAAAAAAGAAGTTTTGCAGTCCAGGATCTTCGTCGTTCGTATGGCTGAGGTGGTGTCTCGTTGTGTACCGTAATCCATTCAATGAGACATTAAGCATTGCTGCAATACGACCATGTCACCGTGCTGTGAAGAACAAACAGATTAGTTGACTTTAAATAATGTAGGTAGCTCGAACCTGAACTAGTAGTATGTTACAATAGAAAGTATAAAAGGATGAAGGACTTACAAAAAAAAATGAAGTTTTGCAGTCCACAATCGTTGTCGCTCGTGTGGCTGAGGTGGTGTCTCGTTTTGTACTGTAATACATTCAATGAGACATTAAGCATTGCTGCCATACGACCATGTCACCCTGCTGTGAAGAACAAACAGATCAGTTGACTTTAAATAATGTAGGTAGCTCGAACCTGAACTAGTAGTATGTTACAATAGAAAGTATATAAGGATGAAGGACTTACAAAAAAAAAGAAGTTTTGCAGTCCAAAATCGTCGTCGTTCGTATGGCTGAGGTGGTGTCTCGTTTCGTACCGTAATCCATTCAATGAGACATTAAGCATTGCTGCCATACGACCATGTCGCCCTGCTGTGAGGAACAAACAGATTAGTTGACATTAAATAATGTAGGTAGTTCGAACCTGAACTAGTAATATGTTACAATAGAATGTATAAAAGGAGGAAAGACTTACAAAAAAAAAGAAGTTTTGCAGTCCAGAATCTTCGTCGTTCGTATTGCTGAGGTGGTGTCTCGTTTCGTACCGTAATCCATTCAATGAGACATTAAGCATTCCTGCCATACGACCATGTCACCCTGCTGTGAGGAACAAACAGATTAGTTGAATTTAAATATTGTAGGTAGCTCGAACCTGAACTAGTAGTATGCTACAATAGAAAGTATAAAAGGATGAAGTACTTACAAAAAAAAAGAAGTTTTGCAGTCCACAATCGTCGTCCTTCGTATGGCTGAGGTGGTGTCACGTTTCGTACCGTAATCCATTCAATGAGGCATTAAGCATTCCTGCCATATGACCATGTCACCCTGCTGTGAAGAACAAACAGATTAGTTGAATTTAAATAATGTAGGTAGCTCGAACCTGAACTAGTAGTATGCTACAATAGAAAGTATAAAAGGATGAAGTACTTACAAAAAAAAAGAAGTTTTGCAGTCCACAATCGTCGTCCTTCGTATGGCTGAGGTGGTGTCTCGTTTTGTACCGTAATCCATTCAATGAGACATTAAGCATTGAACCCATACGACCATGTCACCCTGCTGTGAAGAACAAGCAGATTAGTTGACATTAAATAATGTAGGTAGCTCGAACCTGAACTAGTAGTATGCTACAATAGAAAGTATAAAAGGATGAAGGACTTACAAAAAAAAAGAAGTTTTGCAGCCCGGAATCTTCGTCGTTCGTATGGCTGAGGTGGGGTCTCGTTTTGTACCGTAATCCATTCAATGAGACATTAAGCATTGAACCCATACGACTATGTCACCCTGCTGTGAAGAACAAACAGATTAGTTGACATTAAATAATGTTGGTAGTTCGAACCTGAAATAGTAGTATGTTACAATAGAATGTATAAAAGGAGGAAAGACTTACAAAAAAAAAGAAGTTTTGCAGTCCGGAATCTTCGTCGTTCGTATGGCTGAGGTGGTGTCTCGTTTCGTACCGTAATCCATTCAATGAGACATTAAGCATTGCTCCCATACGACAATGTCACCCTGCTGTGAAGAACAAACAGATTAGTTGACTTTAAATAATGTAGGTAGCTCGAAACTGAAATAGTATTATGCTACAATAGAGAGTATAAAAGGAGGTAGGACTTACAAAAAAAAAGAAGTTTTGCAGTCCAGGATCTTCGTCGTTCGTATGGCTGAGGTGGTGTCTCGTTGTGTACCGTAATCCATTCAATGAGACATTAAGCATTGCTGCAATACGACCATGTCACCGTGCTGTGAAGAACAAACAGATTAGTTGACTTTAAATAATGTAGGTAGCTCGAACCTGAACTAGTAGTATGTTACAATAGAAAGTATAAAAGGATGAAGGACTTACAAAAAAAAGAAGTTTTGCAGTCCGGAATCTTCGTCGTTCATATCGCTGAGGTGGTGTCACGTTTCGTACCGTAATCCATTCAAAGAGACACTAAGCATTGCTGTCATACGACCATGTCACCCTGCTGTGAAGAACAAACAGATTAGTTGACATTAAATAATGTTGGTAGTTCGAACCTGAACTAGTAGTGTGTTACAATAGAATGTATAAAAGGAGGAAAGACTTACAAAAAAAAAGAAGTTTTGCAGTCCAGAATCTTCGTCCTTCGTATGGCTGAGGTGGTGTCTCGTTTCGTACCGTAATCCATTCAATGAGACATTAAGCATTGCTGCCATACGATCATGACACCCTGCTGTGAAGAACAAACAGATTAGTTGACATTAAATAATGTAGGTAGCTCGAACCTGAACTAGTAGTATGTTACATTAGAAAGTATAAAAGGAGGAAGGACTTACAAAAAAAACAGAAGTTTTGCAGTCCAGAATCTTCGTCCTTCGTATGGCTGAGATGGTGTCTCGTTTCGTACCGTAATCCATCCAATTAGACATTAAGCATTCCTGCCATACGACCATGTCACCCTGCTGTGAAGAACAAACAGATTAGTTGACATTAAATAATGTAGGTAGCTCGAACCTGAACTAGTAGTATGCTACAATAGAAAGTATAATAGGATGAAGTACTTACAAAAAAAAAGAAGTTTTGCAGTCCAGAATCTTCGTCGTTCGTATGGCTGAGGTAGTGTCTCGTTTCGTACCGTAATCCATTCAATGAGTCATTAAGCATTGCTGCCATACGACCATGTCGCCCTGCTGTGAGGAACAAACGGATTAGCTGACATTAAATAATGTTGGTAGTTCGTACCTGAACTAGTAGTATGTTACAATAGAATGTATAAAAGGAGGAAAGACTTACAAAAAAAAAGAAGTTTTGCAGTCCAGAATCTTCGTCGTTCCTGTTGCTGATGTGGTGTCTCGTTTCGTACCGTAATCCATTCAATGAGACATTAAGCATTCCTGCCATACGACCATATCACCCTGCTGTGAAGAACAAACAGATAAGTTGACATTAAATAATGTAGGTAGTTCGAACCTGAACTAGAAGTATGTTACAATAGAATGTATAAAAGGGGGAAAGACTTACAAAAAAAAGAAGTTTTGCAGTCCAGAAACTTCGTCGTTCGTAAGGCTGAGTTGGTGTCTCGTTTCGTACCGTAATCCATTCAATGAGACATTAAGCATTGCTGCCATACGACCATGTCACCCTGCTGTGAAGAACAAACAGATTAGTTGACATTAAATAATTTAGGTAGCTCGAACCTCAACTAGTAGTTTGCTACAATAGAAAGTATTAAAGGAGGAAGGACTTACAAAAAAAAAGAAGTTTTGCAGTCCGGAATCCTCGTCGTTCGTATGGCTGAGGTGGTGTCTCGTTTCGTACCGTAATCCATTCAATGAGACATTAAGCATTGCTGCCATACGACCATGTCACCCTGCTGTGAAGAACAAACAGATTAGTTGAATTTAAATAATGTAGGTAGCTCGAACCTGAACTAGTAGTATGCTACAATAGAAAGTATAAAAGTATGAAGTACTTACAAAAAAAAGCAGCTTTGCAGTCCACAATCTTCGTCCTTCGTATGGCTGAGGTGGTGTCTCGTTTCGTACTGTAATACATTCAATCAGACACTAAGCATTGCTGCCATACGACCATGTCACCCTGTTGTGAAGAGCAAACAGATTAGTTGACATTAAATAATGTAGGTAGCTCGAAACTTAACTAGTAGTATGCTACAATTGAAAGTATAAAAGGATGAAGGACTTACAAAAAAAAATGAAGTTTTGCAGTCCACAATCGTTGTCGCTCGTGTGGCTGAGGTGGTGTCTCGTTTTGTACTGTAATACATTCAGTGAGACATTAAGCATTGCTGCCATACGACCATGTCACCCTGCTGTGAAGAACAAACAGATCAGTTGACTTTAAATAATGTAGGTAGCTCGAACCTGAACTAGTAGTATGTTACAATAGAAAGTATATAAGGATGAAGGACTTACAAAAAAAAAGAAGTTTTGCAGTCCAAAATCGTCGTCGTTCGTATGGCTGAGGTGGTGTCTCGTTTCGTACCGTAATCCATTCAATGAGACATTAAGCATTGCTGCCATACGACCATGTCGCCCTGCTGTGAGGAACAAACAGATTAGTTGACATTAAATAATGTAGGTAGTTCGAACCTGAACTAGTAATATGTTACAATAGAATGTATAAAAGGAGGAAAGACTTACAAAAAAAAAGAAGTTTTGCAGTCCAGAATCTTCGTCGTTCGTATTGCTGAGGTGGTGTCTCGTTTCGTACCGTAATCCATTCAATGAGACATTAAGCATTCCTGCCATACGACCATGTCACCCTGCTGTGAAGAACAAACAGATTAGTTGAATTTAAATATTGTAGGTAGCTCGAACCTGAACTAGTAGTATGCTACAATAGAAAGTATAAAAGGATGAAGTACTTACAAAAAAAAAGAAGTTTTGCAGTCCACAATCGTCGTCCTTCGTATGGCTGAGGTGGTGTCTCGTTTTGTACCGTAATCCATTCAATGAGACATTAAGCATTGAACCCATACGACTATGTCACCCTGCTGTGAAGAACAAGCAGATTAGTTGACATTAAATAATGTAGGTAGCTCGAACCTGAACTAGTAGTATGCTACAATAGAAAGTATAAAAGGATGAAGGACTTACAAAAAAAAAGAAGTTTTGCAGCCCGGAATCTTCGTCGTTCGTATGGCTGAGGTGGGGTCTCGTTTTGTACCGTAATCCATTCAATGAGACATTAAGCATTAAACCCATACGACTATGTCACCCTGCTGTGAAGAACAAACAGATTAGTTGACATTAAATAATGTTGGTAGTTCGAACCTGACATAGTAGTATGTTACAATAGAATGTATAAAAGGAGGAAAGACTTACAAAAAAAAAGAAGTTTTGCAGTCCAGAATCTTCGTCGTTCCTGTTACTAATGTGGTGTCTCGTTTCGTACCGTACTCCATTCAATGAGACATTAAGCATTCCTGCCATACGACCATGTCACCCTGCTGTGAAGAACAAACAGATTAGTTGAATTTAAATAATGTAGGTAGCTCGAACCTGAACTAGTAGTATGCTACAATAGAAAGTATAAAAGGATGAAGTACTTACAAAAAAAAAGAAGTTTTGCAGACCACAATCGTCGTCTTTCGTATGGCTGAGGTGGTGTCACGTTTCGTACCGTAATCCATTCAATGAGACATTAAGCATTGCTACCATACGACCATGTCACCCTGCTGTGAAGAACAAACAGATTAGTTGACATTAAATAATGTTGGTAGTTCGAAACTGAACTAGTAGTATGTTACAATAGAATGTATAAAAGGAGGAAAGACTTACAAAAAAAAAGAAGTTTTGCGGTCCGGAATCTTCGTCATTCGTATGGCTGAGGTGCTGTCTCGTTTCGTACCGTAATCCATTCAATGAGACATTAAGCACTCCTGCCATACGACCATGTCACCCTGCTGTGATGAACAAACAGATTAGTTGAATTTAAATAATGTAGGTAGCTCGAACCTGAACTAGTAGTATGCTACAATAGAAAGTATAAAAGGATGAAGTACTTACAATAAAAAAGAAGTTTTGCAGTCCACAATCGTCGTCCTTCGTATGGCTGAGGTGGTGTCCCGTTTCGTACTGTAATCCATTCAATGAGACATTAAGCATTGCTGCCATACGACCATGTCACCCTGCTGTGAAGTGCAAACAGATTAGTTGACATTAAATAATGTAGGTAGCTCGAACCTTAACTAGTAGTATGCTACAATAGAACGTATAAAAAGATGAAGTACTTACAAAAAAAAAAGAAGTTTTGCAGTCCACAATCGTCGTCGCTCGTATGGCTGAGGTGGTGTCTCGTTTCGTACTGTAATCCATTCAATGAGACATGAAGCATTGCTGCCATTTGACCATATCACCCTGCTGTGAAGAACAAACAGATTAGTTGACATTAAATAATGTAGGTAGTTCGAACCTGAACTAGAAGTATGTTACAATAGAATGTATAAAAGGAGGAAAGACTTACAAAAAAAAAAGAAGTTTTGCAGTCCAGAATCTTCGTCGTTCGTATGGCTGAGGTGGTGTCTCGTTTTGTACCGTAATCCATTCAATGAGACATTAAGCATTGAACCCATACGACCATGTCACCCTGCTGTGAAGAACAAACAAATTAGTTGACATTAAATAATGTTGGTAGTTCGAAACTGAACTAGTAGTATGTTACATTAGAAAGTATAAAAGGAGGAAGGACTTACAAAAAAAACAGAAGTTTTGCAGTCCAGAATCTTCGTCCTTCGTATGGCTGAGATGGTGTCTCGTTTCGTACCGTAATCCATCCAATTAGACATTAAGCATTCCTGCCATACGACCATGTCACCCTGCTGTGAAGAACAAACAGATTAGTTGACATTAAATAATGTAGGTAGCTCGAACCTGAACTAGTAGTATGCTACAATAGAAAGTATAATAGGATGAAGTACTTACAAAAAAACAGAAGTTTTGCAGTCCAGAATCTTCGTCGTTCGTATGGCTGAGGTAGTGTCTCGTTTCGTACCGTAATCCATTCAATGAGTCATTAAGCATTGCTGCCATACGACCATGTCGCCCTGCTGTGAGGAACAAACAGATTAGCTGACATTAAATAATGTTGGTAGTTCGTACCTGAACTAGTAGTATGTTACAATAGAATGTATAAAAGGAGGAAAGACTTACAAAAAAAAAGAAGTTTTGCAGTCCAGAATCTTCGTCGTTCCTGTTGCTGATGTGGTGTCTCGTTTCGTACCGTAATCCGTTCAATGAGACATTAAGCATTCCTGCCATACGACCATATCACCCTGCTGTGAAGAACAAACAGATAAGTTGACATTAAATAATGTAGGTAGTTCGAACCTGAACTAGAAGTATGTTACAATAGAATGTATAAAAGGGGGAAAGACTTACAAAAAAAAGAAGTTTTGCAGTCCAGAAACTTCGTCGTTCGTAAGGCTGAGTTGGTGTCTCGTTTCGTACCGTAATCCATTCAATGAGACATTAAGCATTGCTGCCATACGACCATGTCACCCTGCTGTGAAGAACAAACAGATTAGTTGACATTAAATAATTTAGGTAGCTCGAACCTCAACTAGTAGTTTGCTACAATAGAAAGTATTAAAGGAGGAAGGACTTACAAAAAAAAAAGAAGTTTTGCAGTCCGGAATCCTCGTCGTTCGTATGGCTGAGGTGGTGTCTCGTTTCGTACCGTAATCCATTCAATGAGACATTAAGCATTGCTGCCATACGACCATGTCACCCTGCTGTGAAGAACAAACAGATTAGTTGAATTTAAATAATGTAGGTAGCTCGAACCTGAACTAGTAGTATGCTACAATAGAAAGTATAAAAGTATGAAGTACTTACAAAAAAAAGCAGCTTTGCAGTCCACAATCTTCGTCCTTCGTATGGCTGAGGTGGTGTCTCGTTTCGTACTGTAATACATTCAATCAGACACTAAGCATTGCTGCCATACGACCATGTCACCCTGTTGTGAAGAGCAAACAGATTAGTTGACATTAAATATTGTAGGTAGCTCGAAACTTAACTAGTAGTATGCTACAATTGAAAGTATAAAAGGATGAAGGACTTACAAAAAAAAATGAAGTTTTGCAGTCCACAATCGTTGTCGCTCGTGTGGCTGAGGTGGTGTCTCGTTTTGTACTGTAATACATTCAGTGAGACATTAAGCATTGCTGCCATACGACCATGTCACCCTGCTGTGAAGAACAAACAGATCAGTTGACTTTAAATAATGTAGGTAGCTCGAACCTGAACTAGTAGTATGTTACAATAGAAAGTATATAAGGATGAAGGACTTACAAAAAAAAAGAAGTTTTGCAGTCCAAAATCGTCGTCGTTCGTATGGCTGAGGTGGTGTCTCGTTTCGTACCGTAATCCATTCAATGAGACATTAAGCATTGCTGCCATACGACCATGTCGCCCTGCTGTGAGGAACAAACAGATTAGTTGACATTAAATAATGTAGGTAGTTCGAACCTGAACTAGTAATATGTTACAATAGAATGTATAAAAGGAGGAAAGACTTACAAAAAAAAAGAAGTTTTGCAGTCCAGAATCTTCGTCGTTCGGATTGCTGAGGTGGTGTCTCGTTTCGTACCGTAATCCATTCAATGAGACATTAAGCATTCCTGCCATACGACCATGTCACCCTGCTGTGAAGAACAAACAGATTAGTTGAATTTAAATATTGTAGGTAGCTCGAACCTGAACTAGTAGTATGCTACAATAGAAAGTATAAAAGGATGAAGTACTTACAAAAAAAAAGAAGTTTTGCAGTCCACAATCGTCGTCCTTCGTATGGCTGAGGTGGTGTCACGTTTCGTACCGTAATCCATTCAATGAGGCATTAAGCATTCCTGCCATATGACCATGTCACCCTGCTGTGAAGAACAAACAGATTAGTTGAATTTAAATAATGTAGGTAGCTCGAACCTGAACTAGTAGTATGCTACAATAGAAAGTATAAAAGGATGAAGTACTTACAAAAAAAAAGAAGTTTTGCAGTCCACAATCGTCGTCCTTCGTATGGCTGAGGTGGTGTCTCGTTTTGTACCGTAATCCATTCAATGAGACATTAAGCATTGAACCCATACGACCATGTCACCCTGCTGTGAAGAACAAGCAGATTAGTTGACATTAAATAATGTAGGTAGCTCGAACCTGAACTAGTAGTATGCTACAATAGAAAGTATAAAAGGATGAAGGACTTACAAAAAAAAAGATGTTTTGCAGCCCGGAATCTTCGTCATTCGTATGGCTGAGGTGGGGTCTCGTTTTGTACCGTAATCCATTCAATGAGACATTAAGCATTGAACCCATACGACTATGTCACCCTGCTGTGAAGAACAAACAGATTAGTTGACATTAAATAATGTTGGTAGTTCGAACCTGACATAGTAGTATGTTACAATAGAATGTATAAAAGGAGGAAAGACTTACAAAAGAAAAGAAGTTTTGCAGTCCAGAATCTTCGTCGTTCCTGTTGCTGATGTGGTGTCTCGTTTCGTACCGTAATCCATTCAATGAGACATTAAGCATTCCTGCCATACGACCATGTCACCCTGCTGTGAAGAACAAACAGATTAGTTGAATTTAAATAATGTAGGTAGCTCGAACCTGAACTAGTAGTATGCTACAATAGAAAGTATAAAAGGATGAAGTACTTACAAAAAAAAAGAAGTTTTGCAGACCACAATCGTCGTCTTTCGTATGGCTGAGGTGGTGTCACGTTTCGTACCGTAATCCATTCAATGAGACATTAAGCATTGCTACCATACGACCATGTCACCCTGCTGTGAAGAACAAACAGATTAGTTGACATTAAATAATGTTGGTAGTTCGAAACTGAACTAGTAGTATGTTACAATAGAATGTATAAAAGGAGGAAAGACTTACAAAAAAAAAGAAGTTTTGCGGTCCGGAATCTTCGTCATTCGTATGGCTGAGGTGCTGTCTCGTTTCGTACCGTAATCCATTCAATGAGACATTAAGCACTCCTGCCATACGACCATGTCACCCTGCTGTGATGAACAAACAGATTAGTTGAATTTAAATAATGTAGGTAGCTCGAACCTGAACTAGTAGTATGCTACAATAGAAAGTATAAAAGGATGAAGTACTTACAACAAAAAAGAAGTTTTGCAGTCCACAATCGTCGTCCTTCGCATGGCTGAGGTGGTGTCTCGTTTCGTACTGTAATCCATTCAATGAGACATTAAGCATTGCTGCCATACGACCATGTCACCCCGCTGTGAAGTGCAAACAGATTAGTTGACATTAAATAATGTAGGTAGCTCGAACCTTAACTAGTAGTATGCTACAATAGAACGTATAAAAAGATGAAGTACTTACAAAAAAAAAAGAAGTTTTGCAGTCCACAATCGTCGTCGCTCGTATGGCTGAGGTGGTGTCTCGTTTCGTACTGTAATCCATTCAATGAGACATGAAGCATTGCTGCCATTTGACCATATCACCCTGCTGTGAAGAACAAACAGATTAGTTGACATTAAATAATGTAGGTAGTTCGAACCTGAACTAGAAGTATGTTACAATAGAATGTATAAAAGGAGGAAAGACTTACAAAAAAAAAGAAGTTTTGCGGTCCGGAATCTTCGTCATTCGTATGGCTGAGGTGCTGTCTCGTTTCGTACCGTAATCCATTCTATGAGACATTAAGCATTGCTGCCATACGACCATGTCACCCTGCTGTGAAGAACAAACAGATTAGTTGACATTAAATAATGTAGGTAGCTCGAACCTGAACTAGTAGTATGCTACAATAGAAAGTATAAAAAGATGAAGGACTTACAAAAAAAAAGAAGTTTTGCAGTTCAGAATCGTCGTCGTTCGTATGGCTGAGGTGGTGTCTCGTTTCGTACTGTAATACATTCAATGAGACATTAAGCATTCCTGCCATACGACCATGTCAACCTGCTGTGAAGAACAAACAGATTAGTTGACATTAAAAATGTAGGTAGTTCGAACCTGAACTAGTAGTATGTTACAATAGAATGTATAAAAGGAGCAAAGACTTACAAAAAAAAAAGAAGTTTTGCACTCCAGAATCTTCGTTGTTCTTATGGCTGTGGTGGTGTCTCGTTTCGTACCGTAATCCATTCAATGAGACATTAAGCATTGCTGCCATACGATCATGACACCCTGCTGTGAAGAACAAACAGATTAGTTGACATTAAATAATGTAGGTAGCTCGAACCTGAACTAGTAGTATGTTACATTGGAAAGTATAAAAAGAGGAAGGACTTACAAAAAAAAAAGAAGTTTTGCAGTCCACAATCGTCGTCGCTCGTATGGCTGAGGTGGTGTCTCGTTTCGTACTGTAATCCATTCAATGAGACATTAAGCATTGAACCCATACGACCATGTCACCCTGCTGTGAAGAACAAACAAATTAGTTGACATTAAATAATGTTGGTAGTTCGAAACTGAACTAGTAGTATGTTACAATAGAATGTATAAAAGGAGGAAAGACTTACAAAAAAAAAGAAGTTTTGCGGTCCGGAATCTTCGTCATTCGTATAGCTGAGGTGCTGTCTCGTTTCGTACCGTAATCCATTCAATGAGACATTAAGCATTGCTGCCATACGACCATGTCACCCTGCTGTGAAGAACAAACAGATTAGTTGACATTAAATAATGTAGGTAGCTCGAACCTGAACTAGTAGTATGCTACAATAGAAAGTATAAAAGGATGAAGGACTTACAAAAAAAAAGAAGTTTTGCAGTTCAGAATCGTCGTCGTTCGTATGGCTGAGGTGGTGTCTCGTTTCGTACTGTAATACATTCAATGAGACATTAAGCATTCCTGCCATACGACCATGTCAACCTGCTGTGAAGAACAAACAGATTAGTTGACATTAAAAATGTAGGTAGTTCGAACCTGAACTAGTAGTATGTTACAATAGAATGTATAAAAGGAGCAAAGACTTACAAAAAAAAAAGAAGTTTTGCACTCCAGAATCTTCGTTGTTCGTATGGCTGTGGTGGTGTCTCGTTTCGTACCGTAATCCATTCAATGAGACATTAAGCATTGCTGCCATACGATCATGACACCCTGCTGTGAAGAACAAACAGATTAGTTGACATTAAATAATGTAGATAGCTCGAACCTGAACTAGTAGTATGTTACATTAGAAAGTATAAAAGGATGAAGGACTTACAAAAAAAAAGAAGTTTTGCAGTTCAGAATCGTCGTCGTTCGTATGGCTGAGGTGGTGTCTCGTTTCGTACTGTAATACATTCAATGAGACATTAAGCATTCCTGCCATACGACCATGTCAACCTGCTGTGAAGAACAAACAGATTAGTTGACATTAAAAATGTAGGTAGTTCGAACCTGAACTAGTAGTATGTTACAATAGAATGTATAAAAGGAGCAAAGACTTACAAAAAAAAAGAAGTTTTGCACTCCAGAATCTTCGTTGTTCGTATGGCTGTGGTGGTGTCTCGTTTCGTACCGTAATCCATTCAATGAGACATTAAGCATTGCTGCCATACGATCATGACACCCTGCTGTGAAGAACAAACAGATTAGTTGACATTAAATAATGTAGGTAGCTCGAACCTGAACTAGTAGTATGTTACATTAGAAAGTATAAAAAGAGGAAGGACTTACAAAAAAAAAAGAAGTTTTGCAGTCCACAATCGTCGTCGCTCGTATGGCCGAGGTGGTGTCTCGTTTCGTACTGTAATCCATTCGATGAGACATTAAGCATTGAACCCATACGACCATGTCACCCTGCTGTGAAGAACAAACAAATTAGTTGACATTAAATAATGTTGGTAGTTCGAAACTGAACTAGTAGTATGTTACAATAGAATGTATAAAAGGAGGAAAGACTTACAAAAAAAAAGAAGTTTTGCGGTCCGGAATCTTCGTCATTCGTATGGCTGAGGTGCTGTCTCGTTTCGTACCGTAATCCATTCAATGAGACATTAAGCATTGCTGCCATACGACCATGTCACCCTGCTGTGAAGAACAAACAGATTAGTTGACATTAAATAATGTAGGTAGCTCGAACCTGAACTAGTAGTATGCTACAATAGAAAGTATAAAAGGATGAAGGACTTACAAAAAAAACAGAAGTTTTGCAGTCCAGAATCTTCGTCCTTCGTATGGCTGAGCTGGTGTCTCGTTTCGTACTGTAATACATTCAACGAGACATTAAGCATTGCTGCCATATGACCATGTCACCCTGCTGTGAAGAACAAAGAGATTAGTTGACTTTAAATAATGTAGGTAGCTCAAACCTGAACTAGTAGTATGTTACAATAGAAAGTATAAAAGGATGAAGGACTTACAAAGAAAAAGAAGGTTTGCAGTCCAGAATCTTCGTCGTTCGTATGGCTGAGGTGGTGTCTCGTTTCGTACCGTAATCCATCCAATGAGACATTAAGCATTCCTGCCATACGACCATGTCACCCTGCTGTGAAGAACAAACAGATTAGTTGACATTAAATAATGTAGGTAGCTCGAACCTGAACTAGTAGTATGCTACAATAGAAAGTATAATAGGATGAAGTACTTACAAAAAAAAAAGAAGTTTTGCAGTCCGGAATCTTCGTCGTTCGTATGGCTGAGTTGGTGTCTCGTTACGTACTGTACTACATTCAATGAGACATTAAGCATTGCTGCAATACGACCATGTCACCCTGCTGTGAAGAACAAACAGATTAGTTGACTTTAAAAAATTTAGGTAGCTCGAACCTGAACTAGTAGTATGTTACAATAGAAAGTATAAAAGGATGAAGGACTTACAAAAAAAAAGAAGTTTTGCAGTCCAGAATCTTCGTCGTTCGTATGGCTGAGGTGGTGTCTCGTTTCGTACCGTAATCCATTCAATGAGACATTAAGCATTGCTGCCATACGACCATGACACCCTGCTGTGAAGAACAAACAGATTAGTTGACATTAAATAATGTAGGTAGCTCGAACCAGAACTAGTAGTATGCTACAATAGAAAGTATAAAAGGATGAAGGACTTACAAAAAAAAAGAAGTTTTGCAGTCCGGAATGGTCGTCGTTCGTATGGCTGAGGTGGTGTCTCGTTTCGTACCGTAATCCATTTCAATGAGACACTAAGCATTGCTTCAATACGACCATGTCACCCTGCTGTGAAGAACAAACAGATTAGTTGACTTTAAATAATGTAGGTAGCTCGAACCTGAACTAGCAGTATGTTACAATAGAAAATATAAAAGGAGGAAAGACTTACAAAAAAAAAGAAGTTTTGCAGTCCAGTAACTTCGTCGTTCGTATGGCTGAGGTGGTTTCTCGTTTAGTGCCGTAATCCATTCAATGAGACATTAAGCATTGCTGCCATACGAACATGTCACCCTGTTGTGAAGAACAAACAGATTAGTTGACTTTAAATAATGTAGGTAGCTCGAACCTGAACTAGTAGTATGCTACAATAGAAAGTTTAAAAGGAGGAAGGACTTACAAAATAAACAGAAGTTTTGCAGTCCAGAATCTTCGTCGTTCGTATGGCTGAGTTGGTGTCTCGTTTCGTACCGTAATCCATTCAATGAGACATTAAGCATTGCTCCCATACGACCATGTCACCCTGCTGTGAAGAACAAACAGATTAGTTGAATTTAAATAATGTAGGTAGCTCGAAACTGAAATAGTATTATGCTACAATAGAAAGTATAAAAGGAGGTAGGACTTACAAAAAAAAAGAAGTTTTGCAGTCCAGGATCTTCGTCGTTCGTATGGCTGAGGTGGTGTCTCGTTGTGTACCGTAATCCATTCAATGAGACATTAAGCATTGCTGCAATACGACCATGTCACCGTGCTGTGAAGAACAAACAGATTAGTTGAATTTAAATAATGTAGGTAGCTCGAACCTGAACTAGTAGTATACTACAATAGATAGTATAAAAGGATGAAGTACTTACAAAAAAAAAGAAGTTTTGCAGTCCACAATCGTCGTCCTTCGTATGGCTGAGGTGGTGTCTCGTTTTGTACCGTAATCCATTCAATGAGACATTAAGCATTGCTGCCATACGACCATGTTACCCTGCTGTGAAGAACAAACAGATTAGTTGACTTTAAATAATGTAGGTAGCTCGAAGCTGAACTAGTAGTATGTTACAATAGAAAGTATAAAAGGATGAAGGACTTACAAAAAAAAAGAAGTTTTGCAGCCCGGAATCTTCGTCGTTCGTATGGCTGAGGTGGTGTCTCGTTTCGTACAGTTATCCATTCAATGAGACATTAAGCATTGCTGCCATACGACCATGTCACCCTGCTGTAAAGAACAAACAGATTAGTTGACATTAAATAATGTAGGTAGCTCGAACCTGAACTAGTAGTATGCTACAATAGAAAGTATAAAAGGATGAAGGACTTACAAAAAAAAAAGAAATTTTGCAGTCCGGAATCTTCGTCGTTCGTATGGCTGAGGTGGTGTCTCGTATCGTACTGTAATACATTCAATGAGACATTAAGCATTGCTGCCATACGACCATGTCATGCTGCTGTGAAGAACAAACAGATCAGTTGACTTTAAATAATGTTGGTAGCTCGAACCTGAACTAGTAGTATGTTACAATAGAAAGTATAAAAGGATGAAGGACTTACAAAAAAAAAGAAGTTTTGCAGTCCAGAATCTTCATCGTTCCTATGGCTGAGGTGGTGTCTCGTTTCGTACCGTAATCCATTCAATGAGACATTAAGCATTGCTGTCATACGACCATGTCACCCTGCTGTGAAGAACAAACAGATTAGTTGAATTTAAATAATGTAGGTAGCTCGAACCTGTACTAGTAGTATGCTACAATAGGAAGTATAAAAGGATGAAGTACTTACAAAAAAAAAGAAGTTTTGCAGACCACAATCGTCGTCCTTCGTATGGCTGAGGTGGTGTCACGTTTCGTACCGTAATCCATTCCATGAGACATTAAGCATTGCTACCATACGACCATGTCACCCTGCTGTGAAGAACAAACAGATTAGTTGACATTAAATAATGTTGGTAGTTCGAACCTGAACTAGTAGTATGTTACAATAGAATGTATAAAAGGAGGAAAGACTTACAAAAAAAAAAAGAAGATTTGCAGTCCACAATCGTCGTCCTTCTTATGGCTGAGGTGGTGTCTCGTTTCGTATTGTAATACATTCAATGAGTCATTAAGCATTGCTGCCATCTGACTATGTCACCCTGCTGTGAAGAACAAACAGATTAGTTGACTTTAAATAATGTAGGTAGCTCGAACCTGAACTAGTAGTATGTTACAATAGAAAGTATAAAAGGATGAAGGACTTACAAAAAAAAAAGAAGTTTTGCAGTCCAGAATCTTCGTCGTTCGTATGGCTGAGGAGGTGTCTCGTTTCTTACCGTAATCCATTCAATGAGACATTAAGCATTCCTGCCATACGACCATGTCACCCTGCTGTGATGAACAAACAGATTAGTTGAATTTAAATAATGTAGGTAGCTCGAACCTGAACTAGTAGTATGCTACAATAGAAAGTATAAAAGGATGAAGTACTTACAAAAAAAAAGAAGTTTTGCAGTCCACAATCGTCGTCCTTCGTATGGCTGAGGTGGTGTCTCGTTTCGTACTGTAATACATTCAATAAGATATTAAGCATTGCTGCCATACGACCATGTCACCCTGCTGTGAAGAGCAAACAGATTAGTTGACATTAAATAATGTATGTAGCTCGAACCTGAACTAGTAGTATGCTACAATAGAAAGTATAAAAAGATAAAGTACTTACAAAAAAAAAAGAAGTTTTGCAGTCCACAATCGTCGTCGCTCGTATGGCTGAGGTGGTGTCTCGTTTCGTACTGTAATCCATTCAATGAGACATGAAGCATTGCTGCCATATGACCATATCACCCTGCTGTGAAGAACAAACAGATTAGTTGACATTAAATAATGTAGGTAGTTCGAACCTGAACTAGAAGTATGTTACAATAGAATGTATAAAAGGAGGAAAGACTTACAAAAAAAAAAGAAGTTTTGCAGTCCAGAATCTTCGTCGTTCGTATGGCTGAGGTGGAGTCTCGCTTTGTACCGTAATCCATTCAACGAGACATTAAGCATTGAACCCTTACGACCATGTCACCCTGCTGTGAAGAACAAACAAATTAGTTGACATTAAATAATGTTGGTAGCTCGAACCTGAACTAGTAGTATGTTACAAGAGAATGTATAAAAGGAGGAAAGAGTTACAAAAAAAAAGAAGTTTTTCGGTTCGGAATCTTCGTCGTTCGTATGGCTGAGGTGCTGTCTCGTTTCGTACCGTAATCCATTCAATGAGACATTAAGCATTGCTGCCATACGACCATGTCACCCTGCTGTGAAGAACAAGCAGATTAGTTCACATTAAATAATGTAGGTAGCTCAAACCTGAACTTGTCGTATGCTACAATAGAAAGTATAAAAGGATGAAGGACTTACAAAAAAAAAGAAGTTTTGCAGTCTGGAATCCTCGTCGTTCGTATGGCTGAGGTGGTGTCTCGTTTCGTACCGTAATCCATTCAATGAGACATTAAGCATTCCTGCCATACGACCATGTCACCCTGCTGTAAAGAACAAACAGATTACTTGACTTTAAATAATGTAGGTAGCTCGAACATGAACTAGTAGTATGTTACAACAGAAAGTATAAAAGGATGAAGGACTTACAAAAAAAAAGAAGTTTTGCAGTCCAGAATCTTTGTCGTTCGTATGGCTGAGGTTGTGTCTCGTTTCGTACCGTAATCCATTCAATGAGACATTAAGCATTGCTGCCATACGACCATGTCACCCTGCTGTGAAGAACAAACAGATTAGTTGACATTAGATAATGTTGGGAGTTGGAACCTGAAGTAGTACTATGTTACAATAGAATCTATAAAAGGAGGAAAGACTTACAAAAAAAAAAGAAGTTTTGCAGTCCAGAATCGTCGTCGTTCGTATGGCTGAGGTGGTGTCTCGTTTCGTACCGTAATCCATTCAATGAGACATTAAGCATTCCTGCCATACGACCATGTCACCCTGCTGTGAAGAACAAACATATTAGTTGAATTTAAATAATGTAGGTAGCTCGAACCTGAACTAGTACTATGTTACAATAGAAAGTATAGAAGGATGAAGAACTTACAAAAAAAAAAGAAGTTTTGCAGTCCGGAATCTTCGTCGATAATATGGCTGAGGTGGTGTCTCGTTTCGTACTGTAATCAATTCAATGAGACATTAAGCATTGCTGCCATACGACCATGTCACCCTGCTGTGAAGAACAAACAGATTAGTTGACATTAAATAATGTAGGTAGCTCGAACCTGAACTAGTAGTATGCTACAATAGATAGTATAAAAGGATGAAGGACTTACAAAAAAAAAGAAGTTTTGCAGTTCAGAATCGTCGTCGTTTGTATGGCTGAGGTGTTGTCTCGTTTCGTACTGTAATACATTCAATGAGACATTAAGCATTCCTGCCATACGACCATGTCAACCTGCTGTGAAGAACAAACAGATTAGTTGACATTAAAAATGTAGGTAGTTCGAACCTGAACTAGTAGTATGTTACAATAGAATGTATAAAAGGAGCAAAGACTTACAAAAAAAAAGAAGTTTTGCAGTCCAGAATCTTCGTCGTTCGTATGGCTGAGGTGGTGTCTCGTTTCGTACCGTAATCCATTCAATGAGACATTAAGCATTGCTGCTATACGATCATAACACCCTGCTGTGAAGAACAAACAGATTAGTTGACATTAAATAATGTAGGTAGCTCGAACCTGAACTAGTAGTATGTTACATTAGAAAGTATAAAAGGAGGAAGGACTTACAAAAAAAACAGAAGTTTTGCAGTCCAGAATCTTCGTCCTTCGTATGGCTGAGGTGGTGTCCCGTTTCGTACTGTAATACATTCAACGAGACATTAAGCATTGCTGCCATATGACCATGTCACCCTGCTGTGAAGAACAAAGAGATTAGTTGACTTTAAATAATGTAGGTAGCTCGAACCTGAACTAGTAGTATGTTACAATAGAAAGTATAAAAGGATGAAGGACTTACAAAAAAAAAGAAGTTTTGCAGGCCAGAATCTTCGTCGTTCGTATGGCTGAGGTGGTGTCTCGTTTCGTACCGTAATCCATTCAATGAGACATTAAGCATTGCTGCCATACAACCATGTCGCCCTGCTGTGAGGAACAAACAGTTTAGTTGACATTAAATAATGTTGGTAGTTCGAACCTGAACTAGTAGTATGTTACAATAGAATGTATAAAAGGAGGAAAGACTTACAAAAAAAAAGAAGTTTTGCAGTCCGGAATCTTCGTCGTTCGTATGGCTGAGGTGGTGTCTCGTTTCGTACCGTAATCCATTCAATGAGACATTAAGCATTCCTGCCATACGACCATGTCACCCTGCTGTGAAGAACAAACAGATTAGTTGAATTTAAATAATGTAGGTAGCTCGAACCTGAACTAGTAGTATACTACAATAGAAAGTATAAAAGGATGAAGTACTTACAAAAAAAAAGAAGTTTTGCAGTACACAATCGTCGTCCTTCGTATGGCTGAGGTGGTGTCTCGTTTCGTACTGTAATACATTCAATGAGACATTAAGCATTGCTGCCATACGACCATGTCACCCTGCTGTGAAGAGCAAACACATTAGTTGACATTAAATAATGTAGGTAACTCAAACCTTAACTAGTAGTATGCTACAATAGAAAGTATAAAAGGATGAAGGACTTACAAAAAAAAAGAAGTTTTGCAGTCCAGAATCCTCGTCGCTCATACGGCTGAGGTGGTGTCTCGTTTCGTACTGTAATCCATTCAATGAGACATTAAGCATTGCTGCCATACGACCATATCACCCTGCTGTGAAGAACAAACAGATTAGTTGACATTAAATAATGTTGGTAGTTCGAAACTTAACTAGTAATATGTTACAATAGAATGTATAAAAGGAGGAAAGACTTACAAAAAAAAAGAAGTTTTGCAGTCCGGAATCTTCGTCGTTCGTATGGCTGAGGTGGTGTCTCGTTTCGTACCGTAATCCATTCAATGAGACATTAAGCATTGCTGCCATACGACCATGTCACCCTGCTGTGAAGAACAAACAGATTAGTTGACATTAAATAATGTAGGTATCTCGAACCTGAACTAGTAGTACGCTACAATAGAAAGTATAAAAGGATGAAGGACTAACAAAAAAAAAGAAGTTTTGCAGTCCGGAATGGTCGTCGTTCGTATGGCTGAGGTGGTGTCTCGTTTCGTACCGTAATCCATTCAATGAGACATTAAGCATTGCTGCCATACGACCATGTCACCCTGCTGTGAAGAACAAACAGATTAGTTGACATTAAATAATTTAGGTAGCTCGAACCTCAACTAGTAGTTTGCTACTATAGAAAGTATTAAAGGAGGAAGGACTTACAAAAAAAAAGAAGTTTTGCAGTCCGGAATCCTCGTCGTTTGTATGGCTGAGGTGGTGTCTCGTTTCGTACCGTAATCCATTCAATGAGACATTAAGCATTGCTGCCATACGACCATGTCACCCTGCTGTGAAGAACAAACAGATTAGTTGACATTAAATAATGTAGGTAGCTCGAACCTGAACTAGTAGTATGCTACAATAGATAGTATAAAAGGATGAAGGACTTACAAAAAAAAAAGAAGTTTTGCAGTTCAGAATCGTCGTCGTTTGTATGGCTGAGGTGTTGTCTCGTTTCGTACTGTAATACATTCAATGAGACATTAAGCATTCCTGCCATACGACCATGTCAACCTGCTGTGAAGAACAAACAGATTAGTTGACATTAAAAATGTAGGTAGTTCGAACCTGAACTAGTAGTATGTTACAATAGAATGTATAAAAGGAGCAAAGACTTACAAAAAAAAAAGAAGTTTTGCAGTCCAGAATCTTCGTCGTTCGTATGGCTGAGGTGGTGTCTCGTTTCGTACCGTAATCCATTCAATGAGACATTAAGCATTCCTGCCATACGACCATGTCACCCTGCTGTGAAGAACAAACATATTAGTTGAATTTAAATAATGTAGGTAGCTCGAACCTGAACTAGTAGTATGTTACAATAGAAAGTATAGAAGGATGAAGAACTTACAAAAAAAAAAGAAGTTTTGCAGTCCGGAGTCTTCGTCAATAATATGGCTGAGGTGGTATCTCGTTTCGTACTGTAATCAATTCAATGAGACATTAAGCATTGCTGCCATACAACCATGTCACCCTGCTGTGAAGAACAAACAGATTAGTTGACATTAAATAATGTAGGTAGCTCGAACCTGAACTAGTAGTATGCTACAATAGATAGTATAAAAGGATGAAGGACTTACAAAAAAAAAGAAGTTTTGCAGTTCAGAATCGTCGTCGTTTGTATGGCTGAGGTGTTGTCTCGTTTCGTACTGTAATACATTCAATGAGACATTAAGCATTCCTGCCATACGACCATGTCAACCTGCTGTGAAGAACAAACAGATTAGTTGACATTAAAAATGTAGGTAGTTCGAACCTGAACTAGTAGTATGTTACAATAGAATGTATAAAAGGAGCAAAGACTTACAAAAAAAAAAAGAAGTTTTGCAGTCCAGAATCTTCGTCGTTCGTATGGCTGAGGTGGTGTCTCGTTTCGTACCGTAATCCATTCAATGAGACATTAGGCATTGCTGCTATATGATCATAACACCCTGCTGTGAAGAACAAACAGATTAGTTGACATTAAATAATGTAGGTAGCTCGAACCTGAACTAGTAGTATGTTACATTAGAAAGTATAAAAGGAGGAAGGACTTACAAAAAAAAAAGAAGTTTTGCAGTCCAGAATCTTCGTCGTTCGTATGGCTGAGGTGGTGTCTCGTTTCGTACCGTAATCCATTCAATGAGACATTAAGCATTCCTGCCATACGACCATGTCACCCTGCTGTGAAGAACAAACAGATTAGTTGAATTTAAATAATGTAGGTAGCTCGAACCTGAACTAGTAGTATGCTACAATAGAAAGTATAAAAGGAGTAAGGACTTACAAAAAAAACAACTTTTGCAGTCCAGAATCTTCGTCGTTCGTATGGCTGAGGTGGTGTCTCGTTTCGTACCGTAATCCATTCAATGAGACATTAAGCATTCCTGCCATACGACCATGTCACCCTGCTGTGAAGAACAAACAGATTAGTTGAATTTAAATAATGTAGGTAGCTCGAACCTGAACTAGTAGTATACTACAATAGAAAGTATAAAAGGATGAAGTACTTACAAAAAAAAAGAAGTTTTGCAGTACACAATCGTCGTCCTTCGTATGGCTGAGGTGGTGTCTCGTTTCGTACTGTAATACATTCAATGAGACATTAAGCATTGCTGCCATACGACCATGTCACCCTGCTGTGAAGAGCAAACACATTAGTTGACATTAAATAATGTAGGTAACTCAAACCTTAACTAGTAGTATGCTACAATAGAAAGTATAAAAGGATGAAGGACTTACAAAAAAAAAGAAGTTTTGCAGTCCAGAATCCTCATCGCTCATACGGCTGAGGTGGTGTCTCGTTTCGTACTGTAATCCATTCAATGAGACATTAAGCATTGCTGCCATACGACCATATCACCCTGCTGTGAAGAACAAACAGATTAGTTGACATTAAATAATGTTGGTAGTACGAAACTTAACTAGTAATATGTTACAATAGAATGTATAAAAGGAGGAAAGACTTACAAAAAAAAAGAAGTTTTGCAGTCCGGAATCTTCGTCGTTCGTATGGCTGAGGTGGTGTCTCGTTTCGTACCGTAATCCATTCAATGAGACATTAAGCATTGCTGCCATACGACCATGTCACCCTGCTGTGAAGAACAAACAGATTAGTTGACATTAAATAATGTAGGTAGCTCGAACCTGAACTAGTAGTATGCTACAATAGAAAGTATAAAAGGATGAAGGACTAACAAAAAAAAAGAAGTTTTGCAGTCCGGAATGGTCGTCGTTCGTATGGCTGAGGTGGTGTCTCGTTTCGTACCGTAATCCATTCAATGAGACATTAAGCATTGCTGCCATACGACCATGTCACCCTGCTGTGAAGAACAAACAGATTAGTTGACATTAAATAATTTAGGTAGCTCGAACCTCAACTAGTAGTTTGCTACAATAGAAAGTATTAAAGGAGGAAGGACTTACAAAAAAAAAGAAGTTTTGCAGTCCGGAATCCTCGTCGTTTGTATGGCTGAGGTGGTGTCTCGTTTCGTACCGTAATCCATTCAATGAGTCATTAAGCATTGCTGCCATACGACCATGTCACCCTGCTGTGAAGAACAAACAGATTAGTTGAATTTAAATAATGTAGGTAGCTCGAACCTGAACTAGTAGTATGCTACAATAGAAAGTATAAAAGTATGAAGTACTTACAAAAAAAAGCAGCTTTGCAGTCCACAATCTTCGTCCTTCGTATGGCTGAGGTGGTGTCTCGTTTCGTACTGTAATACATTCAATTAGACACTAAGCATTGCTGCCATACGACCATGTCACCCTGTTGTGAAGAGCAAACAAATTAGTTGACATTAAATAATGTAGGTAGCTCGAAACTTAACTAGTAGTATGCTACAATTGAAAGTATAAAAGGATGAAGGACTTACAAAAAAAAATGAAGTTTTGCAGTCCACAATCGTTGTCGCTCGTATGGCTGAGGTGGTGTCTCGTTTTGTACTGTAATCCATTCAATGAGACATTAAGCATTGCTGCCATACGACCATATCACCCTGCTGTGAGGAACAAACAGATTAGTTGACATTAAATAATGTAGGTAGTTCGAACCTGAACAAGAAGTATGTTACAATAGAATGTATGAAAGGAGGAAAGACTTACAAAAAAAAAGAAGTTTTGCACTCCAGAATCTTCGTCGTTCGTATGGCTGAGGTGGTGTCTCGTGTCGTACCATAATCCATTCAATGAGACATTAAGTATTGCTCCCATACGACCATGTCACACTGCTGTGAAGAACAAACAGATTAGTTGACATTAAATAATGTTGGTAGTTCGAACCTGAACTAGTAGTATGTTACAATAGAATGAATAAAAGGAGGAAAGACTTACAAAAAAAAAGAAGTTTTGCAGTCCAGAATCTTCGTCGTTCGTATGGCTGAGGTGGTGTCTCGTTTCGTACCGTAATCCATTCAATGAGACATTAAGCATTACTGCCATACGACCATGTCACCCTGCTGTGAAGAACAAACAGATTAGTTGACATTAAATAATGTAGGTAGCTCGATCCTGAACTAGTAGTATGCTACAATGGAAAGTATAAAACGATGAAGGACTTACAAAAAAAAAGAAGTTTTGCAGTCCAGAATCTTCGTCGTTCGTATGGCTGAGGTGGTGTCTCTTTTCGTAACGTAATCCATTCAATAAGACATTAAGCATTGCTGCCATACGACCATGTCACCCTGCTGTGAAGAACAAACAGATTAGTTGACATTAAATAATGTAGCTAGCTCGAACTTGAACTAGTAGTATGTTACAATAGAATGTATAAAAGGAGGAAAAACTCACAAAAAAAAAAGAAGTTTTGCAGTCCTTAATCTTCGTCGTTCGTATGGCTGAGGTGGTGTCTTGTTTCGTACCGTAATCCATTCAATGAGACATTAAGCATTGCTGCCATACGACCATGTCACCCTGGTGTGAAGAACAAACAGATTAGTTGACATTAAATAATGTTGGTAGCTTGAACCTGAACTAGTAGTATGCTACAATAGAAAGTATAAAAGGAGGTAGGACTTACAAAAAAAAAAGAAGTTTTGCAGTCCAGAATCTTCGTCGTTCGTATGGCTGAGGTGGTGTCTCGTTTCGTACCGTAATCCATTCAATGAGACATTAAGCATTCCTGCCATACGACCATGTCACCCTGCTGTGAAGAACAAAGAGATTACTTGACATTAAATAATGTTGGTAGTTCGAAAGTGAACTAGTAGTATATGACAATAGAATGTATAAAAGGAGGAAAGACTTACGAAAAAAAAGAAGTTTTGCAGTCCAGAATCTTCGTCGTTCGTATGGCTGAGGTGGTGTCTCTTTTCGTAACGTAATCCATTCAATAAGACATTAAGCATTGCTGCCATACGACCATGTCACCCTGCTGTGAAGAACAAACAGATTAGTTGACATTAAATAATGTAGCTAGCTCGAACTTGAACTAGTAGTATGTTACAATAGAATGTATAAAAGGAGGAAAAACTCACAAAAAAAAAAGAAGTTTTGCAGTCCTTAATCTTCGTCGTTCGTATGGCTGAGGTGGTGTCTTGTTTCGTACTGTAATCCATTCAATGAGACATTAAGCATTCCTGCCATACGACGATGTCACCCTGCTGTGAAGAACAAACAGATTAGTTGACTTTAAATAATATAGGTAGCTCGAACACGAACTAGTAGTATGCTACAATAGAAAATATAAAAGGATGAAGTACTTACAGAAAAAAAGCAGTTTTGCAGTCCACAATCGTCGTCCTTCGTATGGCTGAGGTGGTGTCTCGTTTCGTACTGTAATACATTCAATGAGACATTAAGCATTCCTGCCATACGACCATGTCACCCTGCTGTGAAGAACAAACAGATTAGTTGACATTAAATAATGTTGGTAGTTCGAACCTGAACTAGTAGTACGTTACAATAGAATGTATAAAAGGAGGAAAGACTTACAAAAAAAAAAAGAAGTTTTGCAGTCAGGAATCTTCGTCGTTCGTATGGCAGAGGTGCTGTCTCGTTTCGTACCGTAATCCATTCAATGAGACATTAAGCATTCCTGCCATACGACCATGTCACCCTGCTGTGAAGAACAAACAGATTAGTTGACATTAAATAATGTAGGTAGCTCGAACCTGAACTAATAGTATGCTACAATAGAAAGTATAAAAGGATGATGGACTTACAAAAAAAAAAAGAAGTTTTGCAGTCCACAATCGTCGCCGTTCGTATGGCTGAGGTGGTGTCTCGTTTCGTACTGTAATCCATTCAATGAGACATTAAGCATTGCTGCCATACGACGATGTCACCCTGCTGTGAAGAACAAACAGATTAGTTGACATTAAATAATGTAGGTAGTTCGAACCTGAACTAGTAGTATTTTACAATAGAATGTGTAAAAGGAGGAAAGACTTACAAAAAAAAAAGAAGTTTTGCAGTCCAGAATCTTCGTCGTTCGTATGGCTGAGGTGGTGTCTTGTTTCGTACTGCAATCCATTCAATGAGACATTAAGCATTCCTGCCATACGACCATTCACCCTGCTGTGAAGAACAATCAGATTAGTTGACATTAAATAATGTAGGTAGCTCGAACCTTATCTAGTAGTATGCTACAATTGAAAGTATAAAAGAATGAAGGACTTACAAAAAAAAAAAGAAGTTTTGCAGTCCACAATCGTCGTCGCTCGTATGGCTAAGGTGATGTCTCGTTTCGTACTGTAATCCATTCAATGAGACATTAAGCAACGCTGCCATACGACCATATCACCCTGCTGTGAAGAACAAACAGATTAGTTGACAATAAATAATGTAGGTAATTTGAAACTGAACTAGAAGTATGTAACAATAGAATGTATAAAAGGAGGAAAGACTTACAAAAAAAAAGAAGTTTTGCAGTCCGGAATCTTCGTCGTTCATATGGCTGAGGCGGTGTCTCGTTTCGTACCGTAATCCAATCAATGAGACATTAAGCATTGCTGCCATACGACCATGTCACCCTGCTGTGAAGAACAAACAGATTAGTTGACATTAAATAATGTAGCCAGCTCGAACCCGAACTAGTAGTATGCTACAATAGAAAGTATAAAAGGATGAAGGACTTACAAAAAAAAGAAGTTTTGCAGTCCAGAATCTTCTTCGTTCGTATGGCTGAGGTGGTGTCTCGTTTCGTACCGTAATCCATTCAATGAGACATTAAGCATTGCTGCCATACGACGATGTCACCCTGCTTTGAAGAACAAACAGATTAGTTGACATTAAATAATGTTGGTAGTTCGAACCTGAACTAGTAGTATGTTACAATAGAATGTATAAAAGGAGGAAAGACTTACAAAAAAAAAGAAGTTTTGCAGTCCGGAATCTTCGTCGTTCGTATGGCTGAGGTGGTGTCTCGTTTCGTACCGTAATCCATTCAATGAGACATTAAGCATTCCTGCCATACGACCATGTCACCCTGCTGTGAAGAACAAACAGATTAGTTGAATTTAAATAATGTAGGTAGCTCGAACCTGAACTAGTAGTATACTACAATAGAAAGTATAAAAGGATGAAGTACTTACAAAAAAAAAGAAGTTTTGCAGTACACAATCGTCGTCCTTCGTATGGCTGAGGTGGTGTCTCGTTTCGTACTGTAATACATTCAATGAGACATTAAGCATTGCTGCCATACGACCATGTCACCCTGCTGTGAAGAGCAAACACATTAGTTGACATTAAATAATGTAGGTAACTCAAACCTTAACTAGTAGTATGCTACAATAGAAAGTATAAAAGGGTGAAGGACTTACAAAAAAAAAAGAAGTTTTGCAGTCCAGAATCCTCGTCGCTCATACGGCTGAGGTGGTGTCTCGTTTCGTACTGTAATCCATTCAATGAGACATTAAGCATTGCTGCCATACGACCATATCACCCTGCTGTGAAGAACAAACAGATTAGTTGACATTAAATAATGTTGGTAGTTCGAAACTTAACTAGTAATATGTTACAATAGAATGTATAAAAGGAGGAAAGACTTACAAAGAAAAAGAAGTTTTGCAGTCCGGAATCTTCGTCGTTCGTATGGCTGAGGTGGTGTCTCGTTTCGTACCGTAATCCATTCAATGAGACATTAAGCATTGCTGCCATACGACCATGTCACCCTGCTGTGAAGAACAAACAGATTAGTTGACATTAAATAATGTAGGTAGCTCGAACCTGAACTAGTAGTATGCTACAATAGAAAGTATAAAAGGATGAAGGACTAACAAAAAAAAAGAAGTTTTGCAGTCCGGAATGGTCGTCGTTCGTATGGCTGAGGTGGTGTCTCGTTTTGTACCGTAATCCATTCAATGAGACATTAAGCATTGCTGCCATACGACCATGTCACCCTGCTGTGAAGAACAAACAGATTAGTTGACATTAAATAATTTAGGTAGCTCGAACCTCAACTAGTAGTTTGCTACAATAGAAAGTATTAAAGGAGGAAGGACTTACAAAAAAAAAGAAGTTTTGCAGTCCGGAATCCTCGTCGTTCGTATGGCTGAGGTGGTGTCTCGTTTCGTACCGTAATCCATTCAATGAGACATTAAGCATTGCTGCCATACGACCATGTCACCCTGCTGTGAAGAACAAACAGATTAGTTGACATTAAATAATGTAGGTAGCTCGAACCTGAACTAGTAGTATGCTACAATAGATAGTATAAAAGGATGAAGGACTTACAAAAAAAAAGAAGTTTTGCAGTTCAGAATCGTCGTCGTTTGTATGGCTGAGGTGTTGTCTCGTTTCGTACTGTAATACATTCAATGAGACATTAAGCATTCCTGCCATACGACCATGTCAACCTGCTGTGAAGAACAAACAGATTAGTTGACATTAAAAATGTAGGTAGTTCGAACCTGAACTAGTAGTATGTTAGAATAGAATGTATAAAAGGAGCAAAGACTTACAAAAAAAAAAGAAGTTTTGCAGTCCAGAATCTTCGTCGTTCGTATGGCTGAGGTGGTGTCTCGTTTCGTACCGTAATCCATTCAATGAGACATTAAGCATTCCTGCCATACGACCATGTCACCCTGTTGTGAAGAACAAACATATTAGTTGAATTTAAATAATGTAGGTAGCTCGAACCTGAACTAGTAGTATGTTACAATAGAAAGTATAGAAGGATGAAGAACTTACAAAAAAAAAAGAAGTTTTGCAGTCCGGAATCTTCGTCAATAATATGGCTGAGGTGGTATCTCGTTTCGTACTGTAATCAATTCAATGAGACATTAAGCATTGCTGCCATACGACCATGTCACCCTGCTGTGAAGAACAAACAGATTAGTTGACATTAAATAATGTAGGTTGCTCGAACCTGAACTAGTAGTATGCTACAATAGATAGTATAAAAGGATGAAGGACTTACAAAAAAAAAGAAGTTTTGCAGTTCAGAATCGTCGTCGTTTGTATGGCTGAGGTGTTGTCTCGTTTCGTACTGTAATACATTCAATGAGACATTAAGCATTCCTGCCATACGACCATGTCAACCTGCTGTGAAGAACAAACAGATTAGTTGACATTAAAAATGTAGGTAGTTCGAACCTGAACTAGTAGTATGTTACAATAGAATGTATAAAAGGAGCAAAGACTTACAAAAAAAAAAAGAAGTTTTGCAGTCCAGAATCTTCGTCGTTCGTATGGCTGAGGTGGTGTCTCGTTTCGTACCGTAATCCATTCAATGAGACATTAAGCATTCCTGTCATACGACCATGTCACCCTGCTGTGAAGAACAAACAGATTAGTTGAATTTAAATAATGTAGGTAGCTCGAACCTGAACTAGTAGTATACTACAATAGAAAGTATAAAAGGATGAAGTACTTACAAAAAAAAAGTAGTTTTGCAGTACACAATCGTCGTCCTTCGTATGGCTGAGGTGGTGTCTCGTTTCGTACTGTAATACATTCAATGAGACATTAAGCATTGCTGCCATACGACCATGTCACCCTGCTGTGAAGAGCAAACACATTAGTTGACATTAAATAATGTAGGTAACTCAAACCTTAACTAGTAGTATGCTACAATAGAAAGTATAAAAGGATGAAGGACTTACAAAAAAAAAGAAGTTTTGCAGTCCAGAATCCTCGTCGCTCATACGGCTGAGGTGGTGTCTCGTTTCGTACTGTAATCCATTCAATGAGACATTAAGCATTGCTGCCATACGACCATATCACCCTGCTGTGAAGAACAAACAGATTAGTTGACATTAAATAATGTTGGTAGTTCGAAACTTAACTAGTAATATGTTACAATAGAATGTATAAAAGGAGGAAAGACTTACAAAAAAAAAGAAGTTTTGCAGTCCGGAATCTTCGTCTTTCGTATGGCTGAGGTGGTGTCTCGTTTCGTACCGTAATCCATTCAATGAGACATTAAGCATTGCTGCCATACGACCATGTCACCCTGCTGTGAAGAACAAACAGATTAGTTGACATTAAATAATGTAGGTAGCTCGAACCTGAACTAGTAGTATGCTACAATTGAAAGTATAAAAGGATGAAGGACTTACAAAAAAAAATGAAGTTTTGCAGTCCACAATCGTTGTCGCTCGTATGGCTGAGGTGGTGTCTCGTTTTGTACTGTAATCCATTCAATGAGACATTAAGCATTGCCGCCAAACGACCATATCACCCTGCTGTGAGGAACAAACAGATTAGTTGACATTAAATAATGTAGGTAGTTCGAACCTGAACAAGAAGTATGTTACAATAGAATGTATGAAAGGAGGAAAGACTTACAAAAAAAAAGAAGTTTTGCACTCCAGAATCTTCGTCGTTCGTATGGCTGAGGTGGTGTCTCGTGTCGTACCATAATCCATTCAATGAGACATTAAGTATTGCTCCCATACGACCATGTCACACTGCTGTGAAGAACAAACAGATTAGTTGACATTAAATAATGTTGGTAGTTCGAACCTGAACTAGTAGTATGTTACAATAGAATGAATAAAAGGAGGAAAGACTTACAAAAAAAAAGAAGTTTTGCAGTCCAGAATCTTCGTTGTTCGTATGGCTGAGGTGGTGTCTCGTTTCGTACCGTAATCCATTCAATGAGACATTAAGCATTACTGCCATACGACCATGTCACCCTGCTGTGAAGAACAAACAGATTAGTTGACATTAAATAATGTAGGTAGCTCGATCCTGAACTAGTAGTATGCTACAATAGAAAGTATAAAACGATGAAGGACTTACAAAAAAAAAGAAGTTTTGCAGTCCGGAATCTTCGTCGTTCGTATGGCTGAGGTGGTGTCTCGTTTCGTACCGTAATCCATTCAATGAGACATTAAGCATTCCTGCCATACGACCATGTCACCCTGCTGTGAAGAACAAAGAGATTACTTGACATTAAATAATGTTGGTAGTTCGAAAGTGAACTAGTAGTATGTGACAATAGAATGTATAAAAGGAGGAAAGACTTACGAAAAAAAAGAAGTTTTGCAGTCCAGAATCTTCGTCGTTCGTATGGCTGAGGTGGTGTCTCTTTTCGTAACGTAATCCATTCAATAAGACATTAAGCATTGCTGCTATACGACGATGTCACCCTGCTGTGAAGAACAAACAGATTAGTTGACATTAAATAATGTAGGTAGTTCGAACCTGAACTAGTAGTATTTTACAATAGAATGTGTAAAAGGAGGAAAGACTTACAAAAAAAAAAGAAGTTTTGCAGTCCAGAATCTTCGTCGTTCGTATGGCTGAGGCGGTGTCTTGTTTCGTACTGCAATCCATTCAATGAGACATTAAGCATTCCTGCCATACGACCATTCACCCTGCTGTGAAGAACAATCAGATTAGTTGACATTAAATAATGTAGGTAGCTCGAACCTTATCTAGTAGTATGCTACAATTGAAAGTATAAAAGAATGAAGGACTTACAAAAAAAAAGAAGTTTTGCAGTCCACAATCGTCGTCGCTCGTATGGCTAAGGTGATGTCTCGTTTCGTACTGTAATCCATTCAATGAGACATTAAGCAACGCTGCCATACGACCATATCACCCTGCTGTGAAGAACAAACAGATTAGTTGACAATAAATAATGTAGGTAATTTGAAACTGCACTAGAAGTATGTTACAATAGAATGTATAAAACGAGGAAAGACTTACAAAAAAAAAGAAGTTTTGCAGTCCGGAATCTTCGTCGTTCGTATGGCTGAGGTGGTGTCTCGTGTCGTACCATAATCCATTCAATGAGACATTAAGTATTGCTCCCATACGACCATGTCACACTGCTGTGAAGAACAAACAGATTAGTTGACATTAAATAATAAAGGCAGTTCGAACCTGAACTAGTAGTATGTTACAATAGAATGTATAAAAGGAGGTAAAACTCACAAAAAAAAAGAAGTTTTGCAGTCCGGAATCTTCGTCGTTCGTATGGCTGAGGTGGTGTCTCGTTGCGTACCGTAATCCAGTCAATGAGACATTAAGCATTGCTCCCATATGACCATGTCACCCTGCTGTGAAGAACAAACAGATTAGTTGACATTAAATAATGTTGGTAGTTCGAACCTGATCTAGTAGTATGTTACAATAGAATGTATAAAAGGAGGAAAGACTTACAAAAAAAAAGAAGTTTTGCAGTCAGGAATCTTCGTCGTTCGTATGGCTGAGGTGGTGTCTCGTTTCGTACCGTAATCCATTCAATGAGACATTAAGCATTCCTGCCATACGACCATGTCACCCTGCTGTGAAGAACAAACAGATTAGTTGACATTAAATAATGTAGGTAGCTCGAACCTGAACTAATAGTATGCTACAATAGAAAGTATAAAAGGATGATGGACTTACAAAAAAAAAAGAAGTTTTGCAGTCCACAATCGTCGCCGTTCGAATGGCTGAGGTGGTGTCTCGTTTCGTACTGTAATCCATTCAATGAGACATTAAGCATTGCTGCCATACGACGATGTCACTTTGCTGTGAAGACAAACAGATTAGCTGACATTAAATAATGTAGGTAGTTCGAACCGGAACTAGTAGTATTTTACAACAGAATGTGTAAAAGGAGGAAAGACTTACAAAAAAAAAGAAGTTTTGCAGTCCACAATCGTCGTCGCTCGAATGGCTAAGGTGATGTCTCGTTTCGTACTGTAATCCATTCAATGAGACATTAAGCAATGCTGCCATACGACCATATCACCCTGCTGTGAAGAACAAACAGATTAGTTGACATTAAATAATGTAGGTAATTTGAACCTGAACTAGAAGTATGTTACAATAGAATGTATAAAAGGAGAAAAGACTTACAAAAAAAAAGAAGTTTTGCAGTCCGGAATCTTCGTCGTTCGTATGGCTGAGGTGGTGTCTTGTTTCGTACTGTAATCCATTCAATGAGACATTAAGCATTCCAGCCATACGACCATGTCACCCTGCTGTGAAGAACAAACAGATTAGTTGAATTTAAATAATATAGGTAGCTCGAACCTGAACTAGTAGTATGCTACATTAGAAAGCATAAAAGGAGGTAGGACTTACAAAAAAAACAGAAGTTTTGCAGTCCACAATCTTTATCGTTCGTATGGCTGAGGTGGTGTCTCGTTTCGTACCGTAATCCATTCAATGAGACATTAAGCATTGCTGCCATACGACCATGTCGCCCTGCTGTGAGGAACAAACATTTTAGTTGACATTAAATAATGTTGGTAGTTCGAACATGAACTAGTAGTATGTTACAATAGAATGTATAAAAGGAGGAAAGACTTACAAAAAAAAACAAGTTTAGCAGTCCAGAATCTTCGTCGTTCGTATGGCTGAGGTGGTGTCTCGTTTCGTACCGTAATCCATTCAATGAGACATTAAGCATTCCTGCCATACGACCATGTCACCCTACTGTGAAGAACAAACACATTAGTTGACATTAAATAATGTAGGTACCTCGAACCTGAACTAGTAGTATGCTACAATAGAAAGTATAAAAGGATGATGGACTTACAAAAAAAAAAAGATGTTTTGCAGTCCACAATCGTCGTCGTTCGTATGGCTGAGGTGGTGTCTCGTTTCGTACTGTAATCCATTCATTGAGACATTAAGCAATGCTGCCATACGACCATATCACCCAGCTGTGAAGAACAAACAGATTAGGTGACATTAAATAATGTAGGTAATTTGAACCTGAACTAGAAGTATGTTACAATAGAATGTATAAAAGGAGGAAAGACTTACAAAAAAAAAGAAGTTTTGCAGTCCAGAATCTTCGTCGTTCGTATGGCTGAGGTGGTGTCTCGTTTCGTACCGTAATCCATTCAATGAGACATTAAGCATTGCTCCCATACGACCATGTAACATTGCTGTGAAGAACAAACAGATTAGTTGACATTAAATAATGTTGGTAGTTCGAACCTGAACTAGTAGTATGTTACAATAGAATGTATAAAAGGAGGAAAGACTTACAAAAAAAAAGAAGTTTTGCAATCCAGAATCTTCGTCGTTCGTATGGCTGAGGTGGTGTCTCGTTTCGTACCGTAATCCATTCAATGAGACATTAAGCATTACTGCCATACGACCATGTCACCCTGATGTGAAGAACAAACAGATTAGTTGACATTAAATAATGTAGGTAGCTCGAACCTGAACTAGTAGTATGCTACAATAGAAAGTATGAAAGGAGGTAGGACTTACAAAAAAAAAAAAAGAAGTTTTGCAGTCCAGAATCTTCGTCGTTCGTATGGCTGAGGTGGTGTCTCGTTTCGTACCGTAATCCATTCAATGAGACATTAAGCATTCCTGCCATACGACCATGTCACCCTGCTGTGAAGAACAAACAGATTAGTTGACTTTAAATAATATAGGTAGCTCGAACATGAACTAGTAGTATGCTACAATAGAAAATATAAAAGGATGAAGTACATACAAAAAAAAAGCAGTTTTGCAGTCCACAATCGTCGTCCTTCGTATGGCTGAGGTGGTGTCTCGTTTCGTACTGTAATACATTCAATGAGACATTAAGCATTCCTGCCATACGACCATGTCACCCTGCTGTGAAGAACAAACAGATTAGTTGACATTAAATAATGTTGGTAGTTCGAACCTGAACTAGTAGTACGTTACAATAGAATGTATAAAAGGAGGAAAGACTTACAAAAAAAAAGAAGTTTTGCAGTCAGGAATCTTCGTCGTTCGTATGGCTGAGGTGCTGTCTCGTTTCGTACCGTAATCCATTCAATGAGACATTAAGCATTCCTGCCATACGACCATGTCACCCTGCTGTGAAGAACAAACAGATTAGTTGACATTAAATAATGTAGGTAGCTCGAACCTGAACTAATAGTATGCTACAATAGAAAGTATAAAAGGATGATGGACTTACAAAGAAAAAAAGAAGTTTTGCAGTCCACAATCGTCGCCGTTCGTATGGCTGAGGTGGTGTCTCGTTTCGTACTGTAATCCATTCAATGAGACATTAAGCATTGCTGCCATACGACGATGTCACCCTGCTGTGAAGAACAAACAGATTAGTTGACATTAAATAATGTAGGTAGTTCGAACCTGAACTAGTAGTATTTTACAATAGAATGTGTAAAAGGAGGAAAGACTTACAAAAAAAAAAGAAGTTTTGCAGTCCAGAATCTTCGTCGTTCGTATGGCTGAGGTGGTGTCTTGTTTCGTACTGCAATCCATTCAATGAGACATTAAGCATTCCTGCCATACGACCATTCACCCTGCTGTGAAGAACAATCAGATTAGTTGACATTAAATAATGTAGGTAGCTCGAACCTTATCTAGTAGTATGCTACAATTGAAAGTATAAAAGAATGAAGGACTTACAAAAAAAAAAGAAGTTTTGCAGTCCACAATCGTCGTCGCTCGTATTTCTAAGGTGATGTCTCGTTTCGTACTGTAATCCATTCAATGAGACATTAAGCAACGCTGCCATACGACCATATCACCCTGCTGTGAAGAACAAACAGATTAGTTGACAATAAATAATGTAGGTAATTTGAAACTGAACTAGAAGTATGTTACAATAGAATGTATAAAAGGAGGAAAGACTTACAAATAAAAAGAAGTTTTGCAGTCCGGAATCTTCGTCGTTCGTATGGCTGAGGCGGTGTCTCGTTTCGTACCGTAATCCATTCAATGAGACATTAAGCATTGCTGCCATACGACCATGTCACCCTGCTGTGAAGAACAAACAGATTAGTTGACATTAAATAATGTAGCCAGCTCGAACCCGAACTAGTAGTATGCTACAATAGAAAGTATAAAAGGATGAAGGACTTACAAAAAAAAGAAGTTTTGCAGTCCAGAATCTTCTTCGTTCGTATGGCTGAGGTGGTGTCTCGTTTCGTACCGTAATGCATTCAATGAGACATTAAGCATTGCTGCCATACGAGGATGTCACCCTGCTGTGAAGAACAAACAGATTAGTTGACATTAAATAATGTTGGTAGTTCGAACCTGAACTAGTAGTATGTTACAATAGAATGTATAAAAGGAGGAAAAACTTACAAGAAAAAAAAAAAAAAAAAAAAAAAAAAAGAAGTTTTGCAGTCCGAAATCTTCGTCGTTCGTGTGGCTGAGTGGTGTCTCGTTTCGTACCGTAATCCATTCAATGAGACATAAAGCATTGCTCCCGTACGACCATGTCACCCTGCTGTGAAGAACAAACAGATTAGTTGACATTAAATAATAAAGGCAGTTCGAACCTGAACTAGTAGTATGTTACAATAGAATGTATAAAAGGAGGTAAAACTCACAAAAAAAAAGAAGTTTTGCAGTCCGGAATCTTCGTCGTTCGTATGGCTGAGGTGGTGTCTCGTTTCGTACCGTAATCCATTCAATGAGACATTAAGCATTCCTGCCATACGACCATGTCACCCTGCTGTTAAGAACAAACAGATTAGTTGACATTAAATAATGTAGGTAGCTCGAACCTGAACTAATAGTATGCTACAATAGAAAGTATAAAAGGATGATGGACTTACAAAAAAAAAAGAATTTTTGCAGTCCACAATCGTCGCCGTTCGTATGGCTGAGGTGGTGTCTCGTTTCGTACTGTAATCCATTCAATGAGACATTAAGCATTGCTGCCATACGACGATGTCACCCTGCTGTGAAGAAAAACAGATTAGTTGACATTAAATAATGTAGGTAGTTCGAACCTGAACTAGTAGTATTTTACAATAGAATGTGTAAAAGGAGGTAAGACTTACAAAAAAAAAGAAGTTTTGCAGTCCACAATCGTCGTCGCTCGAATGGCTAAGGTGATGTCTCGTTTCGTACTGTAATCCATTCAATGAGACATTAAGCAATGCTGCCATACGACCATATCACCCTGCTGTGAAGAACAAACAGATTAGTTGACATTAAATAATGTAGGTAATTTGAACCTGAACTAGAAGTATGTTACAATAGAATGTATAAAAGGAGAAAAGACTTACAAAAAAAAAGAAGTTTTGCAGTCCGGAATCTTCGTCGTTCGTATGGCTGAGGTGGTGTCTTGTTTCGTACTGTAATCCATTCAATGAGACATTAAGCATTCCAGCCATACGACCATGTCACCCTGCTGTGAAGAACAAACAGATTAGTTGAATTTAAATAATATAGGTAGCTCGAACCTGAACTAGTAGTATGCTACAATAGAAAGCATAAAAGGAGGTAGGACTTACAAAAAAAACAGAAGTTTTGCAGTCCACAATCTTTATCGTTCGTATGGCTGAGGTGGTGTCTCGTTTCGTACTGTAATCCATTCAATGAGACATTAAGCATTGCAGCCATACGACCATGTCGCCCTGCTGTGAGGAACAAACAGATTAGTTGACATTAAATAATGTTGGTAGTTCGAACATGAACTAGTAGTATGTTACAATAGAATGTATAAAAGGAGGAAAGACTTACAAAAAAAAACAAGTTTTGCAGTCCAGAATCTTCGTCGTACGTATGGCTGAGGTGGTGTCTCGTTTCGTACCGTAATCCATTCAATGAGACATTAAGCATTCCTGCCATACGACCATGTCACCCTACTGTGAAGAACAAACAGATTAGTTGACATTAAATAATGTAGGTAGCTCGAACCTGAACTAGTAGTATGCTACAATAGAAAGTATAAAAGGATGATGGACTTACAAAAAAAAAAAGATGTTTTGCAGTCCACAATCGTCGTCGTTCGTATGGCTGAGGTGGTGTCTTGTTTCGTACTGTAATCCATTCATTGAGACATTAAGCAATGCTGCCATACGACCATATCACCCAGCTGTGAAGAACAAACAGATTAGGTGACATTAAATAATGTAGGTAATTTGAACCTGAACTAGAAGTATGTTACAATAGAATGTATAAAAGGAGGAAAGACTTACCAAAAAAAAGAGGTTTTGCAGTCCAGAATCTTCGTCGTTCGTATGGCTGAGGTGGTGTCTCGTTTCGTACCGTAATCCATTCAATGAGACATTAAGCATTGCTCCCATACGACCATGTAACATTGCTGTGAAGAACAAACAGATTAGTTGACATTAAATAATGTTGGTAGTTCGAACCTGAACTAGTAGTATGTTACAATAGAATGTATAAAAGGAGGAAAGACTTACAAAAAAAAACAAGTTTTGCAATCCAGAATCTTCGTCGTTCGTATGGCTGAGGTGGTGTCTCGTTTCGTACCGTAATCCATTCAATGAGACATTAAGCATTACTGCCATACGACCATGTCACCCTGATGTGAAGAACAAACAGATTAGTTGACATTAAATAATGTAGGTAGCTCGAACCTGAACTAGTAGTATGCTACAATAGAAAGTATGAAAGGAGGTAGGACTTACAAAAAAAAAAAAGAAGTTTTGCAGTCCAGAATCTTCGTCGTTCGTATGGCTGAGGTGGTGTCTCGTTTCGTACCGTAATCCATTCAATGAGACATTAAGCATCCCTGCCATACGACCATGTCACCCTGCTGTGAAGAACAAACAGATTACTTGACATTAAATAATGTTGGTAGTTCGAAAGTGAACTAGTAGTATGTGACAATAGAATGTATAAAAGGAGGAAAGACTTACGAAAAAAAAGAAGTTTTGCAGTCCGGAATCTTCGTCGTTCGTATGGCTGAGGTGGTGTCTCGTTGCGTACCGTAATCCATTCAATGAGACATTAAGCATTGCTCCCATACGACCATGTCACCCTGCTGTGAAGAACAAACAGATTAGTTGACATTAAATAATGTTGGTAGTTCGAACCTGAACTAGTAGTATGTTACAATAGAATGTATAAAAGGAGGAAAGACTTACAAAAAAAAAGAAGTTTTGTAGTCAGGAATCTTCGTCGTTCGTATGGCTGAGGTGGTGTCTCGTTTCGTACCGTAATCCATTCAATGAGACATTAAGCATTCCTGCCATACGACCATGTCACCCTGCTGTGAAGAACAAACAGATTAGTTGAATTTAAATAATATAGGTAGCTCGAACCTGAACTAGTAGTATGCTACAATAGAAAGCATAAAAGGAGGTAGGACTTACAAAATAAACAGAAGTTTTGCAGTCCACAATCTTTATCGTTCGTATGGCTGAGGTGGTGTCTCGTTTCGTACCGTAATCCATTCAATGAGACATTAAGCATTGCTGCCATACGACCATGTCGCCCTGCTGTGAGGAACAAACAGATTAGTTGACATTAAATAATGTTGGTAGTTCGAACCTGAACTAGTAGTATGTTACAATAGAATGTATAAAAGGAGGAAAGACTTACAAAAAAAAACAAGTTTTGCAGTCCAGAATCTTCGTCGTTCGTATGGCTGAGGTGGTGTCTCGTTTCGTACCATAATCCATTCAATGAGACATTAAGCATTCCTGCCATACGACCATGTCACCCTGCTGTGAAGAACAAACAGATTAGTTGACAATAAATAATGTAGGTAGATCGAACCTGAACTAGTAGTATGCTACAATAGAAAGTATAAAAGGAGGAAAGACTTACAAAAAAAAAGAAGTTTTGCAGTCCAGAATCTTCGTCGTTCGTATGGCTGAGGTGGTGTCTCATTTCGTACCGTAATCCATTCAATGAGACATTAAGCATTGCTCCCATACGACCATGTAACCCTGCTGTGAAGAACAAACAGATTAGTTGACATTAAATAATGTTGGTAGTTCGAACCTGAACTAGTAGTATGTTACAATAGAATGTATAAAAGGAGGAAAGACTTACAAAAAAAAAGAAGTTTTGCAATCCAGAATCTTCGTCGTTCGTATGGCTGAGGTGGTGTCTCGTTTCGTACCGTAATCCATTCAATGAGACATTAAGCAATTCTGCCATACGACCATGTCACCCTGCTGTGAAGAACAAACAGATTAGTTGACTTTAAATAATGTAGGTTGTTCGAACCTGAACTAGAAGTATGCTACAATAGAAAGTATAAAATGAAGAAGTACTTACAAAAAAAAAGAAGTTTTGCAGTCCGCAATCGTCGTCCTACGTATGGCTCAGGTGGTGTCTCGTTTCGTACTGTAATCCATTCAATGAGACATTTAGCATTGCTGCCATACGACCATGTCACTCTGCTGTGAAGAGCAAACAGATTAGTTGACATTAAATAATGTAGCTAGCTCGAACCTTAACTAGTAGTATGCTACAATAGAAAGTAAAAAAGGGTGAAGGACTTACAAAAAAAAAAGAAGTTTTGCAGTCCACAATCGTCGTCGCTCGTATGGCTGAGGTGGTGTCTCGTTTCTTACTGTAATCCATTCAATGAGACATTAAGCATTGCTGCCATACGACTATATCACCCTGCTGTGAAGAACAAACAGATTAGTTGACATTAAATAATGTAGGTAGTTCGAACCTGAACTAGAAGTATGTTAGAATAGAATGTATAAAAGGAAGAAAGACTTACAAAAAAAAAGAAGTTTTGCAGTCCAGAATCTTCGTCGTTCGTATGGCTGAGGTGGTGTCTCGTTTCGTACCGTAATCCATTCAATGAGACATTAAGCATTCCTGCCATACGACCATGTCACCCTGCTGTGAAGAACAAACAGATTAGTTGAATTTAAATAATGTAGGTAGCTCGAATCTGAACTAGTAGTATGCTACAATAGAAAGTATGAAAGGAGGTAGGACTTACAAAAAAAAAAGAAGTTTTGCAGTCCAGAATCTTCTTCGTTCGTATGGCTGAGGTGGTGTCTCGTGTCGTACCGTAATCCATTCAATGAGACATTAAGCATTGCTGCCATACGACCATGTCACCCTGCTATGAACAACAATCAGATTAGTTGACATTAAATAATGTTGGTAGTTCGAACCTGAACTAGTAGTATGTTACAATAGAATGTATAAAAGGAGGAAAAATTTACAAAAAAAAAAAAAGTTTTGCAGTCCGATATCTTCGTCGTTCGTATGGCTGAGGTGGTGTCTCGTTTCGTACCGTAATCCATTCAATGAGACATTAAGCATTGCTGCCATACGACCATGTCACCCTGCTGTGAAGAACAAACAGATTAGTAGACATTAAATAATGTAGGTAGTTCGAACCTGAACTAGTAGTATTTTAAAATCGAATGTATAAAAGGAGGAAACACTTACAAAAAAAAGAAGTTTTGCAGTCCAGAATCTTCGTCGTTCGTATGGCTGAGGTGGTGTCTCGTTTCGTACCGTAATCCATTCAATGAGACATTAAACATTTCTGCCATACGACCATGTCACCCTGCTGTGAAGAACAAACAGATTAGTTGAATTTAAATAATGTAGGTAGCTCGAACCTGAACTAGTAGTATGCTACAATAGAAAGAATAAAAGGAGGTAGGACTTACAAAAAAAAAGAAGTTTTGCAATCCAGAATCTTCGTCGTTCGTATGGCTGAGGTGGTGTCTCGTTTCGTACCGTAATCCATTCAATGAGACATTAAGCATTCCTGCCATACGACCATGTCACCCTGCTGTGAAGAACAAACAGATTACTTGACATTAAATAAAATGGTAGTTCGAAAGTGAACAAGTAGTATGTTACAATAGAATGTATAAAAGGAGGAAAGACTTACGAAAAAAAAGAAGTTTTGCAGTCCAGAATCTTCGTCGTTCGTATGGCTGAGGTCGTGTCTCTTTTCGTAATGTAATCCATTCAATGAGACATTAAGCATTGCTGCCATACGACCATGTCACCCTGCTGTGAAGAACAAACAGATTAGTTGACATTAAATAATGTAGGTAGTTCGAACCTGAACTATTAGTATTTTACAATAGAATGTATAAAAGGAGGAAAGACTTACAAAAAAAAAGAAATTTTGCAGTCCAGAATCTTCGTCGTTCGTATGGCTGAAGTGGTGTCTCGTTTCGTAACGTAATCCATTCAATGAGACATTATGCATTGCTGCCATACGACCATGTCACCCTGCTGTGAGGAACAAACAGATTAGTTGACATTAAATAATGTTGGTAGTTCGAACCTGAACTAGTAGTATGTTACAATAGAATGTATAAAAGGAGGAAAAACTTCCAAAAAAAAAAAAAGTTTTGCAGTCCGGAATTTTCGTCGTTCGTATGGCTGAGGTGGTGTCTCGTTTCATACCGTAATCCGTTCAATGAGACATTAAGCATTGCTGCAATACGACCATGTCACCCTGCTGTGAAGAACAAACAGATTAGTAGACATTAATTAATGTAGGTATTTCGAACGTGAACTAGTAGTATTTTACAATAGAATGTATAAAAGGAGGAAAGACTTACAAAAAAAAGAAGTTTTGCAGTCCAGAATCTTCGTCGTTCGTATGGCTGAGGTGGTGTCTCGTTTCGTACCGTAATCCATTCAATGAGACATTAAGCATTCCTGCCATACGACTATGTCGCCCTGCTGTGAGGAACAACCAGATTAGTTGACATTAAAAAATGTTGGTAGTTCGAACCTGAACTAGTAGTATGTTACAATAGAAAGTATAAAAGGAGGAAAGACTTACAAAAAGAAAAGAAGTTTTGCAGTCCAGAATCTTCGTCCGTTCGTTTGGCTGATGTGGTGTCTCGTTTCGTACCGTAATCCATTCAATGAGACATTAAGCATTCCTGCGATACGACCATGTCACCCTGCTGTGAAGAACAAACAGATTAGTTGACATTAAATAATGTAGGTAGTTCGAACCTGAACTATTAGTATTTTACAAAAGAATGTATAAAAGGAGGATAGACTTAAAAAAAAAGAAATTTTGCAGTCCAGAATCTTCGTCGTTCGTATGGCTGAGGTGGTGTCTCGTTTCGTACCGTAATCCATGCAATGAGACATTAAGCCTTCCTGCCATACGACCATTCACCCTGCTGTGAAGAACAAACAGATTAGTTGAATTTAAATAACGTAGGTAGCTCGAACCTGAACTAGTAGTATGCTACATTAGAAAGAATAAAAGGAGGTAGGACTTACAAAAAAAACAGAAGTTTTGCAGTCCACAATCTTCATCGTTCGTATGGCTGAGGTGGTGTCTCGTTTCATACCGTAATCCATTCAATGAGACATTAAGCATTCCTGCCATACGACCATGTCACCCTGCTCTGAAGAACAAACAGATTAGTTGAATTTAAATAATGTAGGTAGCTCGAACCTGAACTAGTAGTATGCTACAATAGAAAGTATGAAAGGAGGTAGGACTTACAAAAAAAAAAGAAGTTTTGCAGTCCAGAATCTTCTTCGTTCGTATGGCTGAGGTGGTGTCTCGTGTCGTACCGTAATCCATTCAATGAGACATTATGCATTGCTGCCATACGACCATGTCACCCTGCTGTGAAGAACAAACAGATTAGTTGACATTAAATAATGTAGGTAGTTCGAACCTGAACTAGTAGTATTTTACAATAGAATGTATAAAAGGAGGAAAGACTTACAAAAAAAAGAAGTTTTGCAGTCCAGAATCTTCGTCGTTCGTATGGCTTAGGTGGTGTCTCGTTTCGTACCGTAATCCATGCAATGAGACATTAAGCCTTCCTGCCATACGACCATGTCACCCTGCTGTGAAGAACAAACAGATTAGTTGAATTTAAATAATGTAGGTAGCTCTAACCTGAACTAGTAGTATGCTACAATAGAAAGAATAAAATGAGGTAGGACTTACAAAAAAAAAGAAGTTTTGCAATCCAGAATCTTCATCGTTCGTATGGCTGAGGTGGTGTCTCGTTTCGTACTGTAATCCATTCAGTGAGACATTAAGCATTCCTGCCATATGACCATGTCACCCTGCTGTGAAGAACAAACAGATTACTTGACATTAAATAAAATGGTAGCTCGAAAGTGAACCAGTAGTATGTTACAACAGAATGTATAAAAGGAGGAAAGACTTACGAAAAAAAAGAAGTTTTGCAGTCCAGAATCTTCGTCGTTCGTATGGCTGAGGTGGTGTCTCTTTTCGTAATGTAATCCATTCAATGAGACATTAAGCATTGCTGCCATACGACCATGTCACCCTGCTGTGAAGAACAAACAGATTAGTTGACATTAAATAATGTAGGTAGCTCGAACCTGAACTAGTAGTATGCTACAATAGAAAGTATAAAAGGATGAAGTACTTACAAAAAAAAAGAAATTTTGCAGTCCGGAATCTTCGTCGTTCGTATGGCTGAGGTGGTGTCTCGTTTCGTACTGTAATAAATTCAATGAGACATTAAGCATTCCTGCCATACGACCATGTCACCCTGCTGTGAAGAAGAAACAGATTAGTTGAATTTAAATAATGTAGGTAGTTCGAACCTGAACTAGTAGTATGCTACAATAGAAAGTATGAAAGGAGGTAGGACTTACAAAAAAAAAAAGAAGTTTTGCAGTCCACAATCTTCGTCGTTCATATGGCTGAGTTGGTGTCTCGTTTCGTACCATAATCCATTCAATGAGACATAAAGCTTTCCTGCCATATGACCATGTCACCCTGCTGTGAAGAACAAACAGATTACTTGACATTAAATAAAATGGAAGTTCGAAAGTGAACTAGTAGTATGTTACAATAGAATGTATAAAAGGAGGAAAGACTTACGAAAAAAAAGAAGTTTTGCAGTCCAGAATCTTCGTCGTTCGTATGGCTGAGGTGGTGTCTCGTTTTGTACCGTGATCCATGCAATGAGACATTAAGCCTTCCTGCCATACGACCATGTCACCCTGCTGTGAAGAACAAACAGATTAGTTGAATTTAAATAATGTAAGAAGCTCGAACCTGAACTAGTAGTATGCTACAATAGAAAGTATAAAAGGAGGTAGGACTTACAAAAAAAAAAGAAGTTTTGCAGTCCACAATCTTCGTCGTTCATATGGCTGAGTTGGTGTCTCGTTTCGTACCATAATCCATTCAATGAGACATAAAGCTTTCCTGCCATATGACCATGTCACCCTGCTGTGAAGAACAAACAGATTAGTTGAATTTAAATAATGTAGGTAGCTCGAACCTGAACTAGTAGTATGCTACAATAGAAAGTATAAAAGGATGAAGTACTTACAAAAAAAAAGAAGTTTTCCAGTCCACAATCGTCGTCGCTCGTATGGCTGACGTGGTGTCTCGTTTCGTACTGTAATCCATTCAATGAGACATTAAGCATTGCTGCCATATGACCATATCACCCTGCTGTGAAGAACAAACAGATTAGTTGACATTAAATAATGTAGGTAGTTCGAACCTGAACTAGAAGTATGTTACAATAGAATTTATAAAAGGAGGAAAGACTTACAAAAAAAAAGAAGTTTTGCAGTCCAGAATCTTCGTCGTTCGTATGGCTGAGGTGGTGTCTCGTTTCGTACTGTAATCCATTCAATGAGACATTAAGCATTCCTGCCATACGACCATGTCACCCTGCTGTGAAGAACAAACAGATTAGTTGACATTAAATAATGTAGGTAGTTCGAACCTGAACTAGTAGTATGCTACAATAGAAAGTATGAAAGGAGGTAGGACTTACAAAAAAAAAAAGAAGTTTTGCAGTCCAGAATCTTCTTCTTTCGTATGGCTGAGGTGGTGTCTCATTTCGTACCGTAATCCATTCAATGAGACATTAAGCATTGCTGCCATACAACCATGTCACCCTGCAGTGAAGAACAAACAGATTAGTTGACATTAAGTAATGTAGGTAGTTCGAACCTGAACAAGTAGTATGTTACAATAGAATGTATAAAAGGAGGAAAAACTTTAAAAAAAAAAAAAAGTTTTACAGTCTGGAATCTTCGTCGTTCGTATGGCTGAGGAGGTGTCTCGTTTCGTACCGTAATCCATTCAATGAGACATTAAGCATTGCTGCCATACACCCATGTCACCCTGCAGTGAAGAACAAACAGATTAGTTGACATTAAGTAATGTTGGTAGTTCGAACCTGAACTAGTAGTATGTTACAATAGAATGTATAAAAGGAGGAAAGACTTACAAAGAAAAGAAGTTTTGCAGTCCGGAATCTTCGTCGTTCGTATGGCTGAGGTTGTGTCTCGTTTCGTATCGTAATCCATTCAATGAGACATTAAGTATTGCTGCCATTCGACCATGTCACCCTGCTGTGAAGAACAAACAGACTAGTTGAATTTAAATAACGTAGGTAGCTCGAACCTGAACTAGTAGTATGCTACAATAGAAAGTATAAAAGGCTGAAAGACTTACAAAAAAAAAAGAAGTTTTGCTGTCCACAATCGTCGTCGTTCGTATGGCTGAGGTGGTGTCTCATTTCGTACTGTAATCCATTCAATGAGGCATTAAGCATTGCTGCCATACGACGATGTCACCCTGCTGTGAAGAACAAACAGATTAGTTGACATTAAATAATGTAGGTAGTTCGAACCTGAACTAGTAGTATGGTGCAATAGAATGTATAAAAGGAGGAAAAACTTAAAAAAAAAAAAAAAAGTTTTGCAGTCCGGAATCTTCGTCGTTCGTATGGCTGAGGAGGTGTCTCGTTTCGTACCCTAATCCACACAATGAGACATTAAACATTTCTCCCATGCGACCATGTCACCCTGCTGTGAAGAACAAACAGATTACTTGACATTAAGAACTGTTTGTAGTTCGAAAGTGAACTAGTAGTATGTTATAATAGAATGTATAAAAGGAGGAAAGACGTACGAAAAAAAAGAAGTTTTGCAGTCCAGAATCTTCGTCGTTCGTATGGCTGAGGTGGTGTCTCTTTTCGTAATGTAATCCATTCAATGAGACATTAAGCATTCCTGCCATACGACTATGTCGCCCTGCTGTGAGGAACAACCAGATTAGTTGACATTAAAAAATGTTGGTAGTTCGAACCTGAACTAGTAGTATGTTACAATAGAAAGTATAAAAGGAGGAAAGACTTACAAAAAGAAAAGAAGTTTTGCAGTCCAGAATCTTCGTCCGTTCGTATGGCTGATGTGGTGTCTCGTTTCGTACCGTAATCCATTCAATGAGACATTAAGCATTCCTGCGATACGACCATGTCACCCTGCTGTGAAGAACAAACAGATTAGTTGACATTAAATAATGTAGGTAGTTCGAACCTGAACTATTAGTATTTTACAAAAGAATGTATAAAAGGAGGATAGACTTAAAAAAAAAGAAATTTTGCAGTCCAGAATCTTCGTCGTTCGTATGGCTGAGGTGGTGTCTCGTTTCGTACCGTAATCCATGCAATGAGACATTAAGCCTTCCTGCCATACGACCATTCACCCTGCTGTGAAGAACAAACAGATTAGTTGAATTTAAATAACGTAGGTAGCTCGAACCTGAACTAGTAGTATGCTACATTAGAAAGAATAAAAGGAGGTAGGACTTACAAAAAAAACAGAAGTTTTGCAGTCCACAATCTTCATCGTTCGTATGGCTGAGGTGGTGTCTCGTTTCATACCGTAATCCATTCAATGAGACATTAAGCATTCCTGCCATACGACCATGTCACCCTGCTCTGAAGAACAAACAGATTAGTTGAATTTAAATAATGTAGGTAGCTCGAACCTGAACTAGTAGTATGCTACAATAGAAAGTATGAAAGGAGGTAGGACTTACAAAAAAAAAAGAAGTTTTGCAGTCCAGAATCTTCTTCGTTCGTATGGCTGAGGTGGTGTCTCGTGTCGTACCGTAATCCATTCAATGAGACATTATGCATTGCTGCCATACGACCATGTCACCCTGCTGTGAAGAACAAACAGATTAGTTGACATTAAATAATGTAGGTAGTTCGAACCTGAACTAGTAGTATTTTACAATAGAATGTATAAAAGGAGGAAAGACTTACAAAAAAAAGAAGTTTTGCAGTCCAGAATCTTCGTCGTTCGTATGGCTTAGGTGGTGTCTCGTTTCGTACCGTAATCCATGCAATGAGACATTAAGCCTTCCTGCCATACGACCATGTCACCCTGCTGTGAAGAACAAACAGATTAGTTGAATTTAAATAATGTAGGTAGCTCTAACCTGAACTAGTAGTATGCTACAATAGAAAGAATAAAATGAGGTAGGACTTACAAAAAAAAAGAAGTTTTGCAATCCAGAATCTTCATCGTTCGTATGGCTGAGGTGGTGTCTCGTTTCGTACTGTAATCCATTCAGTGAGACATTAAGCATTCCTGCCATATGACCATGTCACCCTGCTGTGAAGAACAAACAGATTACTTGACATTAAATAAAATGGTAGCTCGAAAGTGAACCAGTAGTATGTTACAACAGAATGTATAAAAGGAGGAAAGACTTACGAAAAAAAAGAAGTTTTGCAGTCCAGAATCTTCGTCGTTCGTATGGCTGAGGTGGTGTCTCTTTTCGTAATGTAATCCATTCAATGAGACATTAAGCATTGCTGCCATACGACCATGTCACCCTGCTGTGAAGAACAAACAGATTAGTTGACATTAAATAATGTAGGTAGCTCGAACCTGAACTAGTAGTATGCTACAATAGAAAGTATAAAAGGATGAAGTACTTACAAAAAAAAAGAAATTTTGCAGTCCGGAATCTTCGTCGTTCGTATGGCTGAGGTGGTGTCTCGTTTCGTACTGTAATAAATTCAATGAGACATTAAGCATTCCTGCCATACGACCATGTCACCCTGCTGTGAAGAAGAAACAGATTAGTTGAATTTAAATAATGTAGGTAGTTCGAACCTGAACTAGTAGTATGCTACAATAGAAAGTATGAAAGGAGGTAGGACTTACAAAAAAAAAAAGAAGTTTTGCAGTCCACAATCTTCGTCGTTCATATGGCTGAGTTGGTGTCTCGTTTCGTACCATAATCCATTCAATGAGACATAAAGCTTTCCTGCCATATGACCATGTCACCCTGCTGTGAAGAACAAACAGATTACTTGACATTAAATAAAATGGAAGTTCGAAAGTGAACTAGTAGTATGTTACAATAGAATGTATAAAAGGAGGAAAGACTTACGAAAAAAAAGAAGTTTTGCAGTCCAGAATCTTCGTCGTTCGTATGGCTGAGGTGGTGTCTCGTTTTGTACCGTGATCCATGCAATGAGACATTAAGCCTTCCTGCCATACGACCATGTCACCCTGCTGTGAAGAACAAACAGATTAGTTGAATTTAAATAATGTAGGTAGCTCGAACCTGAACTAGTAGTATGCTACAATAGAAAGTATAAAAGGATGAAGTACTTACAAAAAAAAAGAAGTTTTCCAGTCCACAATCGTCGTCCTTCGTATGGCTCAGGTGGTGTCTCGTTTCGTACTGTAATACATTCAATGGGACATTAAGCATTGCTGCCATAAGACCATGTCACCCTGCTGTGAAGAGCAAACAGATTAGTTGACATTAAATAATGTAGGTAGCTCAAACCTTAACTAGTAGTATGCTACAATAGAAAGAATAAAAGGATGAAGGACTTAGAAAAAAAAAAAGAAGTTTTGCAGTCCACAATCGTCGTCGCTCGTATGGCTGACGTGGTGTCTCGTTTCGTACTGTAATCCATTCAATGAGACATTAAGCATTGCTGCCATATGACCATATCACCCTGCTGTGAAGAACAAACAGATTAGTTGACATTAAATAATGTAGGTAGTTCGAACCTGAACTAGAAGTATGTTACAATAGAATTTATAAAAGGAGGAAAGACTTACAAAAAAAAAGAAGTTTTGCAGTCCAGAATCTTCGTCGTTCGTATGGCTGAGGTGGTGTCTCGTTTCGTACTGTAATCCATTCAATGAGACATTAAGCATTCCTGCCATACGACCATGTCACCCTGCTGTGAAGAAGAAACAGATTAGTTGAATTTAAATAATGTAGGTAGTTCGAACCTGAACTAGTAGTATGCTACAATAGAAAGTATGAAAGGAGGTAGGACTTACAAAAAAAAAAAGAAGTTTTGCAGTCCAGAATCTTCTTCTTTCGTATGGCTGAGGTGGTGTCTCATTTCGTACCGTAATCCATTCAATGAGACATTAAGCATTGCTGCCATACAACCATGTCACCCTGCAGTGAAGAACAAACAGATTAGTTGACATTAAGTAATGTAGGTAGTTCGAACCTGAACAAGTAGTATGTTACAATAGAATGTATAAAAGGAGGAAAAACTTTAAAAAAAAAAAAAAGTTTTACAGTCTGGAATCTTCGTCGTTCGTATGGCTGAGGAGGTGTCTCGTTTCGTACCGTAATCCATTCAATGAGACATTAAGCATTGCTGCCATACACCCATGTCACCCTGCAGTGAAGAACAAACAGATTAGTTGACATTAAGTAATGTTGGTAGTTCGAACCTGAACTAGTAGTATGTTACAATAGAATGTATAAAAGGAGGAAAGACTTACAAAGAAAAGAAGTTTTGCAGTCCGGAATCTTCGTCGTTCGTATGGCTGAGGTTGTGTCTCGTTTCGTATCGTAATCCATTCAATGAGACATTAAGTATTGCTGCCATTCGACCATGTCACCCTGCTGTGAAGAACAAACAGACTAGTTGAATTTAAATAACGTAGGTAGCTCGAACCTGAACTAGTAGTATGCTACAATAGAAAGTAAAAAAGGCTGAAAGACTTACAAAAAAAAAGAAGTTTTGCTGTCCACAATCGTCGTCGTTCGTATGGCTGAGGTGGTGTCTCATTTCGTACTGTAATCCATTCAATGAGGCATTAAGCATTGCTGCCATACGACGATGTCACCCTGCTGTGAAGAACAAACAGATTAGTTGACTTTAAATAATGTAGGTAGTTCGAACCTGAACTAGTAGTATGGTGCAATAGAATGTATAAAAGGAGGAAAAACTTAAAAAAAAAAAAAAAAAGTTTTGCAGTCCGGAATCTTCGTCGTTCGTATGGCTGAGGAGGTGTCTCGTTTCGTACCCTAATCCACACAATGAGACATTAAACATTTCTCCCATGCGACCATGTCACCCTGCTGTGAAGAACAAACAGATTACTTGACATTAAGAACTGTTTGTAGTTCGAAAGTGAACTAGTAGTATGTTATAATAGAATGTATAAAAGGAGGAAAGACTTACGAAAAAAAAGAAGTTTTGCAGTCCAGAATCTTCGTCGTTCGTATGGCTGAGGTGGTGTCTCTTTTCGTAATGTAATCCATTCAATGAGACATTAAGCATTGCTGCCATACGACCATGTCACCCTGCTGTGAAGAACAAACAGATTAGTTGACATTAAATAATGTAGGTAGCTCGAACCTGAACTAGTAGTATGTTACAATAGAAAGTATAAAAGGATGAAGTACTTACAAAAAAAAAGAAATTTTGCAGTCCGGAATCTTCGTCGTTCATATGGCTGATGTGGTGTCTCGTTTCGTACTGTAATACATTCAATGAGACATTAAGCATTGTTGCCATACGACCATGTCACCCTGCTGTGAAGAACAAACAGATTAGTTGACTTTAAATAATGTAGGTAGCTCGAACCTTAACTAGTAGTATGCTACAATAGAAAGTATAATAGGATGAAGGACTCACAAAAAAAAAAAGAAGTTTTGCAGTCCACAATCGTCGTCGCTCGTATGGCTGAGGTGGTGTCTCGTTTCGTACTTTAATCCATTCAATGAGACATTAAGCATTGCTGCCATACGACCATATCACCCTGCTGTGAAGAACAAACAGATTAGTTGACATTACATAATGTAGGTAGCTCGAACCTGAACTAGTAGTATGCTACAATAGAAAGTATGAAAGGAGGTAGGACTTACGAAAAAAAAAGAAGTTTTGCAGTCCACAATCGTCGTCGCTCGTATGGCTGAGTTGGTGTCTCGTTTCGTACCGTAATCCATTCAATGAGACATTAAGCATTGCTGCCATACGACCATGTCACCCTGCTGTGAAGAACAAACAGATTAGTTGACATTAAATAATGTTGGTAGTTCGAACCTGAACTAGTAGTATGTTACAATAGAATGTATAAAAGGAGAAAAAACTTACAAAAAAGAAAAAAGTTTTGCAGTCCGGAATCTTCGTCGTTCGTATGGCTGAGGTGGTGCCTCGTTTCGTACCGTAATCCATTCAATGAGACATTAAGCATTGCTCCCATACGACCATGTCACCCTGCTGTGAAGAACAAACAGATTAGTTGACATTAAATAATGTTGGTAGTTCAAACCTGAACTAGTAGTATGTTACAATAGAATGTATAAAAGGAGAAAAAACTTACAAAAAAAAAAAAAGTTTTGCAGTCCGGAATCTTCGTCGTTCGTATGGCTGAGATGGTGTCTCGTTTCGTACCGTAATCCATTCAATGAGACATTAAGCATTGCTGCCTTACGACCGTGCAGCTCTGCTGTGAAGAACAAACAGATTAGTTGACATTAAATAATGTAGGTAGTTCGAACCTGAACTAGTAGTATGTTACAATAGAATGTATAAAAGGAGGAAAGGCTTACAAAAAAAAAAGAAGTTTTGCAGTCCAGAATCTTCGTCGTTCGTATGGCTGAAGTGGTGTCTCGTTTCGTACCGTGATCCATGCAATGAGACATTAAGCCTTCCTGCCATACGACCATGTCACCCTGCTGTGAAGAACGAACAGATTAGTTGAATTTCAATAATGTAGGTAGCTCGAACTTGAACTAGTAGTATGCTACAATAGAAAGTATAAAAGATGAAGTACTTACAAAAAAAAAGAAGTTTTGCAGTCCACAATCGTCGTCCTACGTATGGCTCAGTTTGTGTCTCGTTTCGTACTGTAATCCATTCAATGAGACATTAAGCATTCCTGCCATACGACCATGTCACCCTGCTGTGAAGAACAAACAGATTAGTTGACATTAAATAATGTAGGTAGTTCGAACCTGAACTATTAATATTTTACAATAGAATGTATAAAAGGAGGAAAGACTTACAAAAAAAAAGAAGTTTTGCAGTCCAGAAACTTCGTCGTTCGTATGGCTGAGGTGGTGTCTCGTTTCGTACCGTGATCCATGCAATGAGACATTAAGCCTTCCTGCCATACGACCATGTCACCGTGCTGTGAAGAACAAACAGATTAGTTGAATTTAAATAATGTAGGTAGCTCGAACCTGAACTAGTAGTATGCTACAATAGAAAGCATAAAAGGAGGTAGGACTTACAAAAAAAACAGAAGTTTTGCAGTCCACAATCTTCATCGTTCGTGTGGCTGAGGTGGTGTCTCATTTCGTACCGTAATCCATTCAATGAGACATTAAGCATTGCTGCTATACAACCATGTCACCCTGCAGTGAAGAACAAACAGATTAGTTGACATTAAATAATGTTGGTAGTTCGAACCTGAACAAGTAGTATGTTACAATAGAATGTATAAAAGGAGGAAAAACTTAAAAAAAAAAAAAAAAGTTTTACAGTCCGGAATCTTCGTCGTTCGTATGGCTGAGGAGGTGTCTCGTTTCGTACCGTAATCCATTCAATGAGACATTAAGCATTTCTCCCATACGACCATGTCACCCTGCTGTGAAGAACAAACAGATTAGTTGACATTAAATAATGTAGGTAGTTCGAACCTGAACTAGTAGTATGTTACAATAGAATGTATGAAAGTAGGAAAAACTTAAAAAAAAAAAAAAAAAAAAAGTTTTGCAGTCCGGAATCTTCGTCGTTCGTATGGCTGAGGAGGTGTCTCGTTTCGTACCGTAATCCACTCAATGAGACATTAAACATTTCTCCCATGCGACCATGTCACCCTGCTGTGAAGAAAAAACAGATTACTTGACATTAAGAAATGTTTGTAGTTCGAAAGTGAACTAGTAGTATGTTACAGTAGAATGTATAAAAGGAGGAAAGACTTACGAAAAAAAAGAAGTTTTGCAGTCCAGAACCTTCGTCGTTCGTATGGCTGAGGTGGTGTCTCTTTTCGTAACGTAATCCATTCAATGAGACATTAAGCATTGCTGCCATACGACCATGTCACCCTGCTGTGAAGAACAAACAGATTAGTTGACATTAAATAATGTAGGTAGCTCGAACCTGAACTAGTAGTATGCTACAATAGAAAGTATAAAAGGATGAAGTACTCACAAAAAAAAAGAAATTTTGCAGTCCGGAATCTTCGAGGTACATATGGCTGATGTGGTGTCTCGTTTCGTACTGTAATACATTCAATGAGACATTAAGCATTGCTGCCATACGACCATGTCACCCTGCTGTGAAGAACAAACAGATTAGTTGACTTTAAATAATGTAGGTAGCTCGAACCTTAACTAGCAGTATGCTGCAATAGAAAGTATAATAGGATGTAGGACTCACAAAAAAAAAAAGAAGTTTTGCAGTCCACAATCGTCGTCGCTCGTATGGCTGAGGTGGTGTCTCGTTTCGTACTTTAATCCAATCAATGAGACATTAAGCATTGCTGCCATACGACTATATCACATTAAATAATGTAGGTAGCTCGAACCTGAACTAGTAGTATGCTACAATAGAAAGTATGAAAGGAGGTAGGACTTACGAAAAAAAAAGAAGTTTTGCAGTCCGGAATCTTCGTCGTTCGTATGGCTGAGGTGGTGTCTCGTTTCGTACCGTAATCCATTCAATGAGACATTAAGCATTCCTGCCATACGACCATGTCACCCTGCTGTGAAGAACAAACAGATTAGTTGACATTAAATAATGTTGGTAGTTCGAACCTGAACTAGTAGTATGTTACAATAGAGTGTATAAAAGGAGAAAAAACTTACAAAAAAAAAAAAAGTTTTGCAGTCCGGAATCTTCGTCGTTCGTATGGCTGAGTTGGTGTCTCGTTTCGTACCGTAATCCATTCAATGAGACATTAAGCATTGCTCCCATACGACCATGTCACCCTGCTGTGAAGAACAAACAGATTAGTTAACATTAAATAATGTTGGTAGTTCAAACCTGAACTAGTAGTATGTTACAATAGAATGTATAAAAGGAGAAAAAACTTACAAAAAAAAAAAAAGTGTTGCAGTCCGGAATCTTCGTCGTTCTTATGGCTGAGGTGGTGTCTCGTTTCGTACCGTAATCCATTCAATGAGACATTAAGCATTGCTGCCTTACGACCGTGCAGCTCTGCTGTGAAGAACAAACAGATTAGTTGACATTAAATAATGTAGGTAGTTCGAACCTGAACTAGTAGTATGTTACAATAGAATGTATAAAAGGAGGAAAGGCTTACAAAAAAAAAGAAGTTTTGCAGTCCAGAATCTTCGTCGTTCGTATGGCTGAAGTGGTGTCTCGTTTCGTACCGTGATCCATGCAATGAGACATTAAGCCTTCCTGCCATACGACCATGTCACCCTGCTGTGAAGAACAAACAGATTAGTTGAATTTAAATAATGTAGGTAGCTCGAACCTGAACTAGTAGTATGCTACAATAGAAAGCATAAAAGGAGGTAGGACTTACAAAAAAAACAGAAGTTTTGCAGTCCACAATCTTCATCGTTCGTATGGCTGAGGTGGTGTCTCGTTTCGTACCGTAATCCATTCAATGAGACATTAAGCATTGCTGCCATACGACCATGTCACCCTGCTGTGAAGAACAAACAGATTAGTTGACATTAAATAATGTTGGTAGTTCGAACCTGAACTAGTAGTATGTTACAATAGAATGTATAAAGGAGAAAAAACTTACAAAAAAAAAAAAAGTTTTGCAGTCCGGAATCTTCGTCGTTCGTATGGCTGAGATGGTGTCTCGTTTCGTACCGTAATCCATTCAATGAGACATTAAGCATTGCTGCCTTACGACCGTGCAGCTCGGCTGTGAAGAACAAACAGATTAGTTGACATTAAATAATGTAGGTAGTTCGAATCTTAACTAGTAGTATGTTACAATAGAATGTATAAAAGGAGGAAAGACTTACAAAAAAAAGAAGTTTTGCAGTCCAGAATCTACGTCGTTCGTATGGCTGAAGTGGTGTCTCGTTTCGTACCGTGATCCATGCAATGAGACATTAAGCCTTCCTGCCATACGACCATGTCACCCTGCTGTGAAGAACAAACAGATTAGTTGAATTTAAATAATGTAGGTAGCTCGAACTTGAACTAGTAGTATGCTACAACAGGAAGTATAAAAGGATGAAGTCCTTACAAAAAAAAAGAAGTTTTGCTGTCCACAATCGTCGTCGTTCTTATGGTTGGGGTGGTGTCTCGTTTCGTACTGTAATCCATTCAATGAGACATTAAGCATTGCTGCCATACGACCATGTCACCCTGCTGTGAAGAACAAACAGATTAGTAGACATTAAATAATGTAGGTAGTTCGAACCTGAACTAGTAGTATTTTACAATAGAATGTATAAAAGGAGGAAAGACATACAAAAAAAAGAAGTTTTGCAGTCCAGAATCTTCGTCGTTCGTATGGCTGAGGTGGTGTCTCTTTTCGTAATGTAATACATTCAATGAGACATTAAGCATTGTTGCCATACGACCATGTCACCCTGCTGTGAAGAACAAACAGATTAGTTGACATTAAATAATGTTGGTAGCTCGAACCTTAACTAGTAGTATGCTACAATAGAAAGTATAAAAGGTTGAAGTACTTACAAAAAAAAAGAAATTTTGCAGTCCGGAATCTTCGTCGTTCGTATGGCTGAAGTGGTGTCTCGTTTCGTACTGTAATACATTCAATGAGACATTAAGCATTGCTGCCATACGACGATGACACCCTGCTGTGAAGAACAAACAGATTAGTTGACATTAAATAATAAAGGTAATTCGAACCTGAACTATTAGTATGTTACAATAGAATGTATAAAAGGAGGAAAGACTTACGAAAAAATAGAAGTTTTCAGTCCAGAATCTTCGCGTTCGTATGGCTGAGGTGGTGTCTCTTTTCGTAATGTAATCCATTCAATGAGACATTAAGCATTGCTGCCATACGACCATGTCACCCTGCTGTGAAGAACAAACAGATTAGTTGATATTAAATAATGTAGGTTGCTCGAACCTGAACTAGTAGTATGCTACAATAGAAAGTATAAAAGGATGAAGTACTTACAAAAAAAAAGAAATTTTGCAGTCCGGAATCTTCGTCGCTCGTATGGCTGAGGTGGTGTCTCGTTTCGTACCGTAATCCATTCAGTGAGACATTAAGCATTCCTGCCATACGACCATGTCACCCTGCTGTGAAGAACAAACAGATTACTTGACATTAAATAAAATGGTAGTTCGAAAGTGAACTAGTAGTATGTTACAATAGAATGTATAAAAGGAGGAAAGACTTACAAAAAAAAAGAAGTTTTGCAGTCCGGAATCTTCGTCGTTCGTATGGCTGAGGCGGTGTCTCGTTTCGTACTGTAATACATTCAATGAGACATTAAGCATTGCTGCCATACGACCATGTCACCCTGCTGTGAAGAACAAACAGATTAGTTGAATTTAAATAATGTAGGAAGCTTGAACCTGAACTAGTAGTATGCTACAATAGAAAGTATAAAAGGAGGTAGGACTTACAAAAAAAAAAGAAGTTTTGCAGTCCACAATCTTCGTCGTTCATATGGCTGAGTTGGTGTCTCGTTTCGTACCATAATCCATTCAATGAGACATAAAGCTTTCCTGCCATATGACTATGTCACCCTGCTGTGAAGAACAAACAGATTAGTTGAATTTAAATAATGTAGGTAGCTCGAACCTGAACTAGTAGTATGCTACAATAGAAAGTATAAAAGGATGAAGTACTTACAAAAAAAAAGAAGTTTTGCAGTCCACAATCGTCGTCCTTCGTATGGCTCAGGTGGTGTCTCGTTTCGTACTGTAATACATTCAATGAGACATTAAGCATTGCTGCCATAAGCCCATGTCACCCTGCTGTGAAGAGCAAACAGATTAGTTGACATTAAATAATGTAGGTAGTTCGAACCGGAACTAGAAGTATGTTACAATAGAATGTATAAAAGGAGGAAAGACATACAAAAAAAAAGACGTTTTGCAGTCCAGAATCTTCGTCGTTCATATGGCTGAGGTGGTGTCTCGTTTCGTACTGTAATCCATTCAATGAGACATTAAGCATTCCTGCCATACGACCATGGCACCCTGGTGTGAAGAACAAACAGATTAGTTGAATTTAAATAATGTAGGTAGCTCGAACCTGAACTAGTAGTATGCTACAATAGAAAGTATGAAAGGAGGTAGGACTTACAAAAAAAAAAAGAAGTTTTGCAGTCCAGAATCTTCTTCTTTCGTATGGCTGAGGTGGTGTCTCTTTTCGTAACGTAATCCATTCAATGAGACATTAAGCATTGCTGCCATACGACCATGTCACCCTGCTGTGAAGAACAAACAGATTAGTTGACATTAAATAATGTAGGTAGTTCGAACCTGAACTAGTAGTATGTTACAATAGAATGTATAAAAGTAGGAAAAACTTAAAAAAAAAAAAAAGTTTTGCAGTCCGGAATCTTCGTCGTTCGTATGGCTGAGGAGGTGTCTCGTTTCGTACCGTAATCCACTCAATGAGACATTAAACATTTCTCCCATGCGACCATGTCACCCTGCTGTGAAGAACAAACAGATTACTTGACATTAAGTAATGTTTGTAGTTCGAAAGTGAACTAGTAGTATGTTACAACAGAATGTATAAAAGGAGGAAAGACTTACGAAAAAAAAGAAGTTTTGCAGTCCAGAATCTTCGTCGTTCGTATGGCTGAGGTGGTGTCTCTTTTCGTAACGTAATCCATTCAATGAGACATTAAGCATTGCTGCCATACGACCATGTCACCCTGCTGTGAAGAACAAACAGATTAGTTGACATGAAATAATGTTGGTAGCTCGAACCTTAACTAGTAGTATGCTACAATAGAAAGTATAAAAGGATGAAGTACTTACAAAAAAAAAGAAATTTTGCAGTCCGGAATCTTTGTCGTTCGTATGGCTGAAGTGGTGTCTCGTTTCGTACTGTAATACATTCAATGAGACATTAAGCATTGCTGCCATACGACGGTGTCACCCTGCTGTGAAGAACAAACAGATTAGTTGACATTAAATAATAAAGGTAGTTCGAACCTGAACTATTAGTATGTTACAATAGAATGTATAAAAGGAGGAAAGACTTACGAAAAAAAAGAAGTTTTGCAGTCCAGAATCTTCGTCGTTCGTATGGCTGAGGTGGTGTCTCTTTTCGTAATGTAATCCATTCAATGAGACATTAAGCATTGCTGCCATACGACCATGTCACCCTGCTGTGAAGAACAAACAGGTTAGTTGACATTAAATAATGTAGGTAGCTCAAACCTGAACAAGTAGTATGCTACAATAGAAAGTATAAAAGGATGAAGTACTTACAAAAAAAAAGAAATTTTGCAGTCCGGAATCTTCGTCGTTCGTATGGCTGAGGTGGTGTCTCGTTTCGTACCGTAATCCATTCAGTGAGACATTAAGCATTCCTGCCATACGACCATGTCACCCTGCTGTGAAGAACAAACAGATTACTTGACATTAAATAAAATGGTAGTTCGAAAGTGAACTAGTAGTATGTTACAATAGAATGTATAAAAGGAGGAAAGACTTACGAAAAAAAAAGAAGTTTTGCAGTCCAGAATCTTCGTCGTTCGTATGGCTGAGGTGGTGTCTCGTTTTGTACCGTGATCCATGCAATGAGACATTAAGCCTTCCTGCCATACGACCATGTCACCCTGCTGTGAAGAACAAACAGATTAGTTGAATTTAAATAATGTAGGAAGCTCGAACCTGAACTAGTAGTATGCTACAATAGAAAGTATAAAAGGAGGTAGGACTTACAAAAAAAAAAAGAAGTTTTGCAGTCCACAATCTTCGTCGTTCATATGGCTGAGTTGGTGTCTCGTTTTGTACCATAATCCATTCAATGAGACATAAAGCTTTCCTGCCATATAAACATGTCACCCTGCTGTGAAGAACAAACAGATTAGTTGAATTTAAATAATGTAGGTAGCTCGAACCTGAACTAGTAGTATGCTACAATAGAAAGTATAAAAGGATGAAGTACTTACAAAAAAAAAGAAGTTTTGCAGTCCACAATCGTCGTCTTTCGTATGGCTCAGGTGGTGTCTCGTTTCGTACTGTAATACATTCAATGAGACATTAAGTATTGCTGCCATACGACCATGTCACCCTGCTGTGAAGAACAAACAGATTAGTTGAATTTAAATAATGTTGGTAGTTCGAACCTGAACAAGTAGTATGTTACAATAGAATGTATAAAAGGAGGAAAAACTTAAAAAAAAAAAAAAAGTTTTGCGGTCCGGAATCTTCATCGTTCGTATGGCTGAGGAGGTGTCTCGTTTCGTACCGTAATCCATTCAATGAGACATTAAGCATTTCCCCCATACGACCATGTCACCCTGCTGTGAAGAACAAACAGATTAGTTGACATTAAATAATGTAGGTAGTTCGAACCTGAACTAGTAGTATGTTACAATAGAATGTATAAAAGGAGGAAAGACTTACAAAAAAAAGAAGTTTTGCAGTCCGGAATCTTCGTCGTTCGTATGGCTGAGGTGGTGTCTCGTTTCGTACTGTAACCCATTCAATGAGACATTAAGCATTCCTGCCATACGACCATGTCACCCTGCTGTGAAGAACAAACAGATTAGTTGACATTAAATAATGTAGGTAGCTCTAACCTGAACTTGTAGTATGCTACAATAGAAAGTATAAAAGGATGAAGTACTTACAAAAAAAAAGAAATTTTGCAGTCCGGAATCTTCGTCGTTCATATGGCTGAAGTGGTGTCTCGTTTCGTACTGTAATACATTCAATGAGACATTAAGCATTGCTGCCATACGACCATGTCACCCTGCTGTGAAGAACAAACAGATTAGTTGACTTTAAATAATGTAGGTAGCTCGAACCTTATCTAGTAGTATGCTACAATAGAAAGTATAAAAGGATGAAGGACTTACAAAAAAAGAAAGAAGTTTTGCAGTCCACAATCGTCGTCGTTCGTATGGCTGAGGTGGTGTCTCGTTTCGTACTTTAATCCATTCAATGAGACATTAAGCATTGCCGCCATACGACCATATCACCCTGCTGTGAAGAACAAACAGATTAGTTGACATCAAATAATGTAGGTAGTTCGAACCTCAACTAAAAGAATGTTACAATAGAATGTATAAAAGGAGGAAAGACTTACAAAAAAAAAGGAGTTTTGCAGTCCAGAATCTTCGTCGTTCGTATGGCAGAGATGGTGTCTCGTTTTGTACCCTAATCCATTCAATGAGACATTAAGCATTCCTGCCATACGACCATGTCACCCTGCTGTGAAGAACAAACAGATTAGTTGAATTTAAATAATGTAGGTAGCTCGAACCTGAACTAGTCGTATGCTACAATAGAAAGTATGAAAGGAGGTAGGACTTACAAAAAAAAAAAGAAGTTTTGCAGTCCAGAATCTTCTTCTTTCGTATGGCTGAGGTGGTGTCTCATTTCGTACCGTAATCCATTCAATGAGACATTAAGCATTGCTGCCATGCAACCATGTCACCCTGCTGTGAAGAACAAACAGATTAGTTGACATTAAATAATGTTGGTAGTTCGAACCTGAACAAGTAGTATGTTACAATAGAATGTATAAAAGAAGGAAAAACTTAAAAAAAAAAAAAAAAAGTTTTGCTGTCCACAATCGTCGTCGTTCTTATGGTTGAGGTGGTGTCTCGTTTCGTACTGTAATCCATTCAATGAGACATTAAGCATTGCTGCCATACGACGATGTCACACTGCTGTGAAGAACAAACAGATTAGTTGACATTAAATAATGTAGGTAGTTCGAACCTGAACTAGTAGTATGCTACAATAGAAAGTATAAAAGGATGAACTACTTACAAAAAAAAAGAAATTTTGCAGTCCGGAATCTTCGTTGTTCATATGGCTGATGTGGTGTCTCGTTTCGTACCGTAATCCATTCAATGAGACATTAAACATTTCTCCCATGCGACCATGTCACCCTGCTGTGAAGAACAAACAGATTACTTGACATTAAGTAATGTTTGTAGGTCGAAAGTGAACTAGTAGTATGTTACAATAGAATGTATAAAAGGAGGAAAGACTTACGAAAAAAAAGAAGTTTTGCAGTCCAGAATCTTCGTCGTTCGTATGGCAGAGATGGTGTCTCGTTTTGTACCCTAATCCATTCAATGAGACATTAAGCATTCCTGCCATACGACCATGTCACCCTGCTGTGAAGAACAAACAGATTAGTTGACTTTAAATAATGTAGGTAGCTCGAACCTTAACTAGTAGTATGCTGCAATAGAAAGTATAATAGGATGTAGGACTCACAAAAAAAAAAAGAAGTTTTGCAGTCCACAATCGTCGTCGCTCGTATGGCTGAGGTGGTGTCTCGTTTCGTACTTTAATCCATTCAATGAGACATTAAGCATTGCTGCCATACGACTATATCACATTAAATAATGTAGGTAGCTCGAACCTGAACTAGTAGTATGCTACAATAGAAAGTATGAAAGGAGGTAGGACTTACGAAAAAAAAAAGAAGTTTTGCAGTCCAGAATCTTCGTCGTTCGTATGGCTGAGGTGGTGTCTCGTTTCGTACTGTAATCCATTCAATGAGACATTAAGCATTCCTGCCATACGACCATGTCACCCTGCTGTGAAGAAACAACAGATTAGTTAAATTTAAATAATGTAGGTAGCTCGAACCCGAACTAGTAGTATGCTACAATAGAAAGTATGAAAGGAGGTAGGACTTACAAAAAAAAAAAGAAGTATTGCAGTCCAGAATCTTCTTCTTTCGTATGGCTGAGGTGGTGTCTCATTTCGTACCGTAATCCATTCAATGAGACATTAAGCATTGCTGCCATACAACCATGTCACCCTGCGGTGAAGAACAAACAGATTAGTTGACATTAAATAATGTTGGTAGTTCGAACCTGAACAAGTAGTATGTTACAATAGAATGTATAAAAGGAGGAAAAACTTAAAAAAAAAAAAAAGTTTTGCAGTCCGGAATCTTCGTCGTTCGTATGGCTGAGGAGGTGTCTCGTTTCGTACCGTAATCCATTCAATGAGACATTAAGCATTTCTCCCATACGACCATGTCACCCTGCTGTGAAGAACAAACATATTAGTTGACATTAAATAATGTAGGTAGTTCGAACCTGAACTAGTAGTATGTTACAATAGAATGTATAAAAGGAGGAAAGACTTACAAAAAAAAGAAGTTTTGCAGTCCGGAATCTTCGTCGTTCGTATGGCTGAGGTGGTGTCTCGTTTCGTACTTTAATCCATTCAATGAGACATTAAGCATTGCTGCCATTCGACCATGTCACCCTGCTGTGAAGAACAAACAGATTAGTTGAATTTAAATAATGTAGGTAGTTCGAACCTGAACTAGTAGTATGCTACAATAGAAAGTATAAAAGGCTGAAAGACTTACAAAAAAAAAGAAGTTTTGCTGTCCACAATCGTCGTCGTTCGTATGGCTGAGGTGGTGTCTCGTTTCGTACTGTAATCCATTCAATGAGACATTAAGCATTGCTGCCATACGACGATGTCACCCTGCTGTGCAGAACAAACAGATTAGTTGACATTAAATAATGTAGGTAGTTCGAACCTGAACTAGTAGTATGTTACAATAGAATGTATAAAAGGAGGAAAAACTCAAAAAAAAAAAAAAAAAGTTTTGCAGTCCGGAATCTTTGTCGTTCGTATGGCTGAGGAGGTGTCTCGTTTCGTACCGTAATCCACTCAATGAGACATTAAACATTTCTACCATGCGACCATGTCACCCTGCTGTGAAGAACAAACAGATTACTTGACATTAAGTAATGTTTGTAGTTCTAAAGTGAATTAGTAGTATGTTACAATAGAATGTATAAAAGGAGGAAAGACTTACGAAAAAAAAGAAGTTTTGCAGTCCACAATCTTCGTCGTTCGTATGGCTGAGGTGGTGTCTCTTTTCGTAACGTAATCCATTCAATGAGACATTAAGCATTGCTGCCATACGACCATGTCACCCTGCTGTGAAGAACAAACAGATTAGTTGACATTAAATAATGTAGGTAGCTCGAACCTGAACTAGTAGTATGCTACAATAGAAAGTATAAAAGGATGAAGTACTTACAAAAAAAAAGAAATTTTGCAGTCCGGAATCTTCGTCGTTCATATGGCTGAAGTGGTGTCTCGTTTCGTACTGTAATACATTCAATGAGACATTAAGCATTGCTGCCATACAACCATGTCACCCTGCTGTGAAGAACAAACAGATTAGTTGACTTTAAATAATGTAGGTAGCTAGAACCTTAACTAGTAGTATGCTACAATAGAAAGTATAAAAGGATGAAGGACTTACAAAAAAAAAAAGAAGTTTTGCAGTCCGGAATCTTCGTCGTTCGTATGGCGGAGGTGGTGTCTCGTTTCGTACCGTAATCCATTCAATGAGACATTAAGCATTGCTGCCATACGACCATGTCACCCTGCCGTGAAGAACAAACAGATTAATTGACATTAAATAATTTTGGTAGTTCGAACCTGAACTAGTAGTATGTTACAATAGAATGTATAAAAGGAGAAAAAACTTACAAAAAAAAAAAAAGTTTTGCAGTCCGGAATCTTCGTCGTTAGTATGGCTGAGGTGGTGTCTCGTTTCGTACCGTAATCCATTCAATGAGACATTAAGCATTGCTCCCATACGACCATGTCACCCTGCTGTGAAGAACAAACAGATTAGTTGACATTAAATAATGTAGGTAGTTCGAACCTGAACTAGTAGTATGTTACAATAGAATGTATAAAAGGAGGAAAGACTTACAAAAAAAAAAGAAGTTTTGCAGTCCAGAATCTTCGTCGTTCGTATGGCTGAGGTGGTGTCTCGTTTCCTACTGTAATCCATTCAATGAGACATTAAGCATTCCTGCCATACGACCATGTCACCCTGCTGTGAAGAACAAACAGATTAGTTGACATTAAATAATGTAGGTAGTTCGAACCTGAACTAGTAGTATGTTACAATAGAATGTATAAAAGGAGGAAAGACTTACAAAAAAAAAGAAGTTTTGCAGTCCAGAATCTTCGTCGTTCGTATGGCTGAGGTGGTGTCTCGTTTCGTACTGTAATCCATTCAATGAGACATTAAGCATTCCTGCCATACGACCATGTCACCCTGCTGTGAAGAACAAACAGATTAGTTGACATTAAATAATGTAGGTAGTTCGAACCTGAACTAGTAGTATGTTACAATAGAATGTATAAAAGGAGGAAAGACTTACAAAAAAAAGAAGTTTTGCAGTCCAGAATCTTCGTCGTTCGTATGGCTGAGGTGGTGTCTCGTTTTGTACTGTAATCCATTCAATGAGACATTAAGCATACCTGCCATACGACCATGTCACCCTGCTGTGAAGAACAAACAGATTAGTTGAATTTAAATAATGTAGGTAGCTCGAACCTGAACTAGTAGTATGCTACAATAGAAAGTATGAAAGGAAGTAGGACTTACAAAAAAAAAAAGAATTATTGCAGTCCAGAATCTTCTTCTTTCGTATGGCTGAGGTGGTGTCTCATTTCGTACCGTAATCCATTCAATAAGACATTAAGCATTGCTGCCATACAACCATGTCACCCTGCGGTGAAGAACAAACAGATTAGTTGACATTAAATAATGTTGGTAGTTCGAACCTGAACAAGTAGTATGTTACAATAGAATGTATAAAAGGAGGAAAAACTTAAAAAAAAAAAAAAAAGTTTTGCAGTCCGGAATCTTCGTCGTTCGTATGGCTGAGGAGGTGTCTCGTTTCGTACCGTAATCCATTCAATGAGACATTAAGCATTTCTCCCATACGACCATGTCACCCTGCTGTGAAGAACAAACAGATTAGTTGACATTAAATAATGTAGGTAGTTCGAACCTGAACTAGTAGTATGTTACAATAGAATGTATAAAAGGAGGAAAGACTTACAAAAAAAAGAAGTTTTGCAGTCCGGAATCTTCGTCGTTCATATGGCTGAGGTGGTGTCTCGTTTCGTACCGTAATCCATTCAATGAGACATTAAGCATTGCTGCCATTCGACCATGTCACCTTGCTGTGAAGAACAAACAGATTAGTTGAATTTAAATAATGTAGGTAGCTCGAACCTGAACTAGTAGTATGCTACAATAGAAAGTATAAAAGGCTGAAAGACTTACAAAAAAAAAGAAGTTTTGCTGTCCACAATCGTCGTCGTTCGTATGGCTGAGGTGGTGTCTCGTTTCGTACTGTAATCCATTCAATGAGACATTAAGCATTGCTGCCATACGACGATGTCACCCTGCTGTGAAGAACAAACAGATTAGTTGACATTAAATAATGTAGGTAGTTCGAACCTGAACTAGTAGTATGTTACAATAGAATGTATAAAAGGAGGAAAAACTCAAAAAAAAAAAAAAAAAGTTTTGCAGTCCGGAATCTTCGTCGTTCGTATGGCTGAGGAGGTGTCTCGTTTCGTACCGTAATCCACTCAATGAGACATTAAACATTTCTCCCATGCGACCATGTCACCCTGCTGTGAAGAACAAACAGATTACTTGACATTAAGTAATGTTTGTAGTTCTAAAGTGAACTAGTAGTATGTTACAATAGAATGTATAAAAGGAGGAAAGACTTACGAAAAAAAAGAAGTTTTGCAGTCCACAATCTTCGTCGTTCGTATGGCTGAGGTGGTGTCTCTTTTCGTAACGTAATCCATTCAATGAGACATTAAGCATTGCTGCCATACGACCATGTCACCCTGCTGTGAAGAACAAACAGATTAGTTGACATTAAATAATGTAGGTAGCTCGAACCTGAACTAGTAGTATGCTACAATAGAAAGTATAAAAGGATGAAGTACTTACAAAAAAAAAGAAATTTTGCAGTCCGGAATCTTCGTTGTTCATATGGCTGAAGTGGTGTCTCGTTTCGTACTGTAATACATTCAATGAGACATTAAGCATTGCTGCCATACGACCATGTCACCCTGCTGTGAAGAACAAACAGATTAGTTGACTTTAAATAATGTAGGTAGCTAGAACCTTAACTAGTAGTATGCTACAATAGAAAGTATAAAAGGATGAAGGACTTACAAAAAAAAAAAGAAGTTTTGCAGTCCACAATCGTCGTCGCTCGTATGGCTGAGGTGGTGTCTCGTTTCGTACTTTAATCCATTCAATGAGACATTAAGCATTGCTGCCATACGACCATATCACCCTGCTGTGAAGAACAAACAGATTAGTTGACATTAAATAATGTAGGTAGTTCGAACCTGAACTAAAAGAATGTTACAATAGAATGTATAAAAGGAGGAAAGACTTACAAGAAAAAAGGAGTTTTGCAGTCCAGAATCTTCGTCGTTCGTATGGCAGAGATGGTGTCTCGTTTTGTACACTAATCCATTCAATGAGACATTAAGCATTCCTGCCATACGACCATGTCACCCTGCTGTGAAGAACAAACAGATTAGTTAAATTTAAATAATGTAGGTAGCTCGAATCTGAACTAGTAGTATGCTATAATAGAAAGTATGAAAGGAGGTAGGACTTACGAAAAAAAAAGAAGTTTTGCAGTCCGGAATCTTCGTCGTTCGTATGGCTGAGGTGGTGTCTCGTTTCGTACCGTAATCCATTCAATGAGACATTAAGCATTGCTGCCATACGACCATGTCACCCTGCTGTGAAGAACAAACAGATTAGTTGACATTAAATAATGTAGGTAGTTCGAACCTGAACTAGTAGTATGTTACAATAGAATGTATAAAAGGAGGAAAGACTTACAAAAAAAAAGAAATTTTGCAGTCCGGAATCTTCGTCGTTCGTATGGCTGAGGTGGTGTCTCGTTTCGTACCGTAATCCATTCAATGAGACATTAAGCATTGCTGCCATACGACCATGTCACCCTGCTGTGAAGAACAAACAGATTAGTTGACATTAAATAATGTAGGTAGCTCGAACCTGAACTAGTAGTATGCTACAATAGAAAGTATAAAAGGAGGAAAGACTTACAAAAAAAAGAAGTTTTGCAGTCCAGAATCTTCGTCGTTCGTATGGCTGAGGTGGTGTCTCGTTTCGTACTGTAATCCATTCAATGAGACATTAAGCATTGCTGCCATACGACGATGTCACCCTGCTGTGAAGAACAAACAGATTAGTTGACATTAAATAATGTAGGTAGTTCGAACCTGAACTAGTAGTATGTTACAATAGAATGTATAAAAGGAGGAAAAACTCAAAAAAAAAAAGAAAAGTTTTGCAGTCCGGAATCTTCGTCGTTCGTATGGCTGAGGAGGTGTCTCGTTTCGTACCGTAATCCACTCAATGAGACATTAAACATTTCTCCCATGCGACCATGTTACCCTGCTGTGAAGAACAAACAGATTACTTGACATTAAGTAATGTTTGTAGTTCTAAAGTGAACTAGTAGTATGTTACAATAGAATGTATAAAAGGAGGAAAGACTTACGAAAAAAAAGAAGTTTTGCAGTCCACAATCTTCGTCGTTCGTATGGCTGAGGTGGTGTCTCGTTTCGTACTGTAATCCATTCAATGAGACATTAAGCATTCCTGCCATACGACCATGTCACCCTGCTGTGAAGAACAAACAGATTAGTTGAATTTAAATAATGTAGGTAGCTCGAACCTGAACTAGTAGTATGCTACAATAGAAAGTATGAAAGGAGGTAGGACTTACAAAAAAAAAAAAGAAGTATTGCAGTCCAGAATCTTCTTCTTTCGTATGGCTGAGGTGGTGTCTCGTTTCGTACCGTAATCCATTCAATGCGACATTAAGCATTGCTCCCATACGACCATGTCACCCTGCTGTGAAGAACAAACAGATTAGTTGACATTAAATAATGTAGGTAGTTCGAACCTGAACTAGTAGTATGTTACAATAGAATGTATAAAAGGAGGAAAGACTTACAAAAAAAAAAGAAGTTTTGCAGTCCAGAATCTTCGTCGTTCGTATGGCTGAGGTGGTGTCTCGTTTCGTACTGTAATCCATTCAATGAGACATTAAGCATTCCTGCCATACGACCATGTCACCCTGCTGTGAAGAACAAACAGATTAGTTGACATTAAATAATGTAGGTAGTTCGAACCTGAACTAGTAGTATGTTACAATAGAATGTATAAAAGGAGGAAAGACTTACAAAAAAAAAAGAAGTTTTGCAGTCCAGAATCTTCGTCGTTCGTATGGCTGAGGTGGTGTCTCGTTTCGTACTGTAATCCATTCAATGAGACATTAAGCATTCCTGCCATACGACCATGTCACCCTGCTGTGAAGAACAAACAGATTAGTTGACATTAAATAATGTAGGTAGTTCGAACCTGAACTAGTAGTATGTTACAATAGAATGTATAAAAGGAGGAAAGACTTACAAAAAAAAGAAGTTTTGCAGTCCAGAATCTTCGTCGTTCGTATGGCTGAGGTGGTGTCTCGTTTCGTACTGTAATCCATTCAATGAGACATTAAGCATTCCTGCCATACGACCATGTCACCCTACTGTGAAGAACAAACAGATTAGTTGAATTTAAATAATGTAGGTAGCTCGAACCTGAACTAGTAGTATGCTACAATAGAAAGTATGAAAGGAGGTAGGACTTACAAAAAAAAAAGAAGTATTGCAGTCCAGAATCTTCTTCTTTCGTATGGCTGAGGTGGTGTCTCATTTCGTACCGTAATCCATTCAATGAGACATTAAGCATTGCTGCCATACAACCATGTCACCCTGCGGTGAAGAACAAACAGATTAGTTGACATTAAATAATGTTGGTAGTTCGAACCTGAACAAGTAGTATGTTACAATAGAATGTATAAAAGGAGGAAAAACTTAAAAAAAAAAAAAAAAAGTTTTGCAGTCCGGAATCTTCGTCGTTCGTATGGCTGAGGAGGTGTCTCGTTTCGTACCGTAATCCATTCAATGACACATTAAGCATTTCTCCCATACGACCATGTCACCCTGCTGTGAAGAACAAACAGATTAGTTGACATTAAACAATGTAGGTAGTTCGAACCTGAACTAGTAGTATGTTACAATAGAATGTATAAAAGGAGGAAAGACTTACAAAAAAAAGAAGTTTTGCAGTCCGGAATCTTCGTCGTTCGTATGGCTGAGGTGGTGTCTCGTTTCGTACCGTAATCCATTCAATGAGACATTAAGCATTGCTGCCATTCGACCATGTCACCCTGCTGTGAAGAACAAACAGATTAGTTGAATTTAAATAATGTAGGTAGCTCGAACCTGAACTAGTAGTATGCTACAATAGAAAGTATAAAAGGCTGAAAGACTTACAAAAAAAAAGAAGTTTTGCTGTCCACAATCGTCGTCGTTCGTATGGCTGAGGTGGTGTCTCGTTTCGTACTGTAATCCATTCAATGAGACATTAAGCATTCCTGCCATACGACCATGTCACCCTGCTGTGCAGAACAAACAGATTAGTTGACATTAAATAATGTTGGTAGTTCGAACCTGAACAAGTAGTATGTTACAATAGAATGTATAAAAGGAGGAAAAACTTAAAAAAAAAAAAAAAGTTTTGCAGTCCGGAATCTTCGTCGTTCGTATGGCTGAGGAGGTGTCTCGTTTCGTACCGTAATCCATTCAATGACACATTAAGCATTTCTCCCATACGACCATGTCACCCTGCTGTGAAGAACAAACAGATTAGTTGACATTAAACAATGTAGGTAGTTCGAACCTGAACTAGTAGTATGTTACAATAGAATGTATAAAAGGAGGAAAGACTTACAAAAAAAAGAAGTTTTGCAGTCCGGAATCTTCGTCGTTCGTATGGCTGAGGTGGTGTCTCGTTTCGTACCGTAATCCATTCAATGAGACATTAAGCATTGCTGCCATTCGACCATGTCACCCTGCTGTGAAGAACAAACAGATTAGTTGAATTTAAATAATGTAGGTAGCTCGAACCTGAACTAGTAGTATGCTACAATAGAAAGTATAAAAGGCTGAAAGACTTACAAAAAAAAAGAAGTTTTGCTGTCCACAATCGTCGTCGTTCGTATGGCTGAGGTGGTGTCTCGTTTCGTACTGTAATCCATTCAATGAGACATTAAGCATTCCTGCCATACGACCATGTCACCCTGCTGTGCAGAACAAACAGATTAGTTGACATTAAATAATGTTGGTAGTTCGAACCTGAACAAGTAGTATGTTACAATAGAATGTATAAAAGGAGGAAAAACTTAAAAAAAAAAAAAAAAGTTTTGCAGTCCGGAATCTTCGTCGTTCGTATGGCTGAGGAGGTGTCTCGTTTCGTACCGAAATCCATTCAATGAGACATTAAGCATTTCTCCCATACGACCATGTCACCCTGCTGTGAAGAACAAACAGATTAGTTGACATTAAATAATGTAGGTAGTTCGAACCTGAACTAGTAGTATGTTACAATAGAATGTATAAAAGGAGGAAAGACTTACAAAAAAAAAAGAAGTTTTGCAGTCCGGAATCTTCGTCGTTCGTATGGCTGAGGTGGTGTCTCGTTTCGTACCGTAATCCATTAAATGAGACATTAAGCATTGCTGCCATTCGACCATGTCACCCTGCTGTGAAGAACAAACAGATTAGTTGACATTAAATAATGTAGGTAGTTCGAACCTGAACTAGTAGTATGTTACAATAGAATGTATAAAAGGAGGAAAGACTTACAAAAAAAAGAAGTTTTGCTGTCCACAATCGTCGTCGTTCGTATGGCTGAGGTGGTGTCTCGTTTCGTACCGTAATCCATTCAATGAGACATTAAGCATTGCTGCCATACGACCATGTCACCCTGCTGTGAAGAACAAACAGATTAGTTGACATTAAATAATGTAGGTAGCTCGAACCTGAACTAGTAGTATGCTACAATAGAAAGTATAAAAGGAGGAAAGACTTACAAAAAAAAGAAGTTTTGCAGTCCAGAATCTTCGTCGTTCGTATGGCTGAGGTGGTGTCTCGTTTCGTACTGTAATCCATTCAATGAGACATTAAGCATTCCTGCCATACGACCATGTCACCCTGCTGTGAAGAACAAACAGATTAGTTGAATTTAAATAATGTAGGTAGCTCGAACCTGAACTAGTAGTATGCTACAATAGAAAGTATGAAAGGAGGTAGGACTTACAAAAAAAAAAAGAAGTATTGCAGTCCAGAATCTTCTTCTTTCGTATGGCTGAGGTGGTGTCTCATTTCGTACCGTAATCCATTCAATGAGACATTAAGCATTGCTGCCATACGACCATGTCACCCTGCGGTGAAGAACAAACAGATTAGTTGACATTAAATAATGTTGGTAGTTCGAACCTGAACAAGTAGTATGTTACAATAGAATGTATAAAAGGAGGAAAAACTTAAAAAAAAAAAAAAAAAGTTTTGCAGTCCGGAATCTTCGTCGTTCGTATGGCTGAGGAGGTGTCTCGTTTCGTACCGTAATCCATTCAATGAGACATTAAGCATTTCTCCCATACGACCATGTCACCCTGCTGTGAAGAACAAACAGATTAGTTGACATTAAATAATGTAGGTAGTTCGAACCTGAACTAGTAGTATGTTACAATAGAATGTATAAAAGGAGGAAAGACTTACAAAAAAAAGAAGTTTTGCAGTCCGGAATCTTCGTCGTTCGTATGGCTGAGGTGGTGTCTCGTTTCGTACCGTAATCCATTCAATGCGACATTAAGCATTGCTCCCATACGACCATGTCACCCTGCTGTGAAGAACAAACAGATTAGTTGACATTAAATAATGTAGGTAGTTCGAACCTGAACTAGTAGTATGTTACAATAGAATGTATAAAAGGAGGAAAGACTTACAAAAAAAAAAGAAGTTTTGCAGTCCAGAATCTTCGTCGTTCGTATGGCTGAGGTGGTGTCTCGTTTTGTACTGTAATCCATTCAATGAGACATTAAGCATTCCTGCCATACGACCATGTCACCCTGCTGTGAAGAACAAACAGATTAGTTGACATTAAATAATGTAGGTAGTTCGAACCTGACTAGTAGTATGTTACAATAGAATGTATAAAAGGAGGAAAGACTTACAAAAAAAAGAAGTTTTGCAGTCCAGAATCTTCGTCGTTCGTATGGCTGAGGTGGTGTCTCGTTTCGTACTGTAATCCATTCAATGAGACATTAAGCATTCCTGCCATACGACCATGTCACCCTGCTGTGAAGAACAAACAGATTAGTTGAATTTAAATAATGTAGGTAGCTCGAACCTGAACTAGTAGTATGCTACAATAGAAAGTATGAAAGGAGGTAGGACTTACAAAAAAAAAAGAAGTATTGCAGTCCAGAATCTTCTTCTTTCGTATGGCTGAGGTGGTGTCTCATTTCGTACCGTAATCCATTCAATGAGACATTAAGCATTGTTGCCATACAACCATGTCACCCTGCGGTGAAGAACAAACAGATTAGTTGACATTAAATAATGTTGGTAGTTCGAACCTGAACAAGTAGTATGTTACAATAGAATGTATAAAAGGAGGAAAAACTTAAAAAAAAAAAAAAAAGTTTTGCAGTCCGGAATCTTCGTCGTTCGTATGGCTGAGGTGGTGTCTCGTTTCGTACCGTAATCCATTCAATGAGACATTAAGCATTGCTCCCATACGACCATGTCACCCTGCTGTGAAGAACAAACAGATTAGTTGACATTAAATAATGTAGGTAGTTCGAACCTGAACTAGTAGTATGTTACAATAGAATGTATAAAAGGAGGAAAGACTTACAAAAAAAAAAGAAGTTTTGCAGTCCAGAATCTTCGTCGTTCGTATGGCTGAGGTGGTGTCTCGTTTTGTACTGTAATCCATTCAATGAGACATTAAGCATTCCTGCCATTCGACCATGTCACCCTGCTGTGAAGAACAAACACATTAGTTGAATTTAAATAATGTAGGTAGCTCGAACCTGAACTAGTAGTATGCTACAATAGAAAGTATAAAAGGCTGAAAGACTTACAAAAAAAAAGAAGTTTTGCTGTCCACAATCGTCGTCGTTCGTATGGCTGAGGTGGTGTCTCGTTTCGTACTGTAATCCATTCAATGAGACATTAAGCATTGCTGCCATACGACGATGTCACCCTGCTGTGCAGAACAAACAGATTAGTTGACATTAAATAATGTAGGTAGTTCGAACCTGAACTAGTAGTATGTTACAATAGAATGTATAAAAGGAGGAAAAACTCAAAAAAAAAAAAAAAAGTTTTGCAGTCCGGAATCTTCGTCGTTCGTATGGCTGAGGAGGTGTCTCGTTTTGTACCGTAATCCACTCAATGAGACATTAAACATTTCTCCCATGCGACCATGTCACCCTGCTGTGAAGAACAAACAGATTACTTGACATTAAGTAATGTTTGTAGTTCTAAAGTGAACTAGTAGTATGTTACAATAGAATGTATAAAAGGAGGAAAGACTTATGAAAAAAAAGAAGTTTTGCAGTCCACAATCTTCGTCGTTCGTATGGCTGAGGTGGTGTCTCTTTTCGTAACGTAATCCATTCAATGAGACATTAAGCATTGCTGCCATACGACCATGTCACCCTGCTGTGAAGAACAAACAGATTAGTTGACATTAAATAATGTAGGTAGCTCGAACCTGAACTAGTAGTATGCTACAATAGAAAGTATAAAAGGATGAAGTACTTACAAAAAAAAAGAAATTTTGCAGTCCGGAATCTTCGTCGTTCATATGGCTGAAGTGGTGTCTCGTTTCGTACTGTAATACATTCAATGAGACATTAAGCATTGCTGCCATACGACCATGTCACCCTGCTGTGAAGAACAAACAGATTAGTTGACTTTAAATAATGTAGGTAGCTAGAACCTTAACTAGTAGTATGCTACAATAGAAAGTATAAAAGGATGAAGGACTTACAAAAAAAAAAAGAAGTTTTGCAGTCCACAATCGTCGTCGCTCGTATGGCTGAGGTGGTGTCTCGTTTCGTACTTTAATCCATTCAATGAGACATTAAGCATTGCTGCCATACGACCATGTCACCCTGCTGTGAAGAACAAACAGATTAATTGACATTAAATAATGTTGGTAGTTCGAACCTGAACTAGTAGTATGTTACAATAGATTGTATAAAAGGAGAAAAAACTTACAAAAAAAAAAAAAGTTTTGCAGTCCGGAATCTTCGTCGTTCGTATGGCTGAGGTGGTGTCTCGTTTCGTACCGTAATCCATTCAATGAGACAGTAAGCATTGCTCCCATACGACCATGTCACCCTGCTGTGAAGAACAAACAGATTAGTTGACATTAAATAATGTAGGTAGTTCGAACCTGAACTAGTAGTATGTTACAATAGAATGTATAAAAGGAGGAAAGACTTACAAAAAAAAAAGAAGTTTTGCAGTCCAGAATCTTCATCGTTCGTATGGCTGAGGTGGTGTCTCGTTTCGTACTGTAATCCATTCAATGAGACATTAAGCATTCCTGCCATACGACCATGTCACCCTGCTGTGAAGAACAAACAGATTAGTTGACATTAAATAATGCAGAAAGTTCGAACCTGAACTAGTAGTATGTTACAATAGAATGTATAAAAGGAGGAAAGACTTACAAAAAAAAGAAGTTTTGCAGTCCGGAATCTTCGTCGTTCGTATGGCTGAGGTGGTGTCTCGTTTCGTACCGTAATCCATTCAATGAGACATTAAGCATTGCTCCCATACGACCATGTCACCCTGCTGTGAAGAACAAACAGATTAGTTGACATTAAATAATGTAGGTAGTTCGAACCTGAACTAGTAGTATGTTACAATAGAATGTATAAAAGGAGGAAAGACTTACAAAAAAAAAAGAAGTTTTGCAGTCCAGAATCTTCGTCGTTCGTATGGCTGAGGTGGTGTCTCGTTTCGTACTGTAATCCATTCAATGAGACATTAAGCATTCCTGCCATACGACCATGTCACCCTGCTGTGAAGAACAAACAGATTAGTTGACATTAAATAATGTAGGTAGTTCGAACCTGAACTAGTAGTATGTTACAATAGAATGTATAAAAGGAGGAAAGACTTACAAAAAAAAGAAGTTTTGCAGTCCAGAATCTTCGTCGTTCGTATGGCTGAGGTGGTGTCTCGTTTCGTACTGTAATCCATTCAATGAGACATTAAGCATTCCTGCCATACGACCTTGTCACCCTGCTGTGAAGAACAAACAGATTAGTTGAATTTAAATAATGTAGGTAGCTCGAACCTGAACTAGTAGTATGCTACAATAGAAAGTATGAAAGGAGGTAGGACTTACAAAAAAAAAAAAGAAGTTTTGCAGTCCAGAATCTTCTTCTTTCGTATGGCTGAGGTGGTGTCTCATTTCGTACCGTAATCCATTCAATGAGACATTAAGCATTGCTGCCATACAACCATGTCACCCTGCGGTGAAGAACAAACAGATTAGTTGACATTAAATAATGTTGGTAGTTCGAACCTGAACAAGTAGTATGTTACAATAGAATGTATAAAAGGAGGAAAAACTTAAAAAAAAAAAAAAAAGTTTTGCAGTCCGGAATCTTCGTCGTTCGTATGGCTGAGGAGGTGTCTCGTTTCGTACCGTAATCCATTCAATGAGACATTAAGCATTTCTCCCATACGACCATGTCACCCTGCTGTGAAGAACAAACAGATTAGTTGACATTAAATAATGTAGGTAGCTCGAACCTGAACTAGTAGTATGTTACAATAGAATGTATAAAAGGAGGAAAGACTTACAAAAAAAAGAAGTTTTGCAGTCCGGAATCTTCGTCGTTCGTATGGCTGAGGTGGTGTCTCGTTTCGTACCGTAATCCATTCAATGAGACATTAAGCATTGCTGCCATTCGACCATGTCAACCTGCTGTGAAGAACAAACAGATTAGTTGACATTAAATAATGTAGGTAGTTCGAACCTGAACTAGTAGTATGTTACAATAGAATGTATAAAAGGAGGAAAGACTTACAAAAAAAAGAAGTTTTGCTGTCCACAATCGTCGTCGTTCGTATGGCTGAGGTGGTGTCTCGTTTCGTACTGTAATCCATTCAATGAGACATTAAGCATTGCTGCCATACGACCATATCACCCTGCTGTGAAGAACAAACAGATTAGTTGACATTAAATAATGTAGGTAGTTCGAACCTGAACTAAAAGAATGTTACAATAGAATGTATAAAAGGAGAAAAAACTTACAAAAAAAAAAAAAGTTTTGCAGTCCGGAATCTTCGTCGTTCGTATGGCTGAGGTGGTGTCTCGTTTCGTACCGTAATCCATTCAATGAGACATTAAGCATTGCTCCCATACGACCATGTCACCCTGCTGTGAAGAACAAACAGATTACTTGACATTAAATAATGTAGGTAGTTCGAACCTGAACTAGTAGTATGTTACAATAGAATGTATAAAAGGAGGAAAGACTTACAAAAAAAAAGAAATTTTGCAGTCCGGAATCTTCGTCGTTCGTATGGCTGAGGTGGTGTCTCGTTTCGTACCGTAATCCATTCAATGAGACATTAAGCATTGCTGCCATACGACCATGTCACCCTGCTGTGAAGAACAAACAGATTAGTTGACATTAAATAATGTAGGTAGCTCGAACCTGAACTAGTAGTATGCTACAATAGAAAGTATAAAAGGATGTACGACTTACAAAAAAAAAAGAAATTTTGCAGTCCGGAATCTTCGTCGTTCGTATGGCTGAGGTGGTGTCTCGTTTCGTACCGTAATCCATTCAATGAGACATTAAGCATTCCTGCCATACGACCATGTCACCCTGCTGTGAAGAACAAACAGATTAGTTGACATTAAATAATGTTGGTAGTTCGAAATTGAACTAGTAGTATGTTACAATAGAATGTATAAAAGGAGAAAAAACATACAAAAAAAAAAAAAGTTTTGCAGTCCGGAATCTTCGTCGTTCGTATGGCTGAGGTGGTGTCTCGTTTCGTACCGTAATCCATTCAATGAGACATTAAGCATTGCTCCCATACGACCATGTCACCCTGCTGTGAAGAACAAACAGATTAGTTGACATTAAATAATGTAGGTAGTTCGAACCTGAACTAGTAGTATGTAACAATAGGATGTATAAAAGGAGGAAAGACTTACAAAAAAAAAAGAAATTTTGCAGTCCGGAATCTTCGTCGTTCGTATGGCTGAGGTGGTGTCTCGTTTCGTACCGTAATCCATTCAATGAGACATTAAGCATTGCTGCCATACGACCATGTCACCCTGCTGTGAAGAACAAACAGATTAGTTGACATTAAATAATGTAGGTAGCTCGAACCTGAACTAGTAGTATGCTACAATAGAAAGTATAAAAGGATGTAGGACTTACAAAAAAAAAGAAGTTTTGCAGTCCACAATCGTCGTCGTTCGTATGGCTGAGGTGGTGTCTCGTTTCGTACTGTAATCCATTCAATGAGACATTAAGCATTGCTGCCATACAACGATGTCACCCTGCTGTGAAGAACAAACAGATTAGTTGACATTAAATTATGTAGGTAGTTCGAACCTGAACTAGTAGTATTTTACAATAGAATGTATAAAAGGAGTAAAGACTTACAAAAAAAAGAATTTTTGCAGTCCAGAATCTTCGTCGTTCGTATGGCTGAGGTGGTGTCTCGTTTCGTACCGTAATCCATTCAATGAGACATTAAGCATTGCTGCCATACGACCATGTCACCCTGCTGTGAAGAACAAACAGATTAGTTGACATTAAATAATGTAGGTAGTTCGAACCTGAACTAGTAGTATTTTACAATAGAATGTATAAAAGGAGGAAAGGCTTACAAAAAAAAGAAGTTTTGCAGTCCAGAATCTTCGTCGTTCGTATGGCTGAGGTGGTGTCTCGTTTCGTACCGTAATCCATGCAATGAGACATTAAGCCTTCCTGCCATATGACCATGTCACCCTGCTGTGAAGAACAAACAGATTAGTTAAATTTAAATAATGTAGGTAGCTCGAAACTGAACTAGTAGTATGCTACAATAGAAAGTATAAAAGGAGGTAGGACTTACGAAAAAAAAGAAGGTTTGCAGTCCACAATCTTCGTCGTTCGTATGGCTGAGGTGGTGTCTCTTTTTGTAACGTAATCCATTCAATGAGACATTAAGCATTGCTGCCATACGACCATGTCACCCTGCTGTGAAAAACAAACAGATTAGTTGACATTAAATAATGTAGGTAGTTCGAACCTGAACTAGTAGTATGTTACAATAGAATGTATAAAAGGAGGAGAGACTTACAAAAAGAAAGAAGTTTTGCAGTCCAGAATCTTCGTCGTTCGTATGGCTGAGGTGGTGTCTCGTTTCGTACCGTAATCCATTCAATGAGACATTAAGCATTGCTACCATACGACCATGTCACCCTGCTGTGAAGAACAAACAGATTAGTTGACATTAAATTATGTAGGTAGTTCGAACCTGAACTAGTAGTATTTTACAATAGAATGTATAAAAGGAGTAAAGACTTACAAAAAAAAGAATTTTTGCAGTCCAGAATCTTCGTCGTTCGTATGGCTGAGGTGGTGTCTCGTTTCGTACCGTAATCCATTCAATGAGACATTAAGCATTGCTGCCATACGACCATGTCACCCTGCTGTGAAGAACAAACAGATTAGTTGACATTAAATAATGTAGGTAGCTCGAACCTGAACTAGAAGAATGTTACAATAGAATGTATAAAAGGAGGAAAGACTTACAAAAAAAAAGAAGTTTTGCAGTCCAGAACCTTCGTCGTTCGTATGGCAGAGGTGGTGTCTCGTTTCGTACCGTAATCCATTCAATGAGACATTAAGCATTCCTGCCATACGACCATGTCACCCTGCTGTGAAGAACAAACAGATTAGTTGAATTTAAATAATGTAGGTAGCTCGAACCTGAACTAGTAGTATGCTACAATAGAAAGTATGAAAGGAGGTAGGACTTACAAAAACAAAAAAGAAGTATTGCAGTCCAGAATCTTCTTCTTTCGTATGGCTGAGGTGGTGTCTCATTTCGTACCGTAATCCATTCAATGAGACATTAAGCATTGCTGCCATACAACCATGTCACCCTGCGGTGAAGAACAAACAGATTAGTTGACATTAAATAATGTTGGTAGTTCGAAATTGAACTAGTAGTATGTTACAATAGAATGTATAAAAGGAGGAAAAACTTAAAAAAAAAAAAAAAAGTTTTGCAGTCCGGAATCTTAGTCGTTCGTATGGCTGAGGAGGTGTCTCGTTTCGTACCGTAATCCATTCAATGAGACATTAAGCATTTCTCCCATACGACCATGTCACCCTGCTGTGAAGAACAAACAGATTAGTTGACATTAAATAATGTAGGTACTTCGAACCTGAACTAGTAGTATGTTACAATAGAATGTATAAAAGGAGGAAAGACTTACAAAAAAAAAGAAGTTTTGCAGTCCGGAATCTTCGTCGTTCGTATGGCTGAGGTGGTGTCTCGTTTCGTACCGTAATCCATTCAATGAGACATTAAGCATTGCTGCCATTCGACCATGTCACCCTGCTGTGAAGAACAAACAGATTAGTTGACATTAAATAATGTAGGTAGTTCGAACCTGAACTAGTAGTATGTTACAATAGAATGTATAAAAGGAGGAAAGACTTACAAAAAAAAGAAGTTTTGCTGTCCACAATCGTCGTCGTTCGTATGGCTGAGGTGGTGTCTCGTTTCGTACTGTAATCCATTCAATGAGACATTAAGCATTGCTGCCATACGACGATGTCACCCTGCTGTGAAGAACAAACAGATTAGTTGACATTAAATAATGTAGGTAGTTCGAACCTGAACTAGTAGTATGTTACAATAGAGTGTATAAAAGGAGGAAAAACTCAAAAAAAAAAAAAAAAAAGTTTTGCAGTCCGGAATCTTCGTCGTTCGTATGGCTGAGGAGGTGTCTCGTTTCGTACCGTAATCCACTCAATGAGACATTAAACATTTCTCCCATGCGACCATGTCACCCTGCTGTGAAGAACAAACAGATTACTTGACATTAAGTAATGTTTGTAGTTCTAAAGTGAACTAGTAGTATGTTACAATAGAATGTATAAAAGGAGGAAAGACTTACGAAAAAAAAGAAGTTTTGCAGTCCACAATCTTCGTCGTTCGTATGGCTGAGGTGGTGTCTCTTTTCGTAACGTAATCCATTCAATGAGACATTAAGCATTGCTGCCATACGACCATGTCACCCTGCTGTGAAGAACAAACAGATTAGTTGACATTAAATAATGTAGGTAGCTCGAACCTGAACTAGTAGTATGCTACAATAGAAAGTATAAAAGGATGGAGTACTTACAAAAAAAAAGAAATTTTGCAGTCCGGAATCTTCGTCGTTCATATGGCTGAAGTGGTGTCTCGTTTCGTACTGTAATACATTCAATGAGACATTAAGCATTGCTGCCATACGACCATGTCACCCTGCTGTGAAGAACAAACAGATTAGTTGACTTTAAATAATGTAGGTAGCTAGAACCTTAACTAGTAGTATGCTACAATAGAAAGTATAAAAGGATGAAGGACTTACAAAAAAAAAAAGAAGTTTTGCAGTCCACAATCGTCGTCGCTCGTATGGCTGAGGTGGTGTCTCGTTTCGTACTTTAATCCATTCAATGAGACATTAAGCATTGCTGCCATACGACCATATCACCCTGCTGTAAAGAACAAACAGATTAGTTGACATTAAATAATGTAGGTAGTTCGAACCAGAACTAAAAGAATGTTACAATAGAATGTATAAAAGGAGAAAAAACTTACAAAAAAAAAAAAAAGTTTTGCAGTCCGGAATCTTCGTCGTTCGTATGGCTGAGGTGGTGTCTCGTTTCGTACCGTAATCCATTCAATGAGACATTAAGCATTGCTCCCATACGACCATGTCACCCTGCTGTGAAGAACAAACAGATTAGTTGACATTAAATAATGTAGGTAGTTCGGACCTGAACTAGTAGTATGTTACAATAGAATGTATAAAAGGAGGAAAGACTTACAAAAAAAAAGAAATTTTGCAGTCCGGAATCTTCGTCGTTCGTATGGCTGAGGTGGTGTCTCGTTTCGTACCGTAATCCATTCAATGAGACATTAAGCATTGCTGCCATACGACCATGTCACCCTGCTGTGAAGAACAAACAGATTAGTTGACATTAAATAATGTAGGTAGCTCGAACCTGAACTAGTAGTATGCTACAATAGAAAGTATAAAAGGATGTAGGACTTACAAAAAAAAAGAAATTTTGCAGTCCGGAATCTTCGTCGTTCGTATGGCTGAGGTGGTGTCTCGTTTCGTACCGTAATCCATTCAATGAGACATTAAGCATTGCTGCCATACGACCATGTCACCCTGCTGTGAAGAACAAACAGATTAGTTGACATTAAATAATGTTGGTAGTTCGAAATTGAACTAGTAGTATGTTACAATAGAATGTATAAAAGGAGAAAAAACATAAAAAAAAAAAAAGTTTTGCAGTCCGGAATCTTCGTCGTTCGTATGGCTGAGGTGGTGTCTCGTTTCGTACCGTAATCCATTCAATGAGACATTAAGCATTGCTCCCATACGACCATGTCACCCTGCTGTGAAGAACAAACAGATTAGTTGACATTAAATAATGTAGGTAGTTCGAACCTGAACTAGTAGTATGTTACAATAGGATGTATAAAAGGAGGAAAGACTTACAAAAAAAAAAAGAAATTTTGCAGTCCGGAATCTTCGTCGTTCGTATGGCTGAGGTGGTGTCTCGTTTCGTACCGTAATCCATTCAATGAGACATTAAGCATTGCTGCCATACGACCATGTCACCCTGCTGTGAAGAACAAACAGATTAGTTGACATTAAATAATGTAGGTAGCTCGAACCTGAACTAGTAGTATGCTACAATAGAAAGTATAAAAGGATGTAGGACTTACAAAAAAAAAGAAGTTTTGCAGTCCACAATCGTCGTCGTTCGTATGGCTGAGGTGGTGTCTCGTTTCGTACTGTAATCCATTCAATGAGACATTAAGCATTGCTCCCATACGACCATGTCACCCTGCTGTGAAGAACAAACAGATTAGTTGACATTAAATAATGTAGGTATTTCGAACCTGAACTAGTAGTATGTTACAATAGAATGTATAAAAGGAGGAAAGACTTACAAAAAAAAAAGAAGTTTTGCAGTCCGGAATCTTCGTCGTTCGTATGGCTGAGGTGGTGTCTCGTTTCGTACCGTAATCCATTCAATGAGACATTAAGCATTGCTGCCATACGACCATGTCACCCTGCTGTGAAGAACAAACAGATTAGTTGACATTAAATAATGTAGGTAGTTCGAACCTGAACTAGTAGTATTTTACAATAGAATGTATAAAAGGAGGAAAGACTTACAAAAAAAAGAAGTTTTGCAGTCCAGAATCTTCGTCGTTCGTATGGCTGAGGTCGTGTCTCGTTTCGTACCGTAATCCATGCAATGAGACATTAAGCCTTCCTGCCATACGACCATGTCACCCTGCTGTGAAGAACAAACAGATTAGTTGAATTTAAATAATGTAGGTAGCTCGAAACTGAACTAGTAGTATGCTACAATAGAAAGTATAAAAGGAGGTAGGACTTACGAAAAAAAAGAAGGTTTGCAGTCCAGAATCTTCGTCGTTCGTATGGCTGAGGTGGTGTCTCTTTTTGTAACGTAATCCATTCAATGAGACATTAAGCATTGCTGCCATACGACCATGTCACCCTGCTGTGAAAAACAAACAGATTAGTTGACATTAAATAATGTAGGTAGCTCGAACCTGAACTAGAAGAATGTTACAATAGAATGTATAAAAGGAGGAAAGACTTACAAAAAAAAAGAAGTTTTGCAGTCCAGAACCTTCGTCGTTCGTATGGCAGAGGTGGTGTCTCGTTTCGTACCGTAATCCATTCAATGAGACATTAAGCATTCCTGCCATACGACCATGTCACCCTGCTGTGAAGAACAAACAGATTAGTTGACATTAAATAATGTAGGTAGTTCGAACCTGAACTAGTAGTATGTTACAATAGAATGTATAAAAGGAGGAAAGACTTACAAAAAAAAAGAAGTTTTGCAGTCCGGAATCTTCGTCGTTCGTATGGCTGAGGTGGTGTCTCGTTTCGTACCGTAATCCATTCAATGAGACATTAAGCATTGCTGCCATACGACCATGTCACCCTGCTGTGAAGAACAAACAGATTAGTTGACATTAAATAATGTTGGTAGTTCGAACCTGAACTAGTAGTATGTTACAATAGAATGTATATAAGGAGGAAAAACTTACAAAAAAAAAAAAAAGTTATGCAGTCAGGAATCTTTGTCGTTCGTATGGCTGAGGTGGTGTCTCGTTTCGTACCGTAATCCATTCAATGAGACATTAAGCATTGCTCCCATACGACCATGTCACCCTGCTGTGAAGAACAAACAGATTAGTTGACATTAAATAATGTAGGTAGTTCGAACCTGAACTAGTAGTATGTTACAATAGAATGTATAAAAGGAGGAAAGACTTACAAAAAAAAAGAAGTTTTGCAGTCCGGAATCTTCGTCGTTCGTATGGCTGAGGTGGTGTCTCGTTTCGTACCGTAATCCATTCAATGAGACATTAAGCCTTCCTGCCATACGACCATGTCACCCTGCTGTGAAGAACAAACAGATTAGTTGAATTTAAATAATGTAGGTAGCTCGAAACTGAACTAGTAGTATGCTACAATAGAAAGTATAAAAGGAGGTAGGACTTACGAAAAAAAAGAAGGTTTGCAGTCCAGAATCTTCGTCGTTCGTATGGCTGAGGTGGTGTCTCTTTTTGTAACGTAATCCATTCAATGAGACATTAAGCATTGCTGCCATACGACCATGTCACCCTGCTGTGAAAAACAAACAGATTTGTTGACATTAAATAATGTAGGTAGCTCGAACCTGAACTAGAAGAATGTTACAATAGAATGTATAAAAGGAGGAAAGACTTACAAAAAAAAAGAAGTTTTGCAGTCCAGAACCTTCGTCGTTCGTATGGCAGAGGTGGTGTCTCGTTTCGTACCGTAATCCATTCAATGAGACATTAAGCATTGCTCCCATACGACCATGTCACCCTGCTGTGAAGAACAAACAGATTAGTTGACATTAAATAATGTAGGTAGTTCGAACCTGAACTAGTAGTATGTTACAATAGAATGTATAAAAGGAGGAAAGACTTACAAAAAAAAAGAAGTTTTGCAGTCCGGAATCTTCGTTGTTCGTATGGCTGAGGTGGTGTCTCGTTTCGTACCGTAATCCATTCAATGAGACATTAAGCATTGCTGCCATACGACCATGTCACCCTGCTGTGAAGAACAAACAGATTAGTTGACATTAAATAATGTTGGTAGTTCGAACCTGAACTAGTAGTATGTTACAATAGAATGTATAAAAGGAGGAAAAACTTACAAAAAAAAAAAAAGTTATGCAGTCAGGAATCTTCGTCGTTCGTATGGCTGAGGTGGTGTCTCGTTTCGTACCGTAATCCATTCAATGAGACATTAAGCATTGCTCCCATACGACCATGTCACCCTGCTGTGAAGAACAAACAGATTAGTTGACATTAAATAATGTAGGTAGTTCGAACCTGAACTAGTAGTATGTTACAATAGAATGTATAAAAGGAGGAAAGACTTACAAAAAAAAAGAAGTTTTGCAGTCCGGAATCTTCGTCGTTCGTATGGCTGAGGTGGTGTCTCGTTTCGTACCGTAATCCATTCAATGAGACATTAAGCATTGCTGCCATACGACCATGTCACCCTGCTGTGAAGAACAAACAGATTAGTTGACATTAAATAATGTAGGTAGCTCGAACCTGAACTAGTAGTATGCTACAATAGAAAGTATAAAAGCATGAAGGACTTACAAAAAAAAAAAAAGAAGTTTTGCAGTCCACAATCGTCGTCGTTCGTATGGCTGAGGTGGTGTCTCGTTTCGTACTGTAATTCACTCAATGAGACATTAAGCATTGCTGCCATACGACAATGTCACCCTGCTGTGAAGAACAAACAGATTAGTTGACATTAAATAATGTTGGTAGTTCGAACCTGAACTAGTAGTATTTTACAATAGAATGTATAAAAGGAGGAAAGACTTAGAAAAAAAAGAAGTTTTGCAGTCCAGAATCTTCGTCGTTCGTATGGCTGTGGTGGTGTCTCTTTTCGTACCGTAATCCATTCAATGAGACATTAAGCATTGCTTCCATACGACCATGTCACCCTGCTGTGAAGAACAAACAGATTAGTTGACATTAAATAATGTAGGTAGTTCGAACCTGAACTAGTAGTATGTTACAATAGAATGTATAAAAGAAGGAAAGACTTACAAAAAAAAAGAAGTTTTGCAGTCCGGAATCTTCGTCGTTCGTATGGCTGAGGTGGTGTCTCGTTTCGTACCGTAATCCATTCAATGAGACATTAAGCATTGCTGCCATACGACCATGTCACCCTGCTGTGAAGAACAAACAGATTAGTTAAATTTAAATAATGTAGGTAGCTCGAACCTGAACTAGTAGTATGCTACAATAGAAACTATAAACGGATGAAGGACTTACAAAAAAAAAGAAGTTTTGCAGTCCACAATCGTCATCGTTCGTATGGCTGAGGTGGTGTCTCGTTTCGTACTGTAATCCATTCAATGAGACATTAAGCATTGTTGCCATACGACGATTCACCCTGCTGTGAAGAACAAACAGATTAGTTGACATTAAATAATGTAGGTAGTTCGAACCTGAACTAGTAGTATTTTACAATAGAATGTATAAAAGGAGGAAAGACTTACAAAAAAAAGAAGTTTTGCAGTCCAGAATCTTCGTCGTTCGTATGGCTGAGGTGGTGTCTCGTTTCGTACCGTAATCCATGCAATGAGACATTAAGCCTTCCTGCCATACGACCATGTCACCCTGCTGTGAAGAACAAACAGATTAGTTGACATTAAATAATGTAGGTAGCTCGAACCTGAACTAGTAGTATGCTACAATAGAAAGTATAAAAGGAGGTAGAACTTACAAAAAAAAAGAAGTTTTGCAGTCCAGAATCTTCGTCGTTCGTATGGCTGAGGTTGTGTCTCGTTTCGTACCGTAATCCATTCAATGAGACATTAAGCATTGCTGCCATACGACCATGTCACCCTGCTGTGAAGAACAAACAGATTACTTGACATTAAATAATGTTGGTAGTTCGAAAGTGAACTAGTAGTATGTTACAATAGAATGTATAAAGGGAGGAAAGACTTACGAAAAAAAAGAAGGTTTGGAGGCCAGAATCTTCGTCGTTCGTATGGCTGAGGTGGTGTCTCTTTTTGTAACGTAATCCATTCAATGAGACATTAAGCATTGCTGCCATACGACCATGTCACCCTGCTGTGAAGAACAAACAGATTAGTTGACATTAAATAATGTAGGTAGCTCGAACCTGAACTAGTAGTATGCTACAATAGAAAGTATAAAAGGAGGTAGAACTTACAAAAAAAAAAAAAAAAGAAGTTTTGCAGTCCAGAATCTTCTTCGTTCGTATGGCTGAGGTGGTGTCTCGTTTCGTACCGTAATCCATTCAATGAGACATTAAGCATTGCTGCCATACGACCATGTCACCCTGCTGTGAAGAACAAACAGATTAGTTGACATTAAATAATGTTGGTAGTTCGAACCTGAACTAGTAGTATGTTACAATAGAATGTATAAAAGGAGGAAAGACTTACAAAAAAAAAAAAGAAGTTTTGCAGTTCGGAATCTTCGTCGTTCGTATGGCTGAGGTGGTGTCTCGTTTCGTACCGTAATCCACTCAATGAGACATTAAGCATTGCTGCCATACGACCATGTCACCCTGCTGTGAAGAACAAACAGATTAGTTGACATTAAATAATGTAGGTAGTTCGAACCTGAACTAGTAGTATTTTACAATAGAATGTATAAAAGGAGGAAAGACTTACAAAAAAAAAAGAAGTTTTGCAGTCCAGAATCTTCGTCGTTCGTATGGCTGAGGTGGTGTCTCGTTTCATACCGTAATCCATTCAATGAGACATTAAGCATTGCTGCAATACGACCATGTCACCCTGCTGTGAAGAACAAACAGATTAGTAGACATTAATTAATGTAGGTAGTTCGAACCTGAACTAGTAGTATTTTACAATAGAATGTATAAAAGGAGGAAAGACTTACAAAAAAAAGAAGTTTTGCAGTCCAGAATCTTCGTCGTTCGTATGGCTGAGGTGGTGTCTCGTTTCGTACCGTAATCCATTCAATGAGACATTAAGCATTCCTGCCATACGACTATGTCGCCCTGCTGTGAGGAACAAGCAGATTAGTTGACATTAAAAAATGTTGGTAGTTCGAACCTGAACTAGTAGTATGTTAGAATAGAAAGTATAAAAGGAGGAAAGACTTACAAAAAAAAAAGAAGTTTTGCAGTCCAGAATCTTCGTCCGTTCGTATGGCTGATGTGGTGTCTCGTTTCGTACCGTAATCCATTCAATGAGACATTAAGCATTCCTGCGATACGACCATGTCACCCTGCTGTGAAGAACAAACAGATTAGTTGACATTAAATAATGTAGGTAGTTCGAACCTGAACTATTAGTATTTTACAAAAGAATGTATAAAAGGAGGATAGACTTAAAAAAAAAGAAATTTTGCAGTCCAGAATCTTCGTCGTTCGTATGGCTGAGGTGGTGTCTCGTTTCGTACCGTGATCCATGCAATGAGACATTAAGCCTTCCTGCCATACGACCATTCACCCTGCTGTGAAGAACAAACAGATTAGTTGAATTTAAATAATGTAGGTAGCTCGAACCTGAACTAGTAGTATGCTACAATAGAAAGAATAAAAGGAGGTAGGACTTACAAAAAAAACAGAAGTTTTGCAGTCCACAATCTTCATCGTTCGTATGGCTGAGGTGGTGTCTCGTTTCATACCGTAATCCATTCAATGAGACATTAAGCATTCCTGCCATACGACCATGTCACCCTGCTGTGAAGAACAAACAGATTAGTTGACATTAAATAATGTAGGTAGCTCGAACCTGAACTAGTAGTGTGCTACAATAGAAAGTATAAAAGGAGGAAAGACTTACAAGAAAAAAAGAAGTTTTGCAGTCCAGTATCTTCGTCGTTCGTATGGCTGAGGTGGTGTCTCATTTCGTACCGTAATCCACTCAATGAGACATTAAGCATTCCTGCCAAACGACCATGTTACCTTGCTGTGAAGAACAAACAGATTAGTCCATTTTTTTTAATAACTTACGTCGTTCAAATCTTAACTAGCAGTATCTTACAAAAAAAAGTATAAAACGAGTAGGAACTTACCAAAAAAAGAAGTTTTGCCCTCTAGAATCTTCGTCGTTCGTATGGCTGAGGTGGTGTCACCTTTTCGTACAGTAATCCATTTAATGAGGCATTAAGAATTCTTGCCATTCGACCATGGCACCCTGCTGTGAAGAACATACAGATTAGTTCACTTTAAATGATGTAGGTAGTTCATTCCTGAACTATCAATATGATACAATAGAAAGTATAAAACGAGGAAGGACGTACCAAAAAAAAGAAGTATTCCCGTCCAGAATCTTCGTCGTTCGTATGGCTGAGGTGATGTCTCGTTTCGTACAGTAATATATTCAATGAGACATTAAGCATTCCTGCCATACGACCATGTCACCCTGCTGTGAAGAACAAACAGATTAATTCATTTTGTAGATATCGGTGGTCATTCAAATCTGAACCAGCAGTATTTTACAATAACAAGTATAAAACGAGGAGGGACTTTCCAAAATGAAGAAGTTTTCATTTCAGATTCTTCACCGTTCGTATGGCTGATGAGGCGTCTCGTTTCGTACAGTAATCGATTCAATGAGACATTAAGCATTGCTGCCATACGTTCATATCAACCTGCTGTGAAGAACAAACCGATTAGTTCATTCTGTATGTAAGGTAGGTGAAGAATGGGCTCCCATTTCTCAAGAAACTTTCCAGCACCTGATTGAACGTGTGCCTGCGAGAGTGGAAGCTGTCATCGAGGCTAAGGGTGGGCCAACACCATTTTGAATTCCAGCATCACTGGTGGAAGATGCCACGTACCTGTAAGTCGTTTTCAGTCAGGTGTCCGGATACTTTTGATCACATAGTGTAAATGGTGTACAGACGTTTCGCCCCATGGTTACTTGTAGTACGTAGCCAAGTCGGGCGGTTATTTCATGATGACCTACACGGGACAGATGTTCGATTACCAAACGAAATTCACTCACCGAAGGCGTCGAAGCTCGCTCGCCGAAGGCGTCGCATACCGGTCTCCTCTAAAGTGGGTCTTCACTCTCTGGGACAGCTGCCAGAACCCTGTTTCAAACAATTATCCCTCGCACAGTAAACGAGATTTTACAATTGTAAGTTCTTTGACTGTACTTCCAAGAGGACGTATTCCTACCTGAAAGATCGCTGCTTCTTTCGCCGCCTAATTCTTCACTGCGATCTCGATTTTTCTTCCAGGTTTCCACAGGTCCTGCCGCGTTCGCTGTAAATACGGGTGCTCCTAAGGTTTCGAATTACCTGTAGTTTAGAATTATCGAGAAGAAACTCTTATACGTTCATCAGGTCACGCAAAGAAGATTTCGCTACGGGTGTGATCAGCAATTACTGCAGAGGGACGCTCTGCAGTGTGCAGTTAACAACGAGCGTATAGGCGCGCTCTACACTTGTTGCCGAGATACGAACCCTGCCGTATCTGTATTGAAATATTCCATCTGACCAACACAGACCGGGTGTATCTGGATATCCGTTAGAAAGGTTATACGCTTCAGTCGGCAACTGCTGAGAAAAAACGGTCACTAAATCAGAATGATCAGCGTAGACAGTCTGGATGGAGATAAAGCAGAATTTGTGTCCCAATAGTTCTCATGATGTAATTTACAACTCGGCAGAAAAACCTCAAGTCTCAGAAATGATCACTAAACATAAGACAGGTACCATTTATTACATTATGACAAGAAACTACGTAACTAAAAGCATTATATTTGTGACCTGAAACTTGTAACAGAGGAATCCGAATTTTTCTTGATTTAAATGACGTTGAAGTTGAATCTGATGTTACAGCGAAAGGGGGGGGGGGGGGAGGAAGCGCATAATTTCTATCTTGAGAAACACTTTTTAAAATACACACACACACACACACACACACACACACACACACGTGCGAGAGCGTGTATATGTGCGCATGCGCGATCACGCGCGCTCATATACACTGTCAAAAATGAACGCATGGAACTTTTACGCAACCCGCTAACAAATAATTTACATTTATTGCACATAGTTCCAAGACTGACTAAACGCAATCTAGAAAAAAACGCCTCACGGAACTATTTCATCAGATGAGTGGTACTAAACGTATAAGGCAGTCACTGCCATCAACAGAACGTATGCAAGTTTCGAACATTAACTCGACAGGCAGTAGATCATGGAACATAAAACTGACCACGAACTTACGACGGAGCAAAGACACTAAAGACACACGCAGCTAGTTTTTTCACCTATTCCAAGCCACTGGCAAACAAAACGAACACCATTTCAGTCATCCATCGTAGCGATTTTGCTTACGGGTGATCACGAAGGAAATGACTATCGCGGAAGCTGCAGAACACGAGAAACTGCGTGCAGTTAGACCACGTATGTTTTTAACATATGATGGCATGACACAAAAACCTTAACATCCTAGAAGAACACAAACATCATACGTTTTCGCAACTACCTACTAGTACAACCGCTATTGATTACGCGACAGATTCATCTTGCGCTACAAAAGTTGAGTATCTCCTACCTTTTCGCCGAGAGAAGTTCTTGCTGGAAACTGGAAATAAAAGCTTCTGTTATAGAACTCTTTTATAGAACACTGGAAGCTTGGAATTCGCGTCGTACGTAAGTCTCGAAAGCAGCGCAACAAGACAAGTGTCACAAAAGGACTGCTGCTCGTATACATTCGGCATTCAATGCGCAATTATTCGTCGCGGGAAAACGCTCAGAGAGTAAATAATTCGTGGCGGGAAAAACAATCTCGTAGCGAACATGACTGAAAGCTGCGCATCAGTCGTAAGAGAATTTTGTCACGAGCTAAAAATAAAATATATTAACGGAAGTAATGTGTTGTTTTGTAAATAGCACCGCCGATTGCGCTAGCCCTCTGTCAACCTGTATGTTTACAGAAGTAATCCTCCAATTTTTTCCAGCCATTGATCTCACGCTATTTACACACACCAAAAAAGTTTGTATCACCTCGGTTCCGGCACCTGTACAGAAAATTGGAATAGAGATCAACATAAACCTCATTTCTGCCCTTTTTATTGCTCATTAAAACCACACATTGCGTGTTGTACAATCGTTCCGCGAGACCTTCAGTGGTGATGGTCCAGATTGCTGTACACACCGGTAGCCAGAAGCCCGTCCTCTTGCATTGGTGCATGCCTGTATTCGTTGTGGCAAACCATCCACAAGTTCACCAAGGCACTGTTGGTCCATATTGTCCCACTCTCCAACGGCGATTCGGCATAGATCCCTCAGAGCGGTTCGTGGGTCATGTTGTCCATAAACAACCCTTTTCAACCTATCCATGTTCAATAGGGTTCATGTCTGGAGAACAGGCTGGCCACTCTAGTCGAGCGATCTCATTATCCTGAAGGAAGTCATTCACAAGATGTGCACGATGGGGGTGCGAATTGTCATCCATGAAGATGAAAGCCTCGCCAATATGCCGCTGATATGGTTGCACTATCTGTCGTAGGATGGCATTCATGTATCGTACAGCACCTTCCGTGACCACCAGCGGCGGCGTGCTTCCTCCCCACATAATGCCACCCCAAAACATCAGGGAACCTCCACCTAGCTGCACTCGCTGGACAGTGTGTCTTAAGGCGTTCAGCTTGACCGGGCTCCCTCCAAAACATCTCCGACGATGTCTTGTTGAAGGCATATGCGACACTCATCGGTGAAGAGAATGTGATGCCAATCCTGAGCGGTGAATTCGGCATGTTGTTGGGCCCATCTGTATCGCGCTGCACGGTGGCGTGGTTGCGAAGATGGACCTCGCCGTGGACGTCGAGACTAAAGTTACGCATCATGCAGCCTATTGCGCACAGTTTGAGTCGTAACACGACGTCCTCTGGCTGCACGAAAAGCATTATTCAACACTGTGGCGTTGCTGCCAGGGTTCCTCCAAGCCGTAATCCGTAGGTAGCGGTCAACCACTGCAGAAGACGCCCTTGGGCGGCCTGAGCGAGGCATGTCATCGACAGTTCCTGTCTGTCTGTATCTCCTCCATGTCCGAACACATTGCTTTGGTTCACTCCGAGACGCCTGGATACTTCTCTTGTTGAGAGCGCTTCCTGGCACAAAGTAACAATGCGGACGTGATCGAACCGCGGTTTTGACCGTCTAGGAGTGGTTGAACTACAGACAACACGAGCCGTGTACCTCCTTCCTGGTGGAATGACTGTAACTGATCGGCTGTCGGACCCCCGACGTCTAACAGGCGCTGCTCATGCACGCTTGTTTACACCTTTGGGCGGGTTTAGTGACATCTCTGAACAGTCAAAGGGACTGTGTCTGTGATACAATATCCACAGTCAACGTCTATCTTCAGGAGATCTGGGAATCGGAGCTGCAGCCTGAAGTTTTTAGCAGACAGTTTCTCATACAGAGAGCTAAAAATGCACCCAAAATAACTGTGAATATTACTTTTTCTTTGTTTGTTACAGATCAGCATACTGTAGAAATCGACTAAACCCTTTATTTATTCACACAAAAGCAATATTTACACGCGATTCTGGACAATTCACGATTTATTCCTGTTCGGTATGTGGTTTTTAGTAGTCTCGCTACAGTAGGTGTTATCAGGAATTAGGAAATGTGTCAAAGACAAAAGAGTACACTCAGCAGTCCACATCATTCATAACTGACATCTGTTTATCCAGTGATGCCTCCATAAGTTTAAATGATAACCTAGTTAACGGCCCACTAAGGGCTTTTCTATAATGCTCAGAGTATGTGCTCTATTGTAGTTAACCAACATCAACATGAAATAGAAATATCCCACCTCCCCGGAAAATTATCATTATACAAGGTCCAATCAAAAAGTTTCCGTTTGAAGGTGTTACTGCAGAGCAACGTAGCGCGACTCCGATACGGGAACAGAAGCACTGAATGTAGGTTAGGGATTGGTGTCACATTCGTGTCTTTCTGATAGTTCTATGCGTGTAGTAAATGCCGAAACGTAAACTATAACGACGTTATCACCAAATGCGTCCAAATACGAACAACGCGCTGTTATTCTTTTCTTCGCTGCTGAAGGCCAAACACCGGCAGAAATCCACCAGAGAATGGAGAATGTGTATAGGCCCGCACATGTCTGTCGATATCTACCGTTGCGCAATGGTGCAACAAGTTTCGCGCCGACATCGCAGGAGATAGTGTAGAATTTGTCTTCGATGGCTGTTCTGCAATGCCAGGCAGAGAGAACGGTATACAGGCAATTTACAGAAAAAAATTTCTTTGCTCGAGGCTCAACTTTATGGGTAATAGTGCAAACGCAGTAACGAAAATTACGAATACTGTTGTAACCGTAAAGGACGCTATAAACCACAGTCTAACATAACAGTCGCGACACTTCGCCTCTATTTTGTTGCCAGCAGCGCCCCAAGCGGCCGGTAGGTTACACTGTTAGTTCGGCGCGATCGTGAAAGCGAATAGTGGTTGTTTTGGATTCCTTAGAAATGTTGGAACACGTGAGGCAATACTGACCCTACGACTTATCTTAGAAGCTAGATTAAGGAAGGACAAACCTACGTTTATAGCATTTGTAGACTTAGAGAAAGCTTTTGACAATGTTGACTGGAATACTCTCTTTCAAATTCTGAAGGTGGCAGGGGTAAAATACAGGGAGCGAAAGGCTATTTACAATTTGTACAGAAACCAGATGGCAGTTATAAAGAGTCGAGGGACGTGAAAAGGAAGCAATGGTTGGGAAGGGAGTGAGACAGGGCTGTAGTCTATCCCCGATGTTATTCAGTCTGTATAATGAGCAAGCAGTGAAGGAAACAAAAGAAAAATTCGGAGTAGGTATTAAAGTCCATGGAGAAGTAATAAAAACTTTGAGGTTCGCCGATGACATCGTAATTCTGTCAGAGACATCAAAGGACTTGGAAGAGCAGTTGAACGGAATGGATAGTGTCTTGAAAAGAGGATATAAGATGACCATCAACAAAAGCAAAACGAGGATAATGGAATGTAGTCGAATAAAGTCGGGTGATGCTGAGGGAATTAGATTAGGAAGTGAGACACTTAAAGTAGTAAAGGCGTTTTGCTATTTGGGGAGCAAAATAACTGATGATGGTCGAAGTAGAGAGGATATAAAATGTAGAGTGGCAATGGCAAGGAAAGCGTTTCTGAAGAAGAGAAGTTTGTTAACATCGAGTATAGATATAAGTGTCAGGAAGTCATTTCTGAAAGTATTTGTATGGAGTGTAGCCATGTATGGAAGTGAATCATGGACGATAAATAGTTTGGACAAGAAGAGAATAGAAGCTTTCTGTATGTGGTGCTACAGAAGAATGCTGAAGATTAGATATGTAGATCACATAACTAATGAGGAAGTATTGAATCGGATTGGGGAGAAGAGAAGTTTGTGGCACAACTTGACCAGAAGAAGGGATCGGTTGGTAGGACATGTTCTGAGGCGTCAAGGGATCACCAATTTAGTATTGGAGGGCAGTGTGGAGGGTAAAAATCGTAGAGGGAGACCAAGAGATGACTACACTAAGCAGATTCAGAAGGATGTAGTTTGCAGTAGGTACTGGGAGATGAAGAAGCTTGCACAGGATAGAGTAGCATGGAGAGCTGCATCAAACCAGTTTCAGGACTGAAGATCACAACAACAACAACATTGTGATTTATACAATGGTTTCTACCATCGATAGCGTTTGTAACGCAATAAATTGCAGCAACAACAGGAAGAAGACACCACAGCTGTCTTTTTTTTTAGGTTTCCTTAGGATCCTGGAATGTATATACCATCATGTTACTAAACTGTATCGTCAGGATTAACTTGCAAACTATATGTGTATAAATGATGAATGTTTCGTTTTAGGAGCAGAAAATGGCTAGTTAATAGCAGACAAGAAGACCTTATGAAGAAAGACCCAGTTTACCTGCATAATAATACTAGGTTTTGTTCGCTACATTTCGAAGAAAACCAGTTCATGAACGCAGACAATAACAAACTCGTTTTGAATGCAGTACCCACACTGTTTGACATCCCAAATAAGCCCCCTCAACTGACGATGAAGAAGAAACCGCCACAAAGATTCGACAGTCAATCTAAAGCTGTAAAACAGTCCTATGACACAGAAGCAGCCAGTTCGACTCTCCATGTATCAGGGCCACATTTGTGCGAATCATCAACACAGATCTGCTTTGACGGTGAAGTGGTTAAATTAAGTGCAGCTGTTCGTGTCTTACAAATCGTGTGAAGTGTCAGAATGTGCCTAAGCGAAACTATTACGGGACAAGGAAAGTGCCTACAGACAGATTGTTTGAAAATTATTCAAATATTTGGTTTTTCGTGAAATGTTATGTAAAATCAGCTCATTATAATGTTTTCAGCATATGTCTCCCACTATTTGGCAGTTGCTTGTCCCACTTAGAATAATATAAAGATGAAGGCCGTACTTGTGGCAACAGGCGACAGTGACAAACACAGTAGGCCTACAGAACGATAAACGAGCTGTCGATCGCTTTTGCAGGTAGAGGTACATGTCTGTGCTTCTCAAATGTGAATCTGTGTGTTTATCTTCTTTTGATATCAACGAGGTAAGCTGAAATTCTGTCCAATGTCACAAGTGTTTCTTCACGAATGTGTTGTAGCTTGCCACTCTATTCATGGTTTTTGTCCACACTTGCGCATATTTTAGAATCATTAATAGAAACATATATGCCTTCTGATACTACACAAACTCTTGGAGGCAAGAAAATAACTCGAATAATTCGGAAATTACGTAGCAAATGGATGCAAACAAACATTATGCTTACGACGCGTCTGACGTTCACCTTACCTGCCGCTTGAAGCGCTAGTGTCGCTCCATCTATCAAACGGCAACAACTTTTACAGCACTGAGTGCCGCGACTGTTATGTTAGGCTGTGCTATAAACGTTCTTTTAGAGAATCGACTACACGCTAGAAATATGCTTCCAGTTTATCACGAATGTGTGAGACGAGATGGTCGGAACAATTTTCTCGACATTTCCCAGAGACTGTGAGGGCTTTAGACACGCAACGAGAATATCTACGTATCAGTTGCACCTAGCCATTACAAAGCTGGTGGGCGTCTTGCCTCTTCAGACAATAGCCAAGTACTCAGCTGTTTTGAAACTAGCAGTTCGTTTGATAGTGGCAACGCCTGTGTTATTCCGAATTACGATTCAATGTTCCTCTGTAAAAGCACTGCACCGACTAAGCCGTTACGAAATAACAGGGTGTACACAAAGCCCGGGGACACGTTCAATTATTTATTGCACAAAAACTAAACATTGTACAGACGCATACATATTGCATATTGAAGAGAAACCCTGGAAGTTTTTTTTTCTTTTTTACAAAAATTCGACATGCGAACCGTGAGGGACTCAGCAGAAGACAATACGGTAATCGAATTCTTGCCACACCCGTCCCAGCACGGCATTGTCGACTGTGGCAGTCGCTTCACGTATTCTCTCCCGGAGCTCTGCTAGGTCACGTGGTACAGGCGGTACATACACCAGATCTTTAATGTCCGCCCACAGAAAAAAGTCACACGATCTGGTGATCGGGGAGGCCATTTCGCGAAACAGCTGCCCCCTTCTGTAGCACGGCCGATCCACCGATGCGGCAGCTTCCTCTTCAGGTACCCACGAACTTCACGATGAACATGGGGTGGAGCCCCATCCTGCTGAAAGATGAACGGAGAGTACGACTGCATTTGAGGCGTCAGTCATTGCTGCAGCTCGCCCTAGTACACGAACTCCAACACACACAAAGCTCGCTCCGCAACTGAACTCGCCATGTTTGCAACTAGCCCTGACTATTGGCAAATTACCAAACTACGAAGTTGCGGTATATATGAAAAAAAAAAAACTTTCATGGTTTCACTTCAAAATGACATATATATTCTGTTGCACAATGTTTGGTTCTTGTGCAATGAATAACTGAAAGTGTTCCTGGACTATATGTACACCCTGTACATGAAATGTATCCGCAGTTGTGAATATGCACAGCGATCAGCTGTATAATGGAGTGATGGCAGTGAAAATTAGGTCGGGACCGGGTCTCGAACCTGGATTAGCCGCTTATCGCCTTACTATTTGGCTATCCTAGGCATAGTCAGACCCAAAGTGAAGCAGGGGATACAACCCGTCGGCTTTGACCAATGACGTCATACATTACTCATAGATAATAATGTCTTCACTTTCAGCTATACATAAAAAACAGTTCTCTGTTCCAGATAAGCGCTATCATTTACATGATTGAATGTGATTTTAAAAGAGAGCGCTACATATTGCTCAATATATTCTTCGTGTGCATTTGTTTAAATAATTGGTTGTTTGCAATTCATTCGGTGCTTAATTTCATTCTTAGTGATACTGAGGTAATCTGGACTATTGGTTCCTTATTTTAGGACAATTTTTAGTACCTCATTTTCGTTTGTAGGTATGGGTTTATCTGTTCCGATGAGCCTGGATGATTTGAGAGAGGCTGTGGGCATAGACATGTTGGCCACGATTTGTCTTTTACAAATGTGTGGTATCGTTGCCGAGTATGTTCGATGTCGTGAGTGCTTAATTGAAGAACACGTTGCAGAGGGTTCCACTGTAATTTCAGATGTTTTTTCTTAATATAGGGATTTAGGGGAAAGGTGTTATCACCATCTCGTAGTTAATCACAAGGGGCTCGTAGTTAGTCCACATGGGCTTGAACAAATAGCATAGGGGGTTATTGGGCAGCTGTGAAGTCTCTTGTAGGGAAGGGGAAACGCCGGATTTCCACACTTCAAAGTCACTTAGACAATTATTCATGGAGGCGTAGTATTCCCAAAACATACTGACCGTTTAAATGTTTTGTTAAACGTCTTGGGCAGAAGAACCGTCCGAAATATGTTAGCTATTTTCACATTAGGATGGGGGGGGGGAGGGGTGAATGTGTGTGTGTGTGTGTGTGTTTTCGTAATGTTTTGTTTCTTGTGTATGTGGCTATGTGATTTTTGTTGATGTCTTTCTAGGCGAGCTTCGGTTCTTTTAAAAAATTCCCGTGTGGTAAGTTCAGTTTTCCATTTATTTCTTTTACTGCATTTGACTATTTTGACGTATTTCATTATTGAATTACACCATTAAGTATGTTTTTGTGTACTCCAGTACGTAACAGAAATTTCGGAGTTGTCCTTCTTCTTTCGTTTCCCAGCACTAATATCGGTACGTTTTTTTCGAATCTGTACAAGCAATAGTAGAGGCTAATCGCCCGACACAACTGAAATTTGTATCCCGTCCTTCGGTTGACCATTACACTGACACTATCTATTCGAAAAGGACGACACATGTATCATTAATGACATTTAGCTATATATGTCAACTGGAGAGCACGATAAAAACGTTGTGTATAGCTATATAGCTCAACTAAAGAATGGGATACTATTGTATTGCTGTCATCAAAACTATAACTTTAAGTCGATACTATTAGCATCGAAGGCAAAAAAAAAAGAACTACCCCATAGTGAAGTACGGGATACAAATTGTATACGTGTCATCCTATTGTCTCTTCGAGTAGTTCAACTGAGGTACAGGTTGCAAACCTTACATACGTCCATTTCCACGTTTTCGTTAGCAGTGTACATATACAGGGCTATTACAAATGATTGAAGCGATTTCACAGCTCTACAATAACTTTATTATTTGAGATATTTTCACAATGCTTTGCACACACATACAAAAACTCAAAAAGTTTTTTAGGCATTCACAAATGTTCAATATGTGCCCCTTTAGTGATTCGGCAGACATCAAGCCGATAATCAAGTTCCTCCCACACTCGGCGCAGCATGTCCCCATCGATGAGTTCGAAAGCATCGTTGATGCGAGCTCACAGTTCTGGCACGTTTCTTGGTAGGGGAGGTTTAAACACTGAATCTTTCACATAACCCCACAGAAAGAAATCGCATAGGGTTAAGTCGGGAGAGCGTGGAGGCAATGACATGAGTTGCTGATCATGATCTCCACAACCACTGATACATCAGTTTTCCAATTTCCTGTTTAAAGAAATGCCGAACATCGTGACGGAAGTGCGGTGGAGCACTATCCTGTTGAAAGATGAAGTCGGCGCTGTCGGTCTCCAGTTGTGGCATGAGCCAATTTCCCAGCATGTAACGTTTTTTTCGCAGAAGAAAAAGGGGCTGTAAACTTTAAACCGTTAGATTGTACAAAACACGTTAACTTTTGGCGAATTGCGAATTTGCTGCACGAATGCGTGAGGATTCTCTACCGCCCAAATTCGGACATTGTGTCTGTTTACTTCACCATTAAGAAACAATGTTGCTTCATCACTGAAAACAAGTTTCGCACTGAATTTTGCAAACCGTCGGCTGTGGTACGCTTAGCTCCCTGCTTGCTTTATTCGTCGACTTCCACGGGTTACGCGTGAAACTTGCCCACACGCATTCAACCGTTTCTTCGCTCACTGCAGGCCGACCCGTTGATTTCCCCTTACGGAGGCAGAAGCTTTAAACTGCGCATACCATCGCCGAATGGAGTTAGCAGTTGGTGGATCTTTATTGAACTTCGTCCTGAAGTGTCGTTGCACTGTTATGACTGACTGATGTGAGTGCATTTCAAGCACGACATACGCTTCTCGGCTCCTGTCGCCATTTTGTCTCACTGCGCTCTCGAGCGCTCTGGCGGCAGAAACCTGAAGTGCGGCTTCGGCCGAACAAAAAATATGTGTAGTGCGTCGTGACCATACACTCCTGGAAATTGAAATAAGAACACCGTGAATTCATTGTCCCAGGAAGGGGAAACTTTATTGACGCATTCCTGGGGTCAGATACATCACATGATCACACTGACAGAACCACAGGCACATAGACACAGGCAACAGAGCATGCACAATGTCGGCACTAGTACAGTGTATATCCACCTTTCGCAGCAATGCAGGCTGCTATTCTCCCATGGAGACGATCGTGTAGAGATGCTGGATGTAGTCCTGTGGAACGGCTTGCCATGCCATTTCCACCTGGCGCCTCAGTTGGACCAGCGTTCGTGCTGGACGTGCAGACCGCGTGAGACGACGCTTCATCCAGTCCCAAACATGCTCAATGGGGTACAGATCCGGAGATCTTGCTGGCCAGGGTAGTTGACTTACACCTTCTAGAGCACGTTGGGTGGCACGGGAGACATGCGGACGTACATTGTCCTGTTGGAACAGCAAGTTCCCTTCCCGGTCTAGAAATGGTAGAATGATGGGTTCGATGACGGTTTGGATGTACCGTGCACTATTCAATGTCCCCTCGACGATCACCAGAGGTGTACGGCCAGTGTAGGAGATCGCTCTCCACACCATGATGCCGGGTGTTGGCCCTGTGTGCCTCGGTCGTATGCAGTCCTGATAGTGGCGCTCACCTGCACGGCGCCAAACACGCATACGACCATCATTGGCACCAAGGCAGAAGCGACTCTCATCGCTGAAGACGACACGTCTCCATTCGTCCCTCCATTCACGCCTAACGCGACACCACTGGAGGCGGGCTGCACGATGTTGGGGCGTGAGCGGAAGACGGCCTGACGGTGTGCGGGACCGTAGCCCAGTTTCATGGAGACGGTTGCGAATGGTCCTCGCCGATACCCAAGGAGCAACAGTGTCCCTAATTTGCTGGGATGTGGCGGTGCGGTCCCCTACGGCACTGCGTAGGATCCTACGGTCTTGGCGTGCATCCGTGCGTCGCTGCGGTCCGGTCCCAGGTCGTCAGGCACGTGCACCTTCCGCCGACCACTGGCGACAACATCGATGTACTGTGGAGACCTCACGCCCCACGTGTTGAGCAATTCGGCGGTACGTCCACCCGGCCTCCCGCATGCCCACTATACGCCCTCGCTCAAAGTCCGTCAACTGCACATACGGTTCACGTCCACGCTGTCGCGGCATGCTACCAGTGTTAAAGACTGCGATGGAGCTCCGTATGCCACGGCAAACTGGCTGACACTGACGGCGGCGGTGCACAAATGCTGCGCAGCTAGCGCCATTCGACGGCCAACACCGCGGTTCCTGGTGTGTCCGCTGTGCCGTGCGTGTGATCATTGCTTGTACAGCCCTCTCGCAGTGTCCGGAGCAAGTATGGTGGGTCTGACACACCGGTGTCAATGTGTTCTTTTTTCCATTTCCAGGAGTGTATGTCAAGCATATTTTTTTGTCTCTCGTATTCCTTTGTGTCTGAACACTCTTGGCAGCTCCTACAACTGTGTGATAAACGAACTCTGGCAAATTCCGACGTCATTGGTCAAAGCCGACAGGTTGTATCCTGTGCTTCAGTAGACCCCAAAACTCCATATGTTATCAGTCAGGTGTCTACAGTCTATACACGTACATCCATTGTGTATATTTCCACACAGAGGGGGACATTTCACGTGAAACTCCCTTGCCCAGTATGGAACGATTAATACGATCGTGCAATGCCTGTGTATTCAGAATGGATGGAGAGTCATCAGCAGATGCACTAATAACTTTGGGTGTACCGTGGGAAGTGTGTTGGGACCCTTGCTGTTCACGTTGCATATTAATGACCTTGCAGGCAATATTAATAGGAACACGAGGCGTTTTGCATATGATACAGATATCCATAATAAAGTACTAGCTGAAAGAAGCTGCTAAATATTCAGTCAAATCGTGAAAATTCTGCACATTTTACACAAGTTGCCAATCTCTGCACCACGTTGAAATCTTATCAAGCTCTGACTTAATGTTCATGCAGCTTCTTTCAGATAGTACACTACTGGCCATTAAAATTGTTATACCACGAAGATGACGTGCCAAAGACGCAAAATTTAAGATGCTGTGATATGCAAACGATTAGCTTTTCAGGGCATTCACACAAATTGGCGCCGGTGGCGACACCTACAAAGTGCTGACATGAGGAAAGTTTCCAACCCATTTCTAATACACAAGCAGCAGTTGACCGGCGTTGACTGGTGAAACGTTGTTGTGATGCCTCGTGTAAGGAGGAGAAATGCGTTCCATCACGTTTCCGACTTTGATAAAGGTCGGATTGTAGCCTATCGCGATTGCGGTTTATCGTATCGCGGTATTGCGCCTCGCGTTGAACGAGATTCAGTGACTGTTAGCAGAATATGGAATCGGTGGGTTCAGGAGGGTAATACGGAACGCCGTGCTGGATGTTAACGGCCTCGTATCACAAGCAGTCGAGATGACAGGCATCTTATCCGCATGGCTGTAACAGATCGTGCAGCCACGTCTCGATCCCTGACTCAACAGATGGGGACGTTTGCAAGACAACAACCATCTGCACGAACAGTTCGACGACGTTTGCAGCAGCATGGACTATCAGCTCGGAGACCGTGGCTGCCGTTATCCTTGACACTGTATCACTGACAAGAGCGCCTGCAATGGTGTACTCGACGACGAAACTGAGTGCGCCAATGGCAAAATGCCATTTTTTTATGAATCCAGGTTCTGTTTACAGCATCACGATGGTCGCACCCGTGTTTGGCGATATCGCGGTGAAAGCACATTGGAAGCGTGTATTCGTCATTGCCATATTAGCGTATCACCCGGCGTGGTGGTATGGGGTACCATTGGTTACACGTCTCAGTCACCTCTTGTTCGCTTTCATGGCACTTTGAACAGTGGACGTTACATTTTAGATGTGTTACGACCCGTGGCTCTGCCCTTCATTCGATCTCTGCGAAACCGTACATTACAGCAGGATAATGCACGACCGCATGTTGCAGGTCCTGTACGGGCCTCTCTGGATACAGAAAATGTTCGACTGCTGCCCTGGCCAGCACATTATCCAGATCTCTCAACTTGAAAACGTCTGGTCAATGGTGGCCGAGCAACTGGCTCGCCACAATACGTCAGTCACTACTCTTGATGAACTGTGATATCGTGTTGAAGTTGCATGGGCAGCTGTACCTGTACACGCCATCCAAGTTGTTTGACTCAATGCCCAGGCGTATCAAGGCCGTTATTATGGCCAGAGATGGTTGTTCTGGGTACTGATTTCTCAGGATCTATGCACCCAAAGTGCTTGAAAATGTAATCACATGTCAGTTCTAGTATAATATATTTGTCCAATGAATACCCGTTTATCATCTGCATTTCTTCTTCGTGTAGCAATTTTAATGGCCAGTGGTGTACTTGATTATAGACAACTGCATCACCTGTAAAAGGCCTCGGGTTACTATTAATATCATCTGCAAGGTCATTACTGTACAAGATAAGCAGCAAGGGTCCCAAAACACTTCTGTGGGGTACACGCGAAGTTACTTCTGCATATGATCTTCACAAAACAAAAAAGAACGTAGTATGTTGTGGCTATAATATCAGTAAGTCATTGTTGGAAACAATGGCCAACTCATGTGAATATCTGGGTGTAACACTTTAAAGGGACATGAAATGGAATGAGCACATAGGCTCTGTCGTGTGTAAAGTAGATGGCAGACTTCGGTTTACTGGTAGAATAGTGGGGAAGTGCAACCAGTCTACAAAGGAGATAATCTTCTCGGAGTTCTACATCTATACTCTGCAAACCACCGAGAGGTGCATGACAGAGGGTAAATCACAACAGAAAACTAGTGAAATACTGTTTAGATTAACATTTTAAACATAAGAATGCACTTTCGTAACAATATAACTCTAATTTAGTGATAATCTTCTCGGATTTCTACATCTAAATCTACATTTATACTCTGCAAACCACCGAGAGGTGCATGGCAGAGGGTACGTCACATTGTACCAGTTGTCAGGGTTTCTTCGTGTTCCATTCACCTATGGAGTGTCACACACGCAGTGTGGGAGGAATGATTGTTTGAATGCCTCTGTGCACGCATTAGTTATTCTAATCTTATCCTCACGATCCCTCTGTGAGAGATACGTAGAGAACTTTAACATATTCCTAGAGTCACCATTTAAAGCCGGCTCTTGAAACTTTGTTGTCTATCTTCAAGAGTCTTCCAATTTAGTTCCTTCAGTATCCCTGTGACACTCTCCCACGGGTCATAAAAACCTGACGATGGTCGAAGTAGAGAGGATATAAAATGTAGACTGGCAATGGCAAGGAAAGCGTTTCTGAAGCAGAGAAATTTGTTAACATCGAGTATAGATTTAAGTGTCAGGAAGTCGTTTTTGAAAGTATTTTATGGAGTGTAGCCATGTATGGAAGTGAAACATGGACGATAACTAGTTTGGACAAGAAGAGAATAGAAGCCTTCAAAATGTGGTGCTACAGAAGAATACTGAAGATAAGGTGGATAGATCACGTAACTAATGAGGAGGTATTGAACAGGATTGGGGAGAAGAGAAGTTCGTGGCACAACTTGACTAGAAGAAGGGATCGGTTGGTAGGACATGTTTTGAGGCATCAAGGGATCACAAATTTAGCATTGGAGGGCAGCGTAGAGGGTAAAAATCGTAGAGGGAGACCTAGAGATGAGTAGACTAAGCAGATTCTGAAGGATGTAGGTCGTAGTAGGTACTGGGAGATGAAGAAGCTTGCACAGGAGAGAGTAGCATGGAGAGCCGCATCAAACCAGTCTCAGGACTGAGGACAACAACAACAACCCGAGCTTTCTGGTTCAGGTACATATTTGCAATCAATCTTCTCTCCTTCCACTTTTACTCCCTTCTTTTCCAAGATATCTACTAGCTTATCCCACTGCACTTTGCCCTTTCCTACGTATCTTTTGCTGACGGTTCCATCGACTGTGATGGTAAAACCAGCAGAAATCGCGACAAAATCCTTTCCCCCATCGATCTCCTTTCCACTGGAAATTTCGGTTAAAGCAGGCACAATAAATTTTGTAGAGGGTAATATTCGCTGTAAGCTTGTACTTACAGTTTTTTCCTGTACTGTGTAAGTTCCTAGATACTGTGACTTAAAAATGCGCATGACTTAGCACAAACACATATTTTTCATGAAGAGGTTTGACTCGTCGTGAGCACTTCGGTCCCGGGCAGTTTTGAGGAAAATTAACTGATGACAATCATTGCAGGACAGCATAAAATTCGTTGTAAGACATATAAGTTGACAGAGGTAATTAATCCTGCCACCTTATACCACTAACACGTTAGCATACTGATCCTACGAAGATATGGGACACAGGCCAGGAGAAAGGAGAGTAAATAAGTTAAATTTGAATACCATCTCAGTTGATATTTTACGGTTTCCAACCGAAGACATTCCAAAACATGTTTAACTTTTTTTTTATATAATGTGGGGCCCCAGTCATAATTTATTTCTTTTAAGTCACTACCGCCATTAGACTGTTGTTTATTTCCAAGATGGTATACTCAGCCATGAAACAAAGCAGTAGGCTTTACCAGAAATATCGACCCTTAAACAATGTGTCTAATAGTGTATTTTAAATACGAGAGTATGCCATCTTGGTCACTATATAACACTTAAAACACTTGATAATAGCACTTTGAAGCCGAAATCATGGTCGTGTAAGGGTAAATGGAACACTGCAAATAAACAACAGTCTAATGGCGGTACTGGCTTTAAAGAAATGTTTAACAGATTTCAGATATTGTATTTTTTCAAGCAATTATGTCTATGGAGTTTGGCACATGGCGCACAATACGACCTGAGTGCGAAATGAATCACCTGTCAGCACCTGGAATTTGAGCGATGGCTGCCACTACATTACAAAGGAGAGGAGAAGCTAAGGAAGTGTGGCAGCACTGAACTATTATTAAGCATACCAACAGCACTAGCACAAAGGCGATAATGCACCTCGCCGGCCGCGGTGGTCTAGCAGTTAAGGCGCTCAATCCCGAACCGCGCGACTGCTGTGGTCGCAGGTTCGAATCCTGCCTCGGGCATGGATGTGTGTGACGTCCTTAGGTTAGTTAGGTTTAAGTAGTTCTAAGTTCTAGGGGACTGATGACCACAGATGTTAAGTCCCATAGTGCTCAGAGCCATTTTGATAAAGCAGCCCCACCTCATCTAACGACAGTTAAGGGGACCACACCGTGGTTCAGGTCGAAAAAAATCGATTTTCAGTTTTCATCTTACTTCTATAGATTAAGGTTTTATTTAATTACTCTGAAAAGGATTTTGATGAAAAAAAATTTTTTCGATCGTTTTCCTACCACGTGTGTTTATGTGCCACGCCCACTTTCTGTCACCCACTTTTCTGTATATATTTTAGATCTTTATATCCCCTACATTGCACGTCAGTTTTTTTTTTTTTTTTGCTATCCTCGGAATGCAACGGTCGGTATTCTTTTATTTCTGCTGTTTGTAAACAACACACTTTCAAACACGCGGTTAGTTTTGTTCAAGTGTGATTGCGAGTAGTTATAGAAAACTTGCAGGAATACTATGGGCGGGCGATTGGGAGAAATAAAGAAAATCTGGAGGCAATGAAGAGAGATGTTTGGGCCACATTCTTCCGTAAGTCCTCTACTGATGATAAGCCATGTCAAGAATTGTGTCCATCAGGAGAAAATTCGTGGTGCAAATACAATAGGGCTCAGGCAACTGGAGAATCCTATTCTCAACAGCATTCTTTTTCTGCTGCTGTTATTACAGCAATTAAACCTATTTTCAGAGACTTGGCTCATCCTGACCTTCTAAGGAAATGTCTGCAGGGGCAGACACAGAACCCAAATGAATGTTTCAACAGCATAACTTGGAACCGCCTTCCTAAAACTGTATTTGTAGGCATGCATACAATGAAAGTAGGAGTTCATGATTCTGTTGTTACATTTAGTTGTGGTAATATTGCAAAGTGTTGAGTACTGAAAAAGCTGGGAATTAATCCTGGTGAAAATATAATCACTGGGCTGCAGCATTTGCGATAAAATGAGGATAGCCGATGCAGACGGGACTGCACCTAAAAAGGCCAAGAAAGCAGGAAAAACATCCAGGAACGTGAAAAGGAAGGAGAGCCATCATATGCAGGAGGACAGTTTTAATTAACGGTAAATAACAAATTTCAAAAGTGTTTTCTTTATAGTCAATTTCCCGTAAACTAAAATTTTCAGTACATATGCCCCATTGTATCTGAAACTATCATAGATAAATGAATGAAATTTTCAGAGACTCTGCATAACACAAAAAGCCACCTCTGGTTACTACATTCAGTAATATTCCCCCATTAGGAAGTTCACAAAAAATATTTTCTGTAGAAAAAACTTAATATTTTTTGTTAGTAAATTTAAAAAAGTATTTCTTAAAAGCTATAAAATGGATAAAGTAGATTTTAGTACAGTTGAGTCTATTAGCATCATGTAACATACAGTAAAAATATTAAGATCCTGGATCAAATAGTTTTTTTTCAGCAATGAGTCAAATACTTGCCTAAATTAACATGAGTTAGATGGGCAGAGTGTGGTCCCCTTAAGCAGAAAAAACAATTTCGAAAGGCATTTCATTCCATGAACTAGGCAGCTATGATTTAAATGGCAAATAAGCGTTCTGTCGAAAATAGAGGGTAAATTCTCGCTTCCGTTTCCACCTGTCGGCTCCCACCAATGCTGTCATACATAAATCAAGGTCGCTACTTACAACGTTAACGCCCCATCGCACCCCGTCATATTTAGTGGTAAGATGACCCACTAGATAGGATAGCCCGTCAGAAACTGAACACAGACAAGGCATGAAAACAGGAGGAGGGTGTACTGAACGGTGAAAAAAAAAGCAAAATAGAAATAGTGAACGGTAGAAGAACAAGTGCAATACAGGGCAGCCTGAAATATTAACAGCGCCGTGGAAAGTGGCCGTGGTGTATGACTGTATGGTGCAAAAATTGGCAATTCACCCTGAATAACAAAAAGTGTGACGTCATCCACATGAGTGCTAAAAGAAAACCGTTAAGCTTCGGTTACACAATAGATCAGTAAAATCCAAGGGCAGTAAATTCAACTAAATATCCAGGAATTACAATTAAGAACAACTTAAAATTGAAAGGAACACACACAAAATGTTGTGGGGAAGGCTAACCAAAGTCTCAGTTTTATTGGCAGGACACAAAATGTAACACATCTACTAAAGAGACTGCCTACGCTACGCTTGTCCGCCGTCTTTCAGAATACTGTTGCGCGGTGTGGGATCCTTACCAGATAGAATTGACGGAGTACAGGTAAATCCTAAAAGAACTAGGGACTCAGGTCAACTGAAAACTACGTTATAAAGGAACGTGGAGTCAACAACTAGAGCGTACCGACTTGAAAATTCAAAAAGAGTGCATAGCAGGAGTACGCAATGGTTTGTTATACGATTTCTGTTTTGGTGTTGCTTTCGATACTACTATTGTTGCTGTAGCTGTGTACCGTGCATTCTTTGAGTATTGCCATGTATGGTATCACTCCATCTGTTGATTCCACGTTCTATTATTTTTCATGATTTTTATTGGCTGTTAATTATTTCGTCAAGGGTTTAATTTTCTCGTTTCACTTACTATGCTACTGGAAGAACGAAAAACATAACTAACGTTGGAATCGACAACTAGACTTGACCTACTGTACATAGACAAAAAAATAAAAAAATATTCCTAAAAAATAACAACAAACACTTAATGAAAAACCACGAAAAATAACGAACAGTGGTGTAGAAAACTAGAAATAACCTATATAAGTGTCCTCTCAGGCAATCGTATCACACTCGGAAAAAAACGCCAAATATTTGTGAGAAGCAAGATTATATACATAAATGCGCATCCTCTCACACGCAGCAATTTCAGCCATATTCGGAAAAAATAGCGATATATATTTACCAGAACTACAATTATAAATACGATTGCTACTTGATTCGCACGCAGCAACTTAAGTTGTGCACTTAGTTTCCTGCCAAACCACAACCCGTGGAAATCGCCATGTATTTGTAATAAACAGCGTAGTTTACGTCAGACATTAAGACAACCACAGATAAAATTTAATAACAAGCCACTTATACATCGTAAAGTCATGACGTCCTTCACTCTGGATGTCATTGGTCAAAGCTGACAGGTAGAAACGGACACTAGATTTGATTCGAAATGGAACTTAATGCCTGAATTCGTTTCAAACACGTTAAAAAGTCTCCAAAATACGTTACTTCTTACGATATCGCCATGTAAAATGTTTTCACGGCAGCACGGCGATGTACTGAACTTGTCGCGTTGTCTACACGAGCGAATACGTGGGCGTCTTCGTAGTACCATGTATTATTTGTAGTAATTCCGAGCTTACTCTAATTATAATATTTATTAAGTTAACGGTTCTCCGACACAAACTGCTTTGAAGACGAACCGTAATAAACAGTCCGGACGTCTGTTTTGCAAAACTAAATTACCTCGAATACAACTTCTGTGTCGAAAACCGAATTCAGTCAACATACGTGATGTGAGAATTAATGTTATGCGCCCGCGGAATCGTGCAGCGATTTAACGCCTTTGTTTTGGCTGCCAAGGATTGGCGGAAAACAAATGTATATAGACACAAAAAATAAAAAAATATTCCTAAAACAATAACAACAAACACTTAATGAAAAACCACGAAAAATAACGAAGCGTGGGACAGAAAACTAGAAATAAGTGACCTCTGAGGCAATCGTGCCACACTCGGAAAAAAACGCCAAATATTTGTGAGAAGCAAGATTATATATATGCGTATCGTCTCACACGCAGCAATTTCAACCATATTCGGAAAAAAATAGCGATATATATTTACCAGAACTACGATTATAAATACGATTGCTACTTGATACGCACGCATCAACTTAAACTGTGCACTTAGTTTCCTGCCAAACCACAACCTGGGAAATCGCCATGTGTTTGTAATAAACAGCGTAGTTTACGTCAGACATTAAGACAACCACAGATAAAATTTAATAATAATCCACTTACACATCGTAAACTCATGACGTCCTTCACTCTGGATGTCATTGGTCAAAGCTGACAGGTAGAAACGGACACTAGATTTGATTCGAAATGGAACTTAATGCCTGAATTTGTTTCAAACACGTTAGAAAGTCTCCAAAATACGTTACTTCTTACGATATCGCCATGTAAAATGTTGTTTTCACGGCAGCACGGCGATGTACTGAACTTGTCACGTTGTCTATACGAGCGAATACGTGGGCGTCTTCGTAGCACCATGTATTATTTGTAGTAATTCCGAGCTTACTCTAATTATAATATTTATTAAGTTAACGGTTCTCCGACACAAACTGCTTTGAAGACGAACCGTAATAAACAGTCCGAACGTCTGTTTTGCAAAACTAAATTACCTCGAATATAACTGCTGTGTCGAAGAGAGTATTCACTCAACATACGTGATGTGAGAATTAATGTTACGCGCCCGCGGAATCGTGCAGCGATTTCACGCCTGTGTTTTGGCTGCCAAGGATTGGCGGAAAACAAATGCTGGTTCAAGACTTACCAGAGACGGCTATCGTTGCCCGTACCGCCACAGCATTTCACGGTTTTGTAAGGTTTTGATGAACGCGAACAGGACCATTCGTTTTGCTCGCCATTCGACTCGTCTCAGACTGTTGCTAAGACACGACACGGGACGTCGAAGAGACTCCTGTATTGTTGGAAACAGCGTCACGCCGCGATTGCTCTTGTTTAAGAGGGTATCGCCGTATAATTACAGGAGGCGTATATGGGCTGTGGTGCCCGGGGCAATTCCGACGAAAACAGTGCCCTCACAGCCTTACTTCCTGCCTCGTCTAGTACTTTCCGAACATCACAGAAGCTCTCCTGCTAAACATGCAACACTGACAGTCTTGAAAGAAAGGATACTGCGGAGACACGGCATAGCTCCAGGCTTCCGCAAATTTCTTTCTTCCAGGAGTGCCGCTCTTGCACGTTTCGCGAGAGAGCTTCTGTGAAGTTTGGAAGGTAGGAGACGAAGTACTGGCGGAAGTAAGGCTGTGAGGACGGGGCGTGAGTCCTACTTGAGGAACTCAGCTGGTAGAGCACTTACCAGCAAACGGAAGAGGTGCCGAGTTCGATTCTCGATCCGGCAGATAGTTTTAATCTGCCAGGAATTTCACTTTATCGCAGGCTCTGCTCAGAGCGAAAATTTCATTCTGGAAAGTAATTTACACTACTGGCCATTGAAATTGCTACAACGCGATGATGACGTGCTACAGAAGCGAAATTTAACCCACAGTAAGAAGATGCTATGATATGAAAGTGATTGGCTTTTCAGAGCATTCACACAAGGTTGGCGCCGGTGGCGACACCTACAACGTGCTGACATGAGGAAAGTTTCCAACCGATTTCTCATACACAAACAGCAGTTGACCGGCGTTGCCTGGTGAAACGTTTGTGTGATACCCCGTGTAAGGAGGAGAAATACGTACCATCACGTTTCCGACTTTTATAAAGGTCAGATTGTAGCTTATCGCGGTTGCGGTTTATCGTATCGCGACATTGCTGCTCGCGTTGGTCGAGATCCAATGACTGTTAGCAGAATATGGAATCGGTGGGTTCAGGAGGGTGATACGGAATGCCGTGCTGGATCCCAACGGCCTCGTATCACAAGCAGTCGAGATGACAGGCATCTTATCCGCATGGCTGTAACAGATCGTGCAGCCACGTCTCGATCCCTGAGTCAACAGATGGGGACGTTTGCAAGACAACAACCGTCTGCACGAACAGTTCGACGACGTTTGCAGCAGCACGGGCTATCAGCTCGGAGACCGTGGCTGCGGTTACTCTTGACGCTGCATCACTGACAAGAGCGCCTGCAATGGTATACTCGACGACGAACCTGAGTGCACGAATGGCAAAACGCCATTTTTTTTATGAGTCCATGTTCTGTTTACAGCATCACGATGGTCGCATCTGTGTTTGGCGACATCGCGGTGAACGCACATTAGAAGCGTGAATTCGTCATCGCCATACTGGCGTATCACCCATGGTATGGGGTGCCATTGGCTACACGTCTCAGTCACCCCTTGTTCGCTTTCACGGCACTTTGAACAGTGGACGTTACATTTCAGATGTGTTACGACCATTGGCTCTTCCCTTCATTCGATCCCTGCGAAATTCTACAGTTTAGCAGGATAATGCAGGACCGCATGTTGCAGGTCCTGTAGGGGCCTTTCTGGATACAGCAAATGTTCGACTGCTGCCCTGGTCAGCACATTCTCCAGATCTCTCACCAATTGAAAACGTCTGGTCAATGGTGGCCGAGCAACTGGCTCGCCACAATACGCCAGTCACTACTCTTGATGAAACGTGATATCGTGTTGAAGCTGTATGGGCAGCTGTACCTGTATACACCATCGAAGCACTGTTTGACTCAATGCCCAGGCGTAACAAGGCCGTTATTACGGCCAGAGGTGGTTGTTCTGGGTACTGATTTCTCATGATCTATGCACTCAAAGTGCGTGAAAATGTAATCACATGTCAGTTCTAGTATAATATATTCGTCCAATGAATACCCGTTTATCATCTGCGTTTCTTCTTGGTGTAACAATTTTAATGGCCAGTAGTGTATTTATTTTTTTTATTTTACACGTCTAGTTCATTAGGACCAAATTGAAGAGCAAATCTCCGTGGTCATGGAACGAGACAGTGCATGAAATTAACATCAGAATTGTTGACAACAGTTAGCATCTACACGATGATGAACAAAAACTAGCATAATCGACAATATAACACACGAATTTTCTTTCTTTTATCCAGGAACCGCCCGACACTCTAGAAGGAGTGAGCTATTTCCTTCGTGGCAACTTACTAAAATGGATGCACCGGAGTAGATGCACAGTAGTAAATGAGACGCGAGCCAAGTGCACACTGGATTCCTGCCTGGTATTAACTGAGCGGAAAGGTGCTACTTCTCGGGAACAGGCTCATATTGTTAACAGCGAACGGAACTGAAGAAGATGCCTATCGGCAGGCCAGTGTCAGAATTCCAGGGGTCGACAAGGGGTTCTCGATCGTGTACCACATTCTGCTCGAACTTCCCACTTCTGAGCCAAAAATACGCTTTCAGAGCGGGATGAGTTACCCCAAAGAAAGTAATAACATATGCCATAAATGAATGAAGATAAACAAAGTAGACTAATTTCCACGTTCGACTACCACTTATTGCAGATACTGTTCTAATAGTAAATACAGCAGCATGATGTTTTTGAAGATGGGCTTTCATTTCATTTCACTTATTTATTGGTCCATTTGATTCATTCCATACTTAAACAGTACATTGAATATAGGACAAGTAAAAATTGCCAAAGGATCAAAAACACACACACACACACACACACACACACACACACACACACACACAGAGAGAGAGAGAGAGAGAGAGAGAGAGAGAGAGAGAGAGAGAGAGGGAGGGAGGGAGAGAGAGAGAGAGAGAGAGAGAGAGAGAGAGAGAGAGCATGACAAAATTAATTACAGATACCAATCATAAATTACAAGTGATAAATATAGCAATTTGAATTTAACCATTATTACATAATCATTGTTTACAAGTCTATTTTTTGTAATTTAAAAATTCTTTTACAGAGTAAAAACATTTTTCCACTAGAAATGACTTAAGATTATGTTTTTAAAAAAAATTTTATGTTGCTGCTTTTTTTAAATCACTGGGTGGCTGTTATTTAGTTGAGCTGTTATCTGTGATACACTTTTTTGGTACAGTGCTGTTCTACACTGTGACATGTGGATATTATTTGTGTTTGTTGTGTTGTGACTGTGTGTATGCTTATTTTGTTGAGGATGTCCAGTTTGGTTTAAAAGATACTCATTTGCGAACAGGATACACTCATATATGTAAAGGCTCGGTAGGCTCATTATTTTCATCTCGATGAAGTGTGGTTCAAATGGTTCAAATGGCTCTGAGCACTATCGGACTCAACTGCTGTGGTCATCAGTCCCCTAGAACTTAGAACTACTTAAACCTAACTAACCTAAGGACATCACACACATCCATGCCCGAGGCAGGATTCGAACCTGCGACCGTAGCAGCCGCACGGTGATGAAGTGTGGTCTACATGTTTCCATTACAGCTTAGCTCTTACGAATTGGAAGTGTTCAGATTCACTTATCAAACGCCCATTCTATGTCATCAGAACGACAGTTTAATTAACTTGTGTGATAGAAACTGTAAAATTTGAGTCATATTGTGATTCAGCATCAAGTAAACAGAAATATCTCATAATCACCTGTCATATAAAAAGATATATCATTCAGATGTACAGGGTGATTCTAAAGTCACTATACATTACAGTGATATAGTCACTGTCCATTTCAGTGATATAGTAATGGAATATTTGTTTCTTGCAGCTGCTACCACAGAATGCTAACCAAAGAAGAACGAATTGCTATTGTTTCCGCTCGTCTTCGTGGAATGACGTATGAGCAATTGAGGACAGACTTTGCCCGTCTTTTCCGGAAAACAGGTCCCTATGTAGGGAAGCAGCCTACTCACGCCGTATAAAATTCACAGCAGTCTTTCCATTGCGTGCCAGCCAGTCCGCTGTAACTAGCTCTGACGTCATAAATGTTGCGCAATACTTTAAAAATCAAGTAAAGAACCTGAAACGTTGCTAGCATGTCAGGCGTAATACTATATCATTATGTGTTGAATATCAGTTCAATAGCTTTAACCATTTTCGAGATTTGGACGTCTCTCTGTAAAAATGACTGGCGCAACAGAAAAGAGCTAGAAACTTAAAAATTTATTTTTCGATTACGTTTGCGTAATAATTTAGTAGAAACAGTGTTCTGGATCCCACAAATTAAAATTTTAGTTGAAATTCATGATTTTCTGGTTTTAGTCTTAAAAATTGAGGAAGCAAGATAGATTAAGTAGGTGAATAAATAAAGCTAGGATGTTTAAATTTAAGTAAAAGGGAGATCCGCTATAATCATAAAGATGTGAGAAGTTTCAACTGAATAACTATAAAACTATAGCGATAGCGTATCTGCAAAGGGCAAGTTCAGAGCTCGTCGACTGCGTGTAGTGTAATTAAATTAATTCTCTCGCCCAGAATATTGGACTTAGCCACGTCAGACCTTTATTATGATTACTTACCTGTGTGCTGATTGCACATTTAAATTGAGAGCTTCATTGGCCATCAGCAAAGGAAGCAATGATTTATTCGATAACTTAAAGTGGTGCATTACTAGCCCAGCGGCTAGTCGGGACAGCGAATTTAATCAGGCGTTCCCTTAGCCGTCCGCACCGCGGCTTTATATATAAGAAAGCTGCGCGAGAAGAAAGGCGGTACCACCTAGAAGAGACAGTCGCCGCCATGCCTGACCCAGAAACCGAGGGCGCCGATGCCGCCCTTGCAGCATTCACGCGTCTGACGCACGAAGCGGCCGCAGCGGCCACGCCACGTGAACGCAGACGTCCACGGGAACACTCCAAGCAGCTCCCACCAGACATCCTCCAGGCCATCCGGGAGAAGAACCGTCTGTTCCGAGAGTGGCAGATCACGCGACAGCCGGCAACGAAGGCCACCATCAACCGAATGCGTCGCGAGATCAAATACGCGATTGAAAACCACCGCAATCGCGACTGGGCCGGCAGAATTGCCACTCTCAGGATAGAGGACGCCCGCCTTATCAAATCCTATTTGACTGGACGCACCTTCCACGTGCGCACCGACGACGGGATATCGACAGCGCGTCCCATTGCAGCCGGAGTACCGCAAGGGTCCGTCATCGGCCCCTTGCTCTACTCACTCTACACCGCCGACGTCCCGAAGAGGCAGGGCGTGCATGTCGCGCTCTACGCAGACCACACCGCGCTCTATAGCAAGAGCATCAACGCCAGGATGATGCGTCACCGCCTGCAATCGGCTTGCGATGTGCTTGGAGCTTGGGCCACCAAATGGCGGCTCAAGTTCAACGCAGCCAAAAGTCAGGCGGTGATCTTCACCAGGAAGAAAATTCCGGCCGACCTCCAGCCACTCAACATCATGGGAGGCCCCATCCCATGGTCGAACACCGGACGCTACCTAGGCGTCACACTGGACCGGCGCTTGACGTGGAAGGCGCACATCAAGGAAGTAAGGGGTAAAGCGCTTGGCAGATTGCGCTTGCTATACCCCTTACTGAACCCAGCGACGACCCTGCCCCCACACTGCGGTGTTACACTGTACCTAACATTGATCAGGCCATTGCTAGAGTACGCTGCTGTGGTGTGGGGCAACGCGGCCGACTCGTCAATCGCCAAGCTGCAGACGGTCCAGAACAAAGCGCTTAGGTTAGCGCTTCACCTGCCGCGAGATTTCAGCACGGGAGAACTCCACAGAATAGCCGGAGTACCGCTGCTCAAACACCGATTCCGGCAAGCGGCGCATCGATTTTATGCGGCCGCGAGGACTTCGGAGAACGACCTCGTCCGCAACCTGGGCAACCAGGTGCACTGGCTCCCGACCACAAGGTGGCCAGATCTGTTGCTGGCGTAAATATACGCCGCAACACGAGCTAGAAGAAAGAAAAGAAACAACGCAACCGAGACGAAGATCCAGAAAAAGAGGAAAACAACCATCAACCCAAGATAGAAGTAGGAAAGGCGTGATCCGCTCACCCTACAACACACCAGAGCATGAAGCTCTGTGAATTTGCGAGCGAGCGAGCGAGAAGAAAGGCCCCAGTTCTCTCCAGACGCTGATCAGCGCAGCACCTGTGCCGGGAGTCTCGTCGCGTCGGTATCATTGCTATAAGCAGCCTCGGATGCCGTAATAAGTTACTCGGGATACGCGTAACCATGAAATCGCTTTCGAGTGAAGTGCTAATTCTGGGATGACTTTAATGATCTACCTTCAGTTTGCGTGTGTCGTATTTTCACGTGCCGCCGCCGGACAGACATTGTACCATTATTTAGCGTGACGTTTGGTGAACATTATCATCAAATTATGGCGAGCATTCACTTAAACATTTAATTTGAACAGTTATAGTTGCATCAGCGCATTAGACTCTGAACTGCTCTGGTAGTTGGATTGTGTGGATTCTTTTTGGTCTGTGACTTTCAGGAATATAGTGAACCTTTTAGAGTGAATCGGTTTTGATTTATGAATCCCAGACAATCTCCTAATTCCTCAGAGCTATAAGCTGTAGCTATAAGTGTATTTCTCAGTTGAAGTAGGCACTAGGAATTCTAATTACAGGCTTCACGTTTTGCTAATCACTTTCTGGTTGCCAATGTTGTAGTTAGAGAGCCAGTGTTGAGAATGGCAAACAACAGCATTAAATAAATCATAGGAACATTAAATATACAAATAATTCCACCCGCCGCACAACATATGTCGCTAAACGGCCGGGAAATGCATCTGTTCTACACGACATTCCACATTTATTATTCAACAAATAAATTCCACCCACCGCCCCACAACACCTAATCACCTGACCACGTTCGAAGTCCGTGAGTTCCACGGAGCGCCCCATTCTGCCATGAAGACTACTGAGGCCGCTGACATGGAGTACCTGGCAGTAGGTGGCAGCACAATGCACCTAATATGGAAAAGTATGTTTTTGGCGATGCCCGGATCATTTTGATCACATAGTCTACCTGGTACTAAGAGGTATATCAATAAGAAGCACACTTTAAAGAGGTACCGTATTCACTCGAATCTAAGCCGCACTTTTTTTCCGGTTTTTGTAATCCAAAAAACCGCCTGCGGCTTAGAATCGAGTGCAAAGCAAGCGGAAGTTCTGAAAAATGTCGGTAGGTGCCGCCACAAAACTTGTGCCGTCGAATATACGTAGCGCTATACAGGCATGCTTTGTAGGCACAAAGATAAGTACTGGCGCCAAAACCTCTGCGTCAGTGAATAAATTTTTTTAAAAAGGTGGAAGACGAGTTTTTTTTTCTCCGCCCCGAGTTTCGACCACTGCATTGTCATACATTATCCAACGAAGTAAATACAAATTCCGTATTGTTCATCTTCGAATGTAGCAGCAGTTCAGTGTACTACGAAAATCAGACTGGCATGTTTGTCAATATGGGCAACTCTACGTTCTGAATTTTTTTCTACCTGTGAGAAGAGATGGTTGCTTATAGGAACTTTTATGAATTGTGAATGGCATGCAGTATTCTCTTCACCATAAGAATAATACGAATATAAACATTTTGCCATGTATTCTTTCGTGTTCGATGCTATCTCATTTAAATCCTGTCTGCCTAATAAACTACGAAAGTAGAGTGAGACTACAGCAAACGCGGAAAAATATACGAATCGTGTCATGTTTATATTTGTATTATTCTTAGGCCTAATAGTGAGACAGTCAGAAATGAAGGACGGCAACTGACAAGAGTTTTAAATCTAATGTGACTCAAATTTCTGTGCAGAATTTGATGTACTAAAGAAGCGACCGCAAAGATTTTCAAACGGAGAAAAATTTTCGCCTAACTCTCGTTCAGAACATGTTCTATCATACGCAGACTATTATTTGGTTCTTGTTCATCATTATCAAAGAAAGCAGCAGTGTAAGTAACAACAAATAGCAGTCTCTTGCCGTTGTTTCGCTAATGAGACGATTCCTCTCTTTTTTTTATTTATTTTTAAATTGTAAGCGGCGATAGCGTGCACAAAAGCAAGCCATGCCGCGAGCGGCGACAGGCCGTAAACACCCACTATCAGAATGCGACAAACAATGCATGACACAATACAGTAATGCATTTTCAGCTTAGAGTGACGTAAACACCTATAACAAAGAGAACGGCACTTATCAGATCAAAGAAAAATAAGCAATCAATTCAAACCAGACGAAGCACGTGAAAAAGGAAGGGTACCCGTATAAATACGGACGGAGCGCCTGACACATAGCAATGGCTACCTGGTAAAGCTTAACTGCTAAGCTCACGACTCGAACCAAACTACCGTAGCCGTATCGTCATTCATTCGACCTAAATTGTGTCTCATATTACAATGGACCAACTTTGTTTCGATTTGGAGGTGCTGCCTAAAACTCTTCCCTCTCCTTGAATTTCGAGTCTCAAATCTCAGGTGCGGCTTAGATTCGGGAAATTGTTTTCCCTTTATTTCGAGCCTCCCCAGGTAATATTTCAGAGCTAGATCAGAAATGTAAGGACTATAGTATGAAGATTAGCATCTCCAAAACGAAAGTAATGTCAGTGGGAAAGAAATATAAGCTGATTGAGTGCCAAATAGGAGGAACAAAGTTAGAACAGGTGCACATTTTCAAGTACTTATAATGCATATTGTCACAGGATGGCAACGTAGTGAAAGAACTGGAAGCGAGGTCTTGCAAAGCTAATGCAGTGAGCTCTCAGCTATGATCTACTCTCTTCTGCAAAAAGGAAGCCAGTACCAAGACTAAGTTATCTGTGCACCGTTCAATCTTTCGACCAACTTTGTTGTCTGGGAGCGAAAGCTGGGTGGATTCAGGTTACATTATCAACAAGGTTGAGGTTACGGATATGAAAGTAGCTAGGATGGTTGCAGGTATTAGTAGATGGGAACAATGGCAGGAGGGTGTCCACAATGAGGAAATCAAAGAACAACTGGGAATGAACTCTATAGATGTAGCAGTCAGGATGAACAGGCTTAGATGGTGGGGTCATGTTACACGCATGGGAGAAGCCAGGTTACCCAAGAGACTCGTGGGTTCAGCAGCGGAGGGTAGGAGGAGTCGGGGCAGACCAAGGAGAAGGTACCTGGATTCAGTTAAGAATGATTTTGAAGTAATAGGTTTAACATCAGAAGAGGCACCAATGTTAGCACTGAATAGGGGATCATGGAGGAATTTTATAAGGGGGCTATGCTCCAGACTGAACGCTGAAAGGCATAATCAGTCTTAAATGATGATGATGATTTCGAGTCTCATTTTTTAGGTGCGGCTTAGATTTGAGTGCGGCTTAGATTTGAATAAATACGGTACATCAAACTTCTTTATGAATCACAAGCAGGGTCATCTTTTGGGGGCTGGGGCACTTGAGGTGCGCCATTGCCCAGAATGGCAGGTTTTTGAGGCCAGTAAATTCTTAAATTTTAATATGGTTCCAAAAGGAAGAATTATACATTACAATGGATGTTTTGTATATATGAAGAAGTGTGAAAATAAGGTGGAAAAAACCTAGTCTATGATCTTGTTGAACAGACAGCAAAGGAAGCACTGGAGTTGGTGACCTTGGTTGTATTTTGATTCCCACTGGTAGTGTTGGCAACTCCATGTCTACCATGTGCTACCCTTGAAGTGTAGCTACCTACATCAGCTTGGAGGCCTCTACAGAAGTGAAGAAATATGATAACCTAACAATTCCAAATATCTACCAGAATATCACTGATCAAAACACTTTGTAAGGAGTAAAGAAAGGATAAGAAAAATATGCACTGCCTGTTACATGCAATAGTGTTTTGAATCCAGACATGATTAAGTTGAATTCACGCATAGAGAGAAGTATGGCATCCTTCCCCCACCACTCTCTCTCCTTTTTATCTGCCATTAATACCATTTACATCGGTCTTCTTTCTATCACAGTCTTCTAAAGTGACTTTTTCTGCTTCGTCTCTAACTTCTCCCAAGCTTTCCCACCTTTCTTCTTTCCTTTTTTCACTCATTGTTCAAGCCATAGTCAGTTGGTATCAGCACCATAAATTGTGGTTAATTTGGAACAATTTTTGCCTGTCTTTTTATTTGTGGCAAGAAAACAAAGGATAGGGTTGGTACAAATGGCTCTGAGCAGTATGGGACTTAACATCTGAGGTTATCAGTCCCCTAGAACTTAGAACTACTTAAACCTAACTAACCTAAGGACATCACACACACCCATCCCCGAGGCAGGATTCGAACCTGCAACCGTAGCAGGCGCGCGGTTCCGGACTGAAGCGCCTAGAACCACTCGGTCACCGTGGCCGGCCAAAGGATAGGGGCAGAGAGAAAATTTCAAATACATTTTTGTACTGCCACATACTTGTAACACCAGTGAAAAATATATTAAACAAAATAAGTCGGATATGTTGCTGTGATACCATTTAAAAAAAGTGGCTTAGTGCCACTTGCACTCAGTGCTAATTGACCCACTCAGTCATGTCTTCACAAAAAGTGGTAATGGAATCTTGGGATAAAGTAAACTCAATAAATATCTCAAGAATAGACATCCAGGAGTATGAAGAACAAATAAAAAATCTAAATTTTGAAGGCAAGAACAATGAATATTGAACTTTATTCAGTTAGTGATACAGTAAATATACAAGTGTAGTATGTTTCACCAAGATACATGTTACACTATGGTAAATATTTCCATAAAGAACATATCTTAAGGACACTGTAGAGTATGATATAGCCCTTACAACAAAAATTACTAAAGCTTTCGAAAATAGCCACATTTTGGTAGGTGTATAATTCTTATTAAATCCTCCCAAGAATAAAATAGTTTACCCTTTTGTTCTGACCATTTGCAGTAGCAGTTTGTCTCTCGCATACAGTTCACTTTAGGAGCCTCGTCACTCACCACAGTACCAGTTGTGGAATATTCTTCTTTGTCGTATAAAACTGTAACATATTTCCCAAGTGCTAATTTATCTTTAAACATTTTTTGGTACTGGGCCTCATCTTCTTCCTCAGATAAACTTTCAGAGTAACCATCATATTCTGGCACCATTTCATCTTCATTTTGGGGTTATGTTGGCTCAGGCTACAGTAACCCCTATATTTTGCAAAAATTTGCACAGTTTTGCTGAAGAGTTGAATATATTGTCTGAATTGTGTTTCACACAAATGTCAGGTTCTCACCTTATTACCTAGTAGTGACAGAATACAACATTATACTCACCATATTTTTAGCTTAACTGATGTGAATCCTCCAGGCAGAAGTTATTTAGTTGCTAAAATATTTTTTATGATCAACATTGAGTCCAGTGCTGCCAACACAGTAGTACTGCATTGAGTTCACAGTCTTCTAGATAATTCTTCCGAAATTGTGAATGCGTACTGCATTGTTTTCTCCCCACTAATGATGGAAATAATTTTAAAATTGAATCTTTCTGGCAGATAAAACTGTGTGCCCGACCGAGACTCGAACTCAGGACCTTTGCCTTTCACGGGAAAGTGCTCTACCATCTGAGCTACCAAAGCACGACTCACGCCCGGTACTCACAGCTTTACTTCTGCCAGACAGTTTTAATCTGCCAGAAAGTTTCATATCAGCACACACTCCGCTGCAGAGTGAAAATCTCATTCTGGAAACGTCCTCCAGGCTGTGGCTAAGCCATGTCTCCGCAATATCCTTTCTTTCAGGAGTGCTAGTTCTGCAAGGTTCGCAGGACAACTTCTGTAAAGTTTGGGAGGTAGGAGACGAGATACTGGCAGAAGTATAGCTGTGAGGACGGAGCGTGAGTCATGCTTCGGTAGTTCAGATGGTCAGTTGTACAGCCGACTTGGCTACCGATAGTTCACTGATTTCTACGCTTGCCCACGTCTCGTGGTCGTGAGGTAGCGTTCTCGCTTCCCACGCCCGGGTTCCCGGGTTCGATTCCCGGAGGGGTCAGGGATTTGCCGGCACGGTAGCTCAGCGTGTTCGGTCAGAGGGTTACGCGCCCTCTGTAATAAAAAAAACTGAGTCAATCGATCAAAAACGAACATAAATGGATGTCTTACGACGTCCGCCCCGAGCAGAAGCAACGAAGAAAAGCGAACAAAATGAGATTTTTTAAAAAAAAAGAAATGGTAGAGCAGTTGCCCATGAAATGCAAAGGTCCCGAGTTCGAATCTCAGTCGGGCACACAGTTTTAATCTGCCAGGAAGTTTCATATCAGTGCACACTCCACTGCAGAGTGAGAATCTCATTCTGGAATTTTAAACTTTTTTCAGCGAGTGGGCCACAGTTGCCAGTAAAGGGCCAAAGTAACCCCAACTTACCATATTCAAGATACTATAGAAAACCAGCTTGTCAAATCTTATTTTGGAGCTATAGCAACATTTGCATGAACTGTTTATCCAGCTTCATTTTGCTTCATACAGTTTGTGTAACAAGAACTGTATATAGCATATAACTGTTACTTTTCACTGCAGTAAATGAAAGTGCATTCAAAACTGCCTGTTTTGACTCACGAATATGGTCATGGCATACCAGAAAACACGCTTGCTCAATATTGGCCTGTAGCCATTTTTCCTTTATGTGTTACGGACACACTAAGTAGGTACTGGTGATTTGTACACTTTCTTCAAGAAATAAAGCACTGAGGTGACAAAAGTCATGAGATACCCCATAATATTATGTCAGACCTCCTTTCACCTGCCGTAAAGAAACAACTCGATGCGGCACGGACGTGACAAGTCGTTGGAAGTTCCCTGCAGAAACATTGACCCGTGCTGTCTCTACAGCTGTCCATAATTGCAAAAGTTTTGCCGGTGCAGGTTGTTGTGCGTAAACTGTAGTTTCAGTTATGGCCCATAAATGTCCAGTGGGATTCTTGTCGGTTGATCTGGATGGCCAAACCTTTCACTTCAATTGTCCAGAATGTTCTTCAAACCAGTCACAAACAGTTGTGGCCCTGTGACACAGTATCATTGTTTGTGAACAGGAAGCCCATGAATGGCTGCAGATGGTCTCCAAACAGATGAATACAACCTTTCCAATCAATTATCAGTTAGTTGGACCAGAGGACCCAATCCATTCTGTGTAAATACAGCCCACAACATTATAGAGATGCCACTCTTGCACAGTACCGTGTTGACAATTTGGGCCCGTGGCTTCGTGGAGTCTGAACCACATTTTAACCTTATCATCAGCTCTTACCGACTGACATTGGGACTCACTTGACCAGTTCACGATTTTCCAGTCATCTGGGATCCATCTGATACTGTCAGGAGCCCAGGAGAGGCACTGCAGGCGATGTTGTGCTGAAAGCCCCGCATATAGGTTGTCTGCTGTCGTAGCCCATTAATGCCAAAATTTTGCTCCACTCTCCTAATAGATTTGTTCCTCATATGTCAGACATTGATTTCTGTATTTATTCCACGCAATGTTGCTTGTTTGTTGGCAGCGACTACTCTATGCAAAAACTGCTGCTCTCAGTCGTTAAGTGAAAGCCGTCGGCCATTGCGTTGTCTGTGGTGAGAGTTAATACTTGAAATTTGGTGTTCTCGACACGCTATTGAGACTGTACATATCGGAGTACTGAATTTCCTAATGATTTTCAAAATGAAATGTCCCAGGTGTCTAGCTCCAACTACCATTCCATTCCATTCCATTATTAATTCCCACTGTGTGACTACGGTCACGTCGACCTTTGTCACCACATTATTATGAATAGGATAGATCGATACCATATAGAGGAGATTCTGTCATGAACAGACACACCAAAATGTCTGTTATACCCGTGAGATTTTGCCTAAAAGACCATTTTCTAATGTAGAAATTACGCACACATTCACACAAGCAGAACTCCCACACACGTGACCAATGTCTGTCGCCACTGAGGCTAGGCACTGCAGCGTGTTACTTGATGCAATAGTTTACCAACAGCTGTATTTATTGTAGAAATTTATTTTATTAACTTTTTATGTGCTACCAGTTTTGGCATTACATTGATGACATCTTTGGGCCCCACACGTCATGGTCATAAAATCGCCATACACGGAAGGAGCCATATAGGTGGATCCGTGAATCAAATTGTTATGCCACAGCTCTCGGTGGGCAGGCGATACAGACTCAAAGAGCTGTTGCATAACGATTTCATTCACGGATCCAGTTATATGGCTCCTTCCGTGTGTAGCGATTTTACGACTATGACGTGTGGGGTCTGAAGGTGGCATCAATGTAATGCCGAAACTGGTAGCACATAAGAAGCTCATAAAATAAATTTCTACAGTACATATGGCTGTTGGTAAATTACTGCATCAAGAAATACATGCCAGCCATTGTCACACCGTCCATAATGGATCAACGAAGATTGCAGTGTCTTTGTTGTGCCTGTCTGTGACTCAACATCTGCTCTATATGGCAAATAGCAATGTGCCCTTTTCATAATATTGTCATTATTTCATCCTGGGTCATCCTTTTCTTGTAAACACTTGTGACCTGGAAATTTATTGCTATAGAGTACAAATATTGCTGGGCAACAGTGCAGATTGGACCTTGATGCGAGGGAGAAGAATGCAGGACAGGGTTCAGCAAGATGTTAAAACATCGTGGCTGAGAGGGAGGGTGCCACAAACATGGAGCTGGGAGAGTAGAAATCATGCTCCTTCTGATATTTTAGAATATCTGAGTAAACTTTTTTTACCAATTGCATTCATTAGAAACAAGAAATATTTAAAGAAACGCAATATTATTACGTATCCAGTATCACCATGACAGAAGCTAATGGTGTACATAAGGGCCGGCAGTTGTGGCCGAGCGGTTCTAGGTTCTTCAGTCTGGAACTGCACTACCGCTACGGTTGCAGGATCGGACTAGTTCTACGTTCTACGGGACTGACGACCTCAGATGTTAAATCCCATTGTGCTCAGAGCCATTTGAACCATTTGTACATAAGGTAAGTTGAGTTTGGAATTTTTTAAGCAATTGAACTATATTTGCCCATTCTTCTGCTACCTGCTGTCTGTCATAAATTTGGCTGTGTCTGACTTATCGGACACTCGTGTGCTTAGTAATAATACAGTTAATTACAACACTCTGAATAAGTAATACTTTATTAATTACAACAAAGCTTATCTTTGTTCTCCAGGCTCAGCTGTAGCTATGAAACTGCACATGTGGACATGCAGTTCAGAACACTGTAGTGTTTAATAAAAAAGAAAAAAAGAAAAGAAAAGGTTGAAAATGTGGTAAGAAATGGAGAATAAAAAAGGGGTTTTATAATTATAAATGACCGTGAAAAAGGGAAAGAATGAAAAGCAAATCGTACTTCGTATTATTGAAAAGCTATTGGACTTTGTGTTACAGAAAAGCTATTGTTGGGGTAGTCCTTGTGGCGTTTTTGAGCAAAAGTTAAACCAATTTCCACTACAAAAATTATTGAAAAAAAGACAGAGAATAACAAAATGTAACTGATGGGGGAAAATGGCGTAGATAAGAGTTCATCCTTTACCAGGTTAAATGTGTTCTTTCGTGCGGCATCCAGGTCTTCAAAATGTCTTCTTCATTTCTGCGTGGAAAGTCTGCTCCGAAATCTTGCAGTTGTCCAGGAATCACTAATTTATACAAATGAAAATCATCTTGATACTGAATGCAATTTAATTTACTTTGCTACTTCCATCCTCCGAATTTCATAACTTCGACAATATGAAACTTCCTGGCAGATTAAAACTGTGTGCCTGACCGAGACTCGAACTCGGGACCTTTGCCTTTTGCGGGCAAGTGCTCTACCATCTGAGCTACCAAAGCACAACTCACGCCTGGTACTCACAGCTTTACTTCTGCCAGTATCTTGTCTCCTACCTTCCAAACTTTACAGAAGCTCTTCTGTGAACCTTGCAGAACTGCTTCTGTAAAGTTTGGAAGGTAGGAGACGAGATACTGGCAGAAGTAAAGCTGTGAGTACCGGGCGTGAGTCGTGCTTCGGTAGCTCAGATGGTAGAGCACTTGCCCGCGAAAGGCAAAGGTCCCGAGTTCGAGTCTCGGTCGGGCACACAGTTTTAATCTACCAGGAATCTTCATATCAGCGCACACTCCGCTGCAGAGTGAAAATCTCATTCTGGTTCCACAATATGTCTACACATTATAATCAGATCAAGACTAGCTAATAAGTTTTTTACGTCTCCATCAGATCACGTCTGCCTTAAGCCTCCGATCTCTAGAGGCAATTGAAATGGATAGAAAAACAAAAAAAGAGTTACAATTTTAGTATTTTCTCTGCCGTCGAGCGCTCATACCGCTCCGACGGTATAATTTTCATCTGAGGGAACGAGTGTAGCGCGGCGAAATTCAAAGTCCCGCTACAACACACTAAATGAGCTACAATTACTGAGTGTGGTCAATTGATACAAGTTCAGAATGGCTGTACTGTGGCTTCACTAGTCACTAGAAAACACAGTTTTGTAGACACGATTCTGATAGTATTGGTGCGTAGATAGAGTTCACAGGAGACGGAAGTCTCTTTGGTGTGTGACGGTTGACACGGGTGGTGTCATGGCGAGCAGGCAGCACAGTGACTTTACTCCGACAGGAACATCCTGAAAGTGAGCGGAATCAGAGCTCGAACAGAACTGCCCTCCTGACCTCTGGTGACGCTATTTCAGGGCAAAGGTACAGTGGTGGCACATCGGAAATACGGGAGGCACGGCTTCTTCCTAGCAAATCATTACTGCCTCGTGGTACCTCTTTGCTGCACAGTATCTCTGCAGTGGTCAATATTTCTTTCGCCGCTACTTCACGACACCGCAAATTTGTATTATGAATCTTAATTTTAACTCCTGCATGCCACATCAGCTTTACTCTCAGTTTGTCTTTGCACTTTTCCATATGAAAAATTGTAAGTAAATCGCATGCAACAAGATATGTTTTGTTTCTTTCTGCAATGTATTCCTTCAGTGTTGACTCATAAGAAAGTCAAATAAAATACTGTAATTCAGTATTGCTTTCCAGTATATGTTAAGACATTCTTCACAATTGCGGGCAAAGGGGAATACTTTCACACTGTGTTACAGTTTTTTGCCAGTACAATACTGATGTTCGTGAATATGTGTTATGAGTGGATGGCTTTAAGCACATGGCCATATGTTAATCAGCTTTAAAAGTATGATGAAGTATTGCATATCTGTAGCTGAAGCAACTTTAGCCGGCCGGAGTGGCCGTGCAGTTCTAGGTGCTACAGTCTGGAGCCGAGCGACCGCTCCGGTCGCAGGTTCGAATCCTGCCTCGGACATGGATGTGTGTGATGTCCTTAGGTTAGTTAGGTTTAATTAGTTCTAAGTTCTAGGCGGCTGATGACCTCAGAAGTTAAGTCGCATAGTGCTCAGAGCCATTTGAACCATTTGAAGCAACTTTCAGGAATATTTAATCTACTGCTAACTGCTTTCCTGCTGTGTGCCGTGATGTTATCAAAATGGTAGAGATAAACCACTTATTCAAGAATGTTGTGATTAAATATATTGGCCGATAAGGATTATAACAACTGTATTTGTCCAACATTTTAATGAATTTATTCACTGGCTATACCAGCTTGGAACTAAACTTTCACCATTCAGTCTAACCTTGATATGAGGCTACACTGCATGTCAGTATCTTACCTCAGCTAAGATTTCCTATTCACATTTGTAATGTTTTCTGTGATCCACATTCTAAAAAAATAATTATTTTCCGTGAAATTTCCTGGAAGATTAAAACTGTGTGCCTGACCAAGACTCAAACTCGGGACCTTTGCCTTTTGTCGTCAAGTGCTCTACCATCTGAGCTACCGAAGCACAACTCACGCCCCCTCCTCACAGATTTACTTCTGCCAGTACCTCGTCCCCTACCTTCCAAACTTAACAGAAGCTCTCCTGTGAACCTCGCAGAACTAGCACTCCTTAAAGAAAGGATACTGTGGAGACATGGCTTAGCCACACCCTGGGGGATGTTTTCAGAATGAAATTTCCACTCTGCAGCGGAGTGTGCGCTGATATGAAACTTCCTGGCAGATTGAAACTGTGTGTCCGACAGAGACTCGAACTTGGGACCTCTGCCTTTCGCGGGCAAGTGCTCTACCATCTGAGCTACCGAAGCACGACTCATGCCCTGTCCTCACAGCTTTACTTCTGCCAGTATCTCGTCTCCTACCTTCCAAACTTTACAGAAGGTCTCCTGTGAACCTTGCAGAACTAGCACTCCTGAAAGAAAGGATATTGCAGAGACATGGCTTAGCCACAGCCTGGGGGATGTTTCCAGAATGAAATTTCCAAAAGAAACAATATTTCAGTTATCGTAGCGATCTGCCGGCACGGTAGCTCAGCATGTTCGGTCAGGGGGCTAGCTGTACTCTGTAATAAAAAAACTGAGTGAATGGATCAATAATGAACTTCAATGGACGTCAGGGGACGTCCGCCACGAACAATTGCAACGAACTAAAACGAACAAAATGAGATCACAAAAAAAAAAAGATGGTAGAGCACTTGCCCGTGAAAGGCAAAGGTCCCGAGTTCGAGTCTCGGTCGGGCACACAGTTTTAATCTGACAGGAAGTTTCATATCAGCGCACACTCCGCTGCAGAGTGGAAATCTCATTCTGGAATTATTTTCTGTGTTTTATTCTTTCTATTTTCTTGCACAAAAGTCTGTCACATGCCACAGTATCATTATGTTACAGGCCAAATCTGATGTCTGATATCAGTGTGTTCAACCGACCACAACTTTTATAATTATTTTACTGATGTGGAAGAATAGACGTGTAATTTAACATTAATTTTATCTGCTATATGGTACACTGTCATACACTACACTGTAGATTAATGATTCTCTCTGAATTGGAAATACAAGACTTGGAAAAGTTTTTAAAACTTTAATTGAACAAACACCTGTATATTTTTGTCTGTCATGTTGCGTAAAATTTAGCAAAATGTTCTTGGAGTTTAAGATTCATAAATTTTTATTTATGATAGATATTTTTTCTGTATGGTACTTTGTCCCTGATAAATTGATGTTTTCAGGTACTTGGCATTAAGTGATTCACTCCAGACAATACCTTCAGTTTGTGTCCTGATCATCCAAAAGTGCACTGCCACGCTATAATTGTCATTATGTTGCACAAAGTGCTGCCAGCTCAGTCGGAAGCAGACTGTCTACATACAGTATGAGAGGTTGAGGATCCGTGGAACTTCTCAACCTGGCTACATCTACATTGGTACTCTGCAAACCACCATGCAGTGCATGGCAGAGGGTATGTTCCATTGTACCAGTTGTTAAGGTTTCATTCCAATCCTTTCACGTGTGGAGTGTGGGAAGAATTATTCTTCGAATGTCTTTGCGTGTGCTGTAATTATTCTAATCTTGCCTCCACAGCCCTGTATGAGTGATACGTAGGGGGTTGTAATATATTTGCAGAATCATCATTCAAGGTCATTTCTTGAAACTCTGCTAGTAAACATTCTCAGATTAGTTTACATCTATCTTCAAGAATCTGCCAGTTGAGTGTCTGCACCGTGTTTATGGCACTCTCCCATGCCTCAAACAGATGTGTGACCATTTGAACTGCCCTTGTCTGTACCGTATATACTTGAGTGATCCGCACCCTCAAATAATCCGTGCACCCCAATTTTGACAAAGAGGAAAAAAATATTTTTTTTGCTTTAATTTGTTTTATTTACAAAAAAAAAAAAAATGTTCGAAGGTTATGATGTGTTCAAAAGTATGTATAATAACAACTGGTTTGAAGCAGAGCTGCTGTACAGGTTGATACATTGTTAAAACGCAACCGGTTCAGCGGCGTGCAGCTGGCCGGCTGGCCCATTAGACGGGCGGGCTTCCGGGGAACATTATCACCACCAGCTGGGACTCTAAGCGTACCTACAATAGCAGAAAAATAAATGTGAATTATCTTGTTTAAGAATTTGTTAATATGGTATGTGAAATAAAATATTTTAGTCAATACCGGTATGTTTCCTTTCTTACCACTTTATTCATCACTTTCATCATCATCATCATCACCACTAGCGGGAGAATCATTGTCGTCTTCACCATCTTCCCATAGAGCGCCGTCCTCTGCTCCATCCAGTGAATTTGTGATTCCACATTTTTTGAAGGATTTTTCCACCAGTGGTTGCGGAATGGAGTCCCGCGCACTTTTCACCCATTCACAAATCTGGGACAAATATGGCTGTTTGATTTTTACACTAGGTGTGAACTTAGGGTTTTCATCAGCCATCTAATGCATATATTGCTGTTTAAGTGCAGCTTTGAATGGCCGATTTATACGCACATCTACTGGTTGTAGGATGGATGTCAGGCCTCCAGGGATAATCACCAAGTCAGTTTTCCCTTTTTGTAATTTGTCTCGCACTTCCTTAGTTGTATGTCCACGCAAGCAGTCCAGGACTGACAGGTTGCTTAAATTCAGTAACACACCAGGATGACATTGCCAAACATGTGTCACCCAGTCAGTTATCAGTTCATTGTCCATCTACCCTTTCGAATTCACTCTCACTAATACCGGTATGCCTTCTAATGATATTTTCGGAGTAGTTTTCCTTTTAAATATCACGTAAGGTGGTAGCCTTTGTCCGTCGCCAGTTACACACAACATCACTATACATCTTTGTTTCTCCCTGCTGCCAGTTTGTATCATGATACTGGTTTCTCCTTTCCTGTACACTGTGTTGTCGAGCGGCATCTCAAAATAGACTGGTGTTTGATCCGCATTACCAATTTGCGATAATATATAGGACTGTTTATGGCACAGATTTATCACATAATGATGAAAATTCACTATTTTCCTCGTAATCGCCTGGAAGCCGCTGAGCAATAGTAGTTTTCCTCCGGAATCCTAAACAATTTCGGTTGCAAAATCTTGATAGCCAGCCCCAGCTAGCTTTGAAACTGGTAATGCCTCCTTCTTTGGCTAAAGACAATGCTTTAAGTTGGCACATTTCACTTGTCACCGCACATCTGTATTGTCACTTCTCATCTACATAATCGCAGAGCCTTTTCTCGAGGTCCAGGTGCTTCGCTTTTTGGCTGCGAAATGCCCGGCGATTACTATTAGTTTCTTGAGGCTGCGTTTAATTTTTCGCCAGTCGTGAATACAACTCTCACTCACATTGTACTTTCTTCCTGCTGCACGATTTCCAATATTCTCGGCTTCTTCAATAATTTTCACTTTTTCTTTAGCAGTGTAAAAGTGATAACGAGAACTTGTAGACATAATTAACAAGTCTGAAGACATTAATACTTCATTCCTAACGTGTTACTGATGCGTCACAGACTGAGGCGGCAACAATGCAGTAGTATAATGGGATGTATTGTTGGAGGCGGAGCAGTACCAACAATGTTTCGAATAATCCGTACACCCCAGATTTTCGTCATAAAATTCATGAAAAAACATGCGCAGATTATTCGAGTATATGTTCAGTATCCCCTGTTAGTCCTATTTGGTACGGTTCCCAAACACTTCGAGTAATGTTCTAGATTAGGCTGCACCAGTGATTTGTAAGCAGTCCACTTTGTAGACTGATTGCACTGCCTCAGTGTTCTACCAACAAACCGAAGTCAACACGTGCTTCGCTAACAACTGAGCCTTTGTGATCATTCCGTTTCATATCCCTACAAAGTGTTACACTCAGGTATCTGTATGAGTTGTCTGATTCCAACTATGACTCATTCATATTGCTGTCAAGGGATAGTACATTTTTTTCTGGTTTGTGAAGTGTGGAGTTATTGCACTACTTTGAAATCTTGTCAAAATCTGACTGAATATTTATGCAGCTTCTTTCAGACAGTATTTCATTATCGGTAACTTCTTTGAGATAGTAGTTCATTATAGTTAACTGCACCACCTGCAAAAATCTAATGTTAATATTAACATTGTCTGCAAGGTCATTAATATACATCATGAACCCCAAGGGTCCCAACACACTTCCCTGGGGCACATCTCCAGTTACTTCTATAACTGACAATGACTCCATCCAACAAACATACTGCATCCTCTCTACCAGAAAACCCTCAATCCAGTCACAAAGTTCACTTGGTACCCTATATGATCATATTTTTGACAATAAGTGTAAGTATGTTACTGAGTCAAATGCTTTTTGAAATCAAGAGATACTTCATCTACTGACTGCCTTAATCCCAAGCTTTCTGTATGTCACGAAAAAAAAGTGCAAGTTGGGTTTCACATGATCGATGTTTTTGGAATCTGTACTGGTTGGTGTTGAGGAGGTCATTCTGTTCAAGATACCTCATTATGTTTGAGTTCAGAATATAGTCTAAGATTCTGCAACGAATCAATGTCAAGGATATTGGACAGTAATTTTATGTATCACTTCTACTACCCTTCTTGTATAGGGGTGTGACCTACATCAATGTCTACTCTACATCTACGTGGATACTCTGCAAACCACACTTAAGTGCCTAGCAGAGGGTTCATCAAATAACACTCACAACAATTCTCTGTAATTCCACTCTCGAACAGTGCGTGGAAAAACAAGCGCCCATATCTTTCCGTGCGAACTCTGTTTTCCCTTATTTTACTATCACAATCATTTCTCCCTACGTACGTAGCATCAACAAAACATTTTCACATTTGGAGGAGAAAGTTGGTGATTGAAATTATTTGAGAATATCCCACTGCAATGTGAATATCCTTTGTTTTAATTGCGTCCGCCCCAAATCCTGTATCACGTCTATGACACTCTATCCCTGTTTCTCGATAATATAAAATGCTCCTCTTTTAACTTTGTCTCAATATACTCTGTTAATCCTATCTGCTAACGATCTGACACTGCGCAGTAGTGCTCCAAAAGAGAACGGACAAGTGTAGTGTAAGCAGTTTTTTTTTAGTAGATCATTTGCATATTCTAACTGTTCTGCCAATAAATCACAGTCTTTGCTTTACTTTCCCTACAACGTTTTGTATGTGTTCTTTCCAATTTAAGTTGTTCATAATCGTAATTCCTGGGTAGTTAGTTGATTTTATAGCCCTTAGATTTGATTGATTTATCAAGTACCCGGAGCTTAACAGAGTCCTTTTTGCACTCAAGTGGATGACATCAAATTTTCATTACTTAGGGTCAGTTGCTGATATTCGCACCATACAGACATTTTTCATAATCATTTTGCAATTTGTTTTGATTTTCTGATGACTTTACTAGATGATAAATGATAGTGTCATTTGCAAGCAACCTAAGATGGTTGCTCAGATTGTCTCCTAAATCATTTATATGGATAAGGAACACCAGAAGGCTTGGGGAACACCAGAAATCACTTCTGTTTTACTCGATGACTTCCTGTCAATTGCCACAAACTGTGATCTCTCTGACAGGAAATTGTGAATCCAGTCACATAACTAAGACAGTATTCCATAAGGACCGATTTGTCTTCAAGCCACTTGTGTGTTACAGTGTCAAAAGTCTCTGGAAACCTAGGAATATGAAATCAATTTGAAATTCTTTATCAATACTGCCCAACAGTTCACGTAAGTAAAGAGCAAGTTGTGTTTCACAAGAACTATGTTTCCTAAATCCATGTTGACTGTATGTCAATAGAATATTTTCTTCAAGATAATTCATAATGTTCAAACACATTACATGTTAGAAAATCCTGCTGCATATCAACGTTAATGATGTGGGCCTGTAATTTAGTGGATCACTCGTACTGCTTTTCTTGAATATTGGTGTGACCTGTCTAACTTCCCAGTCTTTGGGTCTGGATATTTCATGAAGTGAGTGACTGTGGATGGTTTGTAAGTGTGGGGCTATTGCATCAGCACACTCTGAAAGGAACTAAGTTGGTATATAGTCCAAACCAGAAGACTTGCTTGTGGTTTAAGTTGCTTCACTACTCCGAGGATATTCATTTCTAGGTTGTGGGATGTTTACTTTGTCTTCTTTGGTGAAGGGATTTTGAAAGGCTGTGTTTAGTAACTATACTTTAGCAGCACTGTCATTGATAATATTTTCATTGCTGTCGCGCCACTAGCATACTTTACACATGACCAGAATCTCTTTGGATTTTCTGCCAGGTTTTTAGATAAAGTTTCATTGTTAAACTATTATAAACAACTCACATTAAAGTCAGTGCAATTGTTGATGTCCAAAACATTATGAAAAGGGTGGATGGAGATCTGGAGAAATCCTAGTCCTTCATTCTTACCTTCAATACCAGCAAACTTCCATAGGCAGACTTTCTTCATCTAAATGTGAAGCTGTATGCCCCGAACCCAATGCACTGTCTTAAATGCCAGTATTTTGCGGTTATTACCCTAGGGTGTAAGGTAGAACTGCAGTAAGGCTTCTCGTGAAGGAGTTGGCTGTCCGTCTCGTGCCAAATGTATCAACTGCTCTGGAAACCGCCCTGTTTGGAGTAGAGACTGCAGAATCTTTCTAGAGGGATGTAAAGTGCAGGAAATAAAAACAACAAAGCATATCTGCTATGAGAGGCCAAAAAAGATTTACAAGTCCATGCAGCTTCCCACATTTGCTACATCATTCGCGTCAGTCCTTCATAAGCCTACTCCAAAAGTTGACGTGCGTATTCAAACGGAGGTTTTGAGTGTGAGCACTAACACCTGCAAGCGTTTCAGAGCCTACAGCCTCCTAGAATGGCAGACAAAGGTACAGTGGTCAACTGGGCAGAAGCCCAAGCACCTCCAGTATGGTCATTACCACTCCTACTTCAGCATCAGCAACAGCCTCCAAACAGAGGAAAGCTGATATCAAGCAGCAACAGTAGGTAAATCCAGTAGTAAACTGCTGGACCATACGACGTCATTCTACCTGATTCTTCATCTGACTCTTCTTCCATAGCTAATAGAGTATGAGGTTTATGTGGGGCAATCATCTCGCCCCACGACTGAACCCTCACCCACTGCAGACTCCCAACCCCAGCGGAGAGAAAGGGTGAAGGTGCTACCTTCTATATACGTGGCTCCCATACTGCAGGGGAACTTGCAGGGGTTCAGGATGCATGTAAAGAAAATTTGTCTACTATCTTAGGGTTGATCACTGTGTCTGTGTCTCCAAGAGACCTGTTTCCATCCATCATACACCCCTGAGCTACGAGGCTATGCACTCCACAAAAAGGGCGACCTGAGAGAGAGAGCTAGAGGAGGCATATGCATTTTGGTCAGTACCGGCTACCACTCCTCAACTCTCTCCCTTACAACAAATTTACAAACAGTTACCGTATCAGTGCACGTATATCATCCATTGACAGTACGTTCCCTTCACCTGGTCTCACATGATGCACTCGATGAAGAGGCTTTCGACAACCTCCTTACTCGGCTCCCCCACTTCTACATCCTCTGTGTCGATTTTAACGTACACAGTGTGCTTTGTGGCTTCGAAACTACTTGCCCCAGGGGTAGCGCGATTGAGAAGCTTCTTGTGCCATCCTGTGAATATTTGCTAAATACAGAACAGAGCACACACTTCTGCACTGCAACTGGGTCATTCTCTGTCATCAATCTCTCGCTTTGCTCTCCAGCTCTAGCTCATGCTACTCAGTGGGAAGTGGTCAATGACACGCACAGAAGTGATCACTTCCCGATCTCGATTCACCTGCCGAATGGAGGGGAGCCCGAAAGGAAACCGCTGCAGTGGGTACTCATTAGGTGAGACTGGACACTTTGAGGTCACCTAGCCTAGTTTGACTGTTGTGTCAATGTGGAGGCATATGTGGAGCATATTACCAAAATACTGACCTTACGACTTATCTTAGAAGAAAGATTAAGGAAAGGCAAACCTACGTTTCTATCATTTGTAGGCTTAGAAAAAGCTTTTGACAATGTTGACTGGAATACTCTCTTTCAAATTCTGAAGGTGGAAGGGGTAAAATACAGGGAACGAAAGGCTATTTACAATTTGTACAGAAACCAGATGGCAGTTATAAGAGTCGAGGGGCATGAAAGGGAAGCAGTGGTTGGGAAGGGAGTGAGACAGGGTTGTAGCCTCTCCCCGATGTTATTCAATCTGTATATTCAGCAAGCAATAAAGGAAACAAAAGAAAAATTTGGAGTACGTATTCAAATCCAGGGAGAAGAAATAAAAACTTTGAGATTCACCGATAACATTGTAATTCAGTCAGAGACCGCAAAGGACTTGGAAGAGCAATTCAACGGAATGGACAGTGTCATGAAACAAGGATATAAGATGAACATCAACAAAAGCAAAACGAGGATAATAGAATGTAGTTGAATTAAGTCATGTAATGCTGAGGGAATTAGATTAGGAAATGAGACACTTAAAGTAGTAAAGGAGTTTTGGTATTTGGGGAGCGAAATAACTGATGATGGTCGAAGTAGAGAGGATATAAAATGTAGACTGGCAATGGCAAGGAAAGCGTTTCTGAAGAAGAGAAATTTGTTAACGTCGAGTACAGATTTAAGTGTCAGGGTGTCGTTTCTGAAAGTATTTTATGGAGTGTAGCCATGTATGGAAGTGAAACATGGACAATAAATAGTTTGGACAAGAAGAGAATAGAAGCTTTCGAAATGTGGTGCTACAGAAGAATGTTGAAGATTAGGTGGGTAGATCACGTACCTAATGAGGAGGTATTGAATAGGATTGGGGAGAAGAGAAGTTTGTGGCACAACTTGACTAGAAGAAGGGATCGGTTGGTAGGACATGTCCTGAGGAATCAAGGGATCACGAATTTAGCATTGGAGGGCAGCGTGGAGGGTAAAAATCGCAGAGGTAGACCAAGAGATGAATACACTAAGCAGATTCAGAAGGATGTAGGTTACAGTAGGTACTGGAAGATGAAGGAGCTTGCACAGGATAGATTAGCATGAAGAGCTGGATCAAACCAATCTCAGGACTGAAGACAACAACAACAACAACAACAACAACAACAACAACAACAACATTACCAAAATTATCCACCATGACACCGAAGCATCTGTTCTGCACTCCTCAGGACAACTGAAGAGGCAGAGAGTGATGAATGCTATTCTGCAATCGGGACTAGGTGTGCGGTTCATGTAGGTTCGAGTGCCGGCCAACTGCAGAGAATCTTGCTGCCTTTGGGGTGGTGAAGGCAAAGTGTTGCCAGATTATTCAAGAGAGCAAGAAGAGGTCGGGGCAACAGTTCCCAAACACCATTAATTGTTCCACAAAGAGCTCTGTTGTATGGGATACCATCAGGAGAATTTATGGGAGAGGAGGGAGGTGCCCCATGGCTGCTGTAGTGAGGAATGGCACTCTCCAAATCATTCCACAAGACATTGCCCAGACTATGGAGGGCTATTTTGCCACAGTTACTGCAACTGCCAATTAGGATACAGGTTTCCAGCGCCTTAGAGTGGATGCTGAGAGGAGCAGTTTGGACTTCTGCTTCACCACTCATGAAAATTGCAACTGCCTGTTTTCCACGTGGGAGCTGGATTCTGCATTGTATGTGGCTTGTGACACATCCCCTGGTCATGACAGAATCCTTTATAGTATGCTGTGGCATCTCACAAGACAAAACAAAGATATAGAAAATGTCATTTGGGCATCAGGTCACTTTCCCAAGCCGTAGCTTGAAGCAATTTTAATTCCTCTTTTAATTTTAAAATCTGGGAAAAACTGTACATGCCCGAGTAGTTACCGTAGTGTTGCCCTCACTAGCTGTGTTGGAAAGACTCTGGAGTGGATGGGTAACTGGTGCCTTGTCTGGATCCTAGAATCCAGGCAACTCCTCAGTCGCTTTCAGTGTGTGTTCAGGAGGTATTGCTCCCCCTTTGATAACCTGGCCCTGCTGGAGGCAGATATGCAACAGGCTTTCCTGTGCTGGCATCACCTATTAGGTGTGTTTTTTTTTATATCAAGAAGGCCTATGATACTACTTGAAGGCACCTTATCTTGAGCAGCTTCACGAATGGGGTTTTTGTGGATATCTTTTCATTTTTATTTGGTTCTTTCTCTCGCTGTGGTATTTTTGATACCAACCCAGTGATGTCCTGGCTGATTGCTTTGAGTAGGAGAATGGTGTCCCTCGGGGTAGTGTCTTAAGTGTGACTGTCCTTGCCATAGCTATTAATAGCGTCACATCAGTAATGAAAAGTTCTATCCAGTGGTCTTTGTTTGTGAATGACTTCTCTGTGTATAGCTCTTCTTCGAGCCTTGGAACAACAATTCCCCAGTTACAACTAACTCTTCAACATTTGTGTGCATGGGCACAGTACAAGGGTTTTGAGTTTTCAACTGAGAAGCCTGTGTGTTTTCTTTTTATCCATTCTCATTCCATTTTAACCTGAGTTAAAAGGAGGAGCCAGCCACTCTGCAATACACTAAAACCTCCAGCCTAAAAGTTTAGGCCAGAGTCCAGACACATCACAAAACTTTAAAAACCTAGACACACACGTCTCATCATTGGCTAAAACACAGGGCAGATCCCTATCAAGTTTTCCCTCTGCCCCTCTGAGGGACACTGTTCTTACTTTTAAAGTCATTGTGAGGTTTCTTGGGTCTTATACTTGATTATAAACCCACATGGTTTCCACATCTTAAGGACCCGAAAAAATGGTCACTTAAGGCTCTAAGTATTTTAAAATGTCTTAGCCACAGTACATGGGGAGCAGACAGAATTTGTCTGCTCTGCTTTTCAGGGCATTTGTACAATCTCAGCTCAATTATGAGTACACGATGTATGGGTCTACGAGACACTCTTGTGTAAAGATGTTGGATGTGGAACACGGTGAAGGGATTCGGTTGGCCATTCGGGCATTCAGAACAAGCCCCATACCAAGCCTCTGTGAGTAGGATGTTGAACCACCACCTCACGGCAGTAAACAGTTACTTATGATGCGCCAGGAATATAAAACACTATCTACACCATACACATCTGCATACCATATTGTTGCTTGGTCTCCATTGGCATGGCTATTTTGTAACCAGCAAAAAGCAATGAGGCCCTATGGGATTAGCACAAAGGATTGCCTTTTAGAGAGGGGTGTGGCTGTCCTTAATGTTTCATGTCGAGGTTGGAGCAATTTCCACCTTGGCTCCTCCAGAGATCCAGACTTATTTTAGACATGACTAATTTGAATAATGATAGTTTTCCTGATTTTACATTCCAGTCTCTGTTTTTTAACATTTTAGATGTGCATCATGGTTTCACAGTAGTTTACATTGATGGCTCCAAACAAAGGAATTCCCTTGGCTGTTCTGTAGTGTTCCCTGATCATGTCACCAAGATTCGGCTTCCTGACGAGTATACTGTTTTCGCAGTGAAGCTCCACACGGTCCTGAAGGCACTGGAGCAGATGCTTCGTATTCAGGACGAACAGTTTCTCATCTGCTCTGAATCCCTTAGTGCTTTACAATCATTACAGAACCTGTTGGCCCAGCTGATATATGACCAACTATACTCCCTCCAATGGTGGGGTAAGCAGATTTCATTTTGCTGGCTGCCAGGTTGTGTAGAGATCTGGGGAAATGAAGGGGCCGATTGAGTTGCCAAGGAGGCCTGTAGAGGACAGGATGTGGTCCAGTGTCCTATTCCCATGCAGGCTGACGTTTCTGCACTACAAAGGAAGTGCTTGGCTGGCGGTTATGCCCAATAAGCTGTGGTTGGTGAAGTCAACAACCTGGCCTTGATGTTCCTCCTGCCAGATGCTCAGGTTGGACGAAGTGACCCTCACACATCTTCGAATTGGGCACTTACCTCTCAAACATAGCTTTTTGCTATGGCAAGAGGCTCCCCCATTTTGTGATGCTTGGGGGCTTGTGGTGTGCACATCTCTGTCCACCACATTTTAACAGACTGCATTTTATACCATGATGCAGGGGCAGAGGGAAAAGTTTTAGCTAATGACGAGATGTGTCTGGACTCTGGCCTAAGCTTTTAGGCTGGAGGTTTTAGTGTATTGCAGAGTGGTTGGCTCCTCCTTTTTTTCCTTGCAGTCAGCCAGCCACTTCCATTTGCTATATTGTTTAAGCTCCCTTTACCACTTCCTTTGTGGGTTGTCCATGTTTTACTGCTGGCGGCATGCTTCATCCCACGCTTTGGTGTGGGTAGGCACATATTTTTCCACGCTTGTTACCTGTGTTTTATGTTCTGTTTCATCTTACTGTTCTGAGTTTTTTCTTGACACCCGTCTCAATCTGTTACTGAGCGGGCACTGAAGACTTTGCCGTCGTGCGCCCATACCACCCTCTCCATTCTCCATCATCTTTTTGCAGATGATGCAGTTATCTATAATGAAGTATTAACTGAGAGAAGATGTATAAATATTTAGTCAGCTCTTGATAACATTTTAATGTGGTGCAGTGATTGGCAACTTGCTGTAAATGTTCAGAAATGTAAAATTATGCACCTCACAAAACAAAACAAAACTTAAGTGACTTAAGCTTATTGTTAGAATACTGGGGAAGTGCAATAACTCTATGAAAGAGGTTACTTGCAAATCACTCATGTGTCTGGTTCTAGAATATTGCTCAAGTGTATGGGATAGGACTAACAAGCAGGGGATATTGAACATATACAGAGAAGGACAGCACAAATGGTCACAGGTTTGTTTAATTCACAGAGCAGTCTCATAGAGAAACTGAAGGAACTGAACTGGAAGACTCTTGAAGATGGATGGAGACTATCCAGAGAAAATATATTAACAAAGTTTCAAGAACAGGCTTTAAATGATTACACTAGGGATATCTACAACTCCCTATGCATTGCTCACATAGGAATCACGAGGATAAGATTAGAATAATTACTACACGCACAGAGGCGTTCAAACAATCATTCTTTCCACGCTTCATATGTGAATGGCCTGGTACAGTGGGATCTACCCTCTGGCATGCACATCACAGTGGTTTGAAGAGTGTACATGTAGATTTAGATATAACTGTGACAGGATGACTGTGCCCTCGATTACACATTTAGATATGTATGAGGGGCAGTCAATAAATATTGCAACACATTTATTTCCTCAGCCAGTTTTCGTTGAAAAAGGGCGGAATTAACTGTGGGACATAGTTGAATATTCCCACTGAAGCCCCTATAATTTCATGAAGTTCCAGTAGGTGGCAGCTCTATGCGTAGCCTTCAAAGTGGTGTCTGTAATGGAGGTGCATTCCAAGCAGAAAGCTGTCATTGAGTTTCTTTTGTTAAAACCATAGCATCACAGATACCCATAGACAATTCCAGAATTTCTTTGGAGACCTGGCACTGAACAAAAGCATAGGAGTCATTGGGCAAGTCATCGCTGCAACAAGGCTGTGCAAACGTGTCCGATCTCCCACGTGACGATTGGCTGCACACAGCTGTGACTGCTGTAGTATTGGAATATGCATGTCTGTTCCCATGAAAATATAAACCAACTTCTTCTTCTCCACGACAACATGAGTCTGCGCACCTGAGAGGAGCTCACAAAACTTTATTGGGCTGTTCTTCAGCATCTGCACTATGACCTGGATCTTGCACCTTCCAACTTCTGTCTGTCAGGCTCAATGAAGTACGCACTTCACCAGCAAGCAGTAGATGGATGATTGGTTATTCAAGCACAAAGACACTGCCTTTGACGTTAAGTGGAGATTTACTATCTTTTGGTTCAAACAATTGATTTTTTTTTAAATTGCATTTTTGGATCTGTAAAAGTGTTTAGAATCCACCCATGAAACGATTTTTCCAAATACGGAACAGAAATATTTGTTATTCGTGCTTAAACATAAAAATGCAGCTGCCTGAAATCGACCTTTTTCACACATCAGCTATTTTAGGGAATTTTGACCTTGTAGCCGCGAAAAATTATTCTATGTGCTTGCCCAAGTTTCAAGTGATCAAGGAGCTTATGACGTACTACGGCTTGGCAATCCGATGGCATTCCAATTCGGTGGAACAGATGAAGAAGGCAATTTGGGCAATGTATTTCCACAACTGTTTGACGAATAACCACCCATAACACCGAAATTGTCTGGCTGGGGAAACTAGTTGGTGCAAGTGGTGCACTGCAGAGGCTACCGGGCATCTGACAAATACCAACATGACCAGCTGCTCCCCAAAGAAGTTCAAAAAGTGTTTCATCTGATCTACGAGGCCCTTTCGGAGGACGAGTTATTATACTGGTGCTTGGGAGGAAACACAAAATTCAAATGTAAGTTTGAATGTGGGTGATTGGAAGTTAGCCCCCCCCCCAAGCACTTGCATTTTGGTGTGAAGACTGTGGAAATTGTGACTTTCCTGGAAGTGAGCAGCTTCAATGAAGGGTATTCAGCAATTCTGAAGAACATGACAATGATGGACGTCACCCTAGGGCTCTATTCGACGCAGTTCGACAAGCATTCGAACGACCACCGAATTTGAGCGGCTGATAACCGCTTGTCACTAGCTGTACAAGCGACTCTGGAGCAGTGCAGGATGGCCCAGATCAAGCTGAACGCCCTCTGTGAGGAAGAGGAAGGACTAGTTTATGGACCTGGAATAGCAGATTGAATGCAAGTTACATAATATTGCATTTATATGTAGTCAAAACTTCAAACGCGTTTTTCTCGAAATGACCTTCCTTTTATCGCGCGGTATGGTAACTTCAGATCTACGGAATTGATTGGCATGATTCTTTGTTTCTGATGAATCTAACTAAATTGTCTAGGAATTGTACCACTTTTATTCCAATCCACCAACTATAAATATTTTTACTTGGCCAATGAAGTCGAAAAATCGATGAAAAAACCTTTTTTTTTTCTTTTTTTTAGAAATGGCCGCAATTTTGTTTCCTATGGTCCAAATAACTTACGCGAGGTACAACTCCTAAAGAATCTTATATACTTCACCAATGTCAACTCAGTTTTGATTTCAGATGAGCCGGATGACCTGTGACATACCCCGCATGGAGGTCTACATCAAAATTTTGTTTCGTTCCGACAGCACTTCCGCCTTTGCTCTTTGACATTTCAGGTTGAAAAAATTCCAGTTCGTAGAGGAAATATTAGCAAACATTTTCACCAAATTTGACATTGATATCTATAACACATCCCAAGAAAAAAAAATCTAGAACAACATGCTTTTTTTGTGGCAAAGATGGTAAACCTTCCCTTAACCAGTAAGGTGATACGAGCCCTCCCAGTAAGGTTGTGTACCACACACTGATTCGAGATTATGTTGAAAAATAGGGTTATGGAGCCAATAGAATGGGGAATAATATGGCGTATTGGAATCCCAAATAAAACTAAACTACCTTCAGAAAAAGATGTTTCATCACTTACTGAACGGCCCTCATAGATATGAACTATGTGAATAGTTGCACCTGCGGACACTATATTACTTATATGGTGGCATGTAGATTCACTTCTACTGAACAAAAACTCTACATTTTTTATGACTAAGTGACAAAGCAAGTTAACATTTTAATAGTTGGACACAAACTAACTGGTGCGTAGCTATGTGTAGATGTTGGCTCTGACTGATTTACAATGATGTTTACATTACTTTACCATTGACTGACTCTCACAGAGTAACTATACATTTTGATGACTACCATAGAACTGAGTTAATCATTGCCCTGTGTAGCTATTTTCATAGATGTACACATGATTAAAAATAAAATCTGTTGTTATATTTTTATTATTAACATAACCATTATGAAACTCATGACAACAGCAATGTGATGACTGCATCTTATTGTTAACACTCGCAAATAATGCGATAGATATAACCTTCTGAAGAATGGCACCAAGTGCCTGAAACACTTGAGGGTCACTCCAAAAGAAATGCACACTATATTCTTTTTAAATCCATCTTTTTTCTACATGTTTGAAAGTTTTACAGTGTGTAGATACATCCTTTAGGAACAATATTTTCATTTCTCCAGATAATTTACATACCTATCAACTGCCTTACGCCATCTTGGAACCAACGCCTGTATACCCGCACGGTAAAATTCTGGACCAACCTGTTGGAGCCACTGTTTGGCAGCGTGCACAAAGGAGTCATCATCTTCAAACCTTGTTCAACGAAGAGAGTCTTTCAGTTTCCCAAAGAGATGATAGTCACATGGAGCCATGTCAGGACTGTAAGGTTGCAGTGTTATCCATCCGAGTTTTGTGAGCGCTTCCACGGTTTTTTGACTGACATGTGGCCGTGCATTGTCGTGCAACAGCAAAACATTCCGCTTTTGCCGATGTGGTCAAACATGACTCAGTTGGGCTTGAAGTTTCTTCAGTGTCGTCACATATGCATCAGAATTAATGGTGGTTCCAATTGGAATGATGTCCATAAGCATGAGTCCTTCAGAATCGAAAAACACCATAGCCATAACTTTTCCAGCAGAAAGTGTGGTTTTGAATTTTTTTTAATTTCCATGATGCCACTCCACTGATTGCCTCTTAGTCTCTGGTGAAAATGATGGAGCCATGTTTCATCACCTGTCACAATTCTTCCAAGAAATTCATCTCCACCATTCTCGTACTGTTCCAAAAGTTCGCTGCATACCATTTTTCGTGTTTCTTTGTGAGCCACTGTCAACATCCTGGGAACCCACCTGGCACAAACCTTTTGTAACGCCAACACTTTCAGTATTCTTTAAACATTTCCTTCCCCTATCCCAGTGTAGCGTGACAATTCGTTCACTGTGATGCGTCTGTCAGCAGTCACCAATTTGTTAACTCTCTTTACATTGTCTGGAGTGTGTGCAGTTCGAGGCCTGCTTCTGGGAGGACAGTCCTCAATATTGCTGTGCCCACTTTCATCACGTACCCTGCTCCCCCACCGACTAACTGTACTGCGATCAACGGCAGCATCTCCGTACACCTTTTTCAATCTGTTGTGGATGTTTCCCACTGTCAAGTGTAGCAGCCATCTTGAAGACATGCTGTGACAGTGCCGCTCACGGGAACAGTTTGAACTAAGTTTGAAAACAAGCGGGAAGGATGTATCTACACAGTGTAAAACAGTCAAACATGCAGAATGAAAACTGTATTTTTACAAAAATAGTGCGCATTTCTTTTGGAGTGACCCTCGTATTAACTTTCGTTTATGCAACTGACTGCTTACTATTTTGATACATACTAACATAAAAGATAAAAAAATAGTGTATACAAAGTTATAATAAGCTAAAGAGCAGGACTGTTTGAGTATAAACAGTATAACCTGAAAAAAATACAAAATTATAGATAGTATTTTATGAAAAATATTTCTACTTACATGGGAATTTGCAAAACCTGCTAAAATGTTTGTAGAAGGTGAAACTTTGCAAATTGAATAATTAACAAACTAATAATAAATTATTTTAATGAAAGTTGGTATTTTTGAAATCAGAAAAACGTGGGCTACAAAACCGTAGTACTGGATTTTGGGGGTAATCAACATTTGAGATTCAAAGTTTCTGGAATACACAATTTTTGAATGTAAATAACTTTTCAAACAGGAAATTATTGAAAAAAGTTAAACATTCATTGAAAAGAGGAGAAAGGAGCCTTTTAAATGAGCTCTATCAATTTAGAAACAAACAGCTATTTGTCCAGAGAAAATTTCACCTCCATGTGTATGTTATGAATCATAAGTTATGGGTATATTCTTAGAAAAAATACTTCCAAGTTTGTTTATTTATTTATTTAGTATATAACTTACACTATTACAGTTTACAAGAACATACATTAATTGATACAAGATAAGAAGTTGAACCATTTCCCATCAAAGTGGAATCTAAAGACTCCAGCCACTTGATTGACGCAGGTGTTTTGTCTGCAAAGCCTTTCCAGGTGTCATTGAATTTTTGTATAGGGAAGTCATGCAGAATGTGGTCCAGTATTTGTTCTAATGTTCTATAATTGCATGATCATCATCAATCATTACCCATTTATGGAAGTTTTGGATTAGTTATGGGAGCTCTATTTTTCATGGTTAGTTGGTTCCTGGGAGCAGGATGATCAGATTTATTATACCGATCTTCTCATGAATGTGGCAAGATGTCTACTGATTTCTCCATCCTTCTCTTAGATCATAGTTTTATGGAGCAAGTTGGCCACTGTTTACCCAGATGGGTTCTCCAGGTTCTAGTTGTGTGCATGGTAAATTGGTAACTCTCTGGGTATTTTGAGTTTCTTCCATTCATGTGTTATTGCTTGTTGTCATCAGAGAGTTAATGGGGCAATATTGGTGTGTACTGACGTCTACAGTAGTGGTTTGGATTGAATATTTCCTGTATTGTCCCCACTGTGGCGTTTAGATGAATATCTATTTCCGTGTGAAGAAACTACAGTAATTTAATCAGTAATTGAGTTAGTAGTAACATTCAGTTAAATAATTCATGAACAAGAACGTAGCTATATTATGGAACTGTGAAATGTGTGCTATTAACAAAATGAGATTAAATAAATAGAAAAAAATCATGTCAGGAGTGGTATAACAGCAAGCAAGATGACCCCACCTAGCTCTGTTATAACTGGGGACCCTGTACGGCACAAAATGCCTCACTATAAATGGAAGAGGCCTAATAGAGAAATTAGAAATAAGGTGAAGGCAGATCTAAAGGAAAATGGTGAATTCAGGAGACATCACAACCACAAACACTATACACTTGTGAGAAATACCCCAGATGCTGTTCATGGGTACTAGATTGCTTTCAACAGCCACATTGCCCATACGAGCGCTACAATGTTAAGCAATGAGAAAACAAAGGAACCGTGGTTCACTGAGGTAGAAAAAGACCTGCAAGTGAAGATAACTCGGGGGGGATATCCATAAATGCATTTAGCTCAAAAAAACTGCAAGAGCACCTGTTTCCAAGAAAAGCCAAAACTAAAAACTGGCAAAACATTTAATTCAAGAATCCCCACTTGTACTAAACCTCCAGAAATGTTTCACTTTATCCAGTTGGTCCATATATAATGGTATGAGGCCTACAGTGTGACTGCCCATGTTTTCCATCTGGTTTCTGCAGAGATTAAGACAATCCCTCCTTGTGAACTGTTGGGTTCCTGTTTTGCCAAGAAGCTCTCGAAGTTTATGCACCTCACAGATGCAGTATCAGTGCCACCAGATACTCTGTAAAATACAATTCTAATTTCTGTAATTCTAAGTGATGAAGTGGGAAGCTATATTATTTGGAATAACATTGAAAAGATATGTCATTATGATGTATTTACTAAACGCCATAAACTGATGATATTGACACAGTTAATACTGATTAACTGAAAACTGACAGTTTCCTGAGAGCATGTTGTTATGACAGATCTAGATTGGAAGGCATTTAGTCAGCAACTGACTATGGCATGCAACCTATCCTCGTACTTACACTCGTGATATTTCGTAGACATTTATACATTTTCATTAGGTTAAACATTATTCATTTATTTATTTATTAAGATGATCAATTTCTGGCATTGTAATATTGTTGTAGGAAAGTATTTATGACTTGTAAGCTTTTTCTAATATCTGTACTGGAAAAAGTGACTTTCATTAGCAAATATTTATTAAGAAAGAATACTTGCTTCATGCTAGAATAACTGAGCTTTCCCTATGTACCTCACTGCTGACCTAACAGACATTCTAATGTGTAGCTACACTGCCTTACATCATCGACGCCTGGCAACATCATATGGACCACTGGCTCCTTCAGCCAGTGTGGGAACAGAAATCTTACTCCCAACTCTGTGCATTCTGCAGTGCTGCTTTTCTCACAGAATGCTACACTATATCTGCAGATGTGATACGAAAATATAAAACTGGAAAATCGGGAAACAAAATGTAACCTGAATAGAAGGGATTCCTTACATACTGAAGCAAGGAAGGAATGGCACAGGCAGATAACAGGATGGTTCCTTCAACAACGCTACTGCCAACTACTTGTCCCGTACTCGTCTCATTAAACTCGTATGTATTCATACACTACGTGATCAAAAGTATCCAGAACCCCCCCCCCCCCCCCCCCCCCCCCCACCGGAAGAACATACGTTTTTCATATTGGGTGCACTGTGCTGTTAGACATTGTGAGAGAGCAGAATGGGGTGCTCTGCAGAACTCACGGACTTTGAACGTGGTCAGGTGATTGGGTGTCACTTGTGTCGTACATCTCTACACAAGATTTCCACATTTCCAAACATCCCTAGGTCCACTGTTTCCAATGTGAATTTTGAAGTGGAAATGTGAAGGGACACTTACAGCACAAAAACATACAGGCCGACCTCATCTGTTGACTGACAGAGATTGCTGACAGTTGAAGAGTGTCATAATGTGTAACAGGCAGACATCTATCCAGGCCATCACATGGGAATTCCAAACTGCATCAGGATCCACTGCAAGTACTATGACAGTTAGGTGGTAGGTGAGACAACTTGGAGTTCATGGTTGAGCAGCTGCCCGTAAGTCACACATCACACTGGTAAATGCCAAATGACACCTCGCTTGGTGTAAGGAGTGTAACCATTGGGTGACTGAACAGTGGAAAAATGTTGTGTGGAGTGATGAATCAGGGTACACAATGTGGCAATCCGATGGCAAGGTGTGGGTATGGCAAATGCCCGGTAAATGTCATCAGCCAGTGTGTGTAGTGCCAACAGTAAAATTCGGAGGCAGTGATGTTATAGTGTGGTTGTGTTTTTCGTGGAGGGGGCTTGCACCCCACGTTGTTTTGCATGACACCATCCCATCACAGGCCTACAATGATGTTCTAAGCACCTTCTTGCTTTCCACTGTTGAAGAGCAGTTTGTGTCATTGCGGCCCCTTATTGTCAGAGGGCCGACACGCAAGACGGGTTGCCAATCCCTTTTCAGCAGCGCGGAGAGAAACATCGCCAGCAGACAGAAACAGTAACAGCCTTTCAAAATAAACATGGAACTACTTTGCTGGCCAACATGTGACAAGTGTTCCACCAATCTGAACTCATATGACCGCTGTAGCACTCCGCTGACCTGGCTTTATAAGCACGCCTAAACAGTCGGACCGGCAGTGTTTACCAACCACTAGGAACAGCTCCCACCAGTACTTACACCGGCCCTAACTGTGTACTCACTCGCCGTACTCTTGTTGTAGCAAGTTCTATTTTGTAGAATAGTTTTGGTCCGTGTTTTTCTTTCATTGTCTTGGTTTTCGTATCTGTTTGCTACCAGAGTGTTGTGGGTTTTGCATTTACAACTTAGTGTATGCCAAGAAGGCATTATTTTCTATAATTGTAATAAAGTGTGTTCAAATTCACGGATAGTTCTTTCCTACCGACCGCAGGACACTACAGTTCGGGGATGGCGATTGCGTCTTTCAATGTGTTTGAGCACCTGTTCATAATGCACGGCCTGTCGCAGAGTGGTTACATGGCAATAACATCCCTGTATTGGAGTGGCCTGCACAGAGTCCTGACCTGAATGTTATCGAACACCTTTGGGATGTTTTGGAACGCCGACTTCCTTGCCAGGCCTCACCGACCGACATTGATATCTCTCCTCAATCAGCACTCCAAGAAGAATGGGCTGCCATTCCCCAAGAAACCTTCCAGCATGATTGAATGTATGCCTGTGAGAGTGGAAGCTGTCATCAAGGCTAAGGGTAGGCCAACACCATACTGAATTCCAGCTTTACCCACAGAGGGTGCCACGAACTTCTAAGTCATTTTCAGCCAGGTGTCCGGATACTTTTGATCACATAGTGTATGTTTATATGTATGACTTACCTTATCAAACCGGTCTCAGGACTGAAGACCACAGCAACAACATCTTTTCCTTGTATTAAGATGACAGACCCTATACCATTGTAATACAAACCATGGACAAATAAAACACTTATACTGATGTTCTTAATTTTCTTTCAAACTGATAAGAGATTCCCAGTTCCTTGCTTTATTTTAGATGGGGGCTTGTAGTACTTTGCATAAGAGTAGATGACGTAACTGCACTCTGAACCCTAGATACGCAGGCAAAATATGGTTACTATCTCTGCATCTTGCAACATATGTATAAAAACAGTTTATTGGGTTGGTGCATCATTTCATTACATTTTTACATATGAGTAATAAACACAACAAATACACATAGCAATAACACTCGTCATCAATAATGTATTGTTCACTATTTACGATACTCTGTCAACAGTGAGGAAACTTTTCAGTTCCGCAGCTGTAGAACTCGTGTGGTTTTGAGGTGAATGACTCATTGAGTGTTGTTCGCAGTTTCATCTGGAAAGATAATTCCTCGAAGGTTGTTTGGCAGAAAGTAAGAGGTGAAAATCTGAGAGCACAAAATCAGGTGAATAAGATGGGTGCAGACTGACATGCCAACCCAACTCATGTGTGGTGTTTTTTGTTAGTCTAGGAGAATGCAGGAGGGCGTTATTATGGAATAGCTGTCTTTCTGGTCATTGTTCTTGGATTGTATCTGCACAACATCTCAGTTGTTGACAATAAATCTCAGCAGTGATGGCTACACCTCAGGAAAGAAATTCATAGTACACCACACCATTGCTGTTCCACAAGATGCATAACATTATCTTTTGTAGATGGATGAAAGTCTTTGTACAGGGAATTGCTGCTTTGTTTAGGCTCGATCATTCTTTTCTTTTCCTTATGTTAGCACAAAGACATCATTTCTTGTCACCAGTAAGGATACATGATAGGAACGTTCAGTGTATTTCATGAGCCAATTTATGACGAGCCAGCAGAGATTCACATGTGACCACTCATGGCTTTGAGGACGCAGTTCCGATACATCTGATTTTTCAACCTTACCCATTGGGTCCAAATGTCACAGAGTGGTGGAATGGACACAGTTTGTCACGTTTGGCAGTTCTGGAGTACAATGATGTGACTCATTGTGGATTGATGTGCTTAAACAATCTTCATCAAACCTCGAAGGTCATCCAGAATGCAGTGAGTCACTTATGTCAAAATGATCCTCCTTAAAATGAAAAAAATCATTTCCTTCCGGAGCCCTGTCCAGTGGCATTATCTCTTAACACAGTGTAAATGGCTGCCTCGGCTTCTGTCACCCTTCTATTGAACTCAGACAGAAAATATGTTGCAAGTGGTCTGATTTCTCCAGTTGGCATTCCATTTTATAGCATCCATAGCTACATTTACTATCTCCAAATGACCAGACGGCAATATTTAAACTGAGATAACAACAGTGAACTACAAATAAAAAATGACAATTGATTAATAAACCCACATCAATTGAAATATCGAATTGTAAAACAAAATTGCTATGAACATATGCACCAACCAAATACTCTAGCTGCCCTGCCCTAGAATAGGACTCCATAAGAGAGTGAAAATATGCAAAATAAGCAAACACTCCCATCCACAGGTCTACACAATTGGAGTTGCTTCTTGGCGTAAAGAATGCTTAACTGAACTGAACTTCTTAATTAGTTTAATCACATTGGACAAGTTTCCATTAGCTATAAAATGAAAGCCAACGTCAAGCACCATTATACAAGTTTACGTGTCCACATCACAAGCTATAGAAGGGCTATATGACAGAATCTCTGCACAAACCGTGGGAAGGCTTGCATGGCTCGACAATACAGGCAGATGTATCATAGGTGCAGTCACAGTGGAGGGGAATCTATGGCAACGCCAGACAAACATGTGGTTCACGAAGAGGGGCAGCGCCTCTTCAGTAGCAGGAGTGTCTGGATGAGTGACTGATATGGCCTTGTAACATTAGCTTGTATGGCGTTACTGTGCTGATACTGTGAATAGTTGAAGCCAGGGCAAAGCTACAGCCTTTACTTTTTCCTCAGTGTATGCAGTTCTACTGTGATGTAAAAACTGATTACACCCTTTTCGGTAAAATATTCCAGAGGTAAAATAGCCCCTATTTGAATATCCAGGGGGATACTGACAATGGGGGAAGGTGGGTGGGGATGTGGCTGACATTCTACGGAGCATTCTGGTATGTTAGATACCATGGGTGGGGCTGTGGCTGACATTCTACGGAGCGGTCTGGTATGTTAGATACCATTACTTGGGTAACTAGGTAGAAGTTATCAACAAAAAATCAAATAGGGGTAATGAAAGAGTAGATTTAATAATTAATAAGAAAATAGGAATGCAAGTAAGCTACTTTCAGCACATTACTATAGCCAAGATAGACACAATACCTACCACAGTAGCACAAGTTTATATGCCAACTATCTCTACAGATGACGAAGAGATTGAAAGAATTTATGGTTAGAGAAAGGAAATTATTCAGATAGTGAAAGAGTATTAAAATTTAATTGTGATACGTGACTGGAATTCAGTAATATGAAACGGAAGAGAAGGAGATAAATGGCTCTGAGCACTATGTGACTTAACATCTATGGTCATCAGTCCCCTAGAACTTAGAACTACTTAAACCTAACTAACCTAAGGACATCACACAATACCCAGCCATCACGAGGCAGAGAAAATCCCTGACCCCGCCGGGAATCGAACCCGGGAACCTGGGCGTGGGAAGCGAGAACACTACCACACGACCACGAGATGTGGGCGGAAGGAGATATAGTAGGAGAACATCAAGTGGGGGAAGTGAAAAACAGAAAAAACCACCTTGTTAATTTTGCATGGAACGTTATTTAGTCATTGCTAACACTTGGTTTAAGAATCATGAAAGAAATCTTTGTACAGGGAAGACACCTGGGGACTGGGAAGTTTCAAGTTGATACCGCAAAGACTAAGATTTTGAAATCAAATTTTAAACTGTAGGATGATTCCAGAGACAGATATGGATTTTGACCATAATTTACTGGTTGTGATCCGCAGATTAAAACTGAACAACAAACTGCAAAAAATGAGAAAATTAAAGAGATGGGAGCAAAAAATAGAAATAACCAAATGATGTCAATAGTGTCAGAGGGAGCATTAGAACAAGAAAAATAAAAAACCAACACATCAATATCACAAATCAGTGACTACAAATAAACGTGTTTCCTGAAGAGGGGCAGTAGCCTTTCCAGTGGTTTCAGTGTCAATAGTGTGAATGATTGACTGATCTAGGTTACTCTGAAAGATGAAATAGTGAATACAACAGAAGATAATACAGGTAAAAGGACAAGGCCTAGTAGAAATCCTTGGATAACACAGGATATTAAATTTAATTGATGAAGGGAGAACATATAAAAACACGGCAAATGGTGAAAGAGTATGCAAAATGGCTAAGCAGGTATTGATAGAGGACAAATGCAAGGTTGTAGAAGCATGCATAACTAGGGGAAATATACATGCCACCCATAGGAAAATTAGAGAGACCTCTGGAGAAAGAGGAGAAATTATTTGAATATGAAGAAGTTGACTTTTTTTGTATATAAAATTGATATTGATAGTTTTCTTGTTTTATGATGTTACTCTGTACTTGTCAATCCTTCATATGTGTGAAGTCATAGTAGTGCACATACTGATTTTCATTTAATAACACGTTTTTTCGCAAAATTTCCATCCTAATTGTAGTAAAATCGCTGAACAGTCTTATCCTTATCCTAGAACAGGGCTTCCCAGACTTTTTGTCACGGCATACAATCTGACATTTTTAGAAATTTGGGCGTACAAATATAGCTTGTTCACTTTTTAATGAACCCTGAGACGTGTATTATGGCAGGAGATGGGAGGGATATTGGGGGGGGGGGGGGGGGGGGGCGAGGAAGGTGTTGAGCTATGACTGTAGCAGGGGAGAGGAACGGGATGAGGGAGGAATAATTTTTGCCATCTTGCTCAGTGCTGACTACGCACACGTGTGTTTTGTGTCATGCCGAGCAACTACTATGTATTATGAAAAGGATAGATCGCTACTCAGCATGTAGCAGAGATGCTGAGTTGCAGACAGGCACAAAAAAAAGACTATTAAACATGTAAGCTTTTGGCCAGAAGGCCTTCCTCTGCAATAGATAAAACTCTCTCTCTCTCTCTCTCTCTCTCTCTCTCTCTCTCTCTCTCTCTGGGGTTCCTGCCTCTGACTCCACTCCTCAACTGCTGTCATTGGTGCTGCCTGCTGCCCCTGCTGTGCCAGATGCTGCAGCCTCTGCCACCTCCATTGCTGGGGCCTGTGAGGTCGTCATATCTGATGCCTCTGCTGATGTTTCTGGCACCGACTACTGACCCTGATGAGGACGTCGTCACTATGGTGACGCTGTCCCCAGTCCTGCCCTGTGGCTTCTCATGAGGGGGGGGGGGGGGGGGGAGGGGGGAGGGAGAGGGTGTACAGCGCACCAACCCACTCCGTCACCACTTGCGCCCCTTACTCACTGGTGCCTGCCCACCATATGCTGTAGCAAACACCATAATTGAGCAATGAAATGGACATCAGTGCCATAATTGGAGTTTTCTGTGACTGGTAATCTCAGTGCCTTGTAAGATCAGTGTTTTTTTTTTCTCTCCACGGTACCAGTACTTTTCTGGTACCAGCGCTTTTCTTCTGTACCATGCATTTTTCTGTGCCAAGTGGTTTTTATATAAGTATGTATGTGGTTTTCCCACCCCAGGGAGAAGTGATGTACCTTCACGAATGTCAGAGAGTGCATGTCCAGACAGTTCACAGGTCCATTTGTAGAGATCACCTGGCTCGGCCCCCTGCCAAAGAAACAGCATTATTTAAGTGATCACAAATGAGTGCTCAGCCTATTGCTTACGCTGTATTACTGTAGTCCCGTCAATTTATATCTTACATGTTGCTCTATAAAGTACTGTGTTCCATACATCGTGTTCGTTCTTGCTATAACATGACTTTCAAATTATTTTAGTAAGTTAAACAGATTACTCCTTCTGTCTTCTCAGATTGAAAATTCAACTGTTCAGTGCCTATCAGAAGTGCAAAATTTGGAATTACTTTGCGCAAACATGGCATTTACATCCAGCAGCATGTGCTAAATAATAACACACGAGTCCCACCACACAAAAATAATATTTGCAGCATACACACCGCCCATAACTTTAGCGACTCAAGATGAAACTGAGACACAAAATACCTCACCAAAACTCCAGATCCAGGACAAGAGACAAAACACCACAAGCTCTGCCACAAACACTTATTTATTCAGTGCATATACTTTCGCCCTGACCACCATTTGTGATTTTAACAATGATTTCATATAAATACTTCTCATAAAAGATACAGAAATCTTTATAGTCATTCTGCAACCTCTTAGTAAACTCACTCATATGTTATTTCAACAATTTTTAACAAATGTCAGATGTTCAGCACTCGAATCGAGGCACTAATTTGACCCATTTTAAAAATTGCAAATAAAATTAAATACACATCGTAATTTGCTGGAATATTAAAGAATGAAACTCATGCTGTTAAGATCATCTGTGTCTGTGTGCAGGATTCCATAGTTATGGCACTATTTATGTAAAGAAAGTAAGTTGTTTGTAACATGTTTTATATTTGTTTTATTAGATAAATAATCTGTTCATTATTTTGCAGGCATTATCCTCTTTCATCTGGTGTCACAAGTGTGACTTTCATGATGAGTACAATTCTTACAATTTATAATAAAAAATAATGATAATAATGTTAATAACTTTTTAATTATTAAGGCTTCGGACATGGATTTATTGTCAGTGAGCTCATCCTACTATTGCGGTTCCAAAACTGTTGTTGGGTTTTCTCCAAAATGCTTACAACAAATTTCACATATTTTGGTTAAAATTATATTATTGACGAAATTCCAAGTCACAGTCCCTTGCATCTAGCTCGTCCTGCTGCTGGAACACACCCCTCTTTCTGCCTGGAATGACCTCTGGGCCTCATGTCTCACTAGCCATCTCTACTTGCACTCAGCTCGCCTGTCACAGTCTGTCTGACAGCTGGCAGTCCCAACAAACATTCACGTTGGCCAATAGCTGACGTTTCAGATTCAGCCTATCCCATGGCAGTCAAACTAGCCACTTGCAATGTTATATACTGTGTCACAGGTGTGGGTTCAGCTCTTTAAATAACTGGGCTCTCAAAGGTCAAAGACACATTCAATTATGCCACCATTCTCTCCGCGTCACCAGAAACAGAGAGAATGACGGTCATTGAGTTCCAGTGAAACCGTAACAAGCCAATTGGTGACGGTCTGCCTGCTACCCGACTTGCCGATTTCGATGCTGAGATGCAGCCAACCTGATGCAAACAACACCCATGGTCTGCTGTTGTCACATTCTGGGACATCATGGATGAGATGTCATTTGCGGATGACCTGCCAGTAGTCATCTCCCCGTCCAGGTGTGAACATCTGCTTCAGTCTCAGTAGACCTGTGGTGGGTGACCAGGGCCTAATCTTCACAACAAACTATATCCTGGACCACATTGAATCTACATCTACATCTATAGGCCCTACTCTGCAAACCACCATGAGGTGCATGGCAAAGGGTCCATACCGTTGTACAAGTTGTTATGGTTTCTTCCTGTTTCATTCACATTTGGAGTGTGGGAAGAATGACTGTTTGAATGCCTCTGTGCATGTAGTAATTATTCTAGTTTTATCCTGACATCTGAATATGAATGATACACGGGGAGTTGCAGTACGTTCCTAGAGTCATCATTTAAAGGTGGTTCTTGAAACTTGTTAATAGACTTTCTCGGGATAGTTTACATCTGTCTTCAAGAGTCTTCCAGTTCAGTTCCTTCAGTATCTCTGTGCCACTCCCCTTGGATCAGCCAAACCTGTGACCATTTGTGCTGCCCTTTTCTGTATACATTCAGTATCCCCCGTTAGTCCTGTTTAATACAGATCCCATACACTTCAGCAGTATTTGAGGATGGGTCGCACAAGTGATTTGTAAGCAATCTCCCTAGTATTCTACCAATATACCAAAGACTACAACCTGCTTTACCCACAACTGAGCCCATGTGGTCATTCCATTTCATATCACTACAAAGTGTTACACCCAGGTATTAGTACGAGTTAGCTGATTCCAACAGTGGCTCATTGATATTATAGTCATGGGATAATACGTTATTTCATATTGTGAAGTGTGCAATTTTACATTTCTGAATATTTTATGCAACTTGCCAATCTCTGTACCACAGTGAAATCTTATCAAGATCTAACTGAAAATTTATGCAGCTTCTTTCAGACATTACTTCATCATAGATAACTACATCATCTGCAAAAAATCTTAGGTTGCTATAAATATTGTCTGCAAAGCCATTGAACACAACATTAAGAGCAAGGGTCCCAACACACTTCCCTGGGGCACAGCTGAAGTTACTTTTACGTCTGACAATGACTCTCCAACGAAGATAACATGCTGCATCGTTCCTACCAAAAACGTCATCAATCAAGTCACAAATTTCACTTAAGACCCCATATAATTGTACGGGGTGAGCAGCAAGTCTTGCCCCTATTATAACAATTTATAACAGAATAACCACTTGACATAATAATTTACATTTGATGCCGTTAAGTAGGTTAGTGTTACTAGTTTTTTCTAAGATTACTTACTTTAGTAAACCTCAACGTGTGCTCCCTCGGTAGCTCGGAGAATGTCGAGGCGGTATTCCAGTTCCAGGCAGGTGTTTTGTAACATGTGTTCTGTCGCAGTACCCACAGCAGCTTGTATCCTAGCCTTCAGTTTGTTGGCATCAGCAACTCGTGTGACAAAGACTCTGTCCTTGATACAGTCCCAGAAAAAAAAAAAAAAAAAAGTCACTGGGTGTAACGTCTGGAAACCGGGGTGGCCAGGGTGTTGGTCTGTTCCTTCCAATCCACTGATTCGGAAACGCCCCTTGACATTTTTTTCTGCGGCTATATCAAGGACACACTCTTCATCACACCAGTTGCTGATGTCGATGAACTGAAGGCTAGGATACAAGCTGCTGTGGGTACTGTGACAGAACACATGTTACAGAACACCTGGCGGGAACTGGAATACCGCCTCGACATTCTCCGAGCTACCGAGGGAGCACACGTTGAGGTTTAATAACATAAGTGGTCTTAAAGAAAAAGAAAACCCGTAACACTAACCTATGTAGTGGCATCAAATGTAAATTATTATGGCAAACAGTTATTCTGTTATAAATTTTTATAATCAGGGCAAGACTTTGTGCTCACCCTGTACTTTTGACTATAAGTATGGGTGTGGTAGTGAGTGAAATGATATCCTCATCCAAGTGTGTGACAGGCTGCCTACGAGACTGCTGAGGTGTAGGGCCACAGTGCACCGCACATTGTCAGGAGAAGATAACACGTATCAACTGCACACTGCTGCCTGCACAAAAACACACCAGCAGTGGCACACAGACTTAAACAGCTCTGACATCACTACTTGCTAAGGAGACACACGAGTACTTATACACAGCATGCACTGAGGCAGAGTCACTGTACGACACACTGAGCAGCTTCGCTACTCCGTATGCCCGTCCATCACAGCAAATAAGTGTCATTACAAATATCGCAGTGTTTCTAGCAACTCTGGGCATTTCTCTGGACCACTCTCTCTTCAGTACATGCAAACTATAAAGAGTAACTTTATGTGAAAGACAGTATTTTATTATCTGCTAAAAAGCTGTTGTGCCTTCTCCTTGTAGGACCATATTACAAATGTAAAATCTGTCAAAGATATCAGGCCAATCTTGAAATCCACTGACTGTTCTGGCATAACGCCAAGCACCGGCAGCTGGGCAATAAAGGAACAGCAGAGAGGGTTGTGAGGTGATCTCAGCCAATAGTACACTGACGGACTTCCCCTCTAGCGTGACACTGATGGACTCCCCCTCTAGCGTAACACTGAGACAGGAGCGGTCTCTACACGAAGAGAATACAAGCGTCGCACCGCCTAGCCGCAGCCGGAGTTGAGGAAGAGCCGTCCTTCCAATGCTGCAGCAGTGACTTATGAACTGTATTGTTTTGCTTGTATTGGAATTGTATATACCGAAGGACATAGATTATTTGCATGTCGTCATTTGCTTGCAACACACCTTTGTGAATAACCCATTTATCTTACTGTAATAAATGTCATTAATACGATTTGATTGAATTGTTGTCTAGCCATCCGAGAAAGCAGCTTTACTAGGCACCCAATATTAGATGAGTGGGTAGAACACAACGCTGACAATCAACAAAAAAAATCTGTGTGTCATTCTTTTTGTCATCGATAAAAATAAAAACATCAGACCTCAGTTCAAATATTCAGTCTGAAATCTTGCCACGAGAGAGCCATCTTACATCAGTGTGAAGAAACATACTTTTTAAGTTTACCCCCTATATCGTAACACAACAGCACTAATGGCTGTGAGTTTTGAGTTTTCCTGATGCAGTTAATAACTTTTACAGTGTCTGCAAATACAATATGAAGACATTGGGCTTATCCTTAGAAGCCAGTGCTTCTCAGTGTCAAGTAAAGGTCAGTTATAGTGAACATGTTTTCTGCTGTAGCATTTGAGCCAAGTCGTTTGCAAAATAAAAACTTCTCTTATATCTCAGTGATAGAACACAGAAAAATGTGTAACTGCACCACATTAGCAGCATCTGTACCCTTGTCTATTTGAAGAGTGAAATAATTGCACTGGTGCTATTGCAATGGCAGTGTTTCTTCAATAATGAAAGTTGCATCTTGAATACTTCCTTTTTACAAAATTGGTGGATAATGGAACTTTCTGTATTTCTTTGGCTGCTTTATCCCCAAACTGCTTAGACCGTGATTCTAGCCACAGACAGCAAGACACACTCACCAGTTATGTGACATTTTCTGTCCTTTGCAATTCTAAAACTAACCTGGTTTGAGGCTTTTATCGAGTTCATATCAGTTTTAATAAAATTTGCCACACATTTGAATTCCTTTTTAAAAATCTCAGATTTCCTATCTAACAAGACAATAAGTTTATCACCCAACTCAGAGTACTTAGAACATTGATGATTTTTTAACAAAGAAGGCTGCCTGCTTTGACTTGAAAGCATTTTTAAGCATACAATGCATTGATGAAATGGCTTATCTCTAGTTTCTGTATACTATAAAGCCAAGTTGTAAGTAGCTTTCATCATATTTGCAGTTAGGAGTTGTTTAGATTTTTTAACTACATTATTGAACATAGAAGGAGCTTTCTGGCTTAAAAATAGCTTCTTGGTTAACTTAAAACACACATCATTAATAATTCACATACCGTAGTCATATTAAACTTCACATCGAAATTTATAGTATAAGGCACAATCAAATGAAAACCAAACACATGCCATAATACACAGACCACAGGTCACCCCCCCATGTTGTTACATTTTGATACTGTCACCACTGTGGTAGGGAATGGCATACTGCCACATCACAGATGCATGCAGTTGTTGGTTTATGACCATTGTTGATGGAGTGGTTCAGTGTGTTTGTCCAGCTGTTTCTCAGCAGAGAGGTGTGCAGTGAATGTTGCATGTTCCTGATGTGTGTGCATGAGTGGCAGAGGAGATTCCAGAAAAGGAACACACCGTTCTGAGGTAATCTGCATTCAGGACAGGGGTCATCTGCTCATTGAATTCCTCGAGCATGGAACCACAATCAATGTGCAGTGCTATGAAGACACTTTTCAGAAACTGTGACATACCGTAAATTCGAAATTCCCAGGAATGCTGTTGGACAGAATCATCCTGTTGCATGATAACACCCGCCCCCACACTGTATTTGACTTGTATCAGTACATGTTTTATTTACTTGTATGTGCACCTGTCCTTGCTACCACCAGTGGTACACATTACTGTCTGGGAACCCCTGTCTTAGAAGATAGGTAGAAGAAAGGCAAAACTATGTTTACACCGTTTGTAAATTTAAGGAATGTTTTGACAATGTGTTGACAGGACTATACTATTTTAAATTCTGAAGGCAGCAGGGATAAAATACAGGGAGGGAAAGGTTATTTCAAACTTTTACAGAAAGCCGAATGCAATTGTAAAGATTCAAAATTAAATCAAAGAGTGCCGTGGTTAAGATTGGATTGAGGCATAGTTGGAGCCTATCGCCGGTGCACACTAAGCAAACAGTAAAGGAAACCAAGGAGAAATTTAGACAGAGAATTAAAGTTCACGGAGAAGAGGTAAAAACTTTAAAGTTATCTGGTAACATTGTAATTCTGTCAGAGATGGCAATGGGTTTGGAAGAATTGTTAGCTGATCAGAATGGAAAGCTTCTTGGAAATAGTTTATAACATGGCCATCAACAAAAGTAAGACAAGGCAAGTGAATTAAAGCAGGATAATATAAAATGAGAAACTAAAGTTGTAGATGAGTTTTGTTATTTGCACAGTAAAGGAACTGATGGTGGCCGAAGTATAAAGGATTAAAATGCAGACAGGCAATAGCAAGAAAATCATTTATGAAAATAAAGAATTTGTTAACATCTAACATCAATTTAAGTGTTAAGGAGTATTTTTAAGGTATTTATATGGAGTCTAGCCTCATACAGAATTGAAATGTGGACAATAATCAGTTCAGACAGGAAGAGAAGAGAAGCATTTGAAATATGGTGCTTCAGAAGAATGCTGAAGACTAAGTAGATAGATCAAGTAACAACAGTTGAGGAGTTACTGAAATGAACTTGGGAAATAAGAAATTTTTGACACAACTTGACTGAGGGATGGAATCAGTTGATAGGTTACATCATGAGACATCAAGGAATTGTCAATTTTGTAATGGAAAGAAGTGTGGATGATAAAAATTTTAGAGGGACACTAAGGCTTGAACACACTAAGCAGGATACACTAGTATTGGGAGCTGTATGAAACCAGTTTTTAGACTGAATACTACAGCAACAATATGAGAAAATTGAGAAACTGATAAAATATATGAAGGGTAGTGAACTTTTACTAATTTTGGATGATTGAATGCTATATTAGAGAAAATAATATCTCTGGAGAATATGATGATGTGGATAAAACGAACAGATCTCAACTCAGATCTCTCTCTATTTTACAGAAAGGTAATTTTTAGCAAAAACACACCATGGCTTTCGGAAAGATTGCTGTACGAAACCTGCAGTTAGTGAATTTCTCTATAAAGTGTACACCCTCCTGGATGAAGGAAGGACGACAGGAATATTCTAGATCTTTCCAAAGCCTTTGACTCAGTCAGCTGTTAGCTGCCCATTAAGAAACTGAAGGCATACAATGTCAGTGAATATTCTATGCAGTTATTATCCACATACCTAACAAATCACAAGTAGTGCACTAAACTTTCATCTCAAATAGATAATAAGGTCATGGATTTGCAGTCTTCTAGGGATATAGTAATCCATGGTGGTGTCACGGGGGTCAATCTTTATTTATGTCAATGATGTATCTTTCTTTACGCCAATGACACAACATGACCTTTCAACTCCCATCTAGTAAGCTATGCTGATGACGCCTTCCTTCTGTTTTATGAGAAAGACTCTAAGGCATTACAGTCAGTTGCAACTAAGGGTGTATTGGAAGTAACCATGTACTTTCTACACCAAGGCCTAAACACCGATATCAATAAATTCCAGCTATTATCATTTAAAACAGTCGGCTCTCATGAGATTGAAATACACTGAGGTGATAAAAGTCATGGGATACCTCCTAATATGAGGGTAATGCCAAGTACATAGACCTGTTTATTTATACAGTGGTTTACATCAGTTTACAGCTTGAACATTTAGCAATTTTCCGACATGATCACCATTTCTGTCTATGCATTTTTGTAGAAGCTGAGGCAGTTTTTGTATGCCTACGTCATACCAGCTCACCACCAGCTATGGAGCTTTGGCAAAGGATGCCGCCACTGGCCTGATTGTTGCTTGGTCTCAGGTGTAAAGTGGTATGCCCAGGTTTCGTCACCCGTGACAATTCAGACCAGAAAGTTTTCCTGTTTGGCTGCAAGCGGTGAAGAAATTTGTGGGAAGCATCAACTCATTGCCGCATGTGGTCCTCAGTCAGCAAGCTTGGTACCCATCTTGTGCACACCTTTCGGTAGTTCAATGTTTCCGTTAACATTCTGTGAGCGGTGTTTCGGGAAACCTCAGGAACCAACGTGCATAGATCATCCAGGGTGATCTGCTGATCTTCACGCATGCTTTGCTCAACCTTCAACACTGTCTCCTCAGAAGTTGGCGGTCTTCTGCTCCTTTGTTTGTCGTAAATTTCGGTCCGTCTAGCTGAAAACTCTCTACACCACTTACGAACATTTTGGACATCCATGCATGACTCACTATACACTTCCGTCAGTTGGCAATGGATTTCAATCAGCACAGTTCCCTTTGCATTCAAAAACCGAATAACTGCGCACAATTCGCACTTGGCGGTAACATCCAATGGGAGCTCTATTCTCAATGGCTGCCAAGCCAAGATTGAGCACCTCAGCATGGCGTGCGCATGTTTACACACAGCGCGTGAAGCACTCTTCATAACAGTGTGACCAACTGCCACGTAAACAGAATTCTGTACTTATAAAAAAAATAGGATACGTTACTTTTGGGATTACCCTTGTATCTTGCTGGACCTCCTTACGCATGGCATAGTGCAAAATGTGATGGGACATGGACTCAAAAAGTTGCTGGAAGTCCCCTGCAGAAATATTAATAAATGCTGCCTCTGTAGCTGTCTGTAATTTCAAAACTGTTGAAACCGACTGAGAGCAGTTGTGGCCCAGTGACATGGATTCGGAGTTTGGGAACATGTAATCCGTGAATGGCTGCAGATGTTCTCAAAGTTGCCAAACACAACCATTTCCACTCAATGATTGGTTCAGTTGGACCAGAGGATCCAGTGAATTTCATGTAAACACAGCCCACAGCATTAGAGCCCCCACCAGCTGTAGAGCCTTGTTGACAACTTGGGCTCATGGCTTCATGGGATCTGCACCACACTCAAACCCTACCATCAGCTTTTACCAATTGAAATCGGACTCACCTGATCAGGCCACAGTTTTCCAGTCATCTAGCGTCCAACCTATATGGTCACGAGCCCGGGAGAGGCACTGTAGGTGATGTCACACTGTTACCAAAGGCACTCGTGTCTGCTTCCATTGCCCATTAATGTCACAGTTTGCCACACTGCCCTAACTGATATGTCCGTCATAAATCTCTCTGTTGTTATTTCAAACAGTGTTGCTTGTCTATTAGCAATGACAACTCCACACAAATGCCACTGCTCTCAGGCGTCAAGTGAAGGCAGTCGGCTGCTATGTTGTCCATGGCGGGAGGTAATGCTCGAAAGATGGTATTCTTGGCACAATTTTGACAGTGTAGATCTCTGAATATTGGTTTCAAAATTGACGTGTCCCATGCTTCTAGCTCCAACTACCATTCTGCATTACAAGTCTGTTAATTCCTGTTGTGCAGCCATAATGACATTGAAAACCTTTTCACATGAATCATCTGAGTACAAATTACAGCTCCACAATGTGCTGCCTTTTATACCGTGTCTATGTTATACTCCTGCCATCTGCATATGTGCATATCACTATCCAATGACTTTTGTCACCTCAACGTACACAACATACAGGTATGTTGCATTACATCAGCTGAAACAGGTAACATTAGATTTCTTGATATTCACCTGGACAGAAGAATCTTCCTTGTCTGAATCACATTAATTGAATGTGAGGGAAAACAGCTGTCGCTTGTACCGGAAATACGGAAGCGTCCGATCCCGCCCGTCTGCTTCGACCCATGACGTCACAAATATGGAGGATACGACCATAAACCACGATTACAATATGGCGCATGTAAAGTCTGTACGTACACATTATGAGGATGAAAATACATCAAAAAACAAACACAACCACTTTCCGCAAAAAGCCTAATGACACTAACGGGACAAGCGCAGGAAATGGGGTGTTTTTAAGTGGGGGCAAACTAAATGCAAACAAATTTAGACACCCACCCCCATACAAAACCACACAAAACGACGAAAAAACCAACATCACAAAGCTCCCCAAATACCACTAAACACAATATCATCTGGAATCGGACACTTCCATTGACCTATATAGCTCAACAGCAACTCCCGATCCCATAAATTAGGATCAAACACTTCCCCTGGCCTATATAGCTCAAAAACATCTCCCAATACCAATATCAACATACAAAGCCACACGTTGGGATCGAACCCTTCCATTGACCTGCACACTTAATTTTATCCGATTAATTTTACTAAAATTACCACACAATGTACAGCGAACAACACTAAATTAACCTTGACACAAAATCATTAACTCACTGAAACGAATTCCACTACAAACACAGCCGACACTCGAACAATTCTGGATAATGTGCAAAAGCAAACTGAGCCCATTACACCACACAAACGAAAACGCTGAACATACCACCAGAGAGCACAACAAACCACAACACGACGACACCTACAAACCAAACTCCACGCCGTCGTGATGTCACACACGACAACACCCTTATGTCACAGGTGGAAGCCGACGCGTGGGATCGTACGCTTCTGTCGACCCCTTACACCTGATAAGCCAACTGTCAAAAATAGTTCCAAGTCAAAGCTTAAAAGTTGTATTCAGTGGAAAAATTTATCCATTTCTTAGTTATGATATTGAACTGTGGGGCTGTGCAGTAGACCTACACCTGAATAGAATATTGTTATTACTGAAAATGGCAGTTAGATTTATGCATCATGGAACCTTTGTGCAACGTAAATATTTAAAAATATATTATTTATATTTGTATAAACTTATTATAATTTTTGTGTGTAGTAAAAACAGTGTAAACAAGTGTAGTGGCACATATAATTATGACGATAGAATTAAGGACAGCTACTTCAAGTGGAGGACAAAATTAAAAATAACTGCCAATAGTCCTTATATTAATGGTAAAATGTGGTTCAACAAACTACCACATACTTTCAGAACTTGTGAAACAAAACTGTTCCACAAGGAGATAAAATGTTTCCCAATTATGTAAGTGTTTGTATTCACTCAGTGAATTGTAAGCTATAGGACCTCTATTGCAACATGTAATATATGCAGACAAATACATGTGTTATTACTGTATGGGTTATTAATGCTAATTTATTACCCAACCTACTTATGCAACCCCATATTTATGCATGGGCCTGGGCCCAGGATAGCAAATACTAGGGGTGACAAATTTTTGAGGGTGAGAAAAATGTAGGGTGGTATCAGCTTGGGGCTTCATTAATGTTTGTGCACATTTGCCCCTGTTTTATTAAAGTGGTGAAGTTCTAATATAAGGCAAACATCAATATGAATGGTAAGGAATGTACAGATACAGAAAATTAGTTGAACAAAAGAGGAGATGGAAAAGGAAGTGTCGGGTCAAATGTCAAAGCTAGACATGTTTTTTGTTGACAGAAGACTAGATTCTGTAGCTGCATGTTTTTCCTCTCATGAGAATTTGAAACCTAGAAATGTGAGACCTGAGTTTCTCCTGGTGCATACAATTTTCAAACAACTTGCAGGAATTGAGCCAGGTAATATTTACAGCAACTGCCAATATTTCGGCTGGACAGTTGATGTCCAAGAAAATATAGTATTCCAGGAAAGATAAAAAAAAAACACACACACACACATAAAACTAATGCCACCAAAGGTGACCAAAGTGAGAGGTATCAATAGCGAAAGACTACGAACTAGCAGGTGAGGTAACATTGACTCTGCCCTTCTGTTTTGTGACAATGGAGAGAGCAGGATTCCAAGCAGAGATTAAACAAGTGAAAATATGTAGTCGAGAAGGCATACTTGGTAAAGACTGAGACTCTAATGAAATATTCTATATTGTTTGCATAATGATTGCACAAAAATGTAGGAACCAAATACTGGAACGTAAAGCATACTAAAGGGAAATTGTAGATTCCAACAATAACTTACTGGCACCATACTTGCAGCTTGCTGGACTGTGGGTTTTAAGACAGAACAATAAAGACAAGGAGCACCTAACAAAGTGATGTACAATATTGAAAATGTAAAGTGGAAATTCACCAAGAGAATGAGCAATGAGCTAAGGAAAATCATGAAGACTAGTTCACTAGAAGATGGACAGAATGTGATAACAAAGTAAATAATTACGGCAGGGTAGACTTACATAGGTACAGTAAAAGTAGAGACAAATTTGTCGTGTATAACACAGAAAATACTCCATCTTATTGAGAAAAGGTAGAAATGCAAGAAAGACACAAAGCCAGGGGTACAGTATACTTCTAATGAAATACACAGTAATTGTTAACGATGTTAATAGTAATGGATAATTGAGACACGTTAAGAAACAGGAAGATTCGTGTATATTAAACACTGATGTGGCACACAAAAGAATGAAATACGATTTAGCACGCATTGGGAGATTTCTGCACAAACTGTTGTCGAATAAGATAGAAATGGAGGAGGCTGTTAAAGTTTCAAACACATAATACAATTCTTCTGAAAGTTTGCACAGTTTATTTTTGGAAAGAAGTCAATAATATGGGTCAGGAGATATAATGTAAATAGCCTTTAATTATTTTGTCTACGTACATCCAAATTGTGAAATTGGGGATTTGGACGAGATCGGTTGAATGCATGACATTCACGATGACTTAAACTCTCTTATTTCGGACGACTGATTTTCGGGAGGGAAATAAAAGCACATAGGAAGCCTAGAATAGTTATACTGTTAAATATAGAAAGATAAATTTAAAAGAGAAACAGACGACTGTATTCACAATTATATTTAACAGGTACAAACTCTCGTTGATTAAACACATAATAACATCTGCACTACAGCTTAAGTGACAAGTGCATTCGCCATTCGGTGTTTGTTTACTGTTTACGATTTTCACCTTTGTGTTTGCTTTGTTTCTACCTGCCACTCTGGTAGGAAATCAGAGATATTGATGTTATGGACGGTTAAGGGAACAATTAATGCGAACTGATTTGTGAAAAATAGTGTAATCACTGACTTGGTTTTTCAGGACATGATTTTCATGAACATAGTTTGTTTTCTGGCTATCAGAACAATTGTTAAATATTGAACCAATTGTGAGCAACTGCATCCAGTTCTGTGGATACAAAGCTTCTGGCGTTACATGCTTCGACATAAAAATGGCAGATGGAAAAAGCAGAGATGTATGATAGACATTCATGTGCAACTGTGGTGCATGAAGCGCGAAGGTGATAAATCAGTCGAAAAAATATAAAAAAGTAATTGCATTATTCACACAGGAGATAACTATGAGTAAAGTAAGCTGGGAGGAAGCAACAGAGGAAGAATTAAAGTTGGCGGAGAAGGTAAGAATGTCACAAGGTTTCACGTGTGTTGTTTCTGTATTTACATAGTAATTGGAAGAATCCGCTCAGATCATGGCCCTTCGTTCTTCGCAGCCAACTGTGACAGTTCAATAACTAGACTATCACAGTTTTTTGCTTTTAACAGGTGGATGCTATGTGAACAACATAACCTACAAACCATTCGTAAATTTGTGTGTTACTGCACGTATTGGTATGGCTAATGTCAAAGGAACACCGAAATAAGTTCACTATTTGTACGCTGAAGTTTAGTCTTCATTTTTCCTCTCTCATGTTGTTGAATTTTATAGAGTAGTGTTACGTGGTGGCCACACGACCTCTTGATACGTTGCAGTAAACATCGCGTAAACAACAGTAGCCCATCAAGTAATTTAAATAGATTGTAAGCGAGGGTCAGCCCAGTGCATATAGTCCACAAAGACCGACCGAATAACCACGTGCCTGCCTGAAAGTGCTTTATGAAGTATTAAGAAGAGTAAAATTCATGCGTAGTAGTACTCTGTAGTAATGCTGTTGTGTACAGTAACTGAATCACACACAAGTTGGGTTTCAATGAACAGAAAATTCTTCAGATTTTCGTGTAGAAGGGGGAAGGGTAATATATTTCGTAATTTCACATTGTGGCGCAAATCACGGTTACTTTCTACCGTTGGGAATGCTGCTGCTCTCATCTTGTACTTCCCTCTTTGGGGAAGTGTGAGGTGGGAGTCTGTAGTGAGTGTGTGTGTGTGTGTGTGTGTGTGTGTGTGTGTGTGTGTGTGTGTGTTCTTTAATTTTTCTGGTGTCTGTGATATTGTGATGAATGTTCTGGGAATGCTGTCAGTCAGTACTATATACATATCGTATCATATGGAATTTCAGACTTAGGTTAAATGATGGAAACTGTAGTGAAAAGTAAAACTTCACATCTCATATGAAAAGACTGAAGATAGGACATGCAGTACTTCCCAGGAAAATATTTTTTCTCTTGAATGCACTGTGTAGGAATCTGTGATGGAAGCTATGTGTATTATGAGCTGCTGCTGTGTGATTTTTCACTGTGTAATCAGGATTGATTGCTACCTGGTAAAGACTGCTAGTTATTCTTTTCCATATATACCTTTTGTGGTCAAGTTGAGTGAAAGCATTAAATTTACATTTTTCTTGGTAGATTATTCCATAAAAGCGGCAAGTATTTAAGTTAAATTCTAAGTAAAGTAGGTGAAATTTCAATGAAGGAGTTGTGGCAGCTGAGTTGTTAAGCATCAGATAGCAAATGTTAGAGATTTAATCCTCTGTAGCTCTTTTGACCTATCACTTTTTGAGTCTTCTGCTCTGCGTGCGTGTGCGGTTTCTCAAATTTTACAGTGTACGCAAACACACGTTTGTGTACTGTAATGATGCTTCATATCTGAGGTGAACTAAATCTGTTACAGTCCATGCAGTGTTGCTCGCACCCTACTGCGACTAGCCATACACACAGCCATTTCAAAGAAAAAGAAAAATAGTTTGTTTTCTTTAACGGCATATTCATACTCTGATTAAAATTACCTTGTGATCGACAGATTGTAGTGACAGGTGGCAGTGTTACCGGCATGCAGCTAACACAGCAAGCCTGTGGTGCTCCAGAAAGACCTATGATTGGTTGGCAGCTAGCCACCATCACTCAACTCGCTGAAGCATAAAGCATAAATCATAAAGTAATTTTAATTAGAGCATAGAATCTAATTGCTGTGTGTGTGTTTTTTGAGGTATATCATTTGTTCACTGAGTAATATCTTGTCCAGTTACTATGTAGCCAGACAGCTAGCTTTTGGTATATGACAGCGTTACAGCCAAACTGACATCTGCCAACCTAACTTTGACCAAAGCCTGCACTACAGTCCAGACCATAAACACAACCTAGATATTGACTTTGGGGGGGGGGGAGGGGGGAGGAGGAGGCTGTACCACACGAACCTAACCTAACCTTATACACAGGGATAAATAGACTTGCCTTGAAGCTACCACATAGGGAAACCAACAGAACACTACACCACTTTTCATTGCTTCATAGCAAATCACCTAACTTAAACATTTCTCAAATTATTCTTAGTTCGAATAAGATGCTTTTAGTAATTAAAATAAGAAAATACAACACTGATCATAATTCTTATTATGAAGAAGTCAATTTCGTCAAATGCCTTGGATTAAATTTAGGCGGGAATTTAATCTGCCAACACACTTTGAAGTCCTATCAAAATGCTGCTTACAGCGATACACAAAATATTGCATATTATTGTTAGTTTGAATCTGTGTGGTAAATTTTTCTGATGGAGCATAACACAGGTACTGATTCTGCAGAAGAAAATGTGATTCAAAATGTGTGGTTTTAGCCATTTGCTTTGACTTGTGACAGCAATATTGTTATGGCGTCATGGTTGCATGGCATATTTGATGTGGATGATGTTTGAAGAGGGTATTTTGTAGTCTACGGTGGCACTTTGTGTTGAACATTGATGTTTTGAAATTGTTTTTTAGTGATGTTGGGTAATAGGACTGGAACGCCGTTTGCTTGGAATTGTGTGTTTGATGATGTGAGTTTGATGATTTGTGACTGAGTTATTTTAATGTTTGTGGTTGTTGGCTACAGCTTTACTTTTGGCTTTGGGATTATTAGTTCAATGTGGTGCCCACAGTTTAAGATTAAATTTATTTTTTCCTTGTTAGTTATGGGTATGACTACAAAGTTCACCAGTAGGTCACTGCTGCAATGACCATTGATATGACGACAATTTTCAAGTATTTGCAGTTGTGTGGGTTGACTGCTGAGTAGGTGAAACACCATGTTTCTGGCACAGTTAGCATATTAACTAAAGTTGCTGAGTCCGAGCATGAATGATTGTGACATTGACATCATAGTTTTTGGCGATCTATTTAGATGTGGTCCCCGTGTTTGAGAAAGGGGGACCTTAATTGTTAACAAAGAGATAGAGGGGCTGGCCAGTACTTACCTCAGCTCAGTACAGCTGATAGATACACAAAGAAACAGAGCCAAAAATTTATGTTCCTAGCTTACGGAACAAATGTTCCTTCATCAGGGAGGAGAGGGGGGGAAAGAAAGGGAAAAAGGGAAAGTGGATTTAGTTACTCACAACCCAGGTTATGAACCAACAGGGAAAGGAAAACAGGGAGGGTAGCAAGGATGGAGGCATGGTTGTCGGAGGGCCAAAGATATTCTACTGTAAGTACTGTGCCAGCTTCAAACCAAAGAGGATGCATACAGAAGTAAAGAGGTATATAGTATACAGATAAACACAACTATGTTGGATGAAAAGATGCGTGAATGGCTAAAGAGGAAAGGGAAAGAGAAGAAGACTGAAGAGTAAATGGGAGTGAGGTGGTTTAACGTAGGTTCAGCCCAGGGGGACAGCGGGATGTGTTGGAGTGCAAGTTCCCATCTCCACAGTTCGAAGGTATTGGTGTTGGGTGGGAGAAGCCAAATAGCGCATATGGTGTAGCTGGTTCCTAGGTCCCTTGAATTGTGTATGTTTTACCAGTAGCGGGGCTGGAGTAAGTGGTTGTGGGGGTGATCCATGGGGCAGGTTTTGCAGTGGGGTCGGTTACAGGGGAAGGAACTGCTGGGTAGAGAAGGTAGTCTGGGAATATTGTAGGGTTTAACAAGGATGTTAAGGAGGTTAGGGGGCGACGAAAGGCAACTCTGGGTGGTGTGGGGAGAATTTTATCAAGGGATGATCTCATTTCAGGGGTTGACTTGTGAACGTTATATCCCTGGCGGAGTAATTTGTTGATGTATTTGAGGCCAGAATAATATTGGGTGACCTCTGTCCATATCAAACCCACATACAAACAACAGTACCTTCACTTTGATAGCTGCCATCCATTCCACATCAAATGCTCCCTTCCCTACAGCCTAGGTATTCGTGGCAAACATATCTGCTCCAGTGACGAATCCCTCAACAATTACACCAATAACCTGACCAGTGCTTTCCTGTCCCGCAACTATCCTGCAGAACTTGTCCATAAACAGATCTCCCGAGCAATACATTCCTCCCCGTCCGACAACAATGTTCCTACCCCCAGACTACACAGAAGCATCACCCTTGTCACCCAATATTATCCTGGCCTCCAATACATCAACAAATTACTCTCCCAGGGATATAACTTTCTCAAGTCAACCCCTGAAATGAGATCATCCCTTGACAAAATTCTCCCCACACCACCCAGAGTTGCCTTTCGTTGCCCCCCTAACCTCCTTAACATCCTTGTTAAACCCTACAATATTCCCAGACTACCTTCTCCACCCAGCGGCTCCTACCCCTGTAACCGACCCCATTGCAAAACCTGCCCTATGCATCCCCCCACAACCACCTACTCCAGCCCCGCTACTGGTAAAACATAAACAAACAATTCAAGGCAGGGCCACATGTGGAACTACATGTCATTTATCAGCTGACATGCCTGCACTGCACAGCCTTTTACATCGGAATGATGACAACTAAACTGGCTGAGCGCTTGAACGGACACAGACGAACTGTCCGTCTAGAAGATGTCCAATACCCAGTAACGGAGCATGCCCTCCAGCATAATTCTAGGGACCTAGGAACCTGCTACACCGTATGTGCCATTTGGCTTCTCCCACCCAACACCAGTCCCTCTGAACTGCGGAGATGGGAACCTGCACTCCAACACATCCCGCCGTCCCCGTGGGCTGAACCTACGTTAAACCACCTCACTCCCATTTACTCTTCAGTCTTCTTATCTTTCCCTTTCCTCTTTAGCCATTCACGCATCTTTTCATCCTACATAGTTGTGTTTATCTGTATACTATATACCTCTTTACTTCTGTATGCATCCTCTTTGGTTTGAAGCTGGCACGGTACTTACAGTAGAATATCTTTGGCTTTCCTCTGACAACCATGCCTCCATCCTTGCTACCCTCCCTGTTTTCCTTTCCCTGTTGCTTCATAACCTGGGTTGTGAGTAACTGAGTCCACTTTCCCTTCTTCCCTTTCTTTCCCCTCTCTCCTCCCTGATGAAGGAACATTTGTTCCGAAAGCTAGGAATGTAAATTTTTGGTTCTGTTTTTTTGTGTTTCTATCGGCTGTACTGAGCTGAGGTAAGTACTGGCCAGCCCCTCTATCCCTTTGTTAGTATTTGTTTCACATCTTTATATGAGATTTTCTATTAATCATTTGGACCTTAATTGTTTTAGGTTTATAGCGTGAATGTGAGTGCATGTACCACCCTAGATATGTGTGTTGGCTCAATGGGGTTGGAGTTTAACGTTTGTGTAATTCTTACTTGTGTATTTAAATTATCAGTATAATTTTTTTATGAAGTCTTGGGTTGTGTTTTTAGTTGACGATAATAGTAACTAAGGGATTGGTGGGTATCTTGGGGTTTCTTCTAGCTATTTCTGTCGGTCTAGGTTTTTGATCATCATCAGTCATCATCTTGGACAGTTCCCAGCTTCTGGCCGGGTCTGTATGCAACATAGGCCTCTCCATCGTCTTCTGTTGTGCCACCATCTCTGTCTTCACCTTGGTCCAGTCTTCTCCTTTCTTCTGGACACGAATCTCCACTCCTTTCAGCCATCTGTCTCTCTCTGTCTTCCTCTTGGTCTCTTTCCTTCCAATTTCATATCATGTATCCTCCTGGGTATGCTCTTTTCCTCAATTCTCTTAACGTGTCCATACCATCTCAGCCTTGATTTGTCTGTCTCGTCCTATAATGGTTCCACATCCATTAACTCTCTGTTCCTCTCATTTCTTAACCTGTCTATCTTTGTCACACCAATACTGTTTCTCAAGAATCTCATCTCATTAGCTTGTACTTAGAATTTCTCTATTCCTTTCAGAACCCATGTTTCTGAGGCATATGTCAAGAACGGGACATAGTTTGACTGGTATATAACCTTTTTACTGATTTGGTGTTTCTCCTTGCTCCATATCAGGCTTCTGAAACACTTTCGAAATTCTTCTGCGTTTCTCCCCCTCTCGTTTATTTCTGTTGTTTTTTTCTATCTTCCTGTATCAGGCTTCCTAGGTACTTGAAACTCTCCACTCTTCTCAGTCGTTCCCCACCAATTGTTGTTATTCCAGTCCCTCTCTCCTTATTTCTTGTTGTGATAATCATCTCACTCTTACTTATACTAAATTTCATCCCATATTCTTGCATTGTTTGCTCCCATATGTCCAACTGCTGTTGTACTTCCTCCTCCGTATTTCTGCAAATCATCAGATCAGCTGTAAACACCATCGCTTTCATCTTCCTTTCATCAATTATTTGTGCTACTGTACTCATATCATCGATACTACAATGAAGAGTAATGGTGAAAGTGCACTTCCCTGCCTCAAACCATTCTTCTGTCCAATCCAAGCTGATCTCTCTCCTGCCACTTTCGCATGGCTCACACTTCTATGATACATTTCCATTAGCCTCCAAATGATCTGTTTTGCTACTCCACTGTTCTCCGGGGTTTTCCACACTTTCTATGTACACTATCATATTCTTTTTCAATGTTCAGGAAGGTCATTAGTAGATCTTTTCCATATTAATAGTGCTGTTCCAGCAGTTGTCTTACAGCAAAAATTAGATCCACCTTGGACCTTCTTGTTCTGAAGCCATGTTGCTCTTCTCTCATTTTTCCTTCTAATTTTGCCCGAATTCGTGCTTCCAAAATTTTCTCAAAAATCTTTGTACAATGACTCGTCAGTCTTATCCCTTGATAGTTCTTGCACTCTTTTCTATTTCCCTTCTTAAAGATCAGAACAATTATTCCCTTCTTCCAGTCTTCTGCAGTCATCTTCTGTCTCCACACAATTTTCATTGCTCGATATAGCCATTGTATCCTCACCTCTCCTGCTGTTCTCACCATCTGTACACTTAGGTCATCCAGACCTGGTGACTTCCCTCCATTCATCTTACTCAATGCCACTTCTCTCCATGTAAGGTCTTTTTCTATTTGCTGTTCCTCATCTATTTTTTCCTCGGCTTGTTCCTCCTCATCCAAGTCTCCATTCAGGTTCAGGAGTTCTTCAAAATACTCCTTCCACATATTCTTGAGTTCCTCCTTATTCTTTACATCTTGTCCACTTTTGTTCACAATTCGAGCATAATCTGCCATACCGTTCTTCCTCCTGCTTTTAATCATCCCATATAACACCTCTTTTGAACTTTCACTATCCTCCTCCATCATTCTGGTCCACTATTCTATCCACTTTCTTCTTTCCTCTGCCACCACTCTTTTGCTTCTTTCTTTCTTGCCTGATACTCTTCTCTTGTCTCTACTGTTCTCTTCTGGAACCATTCCCTTAGAGCTCTATTCTTCTTCTATACTATATCCTTTGTTTTATCATTCCATCAGGGTGTTTCTTTCCATCAGTCTTCAGTCTGAAGTTTGATTTGATGCAGCTCTCAAAGCTACGCTTCCTGTGCAAGCTTCTTCATGTCTACATAACTACTGAAACCTAAATCCGTTGGAACCTGCTACCTGTGTTCATCTCTTGCTGTCCCTCTACAAATTTTACTCCCCACACTCCCATCCTATACTAAAATGATAATTCCTTGATGCCTAAGAATGTGTACTATCAACTGTTCCCTTCATTTAGTCAAGCTGTACCATAAAGCTCTTTTCTTCCAAATTCGAATCAATAACCTCCTCATTAATTACTCGATTCACCCAGCTAATCTTCAGTATTCATCTATAGCTCTGTTTCAAGTAGTTTGAGTCTCTTTGTCTCCAGTATTTATTACCCAAATTTTGCCTCCATTTGAAGCTGTGCTCCATGCAAATACTTTCCGAGAAGACTTACCAACGTTTGAATCTATATTCAGTGTTGCCAAATTTCTCTTTATCAGAAATGCTTTTTCTGCTATTGACAGTCTGCAGTTTGCACTGAGGTGACAAGTTATGAGATGCTTCCTAATATTGTGTTAGAGATCTTGTTTTCTGGAGTAATACACCAGCTTGATGCGGCATGGACTGCACAACTTGGAAGTCCCCTGCAGAAATTTTGATCCATGCTGCCTTTACAGCCATCTATAATTATGAAACTGTTGTCAGTGCAGCATTTTGTGCACAAACTGATGTCTTGATTATGTCCCATAAGTGTTCCGTGGTATTCATTTCAGGCAATCTGGGTGGCCAAATCATTCATTCAAATTGTCCAGAATGTTCTTCAAACCAGTTGTGAACAATTGTGGTCTGGTGACACAATGTATTGGCACTAAGTAGCTGAACTTAACCATTTCCAGTCCGTTCTGTATAAACACAGCCCATACCATTATGGAGCCACCACCAAATTCCACAGTGCCTTGTTGACAACTTGGGTTCGTGCCTTCATAGGGTCTGTGCCACATTCAGACCCTACCATCAGTTCTTACCAACTGAAAATGGGACTCATCCGAGCAGTCCACAGTTTTCCAGTCATCTAGGGTTTAACTGATGTGGTCACAAGCTCAGGAGAGGCACTGCAGATGATTGTGCTGTTAGCAAAGGCACTCACTTTGGACGTCTGCTGCTGTAGCCCATTAATACCAAATTTGCTCCACTATCGTAACGGGTACATTCATCGTACAACCCACAGTGATTTCTACAGCTGTTTAATACAGTGTTACTTGTCTATTAACACTGACAACTCGGCGCAAATACCACTGCTCTCGGTCATTAAGTGAAGGCACTCAGCCATTGCATTGTCCGTAGGCAGAGGTAATGCCTGAAATTTGGTGTTCTGAGCACACTTTTAAGACAGTGGATCTTGGAGTATTGAATCCCGTAACAATTCCCAATTGGACTGTCCCATACATCTAGCTCCAACTACCATTCCATGTTCAAATTCTGTTAATTGCTATTGTTCACTTCCATGTGAATCACCTAAGTACAAATGATGGCTCTTCCAATGCACTGCCCTTTTATACCTTGCATACTTCATACTACCACCAATTAAATATGTACATATTGTTATCACATGACTTTTGTCACCTCTGTGTATTAGATAATAAAGAAGTCCCCTGTAAAACTTTGGAGCGTATTATGTACAAAGGATGTTCAAACATTTTGCACAGTCTCAATTTTTTTTATTTTTTGCAGTAAGAGAACAAAATTTTTTGTGAACATATTTGGAACATTTAGCTATACATTGAGCCTACTCACTGTAGCCGCCATCAGCTGTGATGCATCTTTGGTAAAATTCTGGGGATTGACTTTTATGCCATCTCTTGACCCAGGAAAGATAGTCTTTCTCACTATCAAATGTTTACCATGCAGGTGTCTCTTTAGACTGCCAAAGAGGTATAAATCAGATGGAGCCAAGTCCCGGACTGTAGGCAGGATGAGGAACAATTTTCCAATCCATTTTCCTGATTTTTCTCCTGCATCATAAGGGCTGAGTGGGGTTTATAATTATGGTGTAGTCTGATCAGCTGACTCTGAAGCTGTGGTCTGCGGGTCTTAATGGCACGTCATAGCTTGTCCAATGACAAACAGTAATGGTCCCAGGTTCCAAAAGTCAATGAAAATGACATGACACTGATCCCAGAAGGAGGAGGCCATCACCTTTTGGCCTGCTGTTCGTGAAAGTCTTGGTCCCCTCTTCCGAGGGGAACCCGGATGACGCCACTCCATGGATCGGGTTTTGCTCTCAGGTTTGGACAAAAATAACCATGTTTCATCCTGGGTAATGACGCTGGTCTTGAAGAGGAACTCCATCAGTGACCGTTGTCACAACCTGACATCTACTTCATGGTCCATTATGGCTCACCTGTAAACAAAAGAAAATACTTTTATGTACCAACTTGTAGCTAAATGTTTCAAATATGTTTAGTCAATTTCATTCTCCTCCTACAAAAAATAAAAAAATAGAGATGACTGTGCTAACTTTTTGAACGTCTCTTGTACGTATATCATACATGAACATGCAAAAAAAATGGCATGTGGGTACTGCTATGTAGCTTCTACCTGAATCACCACAAATTTTGAATTGTTTTCTGGAATGTGTCTTTTGGAAGCTGATGCAGAATTATTACGTAACTTTATTTTTGTAAGGTGATAGTTTAAACTTTTGACTTCTCCTACTATTTGTGTACTAGTGCGTCTTTTGTAAAAAATGAGCAGCTCATAAAATATTTCATTGTTGTCACTTTCTCTTGTTACCATCTTAGATTTCGTTGGTGTTCTTGCTATCTGAAGTTACATTCTCAGATGCAATTAGGGATTTCTGCAGTCTCATGTAGTGGAATTACATTCTGGTTTGACATTGAAGGGCTTGCTCATGTAGTCAGCCAACGGTTGGGCAGTTTCACGTAATCATAGGGAGACAGTGTGTGTTTAGTGCTGAAATTACAAGATCGTAAAATGTAGTTTGGTGTTTGTTTGTTGCTTGTATATTAAATGACTCTGAAGGTAGAACAGCGGGTTGCTGCTAAGGTGCAGATTGGCCTGCTTAGCCATAACGAGTGGAATTAGGAGCACACCAACCACTGAAATGGAAGCCGTACTGGACATGCCTCCATTTCACCTTTGGGTTAAGATGGAGGCAACAGTTGGGGCATACAGACTTAGAACTGGCCAAAACTGAGTCTCATTTGGATATCCAGAATCACACACTAACATAGCGAGTGAGGTAAATATAGGCATCGCTGGGGAAATGCTCCCTGACTATATAACAACTCCGAACTGCTTCGACAAGCTTTACAACATAATAATTGGAAGTAGGGAACAGTGGGAGAAAACAGACACCGTATGGGGGACATCGTTTGGTTCACCAATGGCTCGAAAACATATAAAGGTGTTGGGGCAGGGTTGTATGGGGTTTAGCCAAGACTGGAGAGCAGCACCTCTCTAGGGAAACTGGCCTCTGTATTCCAAGCCGAAATTACTGCAGTCAGGGCATGTGTGGAGGAGAATATGAGTAGGTGCTACAATGACCGTAGCATCTACATCTATTGAGACAGACAGGCGGCTCTGAAATCATTGGCAGCTCCTGCAACAAGATCTAAGATTGTTGCAGATTGCCACAGGGCTCTGGTTCGAGCTAGGGGGAAGCAATAGGGTGTACCTAGTGTGGGTCCCTGGCCACTCGGATTTGTGGCAATGTACAAGCCGATAGATTGGCTAGGATGGGGGCAACAACTCCAGTAGGATATTGGACCAAGGTCCATTAACCAAAACATGGTAAGGTAATGATGCCCAAGCCATGTTTTAAAAGAAGCTCTGTAATCCTGGGATTGTACAGGAAAGAGATCAAACTCATGACTGGACTGATGACCGGCTATGGGAACTACAAAAAACACCTACACACAATGGGTATAATGGAAGAGGACCCTAAATGTAGGATCTGTGATGAGGGTGAAGAAACTGCATCACACCTAATCTTTGAATGCATGGCATTGGAGAGTAAAAGATACAGAATCTTTGGGACAACTAGACCTGCCTGAAGAAATTGTCTAACAAAAAACTGGTAGAGGGACTCCTTGCACTATTTAAGGGCACTGGTTGGCTTTACTAGATATGCAGGGAGCGATACCACACAATAAACCTAGTTTCGGTGCGGGCAGTGGCGGGTTAGACCTAAGCTGTTTTAGCTCTCCTGTTAAAATCAAATCAAATGACTCTACACCATTTCTTGGAATGTATGGTATTTGCTGCCTCTTTTTTTTTTTAATACATTGCACATCCTGAGCTTGGGGTCAGGTTGATTACTGAATAGTTAACTGAAACTGAAAATACAAAAGTCATCCTGTTTTACATTACAGGACTGCACTAGGTGCTGAAAGTTCCTTAGTGTCGTATTTCTTGGTGCATTTTACAGCCTTTGATTTTATTGTGATCTACATATGAGATATTGGGTTCAGTGCCTCCCTACCAAACATGTTTACTGTGTGCTATCCTCTCCCCTGGTGCATAAAACTAGCCACTGACATGACACTTCTTGTCCCCATTTATGATCATTTTATCAATCTTCATGGCATGTTGTAATTGAGTGGATCTGTGTTACACTTTCTTATTTGAAAGTGCACTCAAAAAAGCGTTAGAGCAAGGTAATAAATGTATGGAGCCTATTATTATTATTATTATTATTATTATTATTATTATTATTATTATTTGAATGGCTTCATATTCACTATTGAGTTTACTAATATCCACTAGTGCAAGGTTGACTTTAGTCGACTGACTGACTCACTCACTCACTCACTCACTCACCATGTGGTAGCCCAAACCACTAAGAACAGAAACTTGAAATTTGGAGATGGTGTTGAACTTAGACCGTAGGCATCGTTTAAGAAGGGATTTTTAGAAATTCCATCTCTAAAGGGGATGAAATATGTGATAAAAAGTTTTTGAAATATGTTGCTATTAAGGGAATTTTGAATCTAGTTCTGCGAAAGTGAAAGGGGTTTGAAACTGAATCCTTATTAAATAACTATAAAACATTTTTAAAGCTAAAACTATGAACATTGTTCATTTGACTTCTCGGTTAAAAATAAAAACTACACAGTACAGTGTTTTTCTAAATTCAACCCCTAAGGGGGTGAAATGGGTCTTAAAAAATTTATAAAAATATTTGGTTATATTAAAACATTTTAAAGCTCAAGTCGTGAAAATTGATATTCACTTCTCGATTAGGAATAAAGAAGTATGTATTTGGGGATGAAAGTTTCTATGGCAGTATTACCACAAGAACACAAAAGGTAGGATTAACAAAAACCTCGCTCCAGCTACCAGAATTTCCTGTCGGCCAGCACCACATCTGAAAAAAAATCGTGATTCGGCCTTAATCAACGTGAAAGGTTTAGAAGGTATTGCAATTTGTGAACAACACAAAAATTCGATCAAAGGAAAACTAAAACAAAATCTGTGCATACCCTACGGTCTACGTGAGTGAAGCAGTGAGCACTAAGATAGTAAAGAGAATAAAAATGATGTAAGGCTCTGTGACTTGTCAGCTTTGTCACATGCACCATCACAAATCATAAAGTACACTGTCACATTATTAGAACACACAAAACAAAGAGCTAAAGGCAGCTCCCTTAGCTAATTTTACTGTGATGGATGGGACAAAGACTCGTGAAACTAAGACTCACACTTACTGCACGTTGGTCTTAAAAAACCCGGCTTTGATGGGTAGTTGAATAAGGAAGAGGAAGGTACTAAAATGAAATTTACGGCTGAATCTGACTGAAAGGAGGGCTCCATTAACTCGAGGGATTGAGAAATTGTTTTGATTTGGTAATGGATGGATGTATGGGAGGTAAAATTGTAGAGGGAGACCAATGCTTGAAAACAGTAAGCACGTGCAAATGGGAGCAGGTTGTAGTAGTTATGCAGAGATGAAGAGGCTTGCAAAGGATACATTAGCGTGGAGAGCTAGAGCTAACCAGTCTTTTGATTAAAGTGCACAACATGAGATGATTAACATGTTCAGATAACTCTTCTGTACCTCTTTATAGATGCTATTCCTACCATCTGTTTCAATTCCTCTGAGACCCAAACTTGGTACTATCCAGTGAAGTATTAGAATGTCTTCTTTGTGGGTCATAAGTTACTTCACACTCACTCACCTTTCACCAGCCTTCAACCTGCCTCAGTAACCCAAACTATAGTATCATCTGTGGTAAATTTGACTCCTACGTGTCCAGGTTCTGTTATTAATTAGACCCAATAGCCGGCTGTTAAATAATTTTATACTCCATCAAACTTAGGCTTTTAGACTTTGGATTCACATAAACTATGAAGTCTGTGGTGGAATGTGCATAAAATGCCCCTTCTGATTTAAAGGAGTTGCATTTATAGTTTGTGGGATGACACAATATAATTGTGTACGAAAAGAGCAAATAAAATTTAATTCTAAAGAATTTACTAAGTAAATGTTGTATTTGAGTAATAACTACTGTGTACAGTGTCACAATTTTCTACGTAACTTATTTCAAACTTGACACTCTGGTGTGGCTTATTCTTTTCGTTAATGATCTGCTGGAATTACAACTGGTCTGCTCGGTTTTGTTTCAGTTGAAGAGTGTGGAAATCAAGAAAGAGCCGCCTGCCAATAATGTGTCCCCTTCCACAGAGAGGAGCGGCGATTCTAAATCACCAGTGCCTGACACTCCTAACGACGAGGGAGACGAGCAGATAACACCTGCCGAGCGCTCCTTGCTGCAGAAGATCATACGGAGGGGGCTCGTCGAAAATAAGAATGACATCGAGATACAGAGAAAGGATCCATCGTCGCCTCTATTCTCCATCAAAACTTTTGAAGCCCTTCACCTGTAAGTAAGGATTGTTCTATTTTTCTTATCATTATTGTCATTTACACTGTATTAAACACTGAAGGAGCAATGTCAGAAGATAGTAAGCCTTTTTTGTTCTTACCTGTTGTCAGATTCCTTCTCTCGGGGTGTTTAAAATATGTGTCACATATTCCAATAAGTAGTTGTATTGGTCAAAACTAGAACTTTTTGTATAATGATGCGTCCAGATACCAACAATACCTACATCCACATCTACATCCATACTCCGCAAGCCACCTGACGGTGTGTGGCGGAGGGTACCCTGAGTACCTCTATCAATTCTCCCTTCTATTCCAGTCACGTATTGTACGTGGAAAGAAGGATTGTCGATATGCTTCTGTGTGGGCTCTAATCTCTCTGATTTTATCCTCATGGTCTCTTCGCGAGATATACGTAGGAGGGAGCAATATACTGCTTGACTCCTCAGTGAAGGTATGTTCTCGAAACTTCAACAAAAGCCTGTACCGAGCTACTGAGCGTCTCTCCTGCAGAGTCTTCCACTGGAGTTTATCTATCATCTCCGTAATGCTTTCGCGATTACTAAATGATCCTGTAACGAAGCGCGCTGCTCTCCGTTGGATCTTCTCTATCTCTTCTATCAACCCTATCTGGTGCGGATCCCACACTGCTGAGCAGTATTCAAGCAGTGGGCGAACAAGCGTACTGTAACCTACCTGTCGAGATACGGGCCAGTATGTCCTAACGTTCCATCTGCCTGTTACGTAGAAGTAGACACTATAGGCACTGCTGTAAATGATTAACAATCTTTGACACTTTTTTTTCAGCCCTTCTTTGCAGTGTCACACACTTTCAGATACAGCTGGCTGAGTTCGCATTGGTCACATGCTTCTGAAATGTTTGCGTGCTGTTGATGGGTTGGGATACACCAATGCCTATTCATGTCCGCATAGCCCGAAATTCAATGGACTCAGGTCCAGTGAATGGGGAGGCCACGCTACTGGACTCCTCGACCTGTCCATTCCCCACAAAACATTGTAGTGAAGTATAAGGGAAGTCAAATGAAAACAGAACACCTGCCACTACGGAACCGTGGAATGTTTCCATACAAAAGTAATAATCAAACACTTTAAGACATTTATTCCACTGGGAGATGAGACAATCAATTCCTGTTTTATAGAATGTGGCCGTCTGCTGACGGTCCACACGTGTGCACCCAGTTTTGCTTTTCTTCATCCAACTGGAACGAACACCCACATGTCTTTCTTCAGGTAGCTAAAGATGTGAAAAATCACACTGTGTATCACCCGGAGGACATTGCAGTGCTTCCCAGCCGTGGTCCGATTGGCAGTGCGGAGGCAGGTGTTATTGTATGATGATTCTCTCAGACGTCATTCCAGACATTTTGACTTTATGGCACATCAGTTTCTGCACAGTGTCTTTGTAGCACTGTGCATTGACTGTGGTTTCATCCTTGAAAAACTCTGAGCATAGGGCTCATATGGTATGAGAAAGAGGTTATCGTGACCTTACTGGAACTTGTGTGAATAGCTTTGTATTTCTTCGGTGGGGGAGATGCACGATTTTTCTGTTGTTGGGTTTGCAGTTTGTCCACAGGCTGTTTGAATGCTGTCAGATGGAATCACTCTGTTGCACGATAACACCTACTCGCACACTGCCAATTGGGTAAAGGTTTTGATTCAACTGTTTGGTTGGGAAACACTGCACCATACTCTGTACAGTGTGGATCTTTCACTGTGTGATTTTCACATGTTTGGCGACCTGAACAAATACATGTGTTGGGCTAGGAAGTAGTAGATGTGGTTGTGGGTACATCAGCGATCGACCACTTTTTACAAAACAGGAATTTGTCTCATCTCCCAGTGGGATAAATGTCTTAATGTGTGTGGTGACAACTTTTGAATGGAACCATTCAATGGCCTCATTGTAGTGCAGTGCAATTAGTCCTAAAATGGCGTAACCTGAACATCCAAAGTAAGTTTCCACCCAACTCCAAATTGTTGTATACAGTCCACACATTGTTCGGTAGAAAGTTACATCATCTTAAGCGTCAGGTTTTTATCTGTTTTTCTTAAATATTTTGAGTTCTATACGGTTTAGTGCAAAAAGTGCCATATACAATAATAATCTACATTAAATTGTGGACAAAAATGACCCTGTGCATAATCTTGTTAAAGTGAATGGTTCCAGCATTATGAAGAGTGTAAATGTAGATTCTTTTTTTCATTTTTTAGTTTTTTTGGAAAAATGAAATTATGCATAAATAACTAAACAGTTTTAAGGCCTGGCCATACAGAATGCGGCCTGGCCGTCTGGCCTGTGGCCTAGTACCGCAGCTGGCAGGCCGCACTGTTGAATCGCTTGTTATTGTATGGCAACGGTCACACAGAGTGCGGCTCTGACGCCACAGCCTGCGGCTTTGACGCACCGGCTGCCGCCGGGTTGTCACAGATTACAGATTCGCTGCGAGCCGGAGGGGCTGCTTGCCCCTGTTGGTGCATTCAACTGCTCTGTCACACTGAAGGCAGCGGCGTGAGGCAGTTTTTGTCTTGCAGCTCATAGTGCATGCATCATGGACACAGAAAGACTTATAAAAGAGGCGAGACAATACAACTTTTTGTACGATACACGCGATCCTGATTTGGAGGTAGAATACTTTTTTCCTCGATGTACTCTTGATAGCAAGCTGGATTCTCGAAAATAGTGTTGTCAGTGTGATGTTCGTATGGACCAACGATCGCCAGGACGACTAGCGAAAAGAATTGTTTATAACAGAACAACTGGGATCCATTATCCTTTGGGCATTTTAACCTGATATGCTGCTTTCTGTCGGTGCTTCCAAGGCAGTTCGGAAACCCCCAAAGTTCTAGAAATCCTTCTTCAGATTTCTTCCACATCTCTGTTGTAGGAGTAGGTAAATAGTTGGGCTGTAGAACAGTCCATATTGCCTGGCACACTTCTCTCACAATTTCTGAGACTGTTTAATGTCCTAACTGAAAAGAAAAAGCTATGGTCTGGTGACTGTCGCCTGTAGCCAAGTACGTGGAAAAGATTAAAATAAATTATGCCGATAGAACGAATAGATGAGTTAACGACCAAAGATATGTTTGTTTAAATTCAATGACATTTTTATGAATACAATGAAACAAAACAATCTATTTAGTAGAAAGTTCGCTCAAGCGGGACATACAGAACTAGATGTTACTATCGTTTGCTGTATTCGTAAACACTGCAGATAAATTTATCACTCCACTCGTAACTACATTGTGGGATAGCACTTTTTTCCGCCGAACCTTTCATATGATACAGCAAAACTGAAGTGGAATAATTTATGACTTCTGTACGAAGCACAAAAAGGCCACAAATGGTAAAACTTACCTCAAACAAATGGCCAGTCTATGCCTTGTATCAATTGACTTTCTCCAGTTCGTTGTGCATTTCTCGGTGCTACATTTTTATCAGACAATGCAGTTCCTCGAAACATTCTCGCGACATACGAAAATATTTGAAGAACCTATCTTTGTCAGACTCTAGTTCAATATACAGACGATGGTATTCTTCTAAGCTTTCTCTCTTGCTATTAATGCTGTGCACCCAACATCTCCTCATCTTGGTGCCATTTCGTATCGCTAGTACGAGGAGGAGTTCTTCTTCGTCTGAACTACTCATTTTTGCACTAAAAATGAATTCGTGCAAAGATAACGTGTTCCGTGTGAAGCTTCCAAATCGTGTAACACCAAGACAATCGCGCTATGCACACAAGCTTAATAATGGGGTTCGGCCCCTTCCACAGTATAACAGGTGACGCAGAAGAAGTCGCTGCGGCTGGCCGGCCGTTGCCTGTGTGGCGTCTCTGGTCGCTGACGGGCGCGGACCCCCGCCGCACCGTCAGTCGACGCAGCCAGCGGGATTCTGTCTGGCCAGGCCTTTATTAAAAAGTAATATTGTACAATCACATTATAGTTCAAAAGAGGCTAAGAGTCACCACAGAAGGTTAGAAGCGGAGAAATACTGGGAACGAGAGCCAGTTTACCACAAGCTCGGCCACCAGTAAAGAGCAGTGCGTAAGGTCTCTGTCGACCATCTGCACCTGTCGCCCACCCCTCCCCCTCACACACTCTAATCTACTTTCTTTCCTTCAGTCGTATTGGGGAGACCTGTTGAATGTGTTTGTGAGTGTTATTTTTAGTGAAGTTCCGCTGTCATTTTTTTATTGTTCGTCTTTAGAATTCTGTACGAACTACGTGATAGTCACTTGAAAGTTTGTGAATTATGGCAGAGTGTGCTTTGAAACCTTGTAAGGATGTGGGTGGTGAACTAATTACTCAGACTACAAGAGCGGGTGGACAAAATAATTCAGTGCAGTGAAATTTTTAAAGATGATGATAGAAAAGTTCCTGCAGAATGACTCGCTTCAAGTACATGGTGAGTGTCGACAAATTTACATATTACGTACAAAGTCACCTCAAAAAGAAAAGGAACCTCCAGAAAAGATTCCATGCGAATCATTTGATTTTAAAACCATATGTTTTCTTTGTGGTTGGAAATGTAAGAAGGGTAGGGCGGATCCTCAAAATTACAGACCAATATGCGTAACATCAGTTTGTTGCAGGATTCTCGAACATGCAGCTAACTCTAAATATAGATAAATGTAAATTAATGCAGATGAATAGGAAAAAGAATCCTGTTATGTTTGAATACTCCATTAGTAGTGTAGCGCTTGACACGGTCACGTCAATTAGATATTTGGTCGTAACATTGCAGAGCGATATGAAGTGGGACGTGCATGTAATGGCAGTTGTGAGGAAGGCGGATAGTCATCTTCGGTTCATTGGTAGAATATTGGGAAGGTGTGGTTCATCTGTAAAGGAGACCGCTTCTGAAACACTAATACGACCTATTCTTGATTACTGCTCGAGCGTTTGGGATCCCTATCAGGCCGGATTGAGGGAGGACATAGAAGAAATTCAGAGGCAGGCTGCTAGATTTCATACTGGTAGGTTTGATCATCACGCGAGTGTTATAGAAATGCTTCGGGAACTCGGATGGGAGTCTCTGGAGGAAAGGCGATCATTTCATGAATCACTACTGAGGAAATTTAGAGAACCAGCATTTGAGGCTGACAGCAGTACAATTTTACTGCTGCCAACTTATATTTCGCGGAAAGACCACAGAGATAAGAGAGATTAGGGCTCGTACAGAGACACATAGGCAGTCATTTTTCCCTCGTTCTGTTTGGGAGTGGAATAGGGAGAGGAGATGCTAGTTGTGGTACGGGTACCCTTTGCACGCACCATATGGTGGATTGCGAAGTATATATATGTAGATGTAGATGTAGATGTAGTATGTATAGGAATCCAGGTAAAGAAAAGTAAAAGTTTAGTATAGAAACTTGAACTGATTGAAAACATCCAAATGGAAGCAAATAACAGGCACATAAAGTTGGGAGACGAGGTAAGTGTGAGGCTCTTTCTGGTCATAGATCTCGTCAGTTCTAATGGGAGATATCACTGGCATTGTTACCAGACATTTCAAAAGCCAGGATGATCATGGCCCGAAAAGAGAGCAGCAACAACTAAAGGTGGATCAAGTGCTGATGCCAAAAGAGAAGATGCTTTTGAAAATCTGTGTGATTATTTGAAGGAAAATGAGGAATGTCAGTAGGCTTTCAAAGAATTGCAAAATATGTTTCTTCAGCTGAGTCCCCAAGTTGAGCCATATCCTGATACACACTTGAAAAGAAAACTTATCCAGCACTATGGTAATAATTTGAATTTTACAGTTTTACCAGGGAAAAGAAGTGTGATTCGTTTTTCTGGAGCAACTACTAATATTTTATCAGACAACTGATATAGAAATCGGAACTCTGATAATGAAGCTCTGGAGGAATTGAGTGTAATCAAAACTGCAGCAGCTGTTATTGAACATAAGGTCAAGTCCAAAAGCTACTACTATTCGGTTTCCAATGATTGGAGAAATTTGTAAAGGAGGTGCTGAACTGGTACATGAAATGCTCAATGTCTTCATAACTGGAATCATACAGCCTACTTCTAAAAGTCAAACACCTGAGAAAATTCAAAGGATGAAACAAATTACTGAAAGAAAAAAAAAAAAAAAAACTTAAATATGTTACATTATAATAATTGCTGCACATAGATCGCTTTTGTCCCCTGTCCAACTTGGAACGGGTATTTCATTGCACAGAAAATTTGGTTCAAAGGTCTTGATAAAAATTTAGTGCAATTTTGGTGTGTGTGTGTGTGTGTGTGTGTGTGTGTGTGTGTGTGTGTGTGTGTGTGTGTGTGTGTGTACCTTACAAGGAATTTGTAAAATATAAAAGATCAGTCGCTTCCCAAGAGAGCACAAGAATTGAGAACAGATACAAGACGTACAACTTTGCTTCTGCCGTTTTTTCCCTAACATTTGAGGCTTTAAACAAACAAATTGATGTATCATTCAATGTATTTTCCATCACTGGCCACTACTTTCTCCCATCTTTCGGGCAGTGTACGAATCCAGTGTTGAAAAAATTGTACATCTTTTGAAGTGATCCACGAATCAAACCAATTTGACTTCTTCATGAGCTGGGTGTGTTGGTCAGCCAGGCCATGCATCATGATCTAAACAGGTGATAGTCAGAGGGAGCAATGTGTGGAGAATATGGCGGGTGGGGTAGGACTTCCCATTTTAACGTTTCCAAGTACGTTTTGACCTCTTTTGCAGCGTGGGGTCAAGCATTGTTGTGCTGCAAAATCTCTTTATTGTGCCTTTCCATTTGTCTTTTAATGCTCTGCTCAAATGCATTAACTGCGTTCAATAATGAGTACCTGTGATTGTTTCACTTGGTTTTAACACCTCATACTACACAATGCTAATCCCACCAAATGCAGAGCATGATCTTAGAGCCGTGAATATTCGATTTGGCCGTCGATGTGGAAGCATGGCCGGGATATCCCCATGATTTTTTGAGTTTAAGGTTATCGTTATGAACCCATTTTTCATTCCCAGCCACAGTGCGATGCAGACATCCCTTCCGTTTTTGTCTCTGAGGCACCTGTTCACAAAACACAAATGCCGTTCAATGTCTCTCGGTTTCAGCTCACACGGGGCCCAAGTTTCTCCTTTCTGAATCGTGCCCATAGCCTTGAGACGAAATGGCTTGATGTGTCACTCCCACTAATCGTGCCAATTCTTCTTGAGTTTGACGTGAGTCTCCACTCAGCAATGTCTCCAATTCTGCATTTTACAAAACATTCTCTCTTCCACCCTATGCCAGTCTGACATTCTTGAAGTGTTGAAACAACTCGCGGCACATTCTTTCACTAATAGCGTCCTTACCGTACGTACTTGAGAGCATTCGATGAGACCCGGCCACTGTTTTCTTCATATTGAAACAAAACAGTAACACCTCCCGCTAATGATGAGAATTATGCTCGTAAACAGACATTTTCAGCCAAGAACAACTTTATGATGCAGACACAAATAGACTAGTTTCTGAATGAGGTTTCTTTCGACTGTTACTTACCACTGTCGCTGCCTATCGGCAAATGGCAGAAGCAAAGTTAGTTTTCGGTAATGCAAACTATGATGTCCAAAATCTGGATGTATGTAACACATTTCATGTCGTGGGTAGAACTGCTTGCAGAACACCTAAAGCCACTCTTCAGGTAGAGGACGATGTACTCGAAAGAATGTTACTGCTGTTGCTGTTGGAAAAACGAGACCTGTTTGATTTGCAACCTTACAGAGCCCCAAGTACATCTGGCTGTTCGAAAATAGTTGCTACAAAAATGGCTTCTTTGAAAATAAAACCACTGTCACGTGAACATGGCCGAACATTTAATTTGTTTTGGTTGAGTGGTACCTGGGGTTGGAGGTCCCAGAAGAATGTAAACCTGGTTGGAGTGGTCGCATGGAAATGCTGTTTGCAATGAGAGTGTTGCAGACTTCCACTATAGTCCCTCTTCCATTCATCAACTTGGCTCCTTGAAATCCATCAGTTATTTATACAGCTCTTCTTCAAGCTGCCACAAAAGGGACCAGCAATGTATAAAGCATAACAATGGTGATCTTTGATTAGCCTTCATACATTAAAGCTCATGAAATAATAATAGCAGCAGCAGCAGCAGCAGCAGCAGCAACAGCACCTGTTGACACCTATTGAAGTCACTCTCCATTCGACTAGGAGGTTTTTACGTGTTAATGTCCTCTTTGTCAGCCATTGGCAGGAAGTGGCACGGAGGAGTTAAACACTACTGTCTATGTCGAAAACGGTGTTCAACAAATGGTGAACGGGAAAACGTATTCCAGGGTCAGTCGTTCCCTCTTCCTACTCAGAGGCACTCATTACTGTATTTTTGAAAACTAATAAAGCTCTCATTAGTGTGGATAAAGATGAGCAGGGTTGCCACAAGTTCTGAAAATCAGGGAATTTCAAACACTTAGAGGAAATCGGGAAAATACCTGGGGAAATTAGTGGGAAAAAACTGGAAAAATCTTATATTTGTCTCAGTAGATGAAATGGTTTGTTTACTAAGTCGTCGTACATCATCACTTGCTGCGTGCAGCTGAGAGGATGCACTGCTTCCCTGCTCCCTCATTCTTACTGCTTCTCCCCTTCCTACCACTGCTAGCCGCTAACCTATCAGCTGCCGATGAGAGGCAGGCAGGCATGAGGAGTGGTATGTTTGGAGCTAATTGTCAGAGACTGTAGATGCAGCGGCTGAAGACGGTGGTCATGTGTGCACGAGTTTAGTCTGTGTGCTTTTGTGAATGTGTGCTCTCATTTTCTGACAAATGCTGTGGCCAAAGATTTAGTTGTCAGTGTGTGATTGTCTTTTCCATGTGCCTGTCTGCGGCTCAGCGATCATCTTAATGGTGAGTTGCTACCTATCCTCATTAGTATAGATTCTCGGAGTATCTGAGCAGGTGTTATGTTGCACGGATTGATCACCATGGTCTCATTTCATAAACATGCTGTCTGTGACACGTGAACAAGAGGGCACATGAGTGGCCAAAACTGCAGGCCATTTCTGCGGGCATCTCTAATGGATCAGATGTTCAAGCCCTGCTCATTGGATCACCAATATGCCTGTGGCAGAATGTGGTAGATTTTCGGGGTTTATCCATGGATGCAGGACAGAGATGCACCCTGGGAGATCAGAGGCTGTGGGCAGTGGATTCCAGGAATTGTGACTGTCACACCGCAAGCTCATTGTACAGTGTGGCATTTTATAGATATTTCTATTGTAGTACATTTTGACGCTTTAGAATAAGAAAATTGTGGCAGTCACTGGTAATTTGTATGCTATATACTAAGAGATTTCTCGGGAGGAATCTCACAATACTTGTAAAATAATAGACATAACACAGTGGGTAATAACAGACAATAACAAACATAGTAGAACCAACATTTTATTGGTGGTCACCTATAGGGTTGGTTTACACAACTCTTCTCTGCCTTATACACTTCTTTCAAGAGGCCTACTTTTTTCTGAGGTTATTTCTGTAGTGTATTTTAAATCTGTCTTGTGACTCCAAGGAAATGCTTTTTTTTTTTTTTTTCGCCAGATGTGTTTTGTTTTATTGAAATAAAATAACAGCAGTGGTCTTAATGGAACATGCATACATTTGGCTTCCTTTCTCCATCTAAAAACAGTTCATTACAAAAGATGTTGATGTTAGTACTTAAGATTTTTGGTCACATGGGGAAAAAATACAGAAGTCCTTACTTTTTTTTGTCAACTTATGTCTTTACTTACCCTAGAGATCACAAAATTGGCCAGGGAAAAATGCGAAAACTTGTCTGGAAATCGGGGAATTTCACTTGGGGACACTTCTGGCAATCCTGATGAGCTCAGTTTTGTCTATCCAACTTTAAAGTGTGATAATGCATCTTGTGATAAGATCATGTAGTCATGTACAGTGAAGAACCCTGTACAAATTTTGGAAAACCAACTTCAATGTTGAAAAGAATCAGGACAAACACAAAAACAGTGGATTCACTTCATAGAAATGATTGAGCTTATTTGAATGTTTATTAGAGCTGAGAGGAGTGGGGACTTTCTCCTTCTCCTCCACCTTCACCGTGTCCATCAAATGCTCCCAATTTTTGTGCATGTCCTCACTTAAACTATGGTAAATCTACACGTGTTTATGTGCAAGACTTGCTGGAACTTTTCAGCTCAGTGAGCCCAGAAAACAATTTGTTCATTAATTGTGGTTGTTTCACCATCCGACACACTGAAAAGTTTTGGTCTGGAGTGACATGACCATCGAACAGGTATTGATGAGATTCTTGAGTAGCATTGGTGGATTGACTGGACTCACATCAATAACAGCAGCAACTATTATTGCAACTTGGATTAACTCCATGCCAGCTCAGTTTGTTCTCGGGTGTGTGAAGCAATGGAAGAATTTGCAGGTGTGCGCAGTGTCTAACCAGAGCAGCACGTGGAGCTAAGAGAGGCAAGGCAGAGAAGAAATTGCAAGGACTTGTAAACTTTTATTTGTGGGCTTGAGGAACAGAATCCTCTTTTCACAAGCCTCTTTTCCCTTAAAAACTAGCACCTCTTGAGAAGGTGGTGTTGTCGTTCCTACAAAGGCCTATCACTAACATATCATGGCCTCTAAAATCACAGTTTGCTTTTACAAATCATAATTCTGTATAAAAAATTAGTTTCCTTAGTGATAATGTCATATTTATTCAAAACCTCCATAACTCTGGAACCATTCACTTTAACAAGATTATGCATAGGACCATTTTTGTTCACATTAAAAATGTAGATTATTTTTTTATAGGGCACTATTTGCACCAAGCCACATAGTTTTTGAAATATTTAAGAAAAATTGATAAAAACTACTAATTTACCAACGTCTCCCCCCCCTCCCCCTCCAAGCCTGATGCTTAAAATGATGTAACTTTTCACCAAACAATATGTGGACTGTATAGAACAGTTTGGAGCTGGAAGGAATCTTTTACTTTAGATGTTGAGGTTTGAGTCTAATTGCACCATACTAATTAGTTTTCTTTTGACTTGTAGTTGCATGTTCCATAGAAAATGGTGTGGTGCTTCTTTGTGGATGAACCAGTTATTGCCTTTCTGCAATGGTGTTGTTGTCTAACAGTGCCGGTAATTAATTGTGCAGAAATTGGTGATATACAACATCTGTTAATCTGACAAAATATATGGCCCTAAGAGTCTGTCACCAACAATTTCTGCCCATACGTTGATATTGAAGTTATCCCAAAGCTCCACCTCTACGATTACTCAAGGATTTTCATCTACCCTCACATGCATATTATGGTAATTAATTATACCATCGCAGACCTCTTACCTCAGCCTGCGACCTCTATTCCCTCCGATGATCTCTGCGTTGCCGTCTCCCACGTGGTGGTGTCCCTTTGGCATCGTAATTGGTCCTCCTTCCACGGGAATAAGCTTCGGATTCTCAAGCCTCTCCTGGCGCCTTGGATGACCACCTCTCGACCCTCCCGCCGGGAGGAGATTATTTTAACTCGGCTGCCTATTGGGCACTGTGTTTTTTAGCCATTGTAATTTGCTCAATGGTGCTGCCCCACCACTTTGTACGCTTTGCGCCCAAATATTAACTGCCTGTCACTACCTGCTGGAATGTTTTTTTTTTTTACTAATTTATGTTCCATCTTGGGTTTGCCATCTGATTTATCAGTTGTTTCAGCAAATGACACGCGGGCTGTCACCCGAGGTTTACCTTGTATCTGCTGAAGCAATATGCTGAAGGCCATTTAATTTTTAGTTTTGGATCTCCATTTTTGTATGGTTTTTCAAGCCCTTTCTCTGCATGCCTTGATTAGATGTCTCCTATTCTTTCCATGGGACTGACATATAGTCGTTTCCCTTCTCTCTTAGTTTGCATTCTTTAGTTTTGACTTGGGCGCGTATGACCTCAGTTGTTTTTTGTGCCCTAAAACCAACCCAACAAACAATTAATTATGCCATCTGTTATGAAGCCTGCCTCATCTGTAATTAAACTTTGTTCCTCAGAAGTAAAATGTCCTATATCTCAACAGTTGTTGGTTTCTGTACATTTGTGACCAATAATACCTCCTGTAGGAATATGTGACACTCTGTTTAAGGATTTAATACTGTTTTCTGAAGGCAGACCACACGTCTTGTAGACTTTGTAGCTAATACTAAGAAAATAACAGTAATTTTAGTTGATAATCCCCTGTAAGTCCTACAATATTTATGACTCTCATTGTTTCCCATGAGGAATTGATTTTCAATGTATAAAATGCCAAAGTGCTGACTGGTCTGGCATCATACTGTATGTCCCCCTATAACTGGCTGCATAAATCAACTCGGAGATTGTAGGAATGCAGAGGCATACAACCTGTAGTAATACTGCCCCCTGTTTGATTCCCGGCGGGGTCAGGGATTTTCTCTGCCTCGTGATGACTGGGTGTTGTGTGCTGTCCTTAGGTTAGTTAGGTTTAAGTAGTTCTAAGTTCTAGGGGACTGATGACAGTAGATGTTAAGTCCCATAGTGCTCAGAGCCATTTTTTTGAGGTGATCGACAGATCACAATCGAAGATCTTGCTGCGCAACTGAATGTGTCTGTTGGTAGTGCTGACACACTTATTCACTAGTTGTGTTCGTCAGGCAGCGAGTAACCTGGTGGTCACCCACCACTAACAGAAGATCCTCAGGAAATTGAAGAAACGGCTTCAATGTGTCTGACATCACAAAAACGCAAATGTTCTTCTCGTCCTACGTAGACAAAACGAGGCCTCACACAACCCTGCGCAACTGAGAGTAGTTCGCAAAGCTTCAGTAGACTGTTCTTCCTCATCCACTCTACAGCCTGGATCTCCCATCTTTGTTTGTATCAATGAAGGATGGACTCTGCGGAAAGCAGTACGTGGACGATGGAGAGGTTATTGACACAACAAGCTGGCTTTGATGTCAACCAGTAGAGTGGTACCATGTGGGCATACACTCTCTCCCAGTGTGGCTTAAGGCTGTTGCATTGAATGGAGATTATAGTGAAAATGAGGGTTTTCTTGCCTAAAGAGTGGGGAATAATTTGGTGTGTTAGACTCCAATATAAACCAATCTGATTTCAGAGAAAAAAAGTTGCATTACTTATTGAATGACTATTGTAATTTACTCAACATAGCATAATTTAATGTGACTGTATTCCATTACCCTCACTTTACTTTTGCTGATGTTAATTTTATGTCTTTTCAAGACACTATCTGTACCATTCAGCTGCTCTTCAAAGTCCTTTGATGCCGCTGAAGAATTAAAACGTCATTGGCGATCCTCAGTGTTTTTGTTTCTCATCTGCGAACTTTAATAGCCTTTAGCAAATTTCTCCTTCATTTCCAGTAATGTTTCTCTCTTATCTCCGTAGACTATTAATGGAATGTAACAATATTAGAGAAGAAAAGTTGCCACTCACCATATAGCGAAGATGCTGAGTCACGATAGGCACAATAAAAAGATTCACATGATTATAGCTTTTGGCCATTAATGCCTCTGTCAACAATAGACACATATATGCGCGCACACACACACACACACACACACACACACACACACACACTCACTCACTCACTCACTCACTCACTCAAACACAACTCGCTCACATGACTGCAGTCTCAGACAACGGGAAACCACACTGATAGATACTATTAATAGCGTATTCAGGATAGTTTAGTCAGTATTAACCAGTACTACAACTGCCACCTTACGATAACACATTGCTGGACACAATTGGCACGTAAATAGATTATTCAGTCGCTTAAATAGATTATTCAGTCACTTAAATGTGACCATCTGTCGGAAGCCTGAATATCTGTCATTTGCTTTGTAGACCACTGTGAAATCTGCAGGAGTCGTCGGTGGGGTTGTGGAAGGTACACGGTCAGGGATGTGGGGCAGACTTGGATCTCGAGTCAGTAAAGTGAGGAGCAGCTATGACGTCCCCCGAGGTGTCTCGGGAACACTTGGCTGAGCTGAAGTTGGCGATGCTCACTGGTAGTCAGCCAGAGCAATGAGCAGCAGCGTGACTCAGATGAGTAGGAGTGTGACACGTGCACACTGCTAGCACATTTCCAACTTCACTGTGAAGTACTAAATACTAACACTATGCAAATGCGGCTGTTGCTGTTCGTCCTTCAAACTAAATGTTTAACATGTTGATTGCCATGAGGCTGCCACTGGAAGTTGGGGTACTCAAAGGTTTGTTTCTGCTGGGTTACTTGTCTCCAAGCGGAAGGCCATCATCAGGTTGAAGAAACGACATCAGCATGTTTGTTACCACAAAAATGCAATCGAACTTCTCCTTCTCCTTGACAGTGCATAGCCTCAAACAAGTCTGCACAACTGAGGTTGCACATGATGATGTGGTGTGGTCTGACACTGCAGTAAACATTATTTTATGTGTGGCAGACGTATTAAGCATGCAATCGCTGCGGCTGTGACAAAATTTTATATGCTGCTTAACATTGGTAGTGCATGAAATCACAAAACCGACATGTCACCTTTTTTTTGAGTGTTGGAACTTACCTTGAGCTGCTTGCAGAAAGGTTAAGAATGGGCTGCATTTTTTATGAATATGAAGAATCAGTGACTTACAGTGGCAGACAGGAATGAATGTACATATAAAATGCTTTAGGATGCCATAAGAAACGCACCACTTCAGAAGACAGATGTGAAAACGTCCGAAATCTGTAGAGCTTAGTAGAGTTCTTAAAAACAGGAAAAGTGAGTGGTTTCTGCATAATTACTTGATTGTTATTTCCACATTTGCGCCGTTTGACCTGTGCAGCGTGCAATTAATGTATGAGAGTGCTAGATTTCTGTGCAGTGCGATGCAAGCACATCAACAGGACAGATTTATTTTGCAAATATCACAAGTCCGCGTTAGCACGCTAATTTTAATTTACACCTCAAAAAAGACTGGTTTATTGTGAAGATTGGAACCATACCAACATTTACTAACAGAATCTGACTATATGGAGTATCAGACCAAAATTGAGACTGGACTGAGGAGGTATGGCAGGGAGAACGTAATGTATTATCTGGGATGGAGAGTTGTTAAAGCGATGTAGAACTTCGTTACTCCCGTTGAAACCTGGTTGGGAACTGAGGTCGATTAAAGTAAATGGATAAATCGATGAGGGTCATTGCTATACAGAGTGAGACATGTCTCCTGATTCTGGAACTGTAAGGATAGTAGCTTCAGTGACAGCATTTTTGTTTAGTTTGTCTGTGAAGGGTAGCATTACAAAGTTTCAAAAAATTCAGATTCTAGTGGTATTCTAATCATAAACCAGTAAGCCATAAATAAAACTTTGTTTTCTGTTAAAAACGAATCAGGAAAAAACAAAACAGCTCATATCTGTGTTTGCAGTTGTTCAAAATTGCATAGAAGGAGAAAGAATATATATGAGAGAAACAGTTCACTTGATGGTTGAACTGCCCTTCTTTCGTAGCTAAACCAGACTGCAATAAAGAAAATCAAACTGCACATTTTCATAGTGTGCCATAGCATGGCACTCAGCTTTAAAAGAAAACCTGTGTTTTAATAAATATACATATCCTGTGTCCATCCAAACATTTATTGGAGTATTGTGCAAAAATTTGAAGTTAATCGGCAAAGAACCTTTTGATATTTTTGGTAACAACATTAAACATCAGCTTGAGTGTATATAATAGTATGGCTTAGAATGAATGTCGTGCCATGTTAAGTACCTTCTGCCACACACTTCACTGGTTCGCAGTGTAGACCGTGTATGCGGCTGCAGATTTAGGAAATGCACAGGTAAAATATTATTAAAAAAAAAAGAAAAAAATCTAAAGTCTAGTTTCTGTTGGAGAGCACTGATGCAGATGGCTTCTACATTTTTGTTTGAAAAGAGTGCTTCCTTTATTGACATTACCACATACATGTCCTACTGTTTACAGTGTATCGATTTGCTGGGGTTAAAAGAATTTTTGAAAATAAATGATAAACTCTGTGCTTGGTTTTGTGTCCAGTGTTACTACTCGTATGCAGACAAAAGTACAAAGCCCTTTTGCTATTTCACTCGATATTGTAAACAGGTCGCAAGTGAATCAGAGAACCACTTTGTTGATAACAGAGTATTGTGATGATGAGTTGTTATAATGCATTTCATTGGTTGACTGCCAAGTGACATCATGCCACACTAGAAGGGGCTAGCAAAACACAGGGTCCAATCACATTAATGTGACCACCCACCAAATGCCTGAAAACCACCTTCTGCAGTGCAGGAACTGTGTCAGTGAGGTTATGGAAGTTACTATCAGGGATGTGGAGCTATGACAACTCCATTGTCATGACCAGCTGCTCTAGGTTTCTCCTTTGAGAATATACGGCACGAACTGCCTGATCGACGTGGGCCCACTTACTCCCAATGGGGTTTAAATCTGTGAGTTTGGTGCCCAGGGGAGTATAATAAACTCGTCCTGGTGCTCTTCGAACCATGCGCGTGCACTCTAAGCTGGTTGATGTGTTGCATTGTCTGCTGTGCCGAGGAAAACAAATGAATGTACGACATGGTCCCCAAGAGTACGGGCATTCTTGTGTTGATCTATTGTGAATTACAGAATGATGAGTTCATGCAGTGAATGCCATGAAAAGATTACCCACACCCTTTAGTCTCCCTCCTCTGGCCTGGACCCATGAGACATTGTTGCAGGGCTCTACACGCTAATGGCTGTGTGCTGGAAGGAGCATAAAATGTGATTTGTGTGAAAAGGCGACCTGTTGTCACTCGGGCACGCAAATGCCATCCTTCGCCACTTGCTGCAGTGTCTTGTAAGCAGCAAGATTCACTTTTTAGTGAGAGACCATCTTACTTCTTCATAACTTCATCCAAATTTCCACCACGTCTGTAAAGCACACACGCACGCACGCACGCACGCACACACACACACACACACACACACACACACACACACACACACACACACTGTTCTATAGACAATTTTCGGTATATAATGTACAGATTTTACATTTGTATTGAACCCACAAATGGCGTCAAGGGTCAGATTGTCACTTGTTAATAACAAACCAGCCTCTTTAAATAAATCTTACTGCACACAGATTTCAAGATTTATCAATATGTGTGATATTAATTAGCTAAAATTTGATGATGGACAGCCGGCCGGAGTGGCCGAGCAGTTCTAGGCACTCCAGTCTGGAACCGCATGACCGCTATGGTCGGAGGCTTGAATCCTGCCTCGGGCATGGATGTGTGTGATGTCCTTAGGTTAGTTAGCTTTAAGTAGTTGTAAGTCTAGGGGACTGATGACCTCAGAAGTTAAGTCCCATAGTGCTCAGAGCCATTTGAACCATTTGATAATGGACAGAAATGCCCAGTGGTTAACTGACTAATGATGCACTCAGTATTTTAGCACAGGTCATTTAGCCAGTTTTGTTAAGTGTCCCCCTTATCATCCTTTAGCATATTTTCTTTATCACCCATTTCATAACTTTGCATTTGAGACATGTCATAACCCTTATTTCTGCATGTAATTTTATTGTTGTTTGTATGAAGTAGACTTCTGTTGTCATTGTCTGTCATGGGTATTGCTAAATTTTGCGTTTGTTGCAGCAAGCCAAACCTTCTGAAGGGTGTGTACGCAATGGGCTTCAATGCTCCTTCCAGAATACAAGAGGCTGCCTTGCCGATCCTGCTTGCAGAACCGTAAGTCTCTTTTTCAATTTGGAGGGTCGCTTCTGTCCTCTACAGAGTTTAATTGCAGCTAAATATGCAACATTTTATCTTTTCAACTTTAGGTTTTTATTAAATGGCACACTGCTGTTTTCTGGGTAGAGGAAATGGAGATAAATGATTGCATTTGCTCTAGAAAGGCCTAATTTTAAATAGCAGTTAGATATTAGTCTCCTCGTGAGGGACAAATTTGCATTTGTGTGAAATTAGAGTAAAGCAGTTGTAAGTTATTTCCCTTGCAGATCCTTCGTGATTTTGACTCTGCTGCAAGAGATAGATTTGCTAGGGGATGGGTGGGACCAGTGTAAAGAAAAGTTATTTTCAGTAAGTTAGCAGATGACTAGGTCTTTTGTACAATGCAAGGAGGGAAGCTTGGAATACAAATACAATCTTGACCCGGAACTTAATTTTCCCAGTTAATGAAAGTTGTTGATATCAGAAAATGTTAACATTTGTTTCTTTGGCATCTTTGTTCACATTACTTGTGAAATGTAAAAATTACATGTGCAAGGTATGGAGAACCTCGAGCACCTCTGTGCCTTCTTGCTGTTTTCACACTTTATTGTGTAAAGATGGTCATTGATTGCCATGTAGCATTTACTGAAGAGTTGGTGCACATGAAAGTTGCTGAGTTTCCAGATTTTTGTGGAGGGTGGTTGCTTGCTGTATTTTTTCTGAATAGTTTGATGGTGCATTACATATATTCGCTATAAACTATCACCTCAGTATGAAATATTAACATCTGTAGGGATGGATGCACAGTCCTCCGGTAATATGAACCAGCACCTCACCAAGCTATGCAGGAATGAGTCTTTAGAGGAATGTGTGCATTTTAAATCCAATGTTGTTTCCTTTCCTAGTAGGAAATAAATTCTAGTACGAACGAGACTGAGCACGAGCGCTGGAGATCACAACTTCGTGTTAATTTATAGGTCCAACCGAGCAGGAGGGAGGAGTGAGCAGCAGCAGAAGCTCTTCGTGTTAGTGCACAATGTTTAGTTCAGTGCTTTTCTCAAGAACTACTATGAAGAAATGAATATTAAGTCTTTTTCATATGATTGACTAGCGTGTGTCTAAGTTTTCTAAGAGCTTGGGTATTTATTTCATGCGTTAGCATTTATGTGAGGGACTTTCTTGCGGAAAAAGCAACTGGTGATAAATCTGTTGCCAATAGTGTGATTTGTTTTTGTTTCAATAGCTTTCAGGTTATGCATCTATAGTGTAGTGAGAACTTTGCAGAACTAATTTTAGTGTTTGTTTATTCTTCTCATTTGTAGTTTGTATGCATGTCAACTTCAGTAGCGCCACAGAGGATAAATTTCTCTCTTGTTGACATTATCTGTCCCCTAGTGAAATATGCTTTTAAATACTTGTCCTCGAGCCATTCCTCACTAGCCATTTTACACTTCCTGTCAGTCTCATTTTTATATGTTATATTTCCTTTTGCCTGCTTCATTTATTGCCTTTTTGTATTTTGTCTTTTCATCGGTTATAGTCGGTACCTCCTGTGTTTTCGAGGGATTTGTACGATGGGTGCACAAACTGTTCCCAATTCTGGAATTGTTGAGTAAGTATTTGAGTGACAGCAGCAGAATCGCGAGGTGTGTTGTCACGAAGCAACACAGTGCCTCAACGGATCATTTCACACCATTTATTTGAATTGTGCGCCAAGGTTTTCTCAATGTTCCACAATATTGTACTGAATTGATGGTTTCATTCAACAAGCAGGGTGTCCTGTCTGTCCCAAAAGGCAGTGAACATGATTTTTTGTACTGAAAAATGTTGCTTTGAATTTTTGTTTTTTGTGGGGCCACTCAGACTGTTTTGATTCTGGAGTGACATGACAAACCAAAGTTTCATCACTGGTCACAATTAAGTTTAAGAACTTCTTTCCACCGTTACTGTATTGCGTTAAGAAAGGTCTACAAGCACAGCAAAATTTTTTTGTTTTGTGGACATCCACAAGTGTATTCGCACCTGACGTGAACACAGTTTGTGAATATTTAAGTGATTCATGACAAACTCGTGCAAAACTGTTTCTGAAATTTGTAGAAGTCATCACAAGGCATTCTTATTGTTAATGAGCTGTCAATGACAACAGACGGCTGCCCTCTCTGTGTTTCATCATGAACATTCATCGTTGAATTGTCTCACCTGCTTTTTCACCACTGCATCAGTCATTATATTTTTCTCATAAAGCTCTAAAAGTTCACCTCGAATTTGAGCTTGCTTAACATTCTTTGCATTCAAAGACCGTATTACAGAATGAATTTCAGTTAGTAGCCTGGGAGATTACCTTAGACAATTTGAGTGATCACTAATAGATATAAACAACACACAATTCAGCTGTCATGGTGTCGGTGGAAGGACAATGAACCAGAGATGAGTGCTAATGTGCAGAACTGTGACACGTGTGCGTGGTGATGGTAGAACGAAGTGGTACTTTCCGGACACACCCCGTATCCATGGTAAAGCACTCTTTGGATCCAAATGTTTTGTGTGATATAAAAATTGTTTCCATTTTTTGTGGCTCCTGCTTGTGGGACTTCTGTATCTAGCTCATTTCCACTGTAACCCATTCACCCACTTATTGGAAGGCACTCATTAGTTGAATTGGTGTGTATCTGGTGTTTAACTGGGTTAAATTGATCCTGGATATAGAAATTGGTTCTGCTCCGCCCCCCCCCCCCCCCCCCCACCCCAAAAAATGCAAGCAGATGTTTTCTGTTATTTTTCTTTTCAGTACATTTTACAGTGTCAATGTTTCAAAGTCCTCTCTCACTATGGCTATAACCTCTGGAAAAGCTAACCAGTGAACAGAAAAGTATCAACACAATTTTTCTCGGTGCTTAAAATTTGAAGCAGGTTCCAACATTCTAATTCCTGCCCTCTTAATATTTTGTTTTTTCAAATACTGATTTGAACAGTGGTGAGAGTGGACCTTCCTGTTGAATTTCAGTTTTGACATGAAAGGGTTAAGAGAGAGACCCTTGAAATTTTATTTTGAACTTTGTATCCGTCAAGCTCATTATTGCTGTTCGTCTGGAAGAGAATAATTTTTTGCCTTCCTTTGCAACTTTATTGTTGCTATTGTTTTTATTCAAAAACATTTCACATAATTGTATAGGATACCTGTGGATTATGCCTAATATGATTAGGTGACAAATGCTTTGTAAAAAGGATAGTAAAAATCCAGTTGCAATGAGGAATAAAATTTATTCTTAATATTAAAGAAATAGCACTGAAGGAGCAACTAAGGAAGAATGGATGTAACTATTAACAATACAAGGTGGTGGTTGTTGTTGTTGTTGTTGTTTCAGGAAGCAAATTTTATGCTGAACATAACACTGTGCAGTGAAAAAGAGAAACTGTGAAAACATTAAGGTATTTCAGTTAAAACGTCTAGACCTTGACAGTTATGTAAAACTATTCCGTAATGTTTACTCTCTGATTGCAGGACACATCTGTGGAGGTAAAAGGGCAACTGCAATGAGGATTTTGTGGGAGGAGGCAGGGCCTGAATTTATAGAACTGCATAGAGGGCAACACCATTTGTCACTTGTTGCCAGTTGCTTGTCTATCTCTGGTTATTGACGTCTTTCTCAATTAAAAAGTTATCACTCTTCATTCTAGTGGCACAAAGTCAATATCTATGTTTTATCTAACTTAACTCCTCCTTAATTCTCACTTTATGCTGAAAGTATTATGGTGTTTGTGAATCTCCAAGTCCCCTCCGTGAAGAAATGTTCTGCTACAGCCTATTTGTCAGTATGTCCCAGGCGGCAATTCTTTTTATGTTTGGGTAAGCGAGTGTTGGTACTATCACTTGTAGTACTTGCCTGCAACTGCATGGAATTTTGTCACCATGTGCTCAAACTACGAAACTGACACACACACACTATATATATATATATTATATATATATATATATATATATATATATATATATATGACTTGTAAATAAAACAGAAAGAAACTTCCACATGGGAAAAATATATTAAAAACAAAGATTCCAAGACTTACCAAGCGGGAAAGCGCCGGCAGACAGGCACATGAACAAAACACACAAACACACACACAGAATTACGAGCTTTCGCAACTGGCAGTTGCTTCGTCAGGAAAGAGGGAAGGAGAGGGAAAAATGAAAGGATGTGGGTTTTAAGGGAGAGGGTAAGGAGTCATTCCAATCCCGGGAGCGGAAAGACTTCCCTTAGGGGAAAAAAGGACAGGTGTACACTCGCACACACACATACACACACATATCCATCCGCACATACACAGACACAAGCTTGTGTCTGTGTATGTGCGGATGGATATGTGTGTGTGTGTGTGTGTGTGTGTGTGTGTGTGTGTGTGTGTGTGTGTGTGTGTGTGTGTGTGCGCGCGAGAAGAGAAACAGCTTTCTGCATCACAATGAATTGCTCCACAGGTTCCTGTTGAGTTTGAGTATCATCTTCATCCGATAAGATGTGCAATTCATTGTCTTCAAACTTTATTATGGTTTTCTGCGCTCATATCTCACGTCAAAATCACCACTTCTGAATTTCTTGAACCACTTGAAACACTGCATTTTCTGTAGAGCATGTTTGCTGAAAGCTTCGAGAAGCATTCAATGCAATTCTGCAACAGTTTTCTTCAAATGATGATAGAAAACCAATGCTGTGTGCAAATCATTGTTCATGGGCACAAAACTTGACATGTTTACGGGTTTGAAAGGGATACCAGTTTATGGAACTTGGGTTGCTGTGTGTTGACATTCGTCGTCAGCTGTTACAAGAAGCAGATGACACTGCAGATGCAATCTCACTGGTCCTACATTGACAGCTAGCACAATATATAGGGAAATTCTGTTTTCATACTTCTAACCCTGGTGGTTCCTTTGTGCTGTGGACACAGCGTGAAGATGTGTTCGGGTATTTTCTTGGACATTTCAACAATATCAATACAGAAATTCAATTTACGATGGAGAAGCAGAGCATTGATGTATCCGTGATCAAATGAGTGCGTGTGACTTCAAGCTACGAGGTGCACTGTATAGCTACACGCACTGGTTGAAACCTCCATAAGAAATCCAACCATTGTCAAGACAAAAACAAACCTTGGCAGGCAGGTCTAATAAAATTTAAGAGCCAGTTTACTTATAAGATCAGCTTTTTAGAAGAATTGTCACTCCAATAACAAGATGGAGCGAACACACTGTCCACAAAGAGTGGAAGCCAGGACTAATAAGCAACAGCAGCCTTCATCTGGGAAAGTTTTTCTCCAGTTTTATTAACAAGATTGTAACAGGAAAGTGTTGGCCAAGTATGGAGTTGAGGTTATCTTCAGAACCACCTAGAAGATGAAAGAATACTTAAGAATGACAAAAGATGGATGGCATTGGCTAATGACACCTGAGGTTTAAAAAATTTGATGTTGCTTTGGGCAGATACACATTTGCAACATGGACAGAGTGTTAACACCCAGTTAGTTGATCACAAAAGGAACCTGCTCTGGGACTTAGTGACAAATAGTCTGTTGTCTGAGATAGAAATGACAAAATAAAATGCAGTGAGACAGGCATTTTAGCAAAGACAGTGCATTATCATGTGTGTGCATATAGGCGGACATAGAAATTAACTGACCTCATAATTTTAACAGAAAAGTAGAAGACATCAAGACAGATCAGATGTGGGTGTCAATTTTGTGCCAATAGAATGAGGATAGAGTGCTTTAATTGAAAACGATGGTTTCAGCCAGAGATAATCACACAATTGTCATTATGTGACAGAGGCTGGAGGCCTCTATGTGGCCCTCTAAATTTCAGCATCGCCCTAAAGACTTCACTGCATTTCCTATTTACCCTCTGAAGATCTCTCTTGCAGTCAGAGGCAAAATGTGAGGGAATAGTTAAGTGTATCATTCGTGGCCTCTTGATATGGGCATTTTGACTGAAGTAAACATTAGCTACGAAAGCCTACATTCTAACATCAATACTTTGAGGTCCAGCCACATAGAAAAATTTGGCCTGAGAAAACCAGGCATTTGTGCTGTCATTTAAATCATTACTGGTACATTTGCGTTCAATCTGTTGGAAACAATAATGTAGCCAAAAAAAAAAAAAAGATCCAACGATTATTTTTGATATTTATCGTAGTTCATTGATAGATTAAAAATTTTATGATTATGTCAAAAAATACAATTATTGCCTCCCTGCCCCCCCTCCTTCCTGCCAAAAAGGTTTGAAGTGAGTTCTTCAATTTTATGCACAATTGGCTTTTGTGTGGATAAAGCTGAAGCATTCTGGCATGCAGAGAGGTATGTTGCATTCAGGGTGATACCATTTAGTTTTTTCCTGCTTGTTTGGCGAGTGAATTGTCTTGTCTTCTTGGAACAAGTCTTTGAGCCCTGTGTTCGATGCGTCATCAATAGATTTGCCTGTAAAAAAGATTATTTAAGACCAATAAAACAAATAATTCAAGAAACTGACAGTAGAAGGCAGCACCTGTGCAGGGGCAGCTAGCGAGAAATCTGTACATTGTTCTCATATGAAATAAGTTCAGTTTTTGAGCAATAGGTGGTTCGTGTTGACAGTCAGGGCACGAGCTATACACTGTTGTGGTCTTTCGAATATACTGTCGTGGCTTGAATAATAGTTGTACTTGGTTGCTAAGTTTTAATAGGCAGCCGTGCAGGAATTACATCACTGTATTGATACGGTGCACTAGCCAGCTACAACTGCATTGCTAAAGATCTCACTTGTGAAATATATGGTAAATTCTATTGTGATTTTCCTTGTGTAGCCTTCTCCTAATCCACCCATTTACAAAGTCTACAATATGAAGTATTCTTCTGTGTGCCCTGCCTCAGAGCAGCAACACCGCCACCTGCTTTATGCCTTTTTGGCAAGTATTGTAGCAGCTGGGTAGGGATGATGAATTGCTGTTATCAGATAAATTTGCTTCAATTAAAATTCTTGGTATCAGGCTTCATTACAAATTGTTATATTCAATTTCTTTATTTGTAAAGTCCTAAGTTAATTTCCTGTGAGTTAATAATTTTGTAAATTTTTCGTTGCATACATAATTTGATAAATATTAATAAGCCCAAGGTGGAAAAAGAAAACGTTTATTGAGAGTGTTTATTTTTTATGCAAGTCCATGCAGGTTTGATCAATCAAAGAAAAGAGTACAATCAATACTTTTTTCAGACCTTATTATACTTAAGACAAGATTAAAACAAAACATTAACAAAACCACCATGTGCCCATTAAGATCTCCTAGTACTTACTTATTGCATGGAAATGACCTAAATATGCAGATTTTGAGATACTGCTCCCTGCAATATCGTGAGTTATTCTAATGGCAAATGCTGAGTGAATCCCTTTCAGTACAGGAAAGAAGTGAGGTTCCCAACTAAGCATGCTGCATAAGAGTTTTGAGCAATATCCTCTCTGTATCTGCTGACGTCTGTTCGCAATAACAAACTCTCTCAACACCTTTTGTCGTTAGAGTGGAGCTGGATGTAGTGGGTTTTGCTAAGGTTTACTGTTAGTGAATGTACTATGAACCAGATTCAAATATGTGCAACAAACTAGTTGACATCTGTCTCTAGGAGCGCAAAACATTTGATTGCAAATCAGGATTCTCGTAACTTCTGCAAACGTGGTGAAGTTGCTCACTCTGTCAGCGGACAGAAGTGGTTTGTTAATACAGTGTGTTAACTGTAAGACGGCAGCTTTGTGAGGGGAGTGCTGGGAGAGGAGGAAGCAAGCATTGGCTGGCGAGGGGAGGGGGGGGGGGGGGTGACAAGGCACGCCTACCAGTTGCACTACAAATTGTGCGTCATGCTTACACAAAAGCAGATGAAAGGCTTGGAAGTAAAACTCGCTTTAAATGTTGTTCGTAATCGAAACTGAAATCGTCATGTGTGTGATTCTAAGACTTGCCAAGCGGGAAAGTGCTGGTAGACAGGCACAATAAATAAAACACACAATCACACACACAGAATTTCTAGCTTTCGCAACCGACAGTTGCTTCTTCAGGAAATAGGGAAGGAGAGGTAAAGACGAAAGGATGTGGGTTTTAAGGGAGAGGGTAAGGAGTCATTCCAGTCCCGGGAGCGGAAAGACTTCCCTTAGGGGGGAAAAAGGATACACACACACACACACACACACACACACACACACACACACACACACATATCCATCCATACATACATACATACATACACAGACACAAGCAGACATATTTAAAGGCAAAGAGTAAGGGCAGAGATGTAAGTTGAGGCGGAAGTGTGGAGGCAAAGATGATGTTGAATGACAGGTGAGGTATGAGTGGCGGCAACTTGAAATTAGCGGAGATAGAGGCCTGGTGGATAATCAGAAGAGAGGATATATTGAAGGGCAAGTTCCCATCTCCGGAGTTCGGATAGGTTGGTGTTGGTGGGAAGTATCCAGATAACTCGGACGGTGTAACACTGTGCCAAGATGTGCTGGCCGTGCACCAAGGCATGTTTAGCCACAGGGTGATCCTCATTACCAACAAACACTGTCTGCCTGTGTCCATTCATGCAAATCGACAGTTTGTTGCTGGTCATTCCCACATAGAAAGCTTCACAGTGTAGGCAGGTCAGTTGGTAAATCACGTGGGTTCTTTCACACGTCGCTCTGCCTTTGATCGTGTACACCTTCTGGGTTACAGGATTGGAGTAGGTGGTGGTGTGAGGGTGCATGGGACAGGTTTTACACCGGGGGAGGTTGCAAGGGTAGGAGCCAGAGGGTAGGGAAGGTGGTTTGGGGATTTCATAGGGATGAACCGAGAGGTTACGAAGGTTAGGTGGATGGCGGAAAGACACTCTTGGTGGAGTGGGGAGGATTTCGTGAAAGATGGATCTCATTTCGGAGCAGGATTTTAGGAAGTCGTATCCCTGCTGGAGGGCCACATTCAGAGTCTGATCCAGTCCCGGGAAGTATCCTGTCACAAGTGGGGCACTTTTGTTGTTCTGTGAGAGGTTCTGGGTTTGAGGGGATGAGGAAGTGGCTCTGGTTATCTGCTTCTGTACCAGGTCGGGAGGGTAGTTGCGAGATGCGAAAGATGTTTTCAGGTTGTTGGTGTAATGGTCCAGGGATTCAGGACAGGAGCAGATTCGTTTGCCACGAAGGCCTAGGCTGTAGGGAAGGGACCATTTGATGTGGAATGGGTGGCAGCTGTCATAATGGAGGTACTGTTGCTTGTTGGTGGGTTTGATGTGGACGGATGTGTGAAGCTGGCCATTGGACAGATGGAGGTCAACGTCAAGGAAAGTGGCATGGGATTTGGAGTAGGACCAGGTGAATCTGATGGGACCAAAGGAGTTGAGTTTGGAGAGGAAATTCTGGAGTTGTCTTCACTGTGAGTCCAGATCATGAAGATGTCATCAATAAATCTGTACCAAACTTTGGGTTGGCTGGCTTGGGTAACCAAGAAGGCTTCCTCTAAGCGACCCATAAATAGGTTGGCATACGAGGGGGTCATCCTGGTACCCATGGCTGTTCCCCTATATATATTTGTCAAGTATGCGCTCACAAACCATTCATCTGTTTGCAATGAAACTTTGATTAGTTATTCCACGAATGCCCGAAAAGAGTAATGGATAATGTTTCAACAGTTAGGTCACTGTAGCATGCGTAGCGCAATTGCTGAGGTAAAGGCTTGTTATGCAGTTGACCCGGGTTCGATTCTCACTGCTTGCAATTTGTATTTCATTCCCTGCAATGTTAAACTAATTATTATTATTATTATTATTATTATTATTATTATTATTATTAATTATAAAATTTAATTTACTTAAACAGGTCATATAGTAAAATGTTTCGAAATAATACAGTAACCAGTGGTGGTTTCCATACAAAGCAGTACGGTAGCATGGAAAAATGAAATATAAGGTAATTTGGACTAAATAGGGGGCTCCTTCAAAGTAATCGCGAACGAAATATCTGAAACGGAAACTCACCTTTTCTTGCCAGGCGTCTGTGGTGATACGCTAGGATGATTCTTGGAAAACTGTTTGAATCTTCCAATGCTACGCACACTTTGTCCTGTGTATGTAGCAGCTCTCACTGAAGATTTGTAAATGGGGTGAAGCAATTTTTTCTGCTCCCTTTCCTCTTCGCAGCATTCAATCACACGCAATATAATTTTGCGAGCATCGCTACGCAATACTGGTGTCCTTCTAACCGTAGGCCTACCGGTAGGGGTTGTTGGCGACTCCAGAGGTGGGCCAGCAACTGCCTCTTCACTCATTTTGATAATGTTTAGCATAGTTGCACAATAAAAACACGCAGAACGGTACAGCGCAAAACAATAACGAAGCAGACGACAATGGCTACCTTGTCCAACACAGTCAGCTACATAATGTTGGCAGCAGTCGAAACTGCGTGCCTTCCGAAACCTCCCGACCTTTACCGACTTCTACTGATTCAGGACTAGGGAGAGGTCTGCCATCTAAAAGTTTACACACTGTATGTATGACTGAGTGAGGTAGCACAGTGGCTAGTATACTGGACTCTAATTCGTGAGGATGACTGTTCAATTCCACTTCAGGCTACACCGATTAGGGTTTTCCATGATTTCCCTAAATCGCTCCAGGCAAATGCTGGGATGGTTCCTTTGAAAGGGCATGGGTGACTTCCTCCCCCGTCCTTCCCTAATCCGATGAGACCGATGACCTCGCTGTCTGGTCTCCTCCCCCCCATACAATCCAATCCAATCCAATCCAATCCTTAATGTGTATGAGAAGTAGCAAGGACCATGGACAGATTCTTGAGGGACTCCATAATGTATCATTACTCAGTCACTACACTTCCCACCTATTTGTTGTTTACATATGAAAGTAGGTTTTGCTGCCTGTCCTGTACACATGATGTTGGTCAGTTACTCTCTTGTCCTCCAATTCCAGAGTGACACTCTCTTTCAGGAAGTATCCTGTAACAGACACAGGCTGATCGGTTTGCACACTCACTGCTCTCAGGGTGAGGGTGGCTCTCAGCAGCAGTGGCAAACTGAGGTGTTGGGTCCAAAACCTGACAGAATCAACTACAATAATAAATTGAAACTGGCCTCTGTTATTTATGTATTACATTGTCTGCATAGTGAAAATAATGGCAGTAGTAAACAGTAAGTGTATGAAGTTCTGTACGAAGCTGAGGATTTGCACTCACAGCATTTGGAGAACATTTTGAAAGTTTGCCTCTTTACATGTTTCAGCCCCCAGAACATGATCGCACAGTCGCAGTCCGGTACGGGGAAGACGGCGGCATTTGTCTTGGCGATGTTGAGCAGGGTGGACCCTTCTAAGAACTACCCTCAGGTAAGTCAGCAGCACTCGCACTTCTTACGCGTCTCTCTGAACTGAGGGAAAAACAAGTGTGTATATGTTACATGTGAACCCTGTTCTCCCCTATCTTGTCTTCGCAATCCCTACAGGAGATGTACATTTGTGACAGTAGAATGTTGTGCAGTCAGGCCCAAATGCCAGTTCTTTAGAATTAGTCACCAGTATTTTGCAAAAAGAATGTCTTCTGCTTTCCAGGGATTCCCATTTTCCACAAACAGACAAGCAACAGTGTGTAAAATAACTGCAGAAGTCAATGTGGAACGTACGACGACCTTGTGGCGAAATTTGGCATTAATGGGCAATGGCAGCGGACGACAGACGCGAGTATTTTCGCTAACAGCACGACATCGCCTGCAGTGCCTCTCCTCGTATCGTGACCGTAACAGTTGGACTGTAGACAACAGAGAACCTGTGGCCTGCTCAGATGAGCCCAGATTTCAGTTTGATTAGATTCCACAGAGCTGTGGATCCAAGTTGTCAACAAGATACTGTGTAAGCTGTTGGTGGCTCTGTAGTGGTATGGGCTGTGTTTACATGGAAGGGGTTGGGTCCCCTGGTGCAAATGAGCTGATCATTGGTTATGTTCAGCTACTGGGAGACCATATGCTGTCATTCGTGGACTTAATATTCCCAAACAATGATGGAATTTTTATGGATGACTATGTGCCGTCTCAATGAGCCACAATCATTCACAACTGGTTTAAAGAACATTCTGGACAGTTAAAGTGAATGCTTTGGCCATCCAGATTGCCTGACATAAATCCCATCGGACATTTATGGGATATAATTTAAACGTCAGTTCGTGTGCAAAATCCTGCACAGTCAGCACTTTCGCAATAATGGGCAGTTATAGAGGCAACATGGCTCAATATTTCTGCACGGGACTTCAGACTTGTTGGATCCATACAATATCGAGTTGCTGCACTAACACTAAAGAAGGTCTGGCATGATATTAGGTGGAGGTCCTTGACTTTTGCCACCTCATTGTATGTAATGACTACTACAATGCAGTAGTGCTACATACTATTATTATTATTGTCCTAATCGTTATTAGTACTGGTGGTGGTCAAATGCAAAGCATTCGCTGCTCGAAGACTTCAAATTTCTGCCACTTTGGATGTAAGGAGTCCTGCGATCAAGTGATTTGTAACAAGAAATGTAGTGCACAAATTTAAATTTTGTTAATTTTAAATGGATATGCAGGCCATAGGTGAAGCAGTTCTCAGTAAGGAGAGGAATTGTGCTGTTCAATCATGTTTTGTAACAGGTGTCTACCCTTAATGTAGATAGTCAGTTGCCTTTTCCAAAAGGAAGTTGTTGGTAGCAGTTATGATGCCTTGAGAATTCACTGAGAATTGCTTTGTCATTATGTAAATTAGTGTTGTTAGAAATAAGCAATTCCAATTGTCTCATTGATCAATAGTTAATGTTTCTTAAAAGGAAGCTACAAAAACATAATATCATTTATTGTTTATCATTTTAAAAACGGCAGTGTTGAAAGAAAGTTTATTTAGGCTTATGGTGGTGATGGTCGGGGTGGAGGGGAAGTAGTGTTTATCTCATTGAACTCGGGAGTAATGGTCTCAGAAAGGTCAGGAACTAGTGATCTAGTGAACTGTTCTTCTTTCATCACGATCATGGTTAGTCCGTTTGTGGATTACATTTTATCCGCCTCCCAAAACCTCTTTGTTTCTCCTCTTCTATTGCACTCTTCTTCATTGTTGTGGTCTTCAGTCTTGAGACTGGTTTGATGCAGCTCTCCATGCTAATCTATCCTGTGCAAGCTCCTTCATCTCCCAGTACCTACTGCAACCTACATCCTTCTGAATCTGCTTAGTGTATTGATCTCGTGGTCTCCCTCTACTATTTTTACCCTCCACGCTGCCCTCCGATGCTAAATTTGTGATCCCTTGATGCCTCAGGACATGTCCTACCAAACAATCTTTTCTTCCGGTCAAGTGTGCCACAAACTTCTTTTCTCCCCAATCCTATTCAATACCTCCTCATTACTTATGTGATCTACCGACCTAATCTTAAACATTCTTCTGTAGCGCCACATTTTGAAAGCTTCTATTCTCTTCTTGTCCAAACTATTTATCATCCATGTTTCACTTCCATACATGGCTACACTCCATACAAATACTTTCAGAAACGACTTCCTGACACTTAAATCTATACTCGATGTTAACAAATTTCTCTTCTTCAGAAACACTTTCCTTGCCATTGCCAGTCTATATTTTATGTAGAGTGCCTCATTTCCTAATCTAATTCCCTCAGCATCACCTGACTTAATTCGACTACATTACATTATCCTTGTTTTGCTTTTGTTGATGTTCATCTTATATACTTGGTTCAAGACACTGTCCATTCCATTCAACTGCTCTTCCACGTCCTTTGCTGTCTCTGACAGAATTACAATGTCATCAGCGAACCTCAAAGTTTTTATTTCTTCTCCATGGATTTTAATTCCTACTCTGAATTTTTCTTTTGTTTTCTTTACTGCTTGCTCAATATACAGATTGAATAACATAGCAGATAGGCTACAACTCTGTCTCACTCCCTTCCCAACCACTGCTTCCCTTTCATGCCCCTCGACTCTTACAACTGCCTTCTGGTTTCTGTACAAATTGTAAATAGCCTTTCGCTCCCTGTATTTTACCCCTGCCACCTTCAGAATTTGAAAGAGAGTATTCCAGTCAACATTGTCAAAAGCTTTCTCTATGCCTACAAATGCTAGAAACATAGGGTTGCCTTTCCTTAATCTTTCTTCTAAGATAAGTCGTAAGGTCTGTATTGCCTCACGTGTTCCAACATTTCTACAGAATCCAAACTGATCTTCCCCGAGGTCGGCTTCTACCAGTTTTTCGATTCGCCTGTAAATAATTTGTGTTAGTATTTTGCAGCTGTGACTTATTAAACTGATAGTTCAGTAATTTTCTCATCTGTCAACACCTGCTTTCTTTGGGATTGGAATTATTATATTCTTCTTGAAGTCTGAGGGTATTTCACCTGTCTCGTACATCTTGCTCACCTGATGGTAGAGTTTTGTCAGGACTGTTCATAGCTCTACAGTATTCTCTTCTCCGGCCTGCCTGCCCTACCGGAGACGTGCTATCATTTCTCTGTATCCTTCTGTCTTTGCTCTCTGGTGTGCCTTTGGTGTGTCTTCGTGTGCCCTTACTTCTCCAGGTTTCTTTCCCTTCCACCTTTAATCCTAAAGGTGTGTCCACACGATGCCTTTTTTGTGTTTAACTTCATATACTGGGTGATCAGAAAGTCAGTATAAATTTGAAAACTTAATGAACCATGGAATAATGTAGATAGAGAGGTAAAAATTGACACACATGCTTTGAATGACATAGGGTTTTATTGGACAGCAAAAGTCAGTGACTGTGCATGACAGTCGTGTATAAAAGGAGCTGTAATGAGAGAGAAATCAGATGCGGCAGCAGTCACAGCAGGTTGATGTTACCTGAAAAGGCTCTTTTAGTGAAGTTGTATTATCAGAATGGGGAATGTGCTAGTTCAGCGTTACGATCCTATCGCCATAGGAAGGGGATTTGAACGGATAAAAGTCGGTTGACAGATGCAGCTGTGGCGAGAATGTTTTCGACGTTCGAAGCCACGGGTTGTTTATACGATAGACCCCGTAGTGGCCGACCGAGCACAAGGCGTAACGCTGCTGATACAGTTCAGGAAGAAATGGAGAAGGTAGTGGGTTCGTCTATGCGCGGGGAAGTCAGCACTCGTGCAATCGCACGTCGCACCGGCATTCCATACACTACTGTTTGGTTGGCACTTAGGCGTACCCTCCGATGCTATCCATAGAAAATCCATTGGCATTGTGAACTGTTAACCCGGCGATTTAGTGAAGCGCAGGGCATTTGCGGTGTGGGAGTTTCAAAAGATGGCGGAAGATGACGATTGGTTGGGTAACGTGTTGTGGACTGACAAAGCTCATTTCATACTCAGAGGGTCTGTCAATGCCCACAACTGCAGGATTTGGGCTACCGAAAATCCTAGAACTGTCGTGGAAACTCCACTGCACGACGAGAAAGTCACGCTATGGGTTGGATTTACATCTACCGTTATCGGGCCTTTTTTTCTTAGAGAAACTGCGCGATTCCGGTTTTGTAACTGTTACTGTGACGGGTGAGAGGTACACTGTATCAGTTGAAGTTGTTCTCGTAGATTACAGTTTCTACTGTGTCTTTGTAATAGCAACCCAGTATGTACACTATTTGATCAAAAGTATCTGGACCTCCCTATGTGATGCAGGATTGAGCACTAAGTGTCACTAGAGGTGGACATGCCAGTATAAAAAGAGGTGAGATTATTGTGTTGTCAGTAGAAAAGCAGTAACAACTGGAAAAGTCAGTTAGGAAAGCTCAGTGACTTCGAATGTGAGCTAGTAATTAGATGTCACCTGAATTACAAATCCATTAGGGACATTTGAATCCTTCTAAAGGTGCCAACATTTACTGTTGATGTAATTATGAAGTGGAAATGTAAAGAAATAACCACAGCTGAACAGAACACTCATGTCCTGACAAGAACTGTGGAATATTGTGAAGGGTGGTTGTAAATTACACACAGTGAGTGGAAGGAGTGACTCATGAGTACTAAAGTGCTACCAGTAGCCCATTTAACACAAGGATTGTGCATAGGGATTTAAAAAGAATCCAATACAGTGAATGAACAACTCTTTGAGCTTCACATTTCTGGTCACTGCTAAGTGATTCTTTAGGTGGTGGAAAAAGTGACACCATTGGAAAGGGACGACTGGAAACAAATAATTCAGAATGACGAATCGTGCTATATCCTGCACCTGCAAACTCATATAAGGGTTTGGCGAAAGCCTGGAGAATTCACATGCTGGGAGGATGTTACTGTGCTATCGTGTATAGTGCCAGCAGTGAAGTATGAAAGAGAGAGTGTTATGGTATAGAGATGATTTTCATAATTAGTGTGTTCCCCTTATTGTGCTTAAGAAGACACAAAATGTGGATGGATATGAACACAAAAATACATCAATGTGCAGTGGGTGCAGAAAGAAACTGTTTGGAGAGTAAGATTGCATCAGCATGACATTGCAGTCTATCATAAAGTAACATTTGTGAGGCAATAGTTTGTGAACCATAACATTCCTGAATTGGACAGGCCTTTCCAGAGTGATGACCTGAATCCAATAAAACACTTATGGGATGAATTAGAATTAAGACTTCACTGCAGACCCCAGCATCCAACATCATTACCTTCTCTGGTTTTGGCTCTTCAGAAAGGAGGAGCTGCCATTCCTAAAGACAAATTCAGACACAGTGTTGAAAGTATCTCTAGTGGAGTTCGAGCTGTCAAAGGGCAGGTTCGGGCTGGCAAAAGGCAATGGGTGGACACACACCATATTAATTTCCACTAATACATATCCAGATACTTTCATCAGATCGTATGGAAGTGTGAGGCAAGGTTTCAGTTTTATCAAATGTCATTTTGTTTGTATTTCTGAGAGTGTGCCTAGAAACTTTATTTACTCAACTACTCTTAACCCCCCCCCCCCCCCCCCCCTCCCTACAGTGTTATGCACAGATGCTAGCAAGAGTACAGATAGGCTGGATGGTGTAGTTGCCTCTGCAAGGAATCTTACAAATCCCAAGCACCCTGAGACAGGGACTTAACATGGCGTAGCACCTTCTCCTTCTACCAGAGTGGTTGGAAAGTGGTTCTTAAGCGGCTTGTTTCCAGGACTCTACATAGTTTTGTAAATGCAGCTCCAGAGTGGAAGAAGTACAATAGATAGTTAATCATGTAGTTGTTCAATATTTCACATTTTTGTTTCTTGGAATTTGTTAACTATACATCTTGAACACTGTAGCAGTTCTTTTAGAACATCTATGTCAGCTGATCAGTTCCAGAACCCAGTTGGTCCTTGTTACAAAAAGTTGTAGCTGAGATTCTGTTATAAAAAGGGCTAGTAGAAATTATAATCACCGGCAATACTTGAACTGGGACAACAGCTATAATCTCAGTGGTGCATGGAAGTGAGCTGTCAGTGCTGAGAAGATGGAGAGAAATGTACTGCCAAGAGAGCAATGTGTGATGCCTTCGATGATTACCGTAGCAGAATACTGTCAAATGGTAATTCACAAAACCCAAAGAAATTCTGGTTGTATGTTAGTGGCACCAAAGTTAGTATCCAGCCCCTAATGAATGAGACAGGAATTGAAATTTAGGGTAACAAAGCAAAAGCTGAAATGCTTAACTCTGTTTCCAAATGTTCCTTGACAAAGGAAAACCCAGGAGAATAGCCCAATTTAATCATTGTACCATTGAAAAGGTGAATGAAATAAGTATTAGTGTCAGTGGCGTTGAGAAACAGCCTACAGCATTAAAATTGAACAAAGCTCCAGGGCCAAATGAAATCCCTACCACATTCTTTACTGAATTTGTGGCTGTGTTATCCCCCCCTCTTCTAACCATAATCTTACCATAAATCCTTCGAACAAAAAACTGTTCCCAGCCCTTTGAGAGGGGGGGAAAAAAAAAAACAACAGGTTATACCTGTCTACAAGAAGGGCAGTAGAAGTGATCCACCAAACTACCATCCAGTATCCTTGAAATCAGTTTGTTGTAGGATCTTGGAACATATTACGACCACCTCAGTGCCAACCATCATGGATTCCAAAAGCATCGATACATGAAACCAAACTCGCAATTTTCTCACTTGAAATACTGAAAGCTTTGGGTCAAGGCAGTCGGGGTAGATGCAATATTTCTCGACTTCCGAAAAGCGTTTTACTCGGTACAAAAGTATACTTATTATCGAAGGTAGTTATATGAGGTATCAAGTGAAATTTGACTGGATTGAGGACTTTGGTAGGGAGGCCACAACATGTTACTTTGGACGGAGACTCATCGTCAGATGTAGAAGTAACTTCAGTGTGTTGGGATCCTTGCTGTTCATGTTATATCTTAATGACCTTCCAGATGATATAAGTAGTTATCTCAGACCTTTAGTAAGTGATAGAATTATCTATGGTGCACTGGTTGAAAGAAGGTGCGTAAATATTCATTCATATCTTTATTTAAGATTTCAACCAGCTGGAAGGCTGGCAACGCACTTCAAATGTTCAGAAGTGTAAAACTGTGTACTTCGCAAAATGGAAAAAAAAGCATAATATCGTATGATTATAATATTAGTGAGTCACTGTTGGAATCGGCCAACTCATACAGATACCTGGATGTAACACTTGTAGGGTTATGTAATGGAATGATCTCATAGGCTCAAGTTGTGGGTAAGACAGGTAGTAGACTTCAGTTTATTAGTAGAATACTGGGGTAGTGCAATCAGCCTACAAAGTAGGTGCATAAAATCGCTCATACGGACAATTCTAGAATGTTGCTAAAGTATGTGGGGACCTGTGCCAAATAGAACTAACTGGATATTGAATGTATGCAGAGAAGGGCAGCCTTCTTGCTCTCCGTGGGAGAGTGTCTCAGAGATACTGAAAGAGCTGAACTGTACCTTTGGAAGCTTATGCAAACAATATTTTGTGGGCTTTATATATCAGATGTTCAATTTATATATATAAAATAGAAAGAAACTTCCACATGGGAAAAATATATTAAAAACAAAGATTCCAAGACTTACCAAGTGGGAAAGTGCCGGTAGATAGGCACCATGAATAAAACACACAAACACACACACAGAATTTCGAGCTTTCGCAACCGGCGGCTGCTTCGTCAGGAAAGAGGGAAGGAAAAGGAAAGATGAAAGGATGTGGGTTTTAAGGGAGAGGGTAAGGAGTCATTCCAATCCCGGGAGCGGAAAGACTTACCTTAGGGGGAAAAAAGGATAGGTATATACTTGTGCGCGTGCACACACACACACACACACACACACACACACACACACACACACACACACACACACACACACACACACACACATGCACATCCATCCATAGACACAAGCAGACAATGACTCCTTACCCTCTCCCTTAAAACCCACATCCTTTCATCTTTCCTTTTCCTTCCCTCTTTCCTGACGAAGCAGTCGCCGGTTGCGAAAGCTCGAAATTCTCTGTGTGTGTGTTTGTGTGTTTTATTCTATATATAGTTCCTGATGTACAGTTGCATTTTCATTTGTTTTGAACATTCAGTTTATTGTTGACAATTGAAAAGCTGATATTTGTTTTTTGAATGCTCAGCGAATTTTTACTTTCGAGAAAGGCGAATCAAAAAATTTGCATTAAATTTTGCTTGAAAAATGGAATAAAGTGCAGCAGCACATTTGAATTGTTCACTGTGGCTTTCATCAAATCTACTATGAGTAAGACAAAAGGTTGAGTGGTATAAACGTTTCAAAGAGGGATGAGAAAACTTTGGATATGATGACTGCCCTGGATGCTCTAGCAAATCAATTATTGGTGACTATGTGGAAGTAGTAAAGAAAATAGTTCTGAAAAATCACCGAATCACTATCATTGAGGTTCCTGATAGTGTCGGCATATCCTTTGGCTAGTGCCAAGCAATTGTTTTGGATGTTCTGAGCATGTATCGAGTAGCAGCAAAGTTTGTTCCGAAATTGTTGAATTTCAACCAAAAAGAATGCCATGTAGACATTGCTCAGGAATTGCTGAATGATGTCAACAACAATCCAGAACTTCCTGATGGTTAGAACAGGTGATGACACATAGGTATACGGGTATGACATCAAAACCAAGGCTCAGTTGCCCCAATAGAAGCTGTCTGAAGAACTAAGACTCAAAAAAATTTGTTAAGGTCGATCACTTGTGGAGGTTCTTCTCGGTGTTTTTTCGTATTAAAGTGGGGTAGTGCATCGTGAATTCTTGCCTTACAATCATATGGTCAATGAGGAATACTACCTGGAAGTTATGTGCAATTTATGTGAAGCAATCCGATGAAAATGATAAGAATTGTGGCAAAGTTACTTTTGGAAACTGCATCACAATAATACTCCTGAATGCCTCAGTACTTGATTGTGATTTTATCCGTATTAGCCAAATGTGGCCTTCCAGTGACTTCTTTCTATTCCCGAGCCCAAAGAGAACAATGAAAATCCATTGTTTTGACACTGTTGATGTGGTAAAAACAGAATCGCTGGAGGAATTGAACACCATAATGAAAATGAGTTCCAAAGTGCTTCCAGGATTGGAAAAAGTGCTGGCACAATTGTATTATATCGGGGGTGGGGAGGGTATTATTGTGAAAGGGACAAAGTTGATGTTGATGAAGAAAGATTTCTTAAGAAAAACAAAAATTCTCATTACTTTTGATCGCACCTCATATTTTGTAGTTTAAAAAAATACTGTAAAATCGCTTAAAATGAAATTTTTAGACCTTAGCAGATAAAGACACTGAGTCAGATGATTGAATTATTGCTTTTTTTGCTCTCCACTGAAAGTGTTTTATTATTACACTTAACGTTTACAGAGTACATTGGCTTGCTTCTGTTTGATAATATTTTGGACAGCCTGTTTTTATGAGATACAGTGTGAAGACTGAGCATAAAATATAAACATATTTTACATGTCAAAATCGAAACTTTATAGGATTGCATTGCTGCCTGTCTGTCTCCTAAGACACCTTTTTTAAAAGGAACTGGCATAGTTATAGTTGATTTCCCCTCCCCCAAATATTAAGGTCGCTGTCCGCTTGGCAGTAAAAGTTTTGAGCTTCTGAGTCAATGTAATCAAGTCAGGGCCATTTGTCACATGTTTTGATACGTGAAAACTCGTCATCGAAACCTATAGGTGAACTATCTATGTACGTAATTAAGTCTGTACAGAACACACAGAGTGCTAGTTCTACTGGCACAAGTTAAGGTTAGATTAATAATGGTCACAAGAAGTAAGAACAAAACTGTGGTATCTTCTTCTGGTTGCTGGCAGTCGGCTAAATGTCTCTCTGAAGACGTGGTTACGTTCATATGAACCAGATATCTGCATAGAACAGCAAGCAGAAAGCCTCAGCACAATGCTCTGTATCATAAGATGGCAGTTACGAACAGCCAAAGGGCTGCAGGTATCAACAAAAACTGTGCGAAATGGGCTCCATGAGTAGGAATTCATGTGCCAAAAAAAAATCTCAAGGCTCCTCCACTAAATCAATTTGGAGAGGGGCTCCTTTCAATGGGCACGAAACCATTCTTGTTAGACTAGATGGTGGTGGTGGTGGTGGTGGTGGTGGTGGTGGTGGTGGTTAGTGTTTAACGTCCCGTCGACAACGAGGTCATTAGAGACGGAGCGCAAGCTCGGGTTAGGGAAGGATTGGGAAGGTAATCGGCCGTGCCCTTTCTAAGGAACCATCCCGGCATTTGCCTGAAACGATTTAGGGAAATCACGGAAAACCTAAATCAGGATGGCCGGAGACGGGATTGAACCGTCGTCCTCCCGAATGCGAGTCCAGTGTGCTAACCACTGCACCACCTCGTTCGGTGTTGGACTAAGACAGCGCTGGGTTGCGACAGTCTTTTCTGATGAAATCCGTATCAGTCTCGACCCTGACAGTACTAACATTCGTGTCTGCCCCCCCTCCCCCATTGGAATGCATCGTAGGATGGCACGCATTGCGACTCCTTTTGGGGAACACATTGGTGTGGCATTGACGTATATGGACGATAGTGCATGCCCCATCATCACAATCTTGTGAAACAGAACACCTTCCTAGAATCAGTCAGTCATGAGAGACACTACAGGACATTGTACATACTGTTGTGGATGAATGTGACAATTCCTACAGGCTAATCTGCACATTTTGATAAGAAATATGCTTAACTGCATTCAAAAGTGTCCAATTGTGAGGAGAGCCCGTTGGTTGATATACAATGTTACCCAACATGAGAGTACGAAGGAACTGTACTGTATGCAGTGGAATCTTTTGTAAGGTTTTGCGTATTTTTGATAAAGACATTGTTGACCGAAAGCTCATTTTGTGACAGTCTTTTTGTTGTGCCTATGTGCAACAGAGTGTTTCCACTATGTGACGAGTAACAACTATCCTTTTCTTAATATTGTTATTTTTATATTCTTTTGACTATCTGTCAGAACAAAATGTTTTGTTTCCTATGATGTCCAGTAGTGACGATACAGCGATATGCAACATTTATTTTGAACCAGTTCAAGTTGTCTGCCACACTGAGTGCAGACTGTTACCACAGTGTCATTTGTATGTATCTGTTATGTGCAGGTGTTAGATTATCAAGAGAGCTGTGATTTTCTTTGCACAGTATTACTGTTATTGTTGGCAAAGTGCTTCATGATGTTGAAAGACAATGCCAGAAGTGAGAAAATCTTATTGGCATTGCAGACTGCTGCATAGAAGGTTTTTGGAGTTTCACTCCAAGCAGTACAGCAATTTTCTAGAGAAGCATAGGAATGGAGACCTGTAGACAAGAAAGGAAGTTTCCATCTCCAATTAAAAGATATTAATGAGAGAAGAACTGTTAGATTTGGATGATTTCCAGAAAGGTGGTGTTTGTCGTATTGTATGGGAATTTGACACCTGTGGTGAGTATCCCATGAGGCACAGGTGGCAGAATTTTACATGATAGGTTGTTTTCACATGGGGTTGCCAGTAGAATGAAAGTACTCTGGAATCCGTAGCATTCAGGTACGGAAAACAAAATAATGGAAGGTGCATTGTGATGGCAATCCCTGGTGTTCTAGCAGCTGAGAAAGATGCACATTATCAGAAAAGAACACTGTTGTCCTAATATTATGAAAAGGATAGTTGCTACTCACTGTAGCGGGAGAGGCTGAGTTGCAGGTGCGCACAACAAAAAAAGACTGTCTGAAAGTGAACTTTCGAGCAACACGACCTTAGAAATAAACAAGCGGGCGCCGCATGTGGACACACACACACTCACACACACACACACATACACACACACACACACACACACACACACACACACACAGAGTGTGTGTATTTTGTTTATTTGCAACAAAAGGCTCTGTTGACCAAAAGCTCACTTTCTAAAAGCTCTTTCTCTTGTGCCTGTTTGTGAGTGAGCATCTCTGCTATATGGTGAGTAGCAGCGATCCTTTTCATAACATTGTTAAGTTCCATCCTGGATTTTCCATTGTTTGGAAATTGTCCTATTCATCTCGCTGAATCCTGGCTCACTCAGAATTGTGCCAGGAAGCACACCTGGCATTCACAATTCGAAAGAGTGCACTGGTAAAGGAGACGGACTCATTGTCAGAGTATAGCTTTTCGAAAGCGCAGAGCTTAAATTTATAACCTTCTGTTATCATCAAGAGACAGCCACTGATGTATTTGAACACTGGTTTTTGGATTTACCACGTGATTTATTAGCATTGTTAACAGCAGTTACGCAGTGGGAGTCGGAGGATGTGGGTTGAAGTTCTATGATTCAAATACTAAGAAGGAATAAATGGTGCAGTGGGTAAAGGAAAAAACTAATTTGGAGCTGGTATAAGAAAGCAAGATATTTACAGTGAATTTGAACTTCGCAGCTTAGCAGCAGAAATGGGCTACAAAGGTGTGAAGCCAACCCCTAATCACTGCCAGTACAACAAGATAGAAAATGTGTGGATACTAGTGAAAGGAAAGGTCACATTTAAAATTAAAGATGTGCAAAATTTACTCGAGAAAGCCATTGACTTCACTATGAAAGTCTGGATTAAATGCTTATGCTATTCTGAAAATTTGCAAGATAATGATCATCTGAAGCAATGTACCAGAGAAAATTTTATCAAAAGCATTGTCATTGACTCCTTAGATACTGACTTTCCAGATACACGCAATTCTTCAGAATGGGACAATTAAACAATAATAAATTGTATTAAATGTTGCATTCAGAATAGTGCAGTTGTGCCATTATTTTCTATTACATCTACATCCATACTCTACAAGCCACCTGACGGTGTGTGGCGGAGGGTACCTTGAGTACCTCTATCGGTTCTCCCTTCTATTCCAGTCTCATATTATTCGTGGAAAGAGTGTCAGTATGCCTCTGTGTGGGCTCTAATCTCTCTGATTTTATCCTCATGGTCTCTTTGCAAGATATACGTAGGAGGGAGCAATATACTGCTTGACTCCTCAGTGAAGGTATGTTCTCGAAACTTCAACAAAAGCCCGTACCGAGCTACTGAGCGTCTCTCCTGCAGAGTCTTCCACTGGAGTTTATCTATCATCTCTGTAACGCTTTCGCGATTTCTAAATGATTCTGTAACGAAGTGCGCTGCTCTCCGTTGTATCTTCTCTATCTCTTCTGTCAACCCCACCTGGTATGGAGCCCACACTGCTGAGCAGTATTCAAGCAATGGGATGTATGGATGTGATTTTAAAGGAAAATGTGGAATAGGAAATGGTGATCTCCATGATTCTGTCTTTGCTAATGACATAGTTATTTTGGGAGAAACAGAAGTAGCTGTACAGGGGGATTAGAAGAAAGGAACTCAAAGTTTGAGAGTAACAGCTGAGAGTAATCAAGAGCAAAACTGTAGCAATGGTTATGAGCAGAGCACCTACCCATGGCAACCTGATAGTATATGGAGAGAGTATTGATTGTGTGGGAGCTTTCAGTTGCCTGGGAAGTACAATATTTCAGAAGCGTAGATTAGACCATTACGGTGTTGGGATATTGAGTGTAGTGTGTGATGGAGGAGTTCCTTTCTTCTAATCCCCCTGTACATCTACTTCTGTTTCTCCCAAAATAACTATGTCATTAGCAAAGACTGAATCATGGAGATCACCATTTCCTATCTCCTTGTGTGTCATAAGGGCGTTCTTGTGAGAGCCAGACAGTGTTTAAAACATATCTCCTGTCGGTTATGACTTAACAGCTGGGAGTGCTGTGTAATTAACAAGGTGGATTGGAGCAAGTTACGAACATGCAAAATGTAGTTTCTGCGATCAGCCTTGCAGAAGACTAGAAGAGAGAAAATTAGGAATAAGGACATCGTAGGAGAGATAGGAGTGGACCTGTCAGTGGCAGAGAGTCAGAGTACTGCACAACTCAAGTGGTTTGGGCGTGTGAAGAGTGATGTGTTGTGTGCTGGTTGAGATGGACTGAGAATGCTACTCAGGTAAACAGTGTAGAATGGCTTTATTTGAATATTAAAGAACATGAACAAAAGTTCCTTCATGAAATAAGTTATTTACAAGGAAAAGAAACAATGACTTAGAGTAACAAAAGGTTAAATTCTAGATTGACTAATAGACAACTTGAGCAAGTAAGTGCTGATACCAGTTGCAACTGTTCGGAAGTTAATCATATGATCAGTATAAGGTCGAAGTCTTAAATAAAATCACTCTTAAGCTTAAGCTGATAAACACAGCACAGCGACTGTCTCTCGATGGTTCATTATGTGATCAAAAGTATCCGGACACACCCAGAAACATAGGTTTTTTTGTATTCGGTGCATTGTGCTGCCACTTACTGCCAGGTACTCCATATCAGCGACCTCAGTAGTCATTACACATCGTAAGAGAGCAGAATGGGGCGCTCCACGGAACTCACGGACTTCGAACGTTGTCAGGTGAAAAGGTGTCAGTTGTCATACACCTGTACATGAGATTTACGCACTCCTGAACATCCCTAGATCCACCGCTTCTAATATGATAGGGAAGTGTGAAGGGACACGTACAGCACAAAAGTGTGCAGGATGACCTAGTCTGTTGACTGACAGTCCACTGACAGTTGATGAAGAGGGTCGTAATGTGTAATAGGCAGACATGTATCTAGACCATCACACAGGAATTTCAAACTGCATCAGGATCCGCTGCTGCTACTATGACAGTTAGGCGGGAAAGGAGAAAACTTGGATTTCATGCTCGAGCGGCTGCTCATTAGCCACAAATCACACCGGTAAATGCCAAACGATGTTTCGCTTGGTGATAGGAGTGTAACCATTGGACGATTGAACAGTGGAAAACCGTTGTGTGGAGTGACGAATCACGGTACACAGTGTGGCGATCCGATAGCAGGATGTGGGTATGGTGAATGCCCGGTGAACGTCATCTGTCAGTGTGTGTAGTGCCAACAGTAAAATCCAAAGGTGTTATGGTGTCGTCATGTATTTCGTGGAGGGGGCTTGAACCCCTTGTTGTTTTGCATGGCACTCGCACAGCACAGGCTTACATTGACGTTTTAAGCACCTTCTTGCTTCCCACTGTTGTTGAGCAATTTGGGGATGGGGATTACATCTTTCAACACAACCGAGCACCTGTTCATAATGCACAGCCTGTGGTGCAGTAGTTACACAAAAATAACATCACTGTAATGGACTGACCTGTACAGAGTCCTGACCTGAATCGTATAGAGCACCTTTGGGATGTTTTGGAATGCAAACTTCGTGCCAGGCCTTACCTCTCCTCAGTGCAGCACTCCACGAAGAATGGGCTGCTATTCCCATGAAACCTTCCAGCACCTGATTGAACGTATGCCTGTGAGAGTGAAAGCTGTCATCAAGGCTAAGGGTGGGCCAACACCATATTGAATTCCAACATTACCAATGGAGGACCCCACAAAGTTGTAAGTCATTTTCAGCCATATATCCCCGAATACTTTTGATTACATAGTGTATTGTAGTGAACTTCTGACTGTTGGACTACAGATACAGCTGGTGTAGTAGTTAAGACCGAACTCATGATAGTGTTGCACCCAGCTGGCAACAGGAAAATATTGTGTGATCACAGCAATGTGATTATAGAAGTATTCTCCACTGACAATGGGCTCAACGACTCTCGTGCTTGCTGACAGACAGTCTGGCGACAACAAATCGGCATGTTGTTGATATTGTTGAGAACACTTAGCGACATGCGGGATGAGTGCAATTCATTGTTTGGGTTGCTGGCATCTGTGCCTGTTGCTTCAGATGATGGTTAAAGTGCGGCCATCCGTGTGATGCAAGAGTGTTGCAGGTTTGCAGGGTGCTGTTTTGTAGGAGGTACACAGCAAAGGGGGTGAAGGATAACGGCCTGCCGAAACAATAACTGTATAAAATGGACAGGAGAAAAGACCAATAGGGTGATACAGAGAAAGATGGCTTGATCAGATTAAGGAACATTTGAGGCTTAGAGGAGAAAACTGAGAAACGGTATCCATCCACCCATCTTGAGGTAGAAGCTCTCCTGTCAGTGTATGCTTACAAATGGATTTGCTTCTGGTGATGGCCTGCTTTGAACAAAACATAATTTTGTCTTTTTATTTTCCAAACACGTTTCACTGAAGTTTCAGGACTATCAGTAAGCTTCTTATTGTCTTCCCATGAAACGGGAAAATATGCTCTTTAGTACTTGTACACAAACAAATGTTAGGTTTTGAACTATTTACATATTTGAAAAAAAAGACAGTTTTGTATGTATACCACATGTTGTGCTTTTCCTGGGTTTTTATTATTTAATGCAGTTGTTTTGTTTCATATCAGTTTGTTGTAACTGCACAGAAGAAGAAGAAGAAGAAGAAGAAGAAGAAGAAGAAGAAGAAGAAGGGGGGGGGGGGGGGGGCACTCAACACCCCACACACTCTTTCACGTAATATTAGTAATGGTAGATGCAACCATAACATCCCCAGCCATAAAATTTTGGAGTAAGTAACTATTCTACATCAAGTTCTATATGGTTGCTGGTGACAAACTGTGAAACAAAATAACTGCATTAAATAACATAAAATCCTGGAAGTCCACAGCATGTGCTAACAAGGTACACATACAAAAATTTGTCTGGTTATCAAATGTGTAAATACTTTCCTAAAACCTCAAATTTATATGTGTAAAAGTGCTAAAGAACATTTTTCCTGTTTTATAGAAACATAATACAAAATCGCTGATGATGGTTAAACTTCAGTGAAACCTGCCTGGGGAATACAAATTGGGTTTTGCTCAAGGTAGACCTTTTCCAAAAACAGATCTAGTATAAACACAAGAAGAATATCTAGGTAGAGCAAAATGGAGACAAACTGTTCATAAGCACAGTAGCTGGCTTGCTAGAAGGATATGAAGATGGTGGCAGGGGTTTCTTGTTCAGTCCCCTCACCAGTGTTGTAAATGCTGTTCCGTCTGTCCCCCCCCCCCCCACTGCCTGTCCTCTTCCCCGTCTCTCCCCTCCCAAACATGCATGGCTATGACTGTGACAAGTGAATGCAATAGTCAATATGCTGGACTTACCCTGAGGAGGATAACGGTTCAAATCCCCATCTGACCATCCAGATTAGGTACTCTGTGACTTCCCACAAATTGCTTAGAACAAATTTGTGGATGTTCACTTCAGTGGCATTGTTGTCAACAGGATGTTAAACACTAAGCTTTATTCTTTCCTTCCATCAGCACAAAGCAGAACAACCACTGGGCATATTGCTACCTGTCCTGACTTGTTAGTATTACTGGTGAAGAGGTTGGAACTAATATGCAAAGTTGTGGAATGCTAGAATGTTAATGTAGTAAAAACTGAAGTGGTAAATATTCAAAGGCCGAAGGATAGAAGTGTGGCTGCTATCTCATTGTAATATTTTATAAAAATTACACTGATGTACGAAATAGCAACCTTAAAAATGTGTTTAAAAGAAGGAATTGTTGCTTCTGGTTATAACACTTTTATTGTTGTGTACTGTCTACTGATTCCAGTTATCCTGTCATTTTTCATGTGAGTGCCTCTTAATGCACTGCATATGCATGTGCCAGGGCAGTGTAGGCCAGCACAGCGTGCCAGACTTGGATCGTCATGTGCTTTGGACTCAAAATGACTGGTGTGTACGGTGAGAATGCAACTCGGGGGAAGCTCGCAGAGGATGTGGGTGGGGTGCCTGCTATACTTGCCCCTGCAGCCAGCAGTTCGGCTGCCCCGTTGTACGGTTCCCTACTTTGAGTCCTCATATGAGAAGGAAAGGAGGGTGACAGGGAAGAACATAGGCCGGCTGCTCAGCCTCGTGATTTGCGTTTCAGGTGCTGTGCCTCTCTCCTACGTATGAACTGGCAATCCAGACGGGTGAGGTGGCTGTGAAGATGGCGCAGTACTGTCCGGAGATAAAGTTGCGCTATGCTGTCCGCGGCGAGGAAGGTTAGTATATAAATACGTGCTTGATGCAGTCACACCAGTGTCACTTAAAGTTGCTGACAAAAACTTTTTGAAAATGAATTATACGGCAGTCTCACAACTACTACTATGAGAAAAACTTGAAAAGAAATTCACAGTGTTTTCTTAAACATCAAATTTATTTGAGATACATTTCATATTTTTACTCCATGTCGATACAGTCTTCAGAGACAAAATGTTATTTTTCCCCATAATCTCCAACTCTTTGAGCTGCCATATGCCATCATGGAGCTTAGGCCTCTATACGTGCACTTAAAAGTCAGAACTGTCTTGTTTCAGCTATCTTTTAGCACTCTATCCAAGTGAGTCACCACCTTCAAATCTTGGCCTGTGTAGGATTTCCTTCAGTTTAGTAAAGAGGTGGCAGATCACAGATGTAGGGTCAGTGTTTGTGTTGCCCATCCAAGCTTTGTAATGTCAGTGGTGGTTTTCTGGCCAAAATGTGGCTGGGTGTTATCATGCCCTGGCAAAAGATAGTGTTTTCTCAGATAATGTCAGATGCAACACATTAGAGTGTTTACTTTAAGGGTTGCCACATATGCATCAGAATTGATAGGGCTATGACGGCATGACGTGCCCGAGCAACTGTTCTTCCTAATTGATACACAGTAACCGCCACCTTTCCTGTTGAAGGCACTCGTTTGAATTTCTTCTTCTTTTGCGAGTTTGCACGATGCCATTCCACCAATTGCTTTTCATCTCCAGTTTGCAGTGGGGCAACCGGATTTCATCTCCTGTCACAATTAATTGCGAGGAAGTCAAATTCAGAATTCTCGTCATGTTTCAAAAGCGTGCTGCACCTTGTCTTCTGTATGTCTTTGTGACCTTTGTCAACAGTCTTGGAACCCACCTCTTGCAAAACTTTCTCATCTTAAAGAGTCATGTCTGAAGTCTGCTCTGTGCTCGGCCCATTGGTGTGCAGGAGGTCCTGAATATTGGCACATCCACTGTCAGCAGTCTTCTTGCCAAACAACTACTGTGCTGTGATAGACGGTGTCATCCCAGTACACCATCATTGGCCTCTTCTGACTGACTGTGGCTGTTTCAGTTGGAGAGAACAGGAGCTGTATAACAGCACAGTGCTACAGACGAATATCGTGTTTAGAAGCTATCTTGACGGAATGCTGTGACAGCGTGATTGAGGAAATGGTCTGAAATAAATTTTAGTAGAAGTGGGAATAGTAAAGATGTAGAACAAAGGTCGAATTTTTGAAAAATGTTTTGCATTTCTTTTAGAGTGGCCCTATTATTATTATTATTATTATTATTATTATTATTAGAAGAAGAAGAAGAAGAAGAAGAAGAAGAAGAAGAAGAAGAAAATTATTATTAGACCAGTGTGCAGAATGTCAGTTGATTGAAAATAAATGTTTGTCATTAACTGCCTACTTTAGTTTTTTTTCTATCATGTACAGTTTCTTTCATAATGGAATAACATTTATTTTTAGTTGTAGGAACTTGTTAGGACAGTAAGCTGCCTACATGAAAATGACTTGATTTTTATGTCATTTGGGTAGCCGGGCAAAGCAAAAGTGTTGAGAGTGTAAAGTTTGGCCAAATTTGGGACATTTTGTACCTATGACTAAACATACCTTGCACAAATTGCTTGTAGACCACAAAAAAATATTGCACCCATCACTACTAGTCAAGTTGGGCTCGATGACACGGTTTGTAAGAGAGCTTCTGCAATATCAATCCTGTTTTTAAGAAAGCTTCTGTGATATTTCCCTTTATCAGTAAAAAAAAAAAAAATTGTAAGCTGGATTTTTTATTGGTCTCAGATTTACAAATTGATGGATTATAGATTAGGGAATGTAGTGGATGATACAGAAAAAGACAAAAGGACTGCCTTCAGGTATGTTAATAAAAACTTTACTGGTGAATAAAAACATGGGGATATTTCAAAAGCCCAGTTTGTCACAGGTGTGGAATCCACAACAGACGCTCATGTGTTGACTACTTCCCACAAGGTTTCTGATATTTTTCTGAAAAATGAGGTTAATGCTTTCACCAGCACATTGCGGAGATGGAGGAGAGATACCAGAGAAGGTGGAATGAAAGTTGATGGCCGACACTTGTTGGATGTTGAAGAGTGCAATGAAGATGAAGTTTCTGTCATGAAATCTAAAATGAGAAAGTTTGAAAAGTGTAGCAATACCCTTGTAATGTGACTAAGAGAGCTATTTGTCATATTTTCAGTATACGAGGTCTATTGAAAAAGTTCCGGAACATTTGTAATTTTGTGCCAATGGTGTGTTGAAGTGAATTCGTTTGGCATTCCTGCTCACACCTGTGTTTAATGTGTAACTGGTGAAAGTTTCATTGTTGCATGTTAGTTATTGTTCATTACTGTATTGAGTACAGCATTGTGTTGCACAGTTTGTGAATTTCAAGATGGCAGAGTTAGAGGAGCAATACATCTGCATTAAATTTAACTTGAAACTGGAGAAAGCATTTACAGACACACACCAAATGATGCAAGAAGCCTACAGTGATGAGTGCTTAATCTGTACTCAGTGTTACAAATGGATCACATGATTTAAAGGTGGCCAGGCAGAATTTAAAGATGACCCTCATCCAGGATGCCCTTTGATGCCTACCAGTGACACTCATGTCAGGAACATCAACAAAATTGTGCGTGGCCAATTGAAGACTGACTGACAGGTTGCAGAAGAATGTGACATTTCAGTTGGATTGTGTCATTATATCCTGACACAGCATCTCGGAGTGTGTCATGTTGCCGCCAAGTTCATCTCACAGCTCGTGAGTCAAGACCAGGAAGAGCTTTGAGTCACAGTCTGTGAAGAGCTTTTATATCGCACAAATGAAAATGAGATGTTCCTTAAGAGAATCGTTACTGGTGGCGATGGTGGGTCTACTGTTGTGATGTTGAGAACAAGATTCAGTCATCAGTGAGTCAGGAAAGGTTCTCAGAGACTAAAAGAAGCTCGGCAGGTCAGTTCAAATTTCAAAGCCATGCTGTTGATTTTGAAGAATTAGTTCATCATGAATTCGTGCCACAAGGGCGAACTGTTAATTGATGGTTCTGTTGGGACGTGTTGTGACACCTGCTACGAAATAGGAGAAGGAAACTGCTTGAAATGTGACGATACAATTCGTGGCTCTTCCCCATAACACCACACCTGCACATTCATTCCTGTTCGTGCGTTACTATTGCCCAAGAAATGAAATCCCTATGCTGCCTCATCCTCTGTACTCTCCAGACCTTGCCCCTGCAGACCATTCTTTATTTCCAAAGTTGAAAATCCCATTGAAAGGACAAAGATTTGCAACAATAGATGAGATAAAGAAAATTTGCAGACGACACTTTGTGCAGTCCAGCAAGAGGTGTACTGAGACTTCAGGGAGTGAAAACTGTGCTGGGAGTGGTGTATCAATTGTGGAGGAGAGTATTTCGAAGGAGGGCATACACAGTAATTAAAAGGTAAGCGTAGAAAAATCTTGTGGGCAAAGTTCTGGAATTTTTGGACCAGACCTCATATACCTAAAAAAGATAAAACAAACACTATGAAAATATAGACAATAATTGAAATTTTGTTTCAATATTTGTGCTTCAATTTCTTAAATCTTTAACTAATGAGATCTTCTTATGAAAAATTTGGATGTGGTAAAACAAAGTGACAGAAACTTTCAGAATCAGAATTACAAACTGATTCTAGAAATCTGTTTTTGAGAAATCTGAAAAAATTGCAGGCTTGTATTAATGTTTTTATCTGCAAATTGACCACTTAAGATCATGCTACAACACTTCAACACTTTTTTTTTTTTCCTTCCTCGAAACCCGTCCAGACTTTGTATTCTGTTTAAAACATGTCCCATTCTAACATGAGGGCTTCTGGGGCTTTGGACCTCTCAATGTATTTCTGGGCTTCTTTAATCCACATTGTGGTGCACTTCTTGTTCCAAAAGTAATCAAATGTTCGAATAGTATATGTTTGCCCATTCTGTACAGTACCCAAGAAATTCTGGCACCCTTATCCTGACGGTTTTGGAGAAATCTTCTCCACATTCTGCTTGGCTTCTTTGTTGCTCCGAAGTTCGTAGCTGGCTTCATTCTAGATTGCATTCATGATATTTGATAGGATTCTCCTTTCCAGCATCTCCAATTTCTCTAGCTTTTTGTTTGAGAGGGATTCACAGGCATACAGGCATACACGGTATTATAGTGTTTTAGTTTGATGTCATAGGATATGTCCTTTTTGTTGTAAAAGTTTGTCAGACCATATGCTGTCTCCATTTTTGAGATCTGATCACCTATCACAGCTTTTTGTAGTCCATTTTCTGGTATGGTATAACCAAGGGACTTGAATTTATTTGCCATTATAATCTGATCTATGAGTGTTTCAAGGAAATTTGGTCCATATTTGCCATTTATCACAAGTCTGTAGTGATCCTCAGCCCTGTTCTGCTGGCAATCCTTTGCAGGAAGCTGATCTGATGGTCTGGGAAGTCCCTTTCTCTGGGCTTTCTGAGAATATTGCACAGTCATCTGCAAAGGCCAGACAGTTGACTTTAATTCCTTCAATTTTTGTCCCTAAACAGATCAGACTACTTCTTCTTCATCCCCCCCCCCCCCCCCCCCCCCAACAAAAAAAAAAAAAATAAACATTGTTGGTGGTATCAGTGTTCCAGCTATGGTTTTTGAAAATAATTACAACAATCTAGAACCCAATGCACTGCTGCACGATTATGTAATGATCAAAATCGGTCACATTTGAATAAACGTGTATTACATTCTAGACTCTCATAGTTCAGGAAAAACCTGCAAATATTTTCATCCACGAGAAAACTGATAATAGACCGGGAGTTTTTCGGAAGGTTGTGAGAGTTTTTTTGGAAGGTTCTGCATTTTCAAAAGGGAGCTCCTCCTGCCTGCCACACCAATGTTTATTGCATATTTGGATTCTACACCAAAATATGTGTTTTATTCAAAGCATTGTTCCCCATTAGTGGTAGCTGGCGTTGTAATTGACAAATATCAGGTGTTCCTATTTTTGCAATTAAGAACACACTCATTTGAATCTACATTTCATTTATGGCATAAATGTAAACTTTTGTTATTAGTGGTTAGTATTGATGTTCAAATGTTACTTGTGTTTTGCAGATGTGATCGTACAGTACAAATAATATGGCTAGGCCTTTACTTTTGTGGCAAATAAGCTGCTTGTATGGTACCATGGGGTTGATTGTAGCGAGTCCCCAAACCGTTGGAATGTTAGATTTTGCTTGCCGTCCAACCTATTGGTGCTCATGGGGTCTCTGTGAAGCATGCAGTCCAGGGGCTCAAAAGTCAGTTGTGCTCTGAATGTGCTCTTGTATTGTACATTGTACCTAAGCTCTTTGGTTCCTGATTTTGTGACTTCTAGGCTGTCGATGTGGTTCAGTCATCGGATTTTCCATTCCTCCATATCCGTCCATAGCTGTTGTTTTTGTGTTTTTTGGCAATTCACCACTGCCGCTGTTGGCCGGTCGGCCTGTATTTCCTCGTTGTGTTGGATTCTGCTTACTAGAGTTGGCGACAAGGATGGGATGTCACCAGTGCATTATGGACGTGAAACTTGGACAGCTCATGGAAGAGCAACAGCAAAAGCTGCTCCTGCAGCATTAGTTGCAACAACAGTTCCATTAGCAATTCCAGCAGCAAATGGATCTTTTGCATAAGGAAATTCAGCTGCTGTCATACCGATTACCGGTACAAGGTTCACAATCTGCCACGACTGTGGTCACCTCCCAGATGGAGTCCCGCCCACCCATATTTCCGCCATTTAACGATACCAAGGAGGATCGAGACACACATTTGCAACAGCTGAAACAGCATTTCGCCACATTTTGAGTTTTTGATGACGCTCTGCAACATTTGCTCTTCCTTTCTGGACTTCCCCGGAGACATTTTTTTTTACTTAAGAAGTTGGCTCCCCTCTCAAATCCAGTTGCAGTCATTATGTGTTCATTGCTGTCGATCTGTTAGTCACAATAGTTCCACATGGTTGCACAGCACCTAGATTTCCATCAGTACCACAAGCAAGTGGGCTAGTCTTATTGACTGTGGGTTACTGATATGCCAGGTCTGTGTCGTCAACAACATGATTTTACTTGGGCCATCCCATCTTGCAAAACCTCATATGTCGATTCCATAGTCCGTGACGTAGTGGTCCAGTTGGCTCCCGATCAGGGGTTTGCACTTCAACCCTCCTTCGTTGGATGACATAATGAAAATCGTGCACTATATTGAGATCGCGTGGGAAGCAAATGAACTTTTTATGGCCTGCCCCCAGATTGCTGTAGCTCAACCACGGCCCTGGGGATGGAATTCTCACAAGCCTTTATCCTGATGGCGTAGCCGTGACTTATCACTGCAACAGTGGGCAGACTGCCCTGATTGTTGGGTGCACAGCACCTATTGTGCCAAGGGTGGACATCTCCGAATTGTCTGCCGTCAACTGTCGGGTAACTCTAACCCCACTCCTAACTTGGGTCACAGGTCTGTGCACGAACTTGCGGCCATCGTTTCCCGGGGCAATTACTGTGCCCCCAAGTTTTTGATTGATCTCACGATTGCTTGTCAGGCCATTCGTTTCCAAGTCGACATGGAAGTGACTGTTACCCTGGTCAGTTTTGTGATAAACTCATCTGGGTTACCTGGCATTGGTCCTGCCCTCTCGCAAGGTGGTTGCATATAGTGACAGTATGGCAACATTTTCGGCCTGGATGCTTTCTCTCTTTTAAAGTTCTCTATTGTGGATGAAGTTCAGGTCTTCTCAGACACAGCCCCCGTCCATGAACATGGTGACCTTTTTGCTTCTTTCGTGTGTCTGTCTGAGCCTGGCCTGGGGTGTGCCTTGAATTTTGAGACTCACATTTCCTTATGTCTAGGTGCGGTGCCAAATTTCTGTTGAGCACAGCTTCTTCCGTTTCCTTACAGATGGCTGTTGAGCATGAACTTGGTTGCCTTCACAATGCTGGGGTCATAGAACCGGTTAAAATTAGTGCTTGGACTACACCCCTGGTCGTGCTCCAGAAGCCGAATGGTGCTCTCCAGCTTTGTGGAGATTTTAAGTCGACGATCAATGCCCAAGCTCCGGTGGAAACCTATTCCGTACCCCCATCGAGAGAACCTCCTTTCATAGCTATTTTCCAAAATAGGCTTTGCTGAGGGTTACTTACAGATTCTACTAGATGAGAAATTGTAATACATTGTTATCATCGATACGCTGTTTCGCTTATACAGATACAAGTGTTTGCCTTTTGGAAGCTAGTCTGCTCTAGCTATCTTCCAGAGATACCTAGAACAGTTAACAATGTCCATCCCATCTTGCACCTACTGCCATGATGACTTAAATGTCTGGAGTACTACACGCCAAAACCTCCTGTGTAACCTCCGTATCCTCTTTCCTACATTGTGTGCTGCAGAGTTAAAATGCTGTTGGCACAAATGCCAGTTTTTCCAGGAACAAGCAGACTAACTAGGCCCCTTGCTCACCAAAGATGAGATTCTGCCCACTGACCATAATATTTCTGCTGTCGGCTCTTTCCTTGCCCCAAAATCTTCTGGCATTGCTGGCCCCCCCCCCCCCCCTCTCTCTCTCTCTCTCTCTCTCTCTCTCTCTCTCTCTCTCTCTTTTTTTTTTTTTGGAAAAGTGAATCATTATTCTAAGTTCCTTCCACAGACAGAACACGTCATGTAACCCCTCAATCAGTTGCGGAAGAAAGGTGTTTTGTGTCAGAGGTTGGCAGCCTATGAGCAGGCCTTCACACGGCTGAAGTGCATTGAATGTTCTGTACCCTTTTCCCGGTCACGTCCCCTTGTTTTGGCTGCGGGTGCTTCTCTTTGTGGCATTGGTGTAGTGCTGGCACACCGTAATGATGATGGTACAGAGCAGTCTGTCGCCTGTGTATCAAAAACACTGATGCCTGCCCAGTGCAGTTACTGTCATATGTACTTGTTTAGAATCTGGCTTCCCCTTGTTGCAGACCATCCACACAACATGCAAACGCAAATGCCCTCTCACATTTACCCTCAGGACCAGACCGAGCGTTTGACAAACTTACGCTCTCCTGTTTTCGCATTGACATGGAACGACAATGCACCTTGGATGTGTTTCTCATTACCACTACTCAAAATACAGTGGACACGTGCCACGACCCTGTCTTATGGCATGTTGGAAATTATGTACTCTGTGGGTGATCCACTTATTTATCGAGCTCTGGGCCTGGGCTCGCATCTCTCATCGTTTGCCCATCATCTCCAGTGTGCTGCTGCCAGATACGGAGGCAGGTACTCACCTTGTTGTCATCCCGACTACCTTCCGCACTCGCGTCTTGGTACTCCACCATTGCGGGCACTGGGGTATGTCACGGGTGAAAGCTCTTGTCACCAGACCAGGACATGTGGAGGTTATGGTGTGCCGCTGTGCTGCCTGTGCACATCATCAGGCTGTTCCACCTCAGTCCTACGCCCCCTGGTCTAATCCCAGTCACCCTTGCGATCACATTCATCTACATTTTGCTGGCCCCCTCCGTGACTGAATGTGACTTCTTATCGTCGACGCTTATTCAAACTATCCCTACATTATCAGCATGGCATCCACCACTACTACTGCCACTCACTGCCATTCTACAGATTCTCACACTGAAGGGCTTCCCTGCACCTTCGTAACAGACACTGGGCCCCAATTCACAGCTACGGCCTTCGCACAGTTCTGCAATGCGAATGGCATCAAATGCCTATGTAGCCCTCCGTTTCAACCCTTCTCTGATGGCGAAATGCAGCAGGTGATGTGTTTATTTAAGCAACAAATGTGGAATGTTGTGAGTGCATCTACCATGACAGCAGCACTCACGATGTTCCTGAACCCCTAAAGGTCCACCCCTAACCGTGGCTACAGCCCAGCAGAACTCTCCATCTTCTGGCTCCATGGCTCAAGGAACCGCAGACCTGACATGCTGGACAATACCCTCCTGGCTTGGCTGTTTGGGCACATTCCTATAGGGTAAAACCCTCAAGGGTGGCAGCTATTATGGTAGTGGCCACTCATTGGTGGCCCCCTTATGATAGTAGATACCACGAAAGGTTTGGAGTGACAGCACATGAACTGACTCTGTCTTAATCTCCAGCATAACCCTCCAGCAGTGGATTGCTCTTGAGTTGGTCCCCATTCTCAGACACCCCTCCACCTCAAGAGTACCATGTAGCTCCAGGACGCCATCATCAGCACCTTTAGGTGTGGGTGGGGAGGTTGAGCGTCACCACAGCCTCTGTCTGCTCCACGGTTACCCCCCACACTGCTGTTCCCCAGCGCAGTGCCCAAAGTCGTGTGTTCCTTCTCCCAGATCGTGGCCTCCACTGACAGGACACCACCTTTTCATCTCCCGAAACATCATCAGTCAGGGCTCTTTAGACATTAAGTGTCCATTTGGGGGCGGGGGGAGGTCTGGTATCCTGGTCCAGCAATTAGGACAGCCCGCCAGAAGACGTGGACATAGATGACGGCTGCTAGGTGGCTCTCTTATAACTTGCGAGTGCTGCTCTCATGGCCACAGCATTGTGCGTGGGCCATGTCCGTTATGCCAGCCAGTCGGCACTCAGGAGGGGCCCTACAAAGCTGGCAGTGCAGGGGCTCAGAAATCAGGTGTGTTCCAACTGCATTCTGGTACTGCATGTCGCGCCCATCGTTTTTGGTTCCTGATCTGGCTCAGTTTGATTCACTCTTCGGACTTTACATTGTGCTGTATCCATCCGTAGCTGTTGTCTCGCTGTGTGTTTTGGCAACTCACCATAGACGCCCTTGGCCAGTTGGCCTGCACGTCCTGGTCGTGTCGGATTACGGTTACTAGACAGGGTTATACTGCTGCTTTATGTTTTATATTATGTATTAACCCTTTTGTGGTATGTGACAAGTGAAGTGACCTGGGTAGTGTGAAATATTTTCCATAATGTGGTAACGCATTGAACAGTAGTCTTTCTTATTTTGTTTCACTGTTGTAAGTCACAAGTGGCATGGAGTTCATGCAGCATAACATAAATGTTTTGTTGGAACTCTAAATACCAATTTAATGATACCTTGATTGTTAACAATCAATAATAATGCATCATAGAGAAAACAGATAACCTACTTCATCATGTTCAATGTTTTGGAAGTAAAGAGGTACAAGTGCATAAGGTCTTTTATGATATGTGACATAAAAGTGATCATTTAAGATAACCTGTTATGTCAACATGTGAACAGAAAATGCTACAAAAGAATTTTTATCTACACCTATACTCTGCAATCCACTATGAGGTCATAACAGAGGGTACATCCCTTTGTACCAATTACTAGGGTTTCTTCATATGGAGTGCGGGAAGAATGATTTGATTGATTGATTGATTGATTGATTGATTGATTGATTGATTGATTGATTGAGTGTGCGTGCGTGCGTGCGCGCACGCATGCATTAACTATTCTAGTCTTAACATCATGATCCCAATGTGAGCGATACTTAGGGAGTTGTAGCATATTCCTGGAGTCATCATTTAAACCTGGTTCTTGAAACTTTTAGACTTTCTCGGGATAGTTCACATTTATCGTCATTTCTTGCTGTTCAGTTCCTTCAGTATCCCTGCAACGCAATCCTGTGGCCATTCATGCAGCCCTTCTTTGTATACATTTAGTATCCCCCATTAGTCCTATTTGTTACAGGTCCCACTCACTTTAGCATTATTCTAGAACCAGTCACATGAGTGATTGCTAAGCTTTACCCGTGACTGAGTCTATGTTATCATTCCACTTCATATCCTTACAAAGTGTTACACCCAGGTATTTGTAAGAGTTGGCTGATACCAACAGTGACTTATTAATATTATAGTCGTAAGATATTATCTTTTTTCATTTGGTGAAGTGCACAGTTTTACATTTCTGAACATTTAAAACAAGTTACCAAACTTTGCAATCTGATTAAAACCTGACTGAATATTTGTACAGCTTCTTTATATAGTACCTCATTACAGATAAGTGGATCATCTGCAGAAAGGCTGACATTGCTATTAATATTGTCTTCAACTAATATGACATTAACAGCAAAGGTCCCAATACTTTTCCGTGGGGTACAATTGAAGTTACTCCTATATCTGGCGATGACTCTCCATCCAGAATAACATGCTGCGTCTTCCCTGCCAGAAAGTTCTCAATCATCACAAATTTCCCTTGATACCCCATATGATCATACTTTTAACAATGAGCATAGGTGTCATACTAAGTCAAGAAATACTGCATCTAGCTGATTGCCTTCAGTATGTCATGTAAGAGAAGTGCGAGTTGGGTATCATACGATCGATGTTTTCGGAATCCGTGCTGGTTGGCATTGTGGAGGTCGTTCCGTTAAAGAACCTCGTTATATTTGAGCAAGAATATGTTCTAAGATTCTACAAAAAATTGATGTCAAGATATTTGATGGTAGTTTTGTCGATCGTTTCTGCTACCCTTCTTGTAGACAGGTGAGACCTGTGCTTTTTTATTTTTTTCCCCTCCCAAGAACGGGCAGAGTTTTATGTTAGAGGGATCTACAATAGGTTATAGTTTGAAGAGGTGCTTACTCAGCCGCAAATTCAGTATAGAATCTGAGGAAGATTTCATCGGGCCCTGGAACTTTGTTCAATTTTAATGATTTCAGCTGTTTCTCAGCACCACTTGTACTAATATTTATTTCATTCGTCTTTTCAGTGGTACAAGGATTAAATTGGGCCAATTATCCTGGTTTTCCTTTGTAAAGAAACATTTGAAAACAGCTATAATGCAGTTTGTTTTGATGAGAATTTATGTTCATCAGAACAACATTATATTTAAAATTTCATAAAACCATGGGGTTGAAGAAACTTGTTCTCTCTAATAAATTCTTACAGAAACAATTTAAAGTTCTAGGTCTTGTGATTGTAGAAACGTTTGAATTTACCTTAACTGCAATAATTTGGAAGTTATTGTATTCATAAAGTTCTTGCTTATACAAAAAGTATAGTAATTAACACTGCTTAAATTCTGCTAAATAAACAGTATGACTGTATTTGTATTATAACGACATAGGAATTATTTGGTGATACAAGGTCTATGTTACTGTAGTAACTAAAATTGTTTGCACAAACTATTTGTAATAAGCCTATGTAAGAAATTTTTTAAGTATTTACATAAATATCCTCAAACTTGGACCATACATAGAACCATGAAACAAGAGAGGTGGGATTTGCACTCAATTACGCTGATGGTAGAGAAAGTTACAACACCAAGGAGTTATATGACATAAATGAAAGTTGGTAGGACTTATTTCTACACCTGAAAGACGATGTCTATCCAGATTTTGTGCCATTCATGTAAGACTTGTGCCATTTTTATAATATTACTTGAAAATACAGCTATTTGGTTGCACAGGTAAAAAATTTTCAACTTTACCTAGGTTTCAACTGCTCTAAGGCAGCCTTCATCAGAAGTAAAAAAAAAATTACATTACCTATAACAGAGTTTTGGAATAATATAAAAATTATTAAATTAAACATACGTAATAAAATTACGCCATAGCTAACTGCTACGGTACAGTGGACAAAGAAAGCATATTTACATAGTGTAAATAGTTACAAAATGGTTTAGATCAACAGTGCTCGTGTTAAAGATAAAAATATATTTGTACATTATAAAATTTTCCTAGGAATGCACAACTTGATTAAGACGCGCCGCTAAGGGTCGCGTGTGCGTCCGGCACTGTAAGCAGCATCAGACTGACAGGCGCCCACGCCGTCGATGTTAGCAAGTCGGCACTTTGTATCACGCTATCTAGTATTGAATGCTTGTAATTTATAGTGACAGCAGCTGTCACATTACATTGTCAGATACTATGTACGATGTGCATTAAAGTTCTAAGGACTCAATTTTTTTTCTCACCCGAAATCGGTGAAACTCTCATTACTCCTCGACGTAATCGCCCTGCAGACATACACATTTTGCACTACGCTGATACCACGATTCCATAGCAGCGGCGAAGGCTTCTTTGGGAGTCTGTTTTGACCACTGGAAAATCGCTGAGGCAACAGCAGCACGGCTGGTGAATGTGCGGCCACGGAGAGTGTCTTGCATTGTTGAAAAAACTCAAAAGTCACTAGGAGCCGGGTCAGGTGAGTAGGGAGCACGAGGAATCATTTCAAAGTTGTTATCACGAAGAAACTGTTGCGTAACGTTAGTTCGATGTGCAGGTGCGTTATCTCGGTGAAACAGCACACGCGCAGCCATTCACGCCCGTTTTTGTTGCAGTGCAGGAAGGAATTTGTTCTTCAAAACATTTTCGTAGGATGCACCTGTTACCGTAGTGCCCTTTGGAACGCAATGGGTAAGGATTGCGCCTTCACTGTCCCAGAACATGGACACCATCATTTTTTCAGCACTGGCGGTTACTCGAAATTTTTTTGGTGGCGGTGAATATGTGTGCTTCCATTGAGCTGACTGGCGCTTTGTTTCTGGATTGAATAATGGCAGCCACGTCTCATCTATTGTCACAACCGACGAAAAGAAAGTCCCATTCGTGCTGTCGTTGCGCGTCAACATCGCTTGGCAACATGCCACACGGGCAGCCGTGTGGTCGTCCGTCAGCATTTGTGGCACCCTCCTGGATGACACTTTTCGCATTTTCAGGTCGTCATGCAGGATTGTGTGCACAGAACCCACAGAAATGCCAACTCTGAAGGCGATCTGTTCAACAGACATTCGGCGATCCCCCAAAACAATTCTCTCCACTTTCTTGATTGTGTCGTTAGACCGGCTTGTGCGAGCCCGAGGTTGTTTTGGTTTGTTGTGACACGATGTTCTGCCTTCATTAAACTGTCGCACCCATGAACGCACTTTCGACACATCCGTAACCCCATCACCACGTATCTCCTTCAACTGTCGATGAATTTCAACTGGTTTCACACCATGCAAATTCAGAAAACGAATGATTGCACGCTGTTTAAGTAAGGAAAACGTCGCCATTTTAAGTATTTAAAACTGTTCTCATTCTCGCCGCTGGCGGTAAAATTCCATCTGCCGTACGGTGCTGCCATCTCTGGGACATATTGACAATGAATGCGGCCTCATTTTAAAACAATGCGCATGTTTCTATCTCTTACCAGTCAGGAGAAAAAAAATCAGAGGCCTTAGAACTTGAATGCACCTCGTAACGGATCGAAAGTTGTGCTATTAGCGACACTGTGAGGGTGCAGGTCAGGTTTGCTTAAATACATGTTATCAACAGCTGTGCTCGCTAGTTAGCTTAGAGACTGGATATGGGGAGTTGATGTTCGCCAAGAATATCTGTGAGGCAACAGAGGTGCTATTATCAACACCCTCACACAGTTTGAATGAGTTTGTATAATAGGACTACGAGGCGCTGGATATTACTTGTGCAATATTGCAGAAAGACTTTGCAGGAATGTAGCCACTGTACATAGTTGGTGGTCTTGTGAATGTATTGTTACAAGACGACCAGATTCTGGACGGGCACACGGCACTACCAAGAGGGAAGACCATCGTGTGCAGCGTATAGCTCTGGCATATTTGCACTGTACCTGCAGCAGCAATTTGAGCTGCAGTTGGCACCATAGTGACACAATCAACTATTACGAATCAGTTACTTCAAGGAGAACTCTGAGCCAGATGCCCAACAGTGTGCATCCCACCGACCCCAAACGACTGCCATTTGCAGATTCACTGGTGTCAAGCGAGAGCTCGTTGGAGGCAGGTTGGACATCTGTTGCGTTTTGTGGAGAAAGCTGGTTTTGGTTTGGTGCCAGTGATGGCCATGTGTGTGTGTTAGGAGGAGGTCAATTGAGAGCCTGCAGCCAGTCTGTCTGTGTGCTAGACACACTGTAGTTACGGTCAGGGGTGCGATTTTGTATGACAACAGAAGCACTCTCGTGATTATCCCACTCACCCTGACTGCAAATTTGTGTGTCAGTTTGGTGATTTGACCTGTCGTGCTGCCATTCGTGAACAGCATTCAGGGCAGTAATTTCCAACAGAATAATGCTTGTTCACATACCACTATCGTAACCCAACATGCTGTACAGTGTGTAGATATGTCGCATTGGCTTGCTTAATCACTAGATCTGTCTCCAGTTTGGCACATGTGGAACATCTTCGGATGACAACACCATCATCCAGAACTAGCATTAACTGTCCCTGTATTGACTGACCGAGTGCAATAGGCGTGCAACTCCATCCCACAAACTGAAATCTGGCACCCATGCAACACAATGTATGCTCCTTTGCATGCTTGCATTCAACGTTTTAGCAATTATAACGGTATTAGCGTGCCAGCATTTCACATATGCAGTGGCTTATCTGGTGCTCGCATTAATCTGTGATGTAGCAATGTTGATCAAGTAAATATGTTACCTTGACAATGTATTCCCGAAATTTCAGTACTCTACATTAATTACCTTTTGGTGTAGCAATTTTTTTCCCCCCATCAGTGTATTGTCAGTAATAACGAGTGATCCAAGTTTTTGACTATGAGTAACACTTGCCTCCTAATAAAGGTGATTTGTTGTAACCGTACCTTTGTAATGTCTCCGACTGGAATTCACCTTGGGGCAGCAAATTATTATTTCAGTAAGAGATAGAATTGTTACATGGTCTTAGGGTTCAGAAAAGCATCTACTGATTAAATTTGTTATCAAATAAGTGCTAGTAAAAACCAAAAGTTACTGAATATTGTCTTTATACACTACTAGCCATTAAAATTGCTACACCACGAAGATGATGTGCTACAGATGCCAAATGTAACCGATAGAAAGATGCTGTGATACGTAAATGATTAGCTTTTCAGAGCATTCACACAAGGTTGGCGCCGGTGGCGACTCCTAAAACGTGCTGACATGAGGAAAGTTTCCAACCGATTTCTCATACACAAACAGCAGATGACCAGCATTTCCTGGTTAAACATTGTTGTGATGCATCGTGTAAGGAGGAGAAATGCGTACCATAACATTTCCAACTTTGATAAAGGTCGGATTGTAGCCTATCGCAATTGCAGTTTATTGTATCGCGACATTGCTGTTCGCGTTGGTTGAGATCCGATGACTGTTAGCAGAATATGGAATTGGTGGGTTCAGGCGGGTAATACGGAATGCCATGCTGGATCCCAACGGCCTCGTATCACTAGCAGTCGAGATGACAGGCATCTTATCCACATGGCTGTAACGGATTGTGCAGCCATGTCTCGATGCCTGAGTCAACAGATGGGGATGTTTGCAAGACAACAACCATCTGCACGAACAGTTCGATGACATTTGCAGCAGCACGGACTATCAGCTCAGAGACTGTGGCTGCGGTTACTCTTGACACTGCATGACAGACAGGAGCACCTGCAATGGTGTACTCGAGAACGAACCTGGGTGCACGAATGGCAAATCGTCATTTTTTCGGATGAATGCATGTTCTGTTTACAGCATCAAGATGGTCGCATCCGTTTTTGGTGACATTGCGGTGAGCGCATTTTGGCACCGTGTATTCCTCATCGTCATACTGTCCTATCGCCCGGCGTGATGGTATGTGGTTGCCATTGGTTACACGTCTCGGTCACCTCTTGTTCCCATTGACAGCACTTTGAACAGTGGACGTTACATTTCAGATGTTTTATGACCCGTGGATTTACCCTCCATTTGATCCCTGCTAAACCCTACATTTCAGTAGGATAACGTATGACTGCATGTTGCAGGTCCTGTACGGGCTTTTCTGGATGCAGAAAATGTTAGACTGTTGCCCTCGCCAGCACATTCTCCAGATCTTTCACCAATTGAAAACGTCTGGCTCGTCACAATATGCCAGTCACTACTTTTGATGAAGTGTGGTATCATGTTGAAGCTGCATGGGCAGCTGTACCTGTACACGCTCTGTTTGAATCAGTGCCCAGGCGTATTAAGGCTGTTATTACGGCTAGAGGTGGTTGTTCTGGGTACTGATTTCTCAGGATCTATGCACCCAAATTGCATGAAAATGCTATCACATGCCAGTTCTAGTACAGTATATTTGTCCAATGAATACCTGTTTACCATATGCATTTCTTCCTGGTGTAGCAATTTTAATGGTCAGTAGTGTATAATTTAGAAATAAAGGAGACAACTAGCGTAATAGCAGAAGCATGAGTTGTGAAGCAAGCACGCAAAAAAGAATAAAAACTTCATAACATCGAAGCTGAAAGTTTGTGTGAGTGTGGGATGGTGTTTGCTGAGAGATGTACCCAACCCCGTATTTTAGGTGGAAGTAACACACACATTTTTATTCCTTGTGAAATTTGGTTGTTAATTACGGTGACGAGATTTTACAGTACAAACAGTAATTAAAGAAAGTCTCTAAGCAGCACACACAATCGCAGAGGCAAAGCTTTCAGTTGTGGCAAAAAAAAAAAAAGCTGTTGGTCGCACTTGTTACTGTTCCAGTTAAAGACAGTTACTCTAAGTGGGGACCATCACAAGAATTGCTGAGTTTAACAACAGCTCGATCCGATGACAATGATAGTTCACAGTACTTGCTGATCACATCACAGTTCACTTAAAAAGGCCCATTAAATTAGATTGATGAAATCATTGAAAATAATTATGTATTAAAATTCTTGAGTTTTGCAGTTTTGGAACTTATAATGTCACTTATAGAACGTGGATAATTGTAGTGCGAGACAACAGTGAGTGTGTGTCCGACATAAATGTTACTTCTGTCCTTTTAAATCGCGAATTGGGTATGTTTGGTTATGTCCAACTAGTTATATATGACGATAAGAACAGACAGCTGTTTTGAAAACTATATTATTTCCGAAATTCAGCTGGGATGGATTTTACTATTATAATGAACTGCACGGAAAAACATGATTTTGATTTATAGAAATTAAGAAAAATAGATGCACAATTTTTTTCTGCAGTGTTAATCCCCTCATTTACATATATGGGCATCATATTGCATATCATAGTGATTTACATGAAATTATTGATTAGTAAGTTATCAATATAAGGAAAAGATAGTGTTGCTCATCATAAAGATGAAACATTAAGTTGCAGACGGCCACAATGAAAAGACACACTTTAGCTTTTGGCCAAAGCCTTTATCTGAGAAGGAAACACACACACACACACACACACACACACACACACACACACACACACACACACACACAGACTGCCATCTTGTGCAGCTTGGACTGTGTGCTTTCATTGTGCCTGTCTGAAACTTAACGTGTCATCTTTACATTCAGTAGCAGTATATGTTTTCCTTATATTGTTAATATTCCATTTATAATTAGTTTCCATTTTCAATTTTGTAATTAGTAGGTTAATCAATCGGTGCTGTATCATTTTGTACAGAAAAATTAGGGCAAAATAGTATGTAATCGAATTTCGGAACCTGTGATTTTCAGTTAACAGTTGAGACAAGAACCTAAATAGAAAAATCCAATCCTAAATGAGAATGAGGTTTTTGTGTAAGTGTCGCATGTCACCAGGTGAATATATTGAAATTAAAATCTGTCTGTCTGTTATGAGCAGTTTTTCTTAGGAACAAGATGATGTACCAAGATGAAATTTATGTCACTAAGGCCTATGGTCCCTTGGCCGTGTAAAACATTTAAACTTCAAAGTTAATGCAGTCAAACTGTATGACCATTTATGTCACACATTTTGATATTCGCAGGCCCCATCTCAACCTAGAGGTTACGTCCCGTTGACTTAGAACTGTAAAATGTGTTGAGAAAACGGTTTCACAGTCAAAGTAAAAGAAAAAAATCTGAAAATTGTTAAATTGTAATAATATCTCATAAAAATAGAGCTTGGTGCATTTATCATCGGTCAAAAGCACAATAAAAAATATTACTGGATGGAAATGTAAAATGTAAGGTGTAACTATGTTTTAGTAAGCGAATAAAAACATTTTACAAGGTTTTTCTCTCAACAGATACAAATTGAAGTCCCCCCCCCCACCCACTCCTTTTTGGATGTCCGGGCTAGTCTCATGAACTATTGTAGAGATTTTGATAAGCTATTGGAATTCCTGGGACTGATATATTGTCCCTATCAATATCATAAACGGGAAATGTTTGTTGCAATTCTTGATTCCTGGAATGGATAATTAATTTTTTTGGGAACTGTTGGTGTGCGAGTCCTACTTCCACTTGTCCAGTTTTTCTGTCTCTGCCAACTACTTAATTCATCTCCTGTTTGGTGGGTTGTCTCCTTCACTCTGAAATTGTTTTGAACCTTCTTCATGGAAACCTTCACTGTGAACTTTATTGAAACTTGAATCCAGCAACACTTGAACAGTGAACATTACAACATAACTAGTACAGACCTTTACAAGTTGAGTTAGCTATTACAGTTAGTTGCTGTTATTGAACTTCATTTCCAGTGACTCAAAATTCAGTTCTACTTCACATGTCTGGAGAATATTAAGTTTGTAAATATTTTATACTGACTTGTCTGCAACTCTTTACTGTTGCAGTAAGTGTGACCTGACATTAGTGGAATTACAAACTGCCATCATTATTCAGTTCCCAGGGGCACGAAAATCACGGAGCACATAATCATCGGGACACCTGGCAAAGTGCTGGACTGGGGGGTGAAGTTCAAATTCTTCGACCTGGGCCTCGTTTCGGTGTTCGTGTTGGACGAGGCGGACATCATGATCGCCACCCAGGGCCACCAGGACCAGAGCTTCCGGATACACAAGTGAGTGAGTGCCGCAGCTGTGAGGACTGCACGTCTGGTGGTGTGGCAGGAAGTGCAGAGAGAGAACAGTGCATTTTCTGTCTGCCGTAGTTGTATGTGCCGCAACGGTACGGGCTGTACTGTGAGCTTGTGTGCTCAGGAAGTACAAAACAGCTGGGTAGTGAGCTTTTGCCATTTGGTCAGCGAAATAACTGGCATGGGCTGAACTAGAAAGGATGAAAAATGCAGATTAGCACAGCAGGGAAAAAAATCATCTGCCATTGTCTTTAAATTTAAAGATTGAAGATATTTTGTGGGTGTAGCTTTTGTACTTATTTGTGTGGATCTAGATTTGTACAAAAGTAAAATGTGGCACCAAAAAGTTGGGGCAAGAAGAGAATAGAAGCTCTCGAAATCTGGTGCTACATAGCAATGCTGGAGATTAGATGGGTAGACCGAGAAACTAATGGGATACTGAAATCAAATGGGGAATAAATAAATTTTTGGGACAACTTGATTGAAAGAAGGGATCTGTAAATAGGACATAGTCTGAGGCATCAAGGAATTGTCAGTTTGGAAATGAAGGAAAGTTGGGGGGGGGGGGGGGGATAAAAATTGTAGGAGGAGACCACGGTTGACTACAATAAGCAGGGTCAAATGGTTGTAGAATGCTGTTGTTATTCAGAGAAGGGGCCTCTTTGATAGCACAGCAGCTTTGACAGGATAGAATAACTTCAGAGGTGCATCAAAATAGTCTTTCAACAGAAACCAATAACAATGTTCCAGGAGTGCTAGTTCTGCAAGGTTCGCAGGAGAGCTCCTGTGGAGTTTGGAAGGTTGGAATTGAGGTACTGGCAGAATTGAAGCTATGACGACGGGTCTTCAGTCATGCTTGAGCAGCTCACATGGTAGAGCACTCGCCCGCGAAAGGCAAAGGTCCCGAGTTCGAGTCTCGGTTCGTCACACAGTTTTAATCTGCCAGGAAGTTTCATATCAGCCTACACTCCACTGGAGAGTAAAAATCTCACTCTAATAACGATGTTGTATCCTGAACTGTGTGATAAAATTTGCCAAGTCGGGTATTTAAAAAATAATAATATTGCCTTATTTCTTCAGTCTCAGTGAGTTTCAAAGGTGAAACCCTATTATAAATCAGTCCTGTGCAACAAATACATAAAGAGAGAATCTCAGTGTAAAGGTTGTTGTTGTTGTTGTTGTTGTTGTTGTTGTTGTTGTTGTGGTCTTCAGTCTTGAGACTGGTTTGATGCAGCTCTCCATGCTACTCTATCCTGTGCAAGCTTCTTCATCTCCCAGTACTTACTGCAACCTACATCCTTCTGAATCTGCTTAGTGTATTTCTCTCTTGGTCTCCCTATGTGATTTTTACCCTCCACACTGCCCTCCAATGCTAAATTTGTGATTTCTTGATGCCTCAGAACATGTCCTACCAACCGGTCCCTTCTTCTTCTCAATTTGTGCCACAAACTCCTCTTCTCCCCAATTCTATTCAATACCTCCTCATTAGTTATGTGGTCTACCCATCTAAGGTATGAAACCAAAAACCTATTAAATAGAAACAGCTTTGTATAGCGTTCATTTGCCTTATGTTAAATTTTGTTTGTGTGGCACATTATGAGTTTCACCGTTGCATGAAGTAGTTATCTCAACATCAGTTCTGTCTGATAAGGAAACCATCAGACCCATTACTCATTGATTTTAATGAGTTTTAGGTATGTTATAGAGGGACCTGCCCCAAATATCTGGCCAGTGGATTTTCATGTGACGATGGCCCGTAGTTTCCGAGAAAATCGATGTTGTATTTTATGAATATTGCCTTTACCTGTCATGTTCAAATAAATGTAACACAATGGCTGAAGTTTAGATCCATCACACTGGCAGCAAGTGTTCAAATTGTGCCTCTTTCCATACTCTGCAGTCATACAGAATATCATTTAATCATGCAAAATTATTCGAAAATAGACATTTTTTGCCATAATAATTTCATTAATAAATCGACCGTTAAAGCATGTGTCCTTTAAATGTGTATTCCATTTATGCTTCATAGTTAAAATTCTGAATATTTTGTCAGTGTTTGGCATCTGCTGAACATGACCTTGCTTCTTGTTGTCTGCTGTTTCTCATGGACATCGTATATTATATTTAATCATATTCTCAATGTTGAAATTGGAAAGACAATATATGGGCACAATTTGAACCCTTACCAACAGCATGGTATCTGTGAACCTTAACAGCTGTGCTGTGCTCACTTCATGTAAATCTGGCTAATGGTGCAGGCATAGGAACTGTGCATAAAACCTCAATGTCAATTTTCCAGGGTGAGGTAGCGGTAACTCCATCACCTAATTTTGCGTAAAATCTGCTAGGTTGGTATATGGGACAGGTCCCTCCACAACATACCTAAGACTCATCAAAATCCGTCAGTAACAATCTGATAATCACCTTGTGAATGACACATCAGTGCTAAAAGTTTACTGTTTTGTCCAGTTGTGTTATTGTTGTTCCTTCCTGGCAGTTTCACAGCCTTCAGTTTAATTGTATCTGTTTCATTCCTCTGATGTGACCTTCAAACTAAAGGTCATTCCACACTTGGTCTGCAAAGTGTTAGGTATGTTAGTTACAGGAGTACACTGGACAAATAGTGAGTCACCGATGGAAATGTAATGATAATACAATGTAACATCGCCAACAGCTTTGGTAGTGGCTTGAGATGGGTGAGGAGACGTGTCAAGGTTTTGTTCAGGCCTGTAATATACTGCTGAAGTCCTTAATTAATGATCAGATTGCATGTAGGTACCATACTGGGGGGATGTTATTTGCCGTGTTTCACCCACAGTTAAAAGTAGTGTGACACGTTTCATAAGCTTAACATAGTAATTTAGTGGGCTGCTCAAGGTGTGATAGGGTGCCCGAGTATTTGTCAAATGGGGAATGTGCATGCTTGCAGACCTGTGGAAACAGCTGGGTGACGTCGTCAACAACCACTGATATTTCAACAAGAGCTCACCCTGCCACTTTAAAGGCATAACTGCTGCAAGTATATGCTGAACAAGCTAATTTAAAACATCACTGTCATAAACCAAACATAAACAGTGTCTGAAGTACTGCCAGTGAAATTAATAATCAGCGGGTGAGATCTCTGTAACTCCATCCCCCCCATTTTGTGACGAGGGAGAGCAGGATTCCATGCAGAATATAAACAAAAACCACCATCTCTGTTTATAAGGTTATTTGCTAATTTTCCCCCTGCGGGTTCGGGGGTTAGAATAGGCCCGCAGTATTCCTGCCTGTCGTAAGAGGCGACTAAAAGGAGTCTCAAACTTTTCGGCCTTATATGATGGTCCCCTGTTGGGTTTGACCTCCATCTCTCAAAATTTTCCGAAGAGCAAGCCGATTGGGTAAGAGCGCCTTACTTGGTGCATTGTGTCCATCTTGCGATCAGACCTTTCGTCAGCTTATACACCGTTGAACTGCAGTCCTGTCTGCTCTCCATCTCTTGGGCATGACTCTTTTTCTACGTGCAGATAACACCTTGCACTGTGCAGTGCCTCTTTCTGCACCGACGGCGACCATGGACCACATGTTACCTAACATCCAGCACGGTAGCCAGTCCGTTGTGGTGGGGCCTCCATTTACCCTGTTGGTTGTAGCCCCCTGACAACACAGGGATCGCTCTACTGATGCCTGCGCCGTTAACTCCCCACGTATGCCAAGGAGTAGATGACTATCCTCCTGGGGTATCGGGACTCCCGGCAACGGCCATCCTGCCAGGTGGCTCTTGCCGTGGCTGGGTGGCGCCCGTTGGGAGGGCCCTTGGTCGGAGTGGGTGGCATCAGGGCGGATGACTCGCAATGAAGTGTGGTACATAGTCTCTCACTGGTGGCCAGCCGCCAGCAGTCTCTAAGCGTTCTTGGGCTCAGTTTAACGCTCAGAAGTACGATCAGAAAACGTTCCCCTCCCTGGCCACACCATGGGAGGAACGTAAGTCTCAGGATGGCAGTAGCAGTTATTCGCCCCGCTTCTTAGATTGTACGAGGGTTGATGGGGAGTCTTTTCTCTCCACAAAGCCTCAGTTCTTCGTCGAGCATTTAGAGGACAAGTTTGTGGAGGTGGAGGGCTTGTCAAAAATGCGCTCTGGGTCAGTCCTGATACAAACGGCATCCTCTGCCCAGTCACGACGGTTACTCGCTTGTGACAAGTTGGAGGATGTTGCCGTTACGATCTCACCCCATAAGAGTTTAAATATGTTCCAGGGAGTTATTTACCACAGGGATCTTCTTTTGCAGTCTGATGAAGAGCTGCGCGCCAATTTAGAGCGCCGAGGTGTACATTTCGTCCGGAGCGTTCATCGGGGTCCGAAGGAAAATCAGATTGCTACTGGTGCCTTCATCTTGGCCTTCGAAGGGGATACATTACCGGAAAAAGTCAAGGTGATGGTCTACCGATGTGACGTTAAGCCCTATATCCCTCCCCCGATGCGGTGCTTTAAGTGCTGGAAGTTCGGCCATATGTCTTCTCGCTGCACCTCCAGCCTCACATGTCGAGATTGCGGATGCCCATCACATCCCAATACTGCATGTGCCCCGCCTCCCATCTGTGTCAACTGCGGGGAGCACCATTCACCTTGCTCGCCAGACTGCCGAATTTTCCAGAAAGAGCGTAAAATCATGGAATACAAGACCCTGGACCGACTAACCTATACTGAGGCCAAGAGGAAATACGACCGACTCCATCCTGTGAGAATGACATCTTCCTACGCTGCTGCTACAACACCTGTGCTAGCCCCGTCTGTTTCTCCAATTGTGGCCGGGTCGACGAGTAGTAAAACTCCTCCTGCCCCCTCGCCAGTGGGGGGCTCTACCCACCGGGTTGCTCCTGCGCCACCTACATCAGGAGCAACACCATCCCACCCATCGGGGACGTCCGTCCCCACTTCTAAGCCGGAGAAGTGTCTAACTTCTTCGGCTTCTCACACTCGCAAGGGGTCCCTTGGGTCCCTCCCTCCCCAAGTTTCTGCCAGCGAGAAGCCTGACGACCGACAATGGCGTAAGTGCCCGCAATCAGCTGGTCGTAGGGCTTCACCATCCTCCTCCGTCCCGGGGACTGAATCAGTGAAGCCCTCCCAGCCGGTGCGACCCAAGGAACGGCGTGAGAAACCCAAGAAGAGCTCTCAGCCCAAGGAACTCGCGGTGGCAGCCATCCCACCGCAACCTTCCAGCTCTGCGTCTGAGGATGCGGTGGAGATTCGGGCGTCCGCTGAGGACCTCGATCTCGCCGGTCCATCAGATGCCATGGAAAGCACTATCACAGGTGCTAAATCGGAGGCAGCAGGTGACCCAGCGGTGTAATCTCCCTTCCCAGTCCCGTCAAGCCTTTCTCAGCCATGGACAACACCATCCTCCAGTGGAACTGCAGTGGTTTCTTCCACCATCTAGCTGAGCTCCGCCAACTTATCAGCCTTCACCCTTTCCTCTGCATTGCTCTGCAGGAAACTTGGTTTCCGGAAATGCGAACCCCCGCCCTCCGTGGCTATCGGGGTTATTATACGAACCGGGCAGCTTATGAAAGGGTGTCTGGTGGCGTCTGCATCTATGTCCTGAACTCTCTTCACAGCGAGTCTGTACCTCTCCACACACCTTTAGAGGCTGTCGCTGTTCGGGTGTGGCCGCCACAGGCTGTTACCGTCTGCAGTCTTTACCTTCCACCGGATGGTGATGTCGTGCAGCATGTCCTGGCTGCTCTGATAGCTCAATTGCCTCCACCTTTCCTGTTACTGGGCGACTTTAACGCACATAACCATCTGTGGGGTGGGTCAGTGGCAACAGGTCGGGGCGCCATCGTTGAGCATTTATTGGCGCAGCTCGATCTCTCGATCTTAAATGATGGTGCCTTCACACACTTCAGTGTGGCGCATGGCACATACTCCGCCATTGACCTTTCCATCTGTAGCCCTAGCCTCTTACCGTCTGTACAATGGAGAGTGCATGACGACCTTTGTGGCAGTGACCACTTTCCGATCTTTCTGTCTCTGCCACAGCGTCAGTCTTCTGGGCGCCCTAGCAGATGGGCTCTGAATAAGGCTGACTGGGACTTGTTCTCCTCAACTGCCGCTATTGAGCCTCTCTACCAATGCCATTGATGCAGTGCTTCAGTCGGTCACCACCGGCATTGTTACTGCCGCCGAATCTGCTATTGCCTGTTCTTCTGGGTCCCTTCGGTGGCGGACTGTGCCTTGGTGGTCGCCTGAGATCGCTGAAGCGATTAAAGCTCGCTGGCGGGCGCTCCAGCGTCACAAGCGACATCCCTCAATCGACCACCTTATCGCCTTCAAACGGCTGCGTGCGCGAGCCCTCTGCATTATCTGCCAACGCAAGCAGGAGTGCTGGGAGCGGTATGTGTCCACCATTGGCCTCCATGTCACTCCATCGCAGGTCTGGGCCAAGATTCGCCACCTCTATGGCTATCGGACCCCTGTCAGTGTCCCTGCGCTCTCACTGAATGGAGCAGTTTGTACTGACTCAGACGTCATTGCAAACTGCTTGGCAGAGCACTTTGCTCTGAATTCCGCTTCTGCCAACTACCCCTTGGGCTTCCGCTCCATTAAGGAGCGGATAGAACGTCGGAGTCTTTCTTCTCGCACTCACCATCCTGAATTGTACAATGTCCCATTCAGTGAGTGGGAATTTCGCAGTGCCCTCGCCGCTTGTCCTGATACTGCTCCTGGGCCAGGTAACATCCACTCTCAGATGCTGAAACACCTTTCAGTGGACTGCCAGCGACACCTCCTCGACCTTTACAACCCCATTTGGGTCGAGGGTGAGTTTCCGTCGCAGTGGCGGGAAAGTCTTGTTGTGCCCGTTCTGAAACCAGGGAAGAACCCTTTGGAGGTGGACAGCTACCGTCCCATTAGCCTCACCAACGTTCTTTGCAAGTTGCTTGAACGGATGGTGAGCCGGCGCTTGAATTGGGTACTGGAGTCTCGAGGCCTTCTGGCTCTGTCTCAGGGTGGGTTCCGTAAAGGCCGCTCCGCCGCCGACAATCTAGTGAGCCTGGAGTCGGCCATCCGTACTGCCTTTGCCCGCCGTCAGCATCTGGTTGCTGCCTTTTTCGACTTGCGGAAGGCGTATGATACAACATGGCATCATCACATCCTTTCTACACTTCATGGATGGGGTCTTCGTGGCCCTCTGCCGATCTATATCCTCAATTTTCTGTCGTATCGTACCTTCCGCGTGCACATCGCGGCCTCATATAGTTCCTCCCAAGTCCAGGAGAACGGTGTGCCACAGGGTTCTGTTCTCAGTGTGTGTCTGTTTTTAATAGCTATTAACGGGCTCGCTGCGGCCGTGGGAAATACTGTCTCCGCTTCCCTGTATGCTGACGACTTCTGCCTTTACTACAGCTCTATTGGCATTGCAGCTGCTGAACGTCAGCTACAGGGCGCAACCCGCAAGGTGCAGTCTTGGGCTGTAGCGCATGGTTTTCAGTTTTCCGCAGCCAAGAACTGCGTTATGCATTTCTGCCGGCGACGCACTGTTCACCCGGAGCCGCGGCTTTATCTTGACGGCAAGCTTCTTAAAGTGGTGGAGTCACATAGGTTTTTGGGGATGGTTTTTGATGCCCGGTTGACTTGGCTGCCTCATATTCGGCAACTTAAACAGGCATGTTGGCGGCATCTAAATGCTATGCGATGCCTGAGCCACACCAGGTGGGGCGCCGACCGATCTACTCTCCTACGGCTTTACCAGGTGTTAATCCAGTCCCGTCTGGACTACGGGAGTCTGGCTTATGGCTCAGCATCCCCATCTGCGTTGCGGGTGCTGGACCCAATCCTCCACAGCGGGATACGCCTTGCCACTGGTGCCTTCCGAACCAGCCCTGTGGACAGCATACTTGTGGAGGCAGGTGTCCCTCCACTGCGGTTACGACGCCAACAATTACTGGCTGCTTATGCTGCCCATGTTTTTAGCTTGCCTGGGCATCCAAATTATCGTGTCCTCTTCCCGCAGTCAGTCGTTCCTCTGCCAGAACGTCGGCCCCGGTTGGGTTGTCCGATCGTCTGGTGATGGCTATCCAGCAGTCCCTGCATACTCTCGCCCGTAGCGGCAGGTCTGTGGTCTTTGTTTGGACCCCAGGCCATGTTGGTATACCCGGCAATGAAACTGTTGACCGCCTGGCGAAAGAGGCCACCAGTGCGCCATCTCTGGAGATTGGCCTCCTGTCGTCTGATCTGCGGGCAGTCTTAGCCGCAAAGTTCTCTCGTTTTGGGATGCTGAATGGCGCGGTCTGACCACCCCTAACAAACTCCGTGCCGTCAAAGACACGACGACTGTGTGGCGGTCATCCATCCGAGCCAACCGCAGGGACTCAGTCGTCCTTTGTCGGCTCCGCATTGGCCACACCCGACTCACGCACAGTTATTTACTGTGTCGTGAGGATCCCCCTCTTTGTCGTTGTGGGGCGTCCTTGACGGTGGTCTATATTCTGTCGGAGTGCGCCCTTTTAACCGTGCTCCGGCAGACTTTTGCAATGCCTGACACGCTCTCTGCTCTTTTATCAGATGACTATGCCATGGTGGACTTATCCTTTAATCTGAGTGTTTTTTTTTTCTTAAGTGTTGATTCTGGCATTTAGCCTCTGATTTTAAACTGAGTGTTTAAAGTGTTCTTGGTGGTTGACTTTTCCTCCTTTTCTCTACGGTCGGCCAACCACCGTCACACTGTGTGTTTTAATTTGTTTTGTCTGGTCTCTGTCAGAGTATTTCATGTCCTGTTTTGTCTGCTGTCTTTCCTGTCGTTCGTTTTTTATTCTCTTCAGGTGGTTTTAGTTTTTATGGAACAAGGGACCGATGACCATAGTAGTCTGGTCCCTTTAATCCCACAAACCAACCAACTATTTGCTAATTTAATTTCAGCTTTTTCCATAGTAACACCTTCCCATTAGCTGGAAGTGCATGCCAGGACCTCTGTGTTACTATATTCCATAGGATGACCCGTGCCAAGACAATTTTCTGCAATGGCAGATTTGCTCAGCTCTTGTAAGCGTGTGTGCCACTTATGCTCAGTACACTGGCCCTCCACTGTCCTGATACCTAACCTATATATGACACGGCACAATTGCAAGGAATAAGGCAGACACCTACCTGATGCAGGCCGAGAACCTGAAAGGACCCTGGTCTCTGACGGTGGCCAAAAAACACATTTAACTCAAATTTCCGCAAAATTCGAGCTATTATGTTCGAAATGCTCCCTGCATAAAGTGAAAAGACATAGACTTTGGTGGCTGAAAGGTGACATTAAGATGAGTAACTCAGCCTGACAAACTCTCAGGATCTAAAATGATTTGGGCCCTTTACAAAGTACGGTATCCCTTTCATGCTGGGCCAGATGATGGCAGCTGTGAGCCTGTAGATAAGTCAGTGTGAGAAGGCGTCTAATAAACTGAATGTCCCAACAAAGCATCCACCTTTGTCCTGACCAGCACATCAAGGAAGGGGAAGGGTAAGGGTAAGGGCCCGCATCTCGTGGTCGTGCGGTAGCGTTCTCGCTTCCCACGCCTGGGTTCCTGGGTTCGATTCCCGGCAGGGTCAGGGATTTTCTCTGCCTCGTGATGGCTGGGTGTTGTGTGATGTCCTTAGGTTAGTTAGGTTTAAGTAGTTCCAAGTTCTAGGGGACTGATGACCATAGATGTTAAGTCCCATAGTGCTCAGAGCCATTTGAACCATTTGAAGGGTAAGGGAATTCAACCACCCTTTTTCGCCTCCATTGTGAAACAAATATTCAGACGGTTTGAATTCAGGTGTTCTAAAATGTCATTCAAATTCTCAGTGCCATGAGGTTGGACAGCAAAAGTATCGTCTACATATCTGGAGATAAAAAGTCCACAACATACACAGATGAGCCAAAACACTGTGACCACCTGCTTAATAGCTTGTTTGTCCATCTTTAGAATTAAATATGTCGCTGAAGATTAAGGACTCTCATGTATATATTGGAGTGCCTATCAGAATATTTCTGTGCTGCACAAGTTAGCCCTGTATTTAGCCATATTTGTAATTTTTCCTTTAGGAATGGTCAGTTTCCTGAACAATTAAAGTACTCAGTATAAAGCTGCTTTATAGAAAGGGAGAAAGGGATAATGTAGATAATTTTAGACCTGTTTCTATGCCATCAGTGTTTGCTAATGCTGTTGGAAAGGCTGTGTACGGAAGGATAATTGTTTATTTTACATCACACAATATGTTATCAGATGTGGAGTTTAGCTTTAGAAGTCATTTAACAGCTGAAAATGGTATGTTCTCTTTTCTCTCTGTAGTAGTAGATGGGTTAAACAAAAGGTTTCAAATGCCGGGTACAATTTTTGATTTACCTAAGGTGTTTGAGTGTGTTGATCACAAAATATTGCTCCAGAAGTTCGACCATTATAGAATACAGGCAGTAGCTCACAATTGGTTCACCTCTTACTTGAGCAACAGACAGCAAAAGGTCATTATTCAAAATGTTGAGAATGGCTGTACTCTACTATTATGGGTCACTCTAAAATATTTGTGTTTGCTGATGACACTAGCTTGGTAGTAAAGAATGGCTCAGTTATGCACCTCCACAATCACAGTGTGTTGTTTTAAAGTCTGCATCATTTTTTACTGTTAGATAACATTGGTAATCTTTGACTAGTCATGGCCGGTCCAAAAATGTGTCCTGGTGTTTACTTAAAACCCGTTTTATCTCATTTTTCTGCATTTCTGTCAAATTCGATAACTCCACTATCTTTTCTTCCATTCGAACCCTGATGTTTCTTATTTCATCAGGACCTATTTCCTCCCTTTCTCCATACTCATCGTGCCCCACAATATCCTCCTCTTTCCTGCAGCAATGTATAGGTACACCACATTGCTCACCTGCTGGAGACTGCTTTCTTCCTGCAGGTGGCAGTCAGCCACTTCCTATGTATAGTAATGACAGCTTCATTATTCCCAAAACCTATCTTCCCTTTGTATTTTTGCAGAAAATGTGCCCCAAGCAACATCTCCACACTGAACCTGAAAATTATCAGGAAATTCTGGTACAATTACTCACACTGAATCTTTACATTTAACATGACCTCATGAGTTACTGCTTTCTTACTTTTACCTGTGCTTCTACAATTTTTATTGTTGAGGAGGGCATAATAACTATTTCTTTCCAATTGGCAAGAGCATCTACAAAATTTTTTGACACTGCACATTCATCTGAACCCCTATCAATTAAGAAAGGAACTTTTTCACCAAAAATTGTAACCTCTGTTATCAGTCACCCTGATAATTCTTCAGCAGTTCCAGGATCTGATTGTTCCAGTAAATCCCGCACTACCTCATGTCTGTTGAATCCTATTCCTTCTGTGGAAATAACACACACATTTAGAGGACTACTTCTTCTTTAATTGTGGCAACTTTAATTAATTTGTCTACTAGTGACAAATCAAAACATTTCTTGAAACATTCACCTTCTCTAATCCTCTCAGATTCTGCAACACTTCCTTTCATGTTGTCAGAATTTTCAAAAAAACCCAAACTTTATCTACTTCTGTTGCTGCATCACTATTTGATGAGCTTTCTTCCACTCTGCCGACACCTTCTTTGACATTTGAAACTGGTCCATCACTATCAGACAGAATCTCCTCCCTTTCCTGTGGTAGGTTTATAGTACCTGTACCACTAATGTGTTGTTTCATTGGTTGCTGGCTTACAAAGGGCTTTGCGAGTGGATTTAACCCATTTCTGGAAGTCTGCAAATGCTAGCTTCCTTATAGATTGCTGCTAGTTTTCCTCATTGCCTACTCTTCCATTAGCCATAGCATTCCATTATTTGGCTGTCTGGGATGCTGTTCTGATATCTCAAGTGATTGCTGATTTTGACAACTGTCATTCATGTACCCATAATTTCTACATCCAGTGAAACCCCCTTGTCCTCTGGACATTCCTCTCTGATGTTAGATCTTTGCGCACCTTTTTACTTGCACTTCACTTTTGCCTAGTTGGAGTCCTATAATCTCTATTATGATTTTCCTCTTCTTTCCAAAGATTCTTTACCCTTTTCAAGTAAAAAATGAGCTTGTTAATGTCGCCTCTGGGTGCAGAAATTACTTTCTTTCACCAGTAAAAAGGTGATTCATTTTCTAATCCCATTATAATTTGTTCCGTTTCTAACTTGGTAGCCATGTAATACAAAATAGTTACCACTTCCTGACAAACCTCTTAATAGTATATTTCTTTGGGTTAAACTTTCACCTCACCAAAAGCTGTTTATTAATACTTCCATCTGTTCTCTCTTCCCTCAGTATTCCCCAAAGAAAGTCTAAAACTTTCCATGCTGTCATCCTTTTCTACCATAAGATTAAATAACACAAAGCCTATCTTCTTCTAATAATTTCCGGGTATGCAGCCGGCTGCATACCCGGAAATTATTAGAAGAACAAATACGCCGGGAAAATTTCAGAAGTCACAGCCTATCTTCTCTTTGTTATTCCGTGACCTAGGTAACACATCTTCAAAATCACTCCAGAATGCTTTGGGATGCACAATCTCGTTGGGATCAGAGCTCAGAAACTATCTGTGATTAACAAAGGCAGTTTGAGGACTCTGCAACACCATTTATCATTACATGACCACTACTGTCAGTAATTTTCTGATCTGCATTTGTTAGTTTAATGTCATGCTAGATTATCAGTTACTACTGTACTAAATTGTGACCAGTTAGTTCCTAAATAATTTATTCATGCACACACATGCCCTGCAAACAGTTTACTTTTGTCACTTTCCTCCTCAATTTTATAGCCAGAATTTATTATCCTCGTAACACTGTTTATCAACATGATCTACTTGAGCATGTACTTTATTCAAGTCAGCACTTAACTGTTCACCTAGATGTTTCTTACCTTCAGTAACTTGCTTTATATGGGTAGTTAGCTCACCTTTTACTGTGACAATATAATTCTTAAGTTCTTGTTTTGCATGGCATATTTTCACTCTCACGCTTTCGTTAAGTTGTGACAACTCATTTTTTACAGAATCACTTAAGCCCAAAATTCTGTGATCAATTTCCTACAGGATTTCCTCTTTAAAATTGTTCAGTTTATTATCAAACTGTTCTTACTGTCCTATAAATTACTGATTAATTTCAGAAACTAATCCACTTATTTTACTATTTGTTTAATTGCCCAGCCCACTTATTTTACTATCCACATCAGACCGAAGTTCATTTGTTTTTGTATTCATTCCCTTCATTATACTGCCAGTACCCCCATGGTTGTGGAACATTGTTGCAATGCTAACTTTCTGCTCACCAGCCTCTAATGCTGGCTCTATTTTCACTTCAGTGACAGTAAATGGTACTAATTTAACATTCAGACCAGGTGTCTTTTCCATACTTATTTCTTGACTTGCAGTACTTTCATATTTCTGATCAACTTCAGATCCTGTCCCTTTTATTACTTCCTTCATAAAAGCTGGTGCTAACTTAACATTAGTTTCCACCTTGTTTTGCCCATTAATTGACCCATAAGTATCGGATGCTGAATTTTGATAACCACCGTCTTCAATTTGGCACACATTAAAACTAAATCTATCCACACTCGCACACCAAGCGAAGAAAAACACTACTTAGCTTTTTCTCCGCATTGTCAGTACACCGAGATGCTACTGTGAGTCCGTCTGCCACAGGGTGCCAACACTGGTCCAGTTTCTGGGACCCCACAGCACCGTCCACGGCAGCCAACTGCTCCTTGTGCTGGTCTGCCACTGCTCGCTGCTCCACGGTGTGCTGTTGGCATTCCTGTAGTTTGCTGACCTCTCTGCCTGCTGTGTCCTGTCCCTCCGTTAATAATGTTCACAATATCTGGACTGCGTTTAAATCCTCCTCCTATCGCTTCAGTTCAAAAGTATATCTGCACACGTGTGGGTCCTTCTAACACAGGTTTTATGCTGCTGCTATTAATGTTCATTCAGCTCTGAACTTTACTTTTCCTGGCCGCTAAATACACCAAATGTGGTAGTGCATTGGCTTGTCACTACCCTTCAAACAATCTGTCCACCTACCTGGATAGGCTTCAGGTTGTCTCACCCTTCACTCTGTGATGGTATATGCTGGTTTAACCAACAAAAGCAGCGCTGATGAATAGCCAACTAAATACTTACCACGCAAAGGCCATATGACTCCAGTCTATCGGTAGTAGCTGAAAGTTAGTTAAACTATCAAGTGTTCAGAATCCTTTCACAATTCGTTTGGGAAAAAAAAAAAAATGTCGAAAATTTCCCTTTATTTGGTTTATCATTTTTAAAACAAGGAAAATGGCTATAAAGTCAATTTAATATCCTGACATCAATTATGCAATGCTACTCATTGTCTCTGAACAGGTTCATACTCAAAAGCAGCCAGAAGATATTTAGTATGATCTGGCACTTTAAACATACCAGTCAGTCACTGACCCACGACTACTTGTGAGTTGAGATCTGTTCAGTAGGCTTCTTGTGAGAAAGTGTTCACCATAATTTATTGTTACCTGCACAGAGCACATCACATGGAATTTTTGGATGACATGAAGTGTTCACACGTGAATATCTCCTTAAATAACTGACTCATAAGTCTCAAACTTTCAAAAATGATTAATACTGTAGTCACTCTTCATCAGCGACATGATAACTCTCGTGTCATAGATGTGAGGCACAAAGCCTTACTGAAAACCTCGAGAAATTCTGAATTCCTATTGGCTCATATATTAAGTAGCCAGTCAGATCATCATGAGCACTTCTATACTCATGGTATTTCTAATGTCTTCCAAGCAGATTGCCACAAGTAATTTATGCTAGAAATCTAGTAATTCTGAAACTAAATACAGTTTAATGAACACACAATAAAATTCCTGTCCACAAAATAATTTACTTGTAAATTTAATACTCCATGTCCCTTCTGGCTGCCTTTTATAAAATCGGGCTCTCTCTGACGTACATCACAGATTTCCCTATTGCACAACTTTCTCACTCATACACTTACATGATTTTAATAAAATACCACATTCGCACTTTACGAATGTGCTCCATTCACTCGCTTTCTCTCCAAAATACTCGCATAACCAAAACACAGTGAAATAATAATTTTACAATGTATTTTTAATTTCATCATAAGTATGTGGTAATGAAACTGAAGAAAATTCCAGAAAATTATATTACATGATCCTGTCCTCTTGGTTGTAGTTTAAATTGATACTATAGATGAATACATTACAGCCCCTAACACAGTTTCCCAATGCCAGCATGCTTATTGGGTATTTTAGGTAAAAATTTCAATGTCCTTAAACATTGAAGTTATTCATTTCAATTTTTTTCAGTATGGTTGAGTTATCCATAGATTTTTGGCATATAAAGTATGAAAAATATCAATTAATATTTAATAGTAGTTCTTCAGATTCATAGAAGGTATGTGTAACAAATTGCACACAGCGTTAATCAAGTACACAGCTTGCTCGACCCAGTAGTTAGTGTGAGAACCACACAGCTGCTCTCCTCCCGACTCTGTGGCAAGCTATGCTTTCAACTCGTGACAACAACTCGTAATAATTTGCTGCAGTGCAACCTGAAATACAAACAAATCGAGGAGTAAAACGAGTGTGTAGCGTGCCACTAAAATTATTTAATATCTACTTAGATGACAGATCAGAGTGTGGAAAATAGAGATAACACCATCGTGCATCTATTGGGACGAATAGATGTATTAACGCGATGTTATTTGTGTATGATCAAGTTACCATACAAGACAGCGAAGATAAATTACAAATGGCATTACGTAAACTAAGTGAGGTAAGTGCAAGCTACAGTCTGACTGTATTTATAAATAAAACTAAATCTATGGTCTTTTTAGGTATTCAACCAGTACAAACAATATATCTCAATAGTAAATCGATACAACGGATAACCCGTTTGAAATGTTGAGAATATGACATACCATGTGATGGAGATATGCTTATAGAGAGAAAAAAAAAGATACGTAGCATTGTATATTTGGCACAATAGAGAGAATACTTATTGGTAAGAAAAGGAAAGACAAACAACTGAAATTTTATATCGTCATGGCAATTCGTACTTTATTATATGGGGCATAAAGCTGGACCCTGAGAAATAAAGATTTACAGCAATTACAAACATCAGACATGAAATTTCTGGGATCTGTCAAAGGCTGAACTAGGGAAGACAAAATTAGAAATGAAGTAATAAAGGAAGAATCAGGGGGTGCAGCCAATCACCCAATAGCCAATCCGGTTCAGGGAAAAAGGAGAGAAAGTGTACTTCGTACGTCACTATAAAGACAATGGATTATAAAATGTGGGGCAAGAGAAGCAAAGGGAAAACTCAGGCTGAGATGAGATAGTGAGACCGGAACAGGCCATAGGCCTAACCCTGCAGTGGCAGATTATTATTATTATTATTATTATTATTATTATTATTATTATTGCAGATGTACCCCTGCATACCTGTGTGATCACAGGCTTTTATCTGTATAGCCGGCCGGTGTGGCCGTGCAGTCTAGGCGCTTCAGTCTGGAACCGCGTGACCGCTCCGGTCGCAGGTTCGAATCCTGCCTCTGGCATGGATATTTGTGATGTCCTTAGGTTAGTTAGGTTTAAGTAGTTTTAAGTTCTAGGGGACTGATGACCTAAGATGTTAAGTCCCATAGTACTCAGAGCCATTTTTATCTGTAGAATGATGATTGCTGCATATATCAGCAACTGCTGACTGCTGGTTTCTATGTCTACATACTCACATACATACAGGGTGTTACAAAAAGGTGCAGCCAAACTTTCAGGAAACAGTCCTCACAAACAAAGAAAGAAAATATGTTATGTGGACATGTGTCCGGAAACACTTACTTTCCATGTTAGAGCTCATTTTATTACTTCTCTTCAAATCACATTAATTATGGAATGGAAACACACAGCAACAGAACGTACCAGCATGACTTCAAACACTTTGTTTCAGGAAATGTTCAAAATGTCCTCCGTTAGCGAGGATACGTGCATCCACCCTCCATCGCATGGAATCGCTAATGCACCCCTGGAGAATAGCGTGTTGTATCACAGCTGTCCACAATACGAGCACGAAGAGTCTCTACATTTGGTACCGTGGTTGCGTAGACAAGAGATTTCAAATGCCCCCATAAATGAAAGTCAAGAGGGTTGAGGTCGGGAGAGTGTGGAGGCTACGGAATTGCTCCGCCTCTACCAATCCATAAGTCACCGAATCTGTTGTTGAGAAGTGTACGAACACTTCGAATGAAATGTGCAGGAGCTCCATCGTGCATGAACCACATGTTGTGTCGTACTTGTAGAGGCACACATTCTAGCAGCACAGGTAGAGTATCCCATATGAAATCATGGTAATGTGCTCTATTGAGCGTAGGTGGAAGAACGTGGGGCCCAATCGAGACATCACCAACAATGCCTGCCCAAACGCTCACAGAAAATCTGTGTCGATGACATGATTGCACAATTGCGTGCGGATTCTCGTCAGCCCACACATGTCGATTGTGAAAATTTACAATGTGATCACGTTGGAATGAAGCCTCATCCGTAAAGAGAACATTTGCCCTGAAATGAGGCTTGATACATTGTCGGATGAACTATTCGCAGAAGTGTACCCATGGAGGCCAATCAGCTGGCGATAGTGCCTGGACACGCTGTACACGGTACGGAAACAACTGGTTCTCTCGTAGCAACGTTACCTTGTACAGCAGCAACTTCTCTGACGCTGACATTAGGGTTATCGTCAACTGCACGAAGAATTTCCTCGTCCATTGCAGGTGTCCTCGTCGTTCTAGGTCTTCCCCAGTCGCGAGTCATAGGGAGCACGGAGCATTCCAGCCTAAGACGCCGATCAATTGCTTCGAACGTCTTCCTGTCGGGACACCTTCGTTCTGGAAATGTCTCGATACAAACGTACCGCGCCACGGCTATTGCCCTGTGCTAATCCATACATCAAATGGGCATCTGCCAACTCCGCATTTGTAAATGTTGCACTGACTGCAAAACCACATTCGTGATGCACACTAACCTGTTGATACTACGTACTGATGTGCTTGGTGCTAGTACTGTAGAGCAATGAGTTGCATGTCAACACAAGCACCGAAGTCAACATTACCTTCCTTCAATTGGGCCAACTGGTGGTGAATCGAAGAAATACAGTACATACTGACTAAACTAAAATGAGCTCTAACATGGAAATTAAGCATTTCTGGACCCCTGTCCACATAACATCTTTTCTTTATTTGTGTGTGAGGAATGTTTCCTGAAAGTTTGGCTGTACCTTTTTGTAACACCCTGTATATACAAACTCAGCAGCCACTGTATGGTGTGTGGTGAATGATACCTTGTACCACTACTATCCATTTCTTAGAGGGAGAAAAAAAAAATGAATGTCTATATTTCTCTAAAGTTTTATCAGAATAATTATTACAGTGTTTCATGTTTAGGCTGGAAGGCTTGATTTTCATTCAAGAGAAATTATGCTCGCATCGTCTGAAGGGTGTTTTTGTAATGGCGTGTGACAGATACTCCCTCTGCTCTAAAATTGCCTTAATTCTTACCTTATTCTGTTTTCAAGCTAGAGCCATTCATTCTGTGCCCATTTCTGACCCCGCCTACACAATTACGTGCAGGATGCTGAAGCGGTCATGCCAGATGATGTTCTTCTCGGCGACGTACGAGCAGGACGTGATGACATTCGCAGAGGCGATTGTGCGTAACCCGGTGATCATCCGACTGAAGCGCGAGGAGGAGAGCCTGGACAACATCAAGCAGTACTACGTCAACTGCCGCAATGCCGAGGAGAAGTACCGTGCCATCAGCAACATCTACGGTGTCGTCACTATCGGACAGGCTATCATTTTCTGCCAGGTGAGCTCTGCAGCAGGTGGGGTCTTGTCTGCTGCAACTGCATGTTCTTCTGTAACTAAATGACTGTGGCGAGTGATAAACGTGCCCAATTCTTCTTTTCTTTTCTTTCTCTCTCTCTCTCTCTCTCTCTCTCTCTCTCTCTCTCTCTCTCTCTCTCTCTTTTTTTTTTTTTTTTTGAGACTTCAGTTTATTGGGATAGTTATAGAGTAATAATTGTCATTTTGAGTCGCATAACAAATTTTTTCCTTGTCTGCAGTCCTGGTGTACGTTGAAATCCTCACACTGCAGCAGTACTGTAGCATGGCACTAGGAGAGGCGAAATGAAATGGTAGAAGCCTGTGATAAAGTAGAGTGTTGTGCGGTAACTCATTTTTGGCAGCAGCAGGATTCTTACAGCTCTAAAAGACAAATCCAAATCGCTTGAGAAATCGCAACATTTCTCCTGCTTGGGTAGTGTAGTGCCTGTGTTAGCTACTGAGAATTTTTCCGGGTTGTATGGGCGTGGTCCCTGGAACTCTTAAATACCCTGACGTTTCGTCCAAGGATACGTTGGACGTCTTCGGAGGTACTCCTGTTTGTGCTGACTGAGGGATTGAAGAGTTCCATGGACCACGGCCATACAACCCGGAAAAATTCTCAGCAGCTGAAACATCCAGTCGTGAAAGGCTTTATTGGATGAGTGTCTGTGTTGTTCAGGAAAATGATGCATGGAACAGGCACTTTAGTGAGTACAGCCGTTATATCCGTGAAATGTGTTTGCAGTTGAGAGTATGGCCAACTGTCGGCTGTAAGATGGAATGACAATGAAAATTTGTGTCGGATTTCCCGGTTATTGTGTGCATGTCTGAAGGAAAATTGCATTATATTTATGAACTACATAGGCACTGCATTACCCTATTTATCCAGGTTTCAATTAAAATGTCTCCCCTGTCTAGGAATATACATAATGAATGGATTAAGAGTGCAGGTTGTAGTCACACAACTGACGACATACGGAAGTTTGTGTCTTGCAGTAAGTTGTTTAATTTATTTATTTACATGTCAAGTTCCGTAGGACCAAATTTAGGAGCAAATCTCGGAGGTCGTGGGATGCTTCAGTACGTGAAATTAAAATATAAAAGTAATAACACATCAAAATAAAATGTTTATGAACCTGAAAAAAGTCAAGCCGTAAGTTTAAGTACACGCACTCAGCAGTATAACATAAGAATCGGCTTGATTTTTCAAGGAACTCCTCGACAAAATAAGAGTGACCCCTGAGGAAACTCTTCAGTTTCAATTAGAAAGCATGTTTATTACTGCTAAGATTTTTGAATTCTAGTGGTAGCTTATTGAAAATGAATGCAGCAGTAACTGCACACATTTCTGCAGACTGGATTTCTGCTGAGTATAACTGAGTGAAAGCTGTTTATTCTTGGGAATAAGCTAATACTGCTAACAAATGTCAGTAAGGCCAATGTCAAAATACACAGAATCATGAACAGGGGTCGAGAAGAGGTTTGTGAACTTGCACCGCTTATTACCCGACCCACCCGTTTCTGAGCCAAAAATATCCTTTTAGAGTAGAAGATGTACCACAAAATATAATACCATATGACAAGGTGAATGAAAATAAGAAAAATAGACTAATTTTCGTGTCGAACCATCGCTTACTTCAGATACCTTTTGAATAGTAAAAATGGCAGCATCAAGTCTTTGAACAAGATCTTGAACATGGGCTTTCCACGACAGCTTACTATCTATCTGAAGACATAGAAATTTGAACTGTTCAGTTTCACTAATCATATGCCCATTATGTGAAATTAAAACATCAGGTTTTGTTGAATTGTGTGTTGGAAACTGTTAAAACTGAGTCTTACTGTGATTTAGCATTACTTTATTTTCTACAAACCATGCTCTTAGGTCATGAACAGCACTGTTTAAAACTGAGCCAATGTTGCACACAACATCCTTTACTACCAAGCTAGTTTATCAGTAAACGGAAATATCTTAGAATTACCCATAATACTAAAGTGCGTATCATTTATATAAATAAGCAACAGAAGTGGCCACAACACTGATCCCTGAGGCAACCCACACTTGACTGTACTCCACTCAGACCTTACATCACAGCCAACTTCAACACTGTGAATAATGACCTTTTGCTGTCTGTTGCTAAAGTAAGAGCTGAACTAATTGTGAGCAACTTCCTGTATTCTGTAATAGTAGAACTTCTGGAGCAATATTTTGTGGTCAACACAATCAAACACCTTAGGTAAATCAAAAATTATGCCCAGCATTTGAAACCTTTTGTTTAACCCATCTACTACTACAGAGAGAAAAGAGATGTAACACTTTCAGCTGTTAAATGACTTCTAAAGCCGAACTGTACATCTGATAGCAAATCGTGTGATATAAAATGATCAATTATCCTTACATAGACAGCCTTTTCAATAACTTTAGCTAATACTGATGCCATAGAAATAGGTCTAAAATTGTCTACATTATTCGTTTCTCCCCTTTTATAAAGCAGCTTTGTAATGAGTACTTTAATCGTTAAGGAGACTGACCATTCCTAAAGGAAATTACAAACATGGCTAAATACAGGGCTAACATGTGCAGCACAGTACTTTAATATTCCACTAGGCACTCCATCATAACTATGAGAGTCCTTAGTTTTCAGCAATTTAATTATTGACTCAATCTCCCCCTTGTCTGTATCACAGAGGAGTATTTCAGACATCAACCTTGGAAAGGTATTTGCCAAGAAAGTGATGTGGTTCCCTGTAGAAACTAAATTTTTATTTAATTCACCACCATTACTCAGAAAATGATTGTTAAATCTGATTTATCTGTAACAGATACATTTTTACTACGAACTGACTGTATATCGTCAACCTTGTGCTGCTAACCACACACTTCCTTCACAACTGACCATATGGTTTCAATGTTTTCTTGTGAATTAGCTATTCTGTTTGCATACCACATACACTTTACATTCCTAATAACATTTTTAAACACCTTAAGATACTGTTTGCAATGGGTTGCTGTAGCTTGATTGTGACCACTTCTAACATTTTGACATAATTCCCGCATTGTTCTACATGATATCGCTACCCCAGTAGTCAGCCACCCAGGCTGCCTTTTACTTCTAGTACCCGGTTTAGAACATTCCAATAGAAAGCAACTCTCAAAGAGCATGAGAAATGTGTTAAGGAAAGCTTTATATCCATCATCTATGTTATCGGTATTATAAACATTCTGCCACTCTTGTTCCTTGATGTGGTTTAAAAAGCACTCTATTGCTGTTGGATTAACTTTCCTACATAATTTGTAATTATATGTGACACTTGTTTGAGTACAAAAGCCTTTGTGTTATTCACCCTTTCACTAACAGAATGTCCACCTAGTAATGAAGAATGAATAAAAATATTGTCTGGCTGTGCTACTATTCCCCTGCACCCTACTTGGAACAAACACAGTCTGCATCCGATCATAAGAATTTAGGAGCTCTACCAGCATCCTTTTTCTTGCACTATCATATACATATTTTATATTGAAGTCACAACATATAATTAATTTCTGGTATTTCACTTTTTACTTCCTGTAAAGTGAATCAAGAACCCTCTTTAGCTTGAGCAGAAATGCTCTGAAGCCAGAGTTAGGGGACCTATAAACAACAATAATTAGAAGTGTAGTTTCACTAAATTCAACTGCCCTGCACAACATTCACAACACTCAAGTATCTGTTTCGTGCAGTGCCGTGATAAGTCTATGGACTCAGATGGAGTACTGTTTTTTTTACATACGTTGCCACTTCCCCACCCCGCAAGGAACTCCTTGAGAAACAGCCAGCTAATCTGTGTCCTGGCAAAGGAAGCCTCTGAATTGTCAAATTATTTTAGTGGTGCTCCGATATATCAATAATTTGAGTCATCTATAAGCAGTTCATTAACTTTATCTCCAATACCTCTTATATTTGGATGAAATATGCTAATTCCTTCTCTACTTGGAAACATGGCATTCTCTGAAGGTGAGCATTTACTTAGAGGGACTTCCTTTAAGCAGGTATACATATCAGCTGATTTCAATCTAAAAAAAGTGCAACTCTAACACCAACTACTACAGGAATTTTTCCACGAGTGATCCCACCAGTGCTCGCTACATTGTCACCTATAAGCTTTGCCAGCCTCCCATTCCCATACCTATTGAAATGCAGGCCATGCCTAGTGAAACCTGATCTACTGATAGACTCAACTGGCACCACTGAAATGTGACCCATGCCCTCTGCATTAGTGACTTCTCCAGCCCCACGGTAACGCACCTAACAGCCGCATTAAGATGAGACGAATCATGATGCTGTAAAAGTTGGACGAAATCCACATCAGTGCCACCAGTTTCAGTGGTTATCTTTCCCCCACTTACATCATATTCACAGTCCCTGTCAAGACTGTACCCTGCTCCACCCATCACTACCTGATACTCCTTCGTAAAATTCCTACATAACTCCCCTATGCTGCGAGTCACCTGTGCTCGGATGGTCTAATGATAAGGTGACTACTCACGGTAAGTGGGAAATTCTGGTTCCACTCCTGGTATGGTCTGCATTTTATTTTTATTGTTGTCATTCCATTATACAGCTGATAGTTGTCCATATTTGCAGTTTGGAATACTTTTCATGTATGTCTCCTGCTTATGAAAACAAATTGCTCCACAGTACATGACATTGTGCCACTCTGTTTTGTCTCCTTTAGTGGCATGGTGTGGTACTGTGTTCATAATGATTGCAGAGTGTACCAGAATTGCAGACAAACGAAAACTTAACTTTATAACAACAAAAATAATCGGTTATTGATAGTATAATATAAATACACACAAAAAAATCGACTTACCAAGTGGAAGCAGGGGAACATACAAACAAAAGGATTGAACTTTCACAAGCTTCCATATCCAGTGGCTCCTCCTTCTGGCAGAAGAGTTGAAGGGGATGGAAGAGCAGTGACGGAAAAGGACTGGAGAGGTTTAGGGGAAGGGGTACAGTTTAGAAAAGTCATCCAGAACCACGAGTCGGGAGATTTGCCGGACAAAATGACAAGGAAAGACTGAGTGTTTGGGGACTGAGGCAGTAAGAATGAAAAGCTAAGTGCATTGTACGTTAACAGAGGTGGTAAGGGGGGGGGGGGGGGTGGCAAAAAATAGGAAAGTCAGAAAATGAAAGATGTAGAAAACAGAAATTGAGTGAAGAAATAAGTCGTTACTGTGAATAAATGCTGTGACAGAAGGAATTGCTGCATATTAAGGCCAGGTGGGTGGCGAGAACGAAGGACATGTTGGGGGAAGAATCCAGATTGCGCATGTGGTGAAACTGCCACCGAGGTCGTGACTGTCGTGTTGTAGTGCTCTGCAACAGGATATTGTTTGTTGCCTGTGTACACCCTCTGCCTATGCCCATTCAACCTGACTGTTAACTGGGTGATAGTGATGCCAATGTTAAAGGCTGAACAGTGTATACATAACAGATGGTATATGATGTGTGTCACTTCATATGTGGCTCCCTCTTCTATAATATATATTTTGCCAATTGCAGGGCTGGAATAGGTGGTGGCAAGAGGTTGCACTGGGGACGGTCACAGGGTAGGAGCCATAGGGTAGGGAGATGGGTGTAGAAGGAGCATAGCATCCGACAAGAATATTGTGGAGATTAGTAGTGCGACGAAAACCAATTCTAGATGTTGTAGGCAAAATCTCAGACAGAATGGGCCTCATTTCATGGCAAGATTTTAGGAAATCGTGGCCTTGTCGAAGTAGCTGACTGATACATTAGAGACCAGTATTATACTGGGTGACAAGTTGTGTGCTCCAAAGTTGTTTTTTGGAGGGATCAGCAGTACCAGGATGGGATGTGATGGCCTGATAAATCTGCTTTTGGACTAGGCTGTTGGGTAGTTATGTCCAGTGAAGGCTGAAGTGAGAGTGGTAGTGTATTGCTGTAAAGAGTCTGCATCTGAACAAATACATATGCGTCGAATGCCGAGGCTACACGGGAGAGAACATTTGACACGGAAAGGATGGCAACTGTCAAAATGTAAGTACTGTCGTTCGTTAGCGGGTCTGATGTGGACGGAAGTGTGTAGCTGGCCCTCGGTGAGGACGAGATTGACATCGAGGAAAATGGCGTGGGATTCGGAATAGGACCGTGTGAAATTTTAATTGGGAGGAGGTATTTAGAGATTCCGGGAATTTTAACAGGTTAGCATCACCGCGAGTCCATACGGCAAAGGTGTCAGTTTCAGTGTGCCACATTAAATGTTCATTTTATCTTCTTCCTCTGATCATTACACCCCAATTCCAGTACTTCATCGTGTTCAGTTGTTTGGATACATCCTGTTTAGCCATTATAAGGTGTTTGTCATGGCATTTTCAACAGTAGCCATTCGTTTAAATGTTTCAGACGAGGAAGATCGCGTCATGGCTGTCTGAGAAGATGTCCAGAGATGGGCACGCAGTGGCACTGCTGACGGGAGAGCTGACAGTGGAGCAGAGGATTGCGGTTCTCGACCGCTTCCGAGAAGGCGTCGAGAAGGTGCTAATCACCACCAACGTGCTCGCCAGGGGTGAGTCTGCCGTTAATCTCGTGATGAGTTAAACGGTTTGGATACTGCCGAGTGACCTGTTTATTGCCTAAGTCTGTGTCTGCAAAGGTGTGTGCACGTGGGAGCACCTTCGAGGGACACCTGGCAGTTGTAGTCGTTGAATCCTGTGTTTCTACGTTTTGAGAAGAACATAGTGCCAATCCTTGTACCACTTTGAAGTCTTACCAAAATCTGACACGATATTTGTATAGCTATCTTCGTATAGTACTTAATTATAGGTAACTGAACAGTCTACAAGAATTCTTGGATTACTAGTTATATTGTTTATGAAGTTGTAAATGTACAACATGAGAAGCAAGGGTTTGAACACAACTTACTGGGACACATGTGAAGTTACTTCCAGATCTGTCAATCAGTCTCTGTCCAAAATAATATGCTGCATCCTCTCTACCAATAAATCCAGTGTGAAATTGTGTGTGTTACCATATATTATCATAGCTTATTATTAATGTTGATATGATACCAATGTTACAATAAATCCATCTCTTTTGAGGTATAAAATAGAACTCACCAGCTATCGCTGATAGGCGATGCTACCAAAATTAATTTGTCCTGTTATGCTTGTCACACTGTGCAGAAATCAGCCTACACATGAATTTATACGTGCTAGATTAGTTGAACAGTATGACTGTGGTAATAATACTTGACAAATGATGTAACAACAACTCACTGTCTTTTATCCCCCCTCCCCTATAGGGGGGCTCGCCACTCTTTTGTGGGTTCGTGCTTGGCTACCACGGAGTCTCAGCCTTCGCAGCATTTTTTCCTTTCCGTACTGCATGTCTATTCTCTTGCTCTTCCTTGTCCACTCCCTTGGGGTACATGTCTGGGGTATTATTCGGAATGTTCTGCATTCTTTTGCTGACGTGCGAACAGACTCAACTTTGTTTTTTGCTTTCTTTTCCTTACTTTGTTTCCAGTTTCCTCTCATTCCTCCAATTTGGCGTTTGAGGATCCTCTTTCTTCTTCTTCTTCTTCTTCTTCTTCTTCTTCCCTGTGTGCTTCTGAAGGCTGGCCCACACCTCTGAAGCGTAAAAGGTGACTGGGTAACACGTAATTCCCAACCCCGGGTCAACAGGTAGGCTTCACGTGTACACTTTGGTACTGGCCAGATCCAGGGAGGCGCGATTACCTGAGCTGTAACCTTCCCAGATTGCCCATTGGTCCCTCTGTCAGGTGTTCAGAAGGTGTGAACAATCACCTAAGGTGGGTGCACTCCCTTGTGAAAAGGGCCCCCAGTTGGAAGGAATGCGCCATCGGAGATGCTGGCAATCGTGCGCGATTTCCTCGCGATGAGTCAATCGTCCTCTCCATTGACGTCAACAAAACGTAAACGTAATGAGGCTCCCGATTCGAAGACCCTTCCTGCTGCACTGCTGTTCCTTGTGGTGTCACATACTGAAGACGGTCAGTCCTTCGCCACGTTCAATCAGTTTTATTCAGAAAGGTGTTGATGCCATTGGTGGCCCTGTGAAATCCTGCTCTCGTATAGGGTTGGCACTTTGCTTTTGGAGTCGGTTTCTGATTCTCGAGCAGAACAACAGCTTGCCGTCTCACTTATCCACAGCTACCCTGTTCGTTTCGAGGCACATAGATCTTTGAGTTCTTCAATGCGGTAATTTACACCAGGCTGCTTGACAGTCTACCCGAGGCTGACATACAATCTTACCCCTCTGACCAGGGTGTCATTGCCATCCATCATCTAATGAAAAAGGTAGATTCATCCTTGGTGCCCACGCGCACTCTTTTCCTCTCCCCTAATAGGGTGATGCTGCCGACCAAGATAAAGGAGGCTACGAAATAATCAGTGCGGCCGTACATTCCGACCCCAGTGTGCAGCTGCCATTGTCACCATTTCAACCACACTCGAACATCTTCACGGCACCCAGCCAAATGCGTAACCTGTGGCAGGGATGCACACGAGGGCAAATGTGCGCCCCCTCCCCACTGTATCAACTGCAGTGGCGGCCGTCCCACTAGATGAGTGGGCTCTTCAGGAGATTTGCGCAAAGGAAAAAGTGCCTTACCCAGTAGCTCACAAGTTACAGGCGAGTTGCAAGCCCTGTGTTCTCCTGTCTGGCACATATAGTTCTTTTCTTGTTACCCCTCGCTCCACGGAGGACACGGCGATGCGGGCGTGTGACCTCAAATTTGGCTCCGAGGTTGTGAAATAACCCAGTGTCACGGTAGCATAACCGTCCCCCATCCCGCTTTGCAAGAAACCGTCACTTTCGCCTAAAGGGGCGGAGCCACCCACTCCATAACCAGCAAAGGTCAGGAGTAGTACTCCCGTGAAGACATCCTCCATTCCTCCAGCCAGACGGCACCCTAGTCTTCCCCTAACCAGAAGGGCTCGAAAAAGTTCCCTAAAGATAAACGGTCTACTCTGTCACCAGCTTGAAGATCCAGCTTGACGGTGTCGTCATGTGATACCTAGCCAGGCTGGCCCCTGGCCGGTGCACACCACCGACTGTTTTTCGGTGTTGGACTCCACAGACCGACCACACAAGCACGCCGATCCTCCTCCTGCTTCTGTGCCCTGTAGTAGCGACTCCCTCGGCGGCTGCGGAGTCGACACCCCTACATCTCTTCCTCATCGTGACTGTCCTCCGGTGGAACGTTAGGGGCATTCAGTCGCACGAAGAGGATTTATAGCTGCTTCTAGCACCACAGCATCCCCTTCTGCTCTACCTGTGGGAAACAAAATTGTGCCCTCGTGACTGCTTTGAGCTTTCACGTTACGTACTGATTCGTTTTGACCTTCCCCGCATGACTTTCTCCCTCTGTACCATTTATTTACCTCCGTCCTTTGATGCCACCAGGGCCAACTTCCCTCAGCTTATTGTGCAGCTACTGCCGCCGTATTTGCTACTCGGTAACTTTAATGCAAGGAGGACGTCAAAAGCAGACTCGCTATGGCAAAAAAGGCATTTCTGGCCGAGAGAAGTCTACTAATATCAAATACCGGCCTTAATTTGAGGAAGAAATTTCTGAGGCTGTACGTCTGGAGTACAGCGTTGTATGGTAGTGAAACATGGACTGTGGGAAAACCGGAACAGAAGAGAATCGAAGCATTTGAGATGTGGTGCTATAGACGAATGTTGAAAATTAGGTGGACTGATAAGGTAAGTAATGAGGAGGTTCTACGCAGAATCGGAGAGGAAAGGAATATGTGGAAAACACTGATAAGGAGAAGGGACAGGATGATAAGACATCTGCTAAGACATGAGGGAATGACTTCCATGGTACTAGAGGGAGCTATAGAGGGCAAAAACTGTAGAGGAACTGTAGAGGAAGACAGAGATTGGAATACGTCAAGCAAATAATTGATGATGTAGGTTGCAAGTGCTATTCTGAGATGAAGAGGTTAGCACAGGAAAGGAATTCGTGGCGGGCCGCATCAGACCAGTCAGTAGACTGTTGGGGGGGGATAATAATAATAAAAATAAAAAAATTAATGTGAATCATCCCCTTTGGGTTTCTCCCAGGACCTGTCAGAGACGTGCCCTCTTGGCTGACGTCCTTAACCTCTTCTGCCGTGGAGCACCCACTTTCCTTTCTGACTCCTCGCACACCTATTTCCATTTGGACCTATCCTTTTGCACTACCCAGCTTGCCCATCATCTTCAGTGGTCCATTCTTTCTGACACCTACTTGACCGACCCTTTCCTGTGTACTCTCCGTTTCCTGATCTCTACTCCATCTGCATGCACGCCCAAATGGCAGCTTACTAAGGCCCACTGGCAGCTTTACTCCTCCCTGGCGACTGTCAAAGGAAGAGATTCCCCAGTTGTGATGACTAGGTGGACTACCTCACCAACGTTATCCTTACTGCTGCTGAATGTTCCGTCCCTTGCACTTCCTCTGTACCACATCGTGTCCCAGTCCCTTGGTGAACTGAAGCATGCCGCAACACAATTCCCACACGGAGACGTGCTCTCTGTGTTTTTAACCGCCACCCTACACTAGAAAACTGAATTCGGTATAAACAGGTGCGTGCAAAGTGTCGTAGAGTTCTTTGGGATAGCAAAAGAGCCAGCTGGAGTTCATTCACTAATTCATTTAACAGTTCCACACCTTGCTCTGTCATGTTGGCCAACCTCTGACAGCTCTCTGGAACCGAGATCCATTCCCCAATTTCTGGCCTGACAGTAGCTGACGATGTCATTGTGGATCCTATTGCTATCTCCAACATCTTGGGCCGCAACTTTGGGGAAGTTTCAAGCTCTTCCCACTGTCACCCTGACTTCATCGATAAGAAAGGAGTGGAGGCAGCTCAGGCAATACCCTTCTCTTCTCAGAATCGTGACTGCTACAATGCCGCCTTTACTATGAGGGAGCTGGATTGTGCTCTTTCATCCCGGTCCTCAGCCCCGGGGCTGAACGCCATCTATATTCAGATGTTGCAGCACCTTTCTCCTGCAGGCGAGCACTTTCTGCTTAACACATACAACCGCATCTGAGCTGAGGGCACATTTCGTGGATGCTGCCGTGAAGCCGCTGTCGTACTCATACTAAGTCCGGTAAGGACAAAAACCTTCCTTCTAGCTACCATCACGTCTCTTACTATCTGCGTTTGCAACGTGATGGAACATATGATTCATGTCCGGCTGGTGTGGTGGCTCGAATCTCGCCTTCTACTCACGAATGCACAGTGTGGATTTCGAGTGCTGCATTGTGCAGTTAAAGTTCTCTTTACTTTGTTCACCCATGTGATGAAGTGTTTTCTGCAGATACCCCAGACTGTGGCCGTATTTTCAATTTGGAGAAGCCCTACGACACCTGCTGGAGAACTGGTATCCTCTGTACTCTTTATACGTGGAGCTTCAGTGGTCGCCTGCCCTGTTTTCTTCGGGCATTTTTACGAGACTGAGTTTTTCAAGGTGCGTGTCAGTTCTTTCTTGTCGGACACCTTCAATAAGGAAAATGGTGTGCCTCAGGGTTCCGTCCTGAGTGTCATCCTCTTTTCTGTCACCCCTAACCCTATAACGGCCTATCTCCTGCTGGGCGTCTCCAGCTCCCTTTTTGTCGATTTTGCCATCTATTGCAGTTCTCCACGGACCTGTCTCACTGAGCGGCGTCTTCAGCACTGTCTTGATTCTCTTCACTCCTGGAGCATTGGCAATGGCTTTTGCTTTTTCACTGACAAAACTGTCTGCACGAATTTCTGGCGGCACAAATGGTTTTTCCCACCATCTCTACATTTTGGGTTTGTTGCCCTTCCGTTTGTTGACACTAAGAAATCCATGAGGCTCATGCTTGATAGGAAACACTCTTGGTGCTCCCAGGTATCCTACCTGGCAGGTTGCTGTCGCGGTCCCTCAATGTCTTACTTGTCCTCAACGGTACTTCCTGGGGTGCCAATCGAACCACTCTCCTCAGTTTGTACCGGTCCCTTGTCCGATTGAAGCTCAACTACGTGTGCTTCGTTTATGCATCTGCACTCCTTTGATCATCAGTACGGGGCTCGTCCCTCTTCTCTGTTACCTCCTGGAGTCCGCTTTCGCCACTTGCTACGGCGGCTTAACTTCGTGCTACCTGCAACTTTCCCAGTGGGTGTAAACCCTTCGCCACCTTGGCTTTGTGACGCGGCCCGTGTTAACCTTAGCCTTCATTCCTTTCCTAAGGATACTACTCCAACCTCGGTCTATAGCCTTCAGTTTCATGACCCTTGTATGCAACTTTACCTTTGTATACACTGATGGCTCTTGGACTGACCGTGGGGTCGGGTGTGCCTTCGTCGTTGGCACCCGTGTTCTTCTGGCACACTCCTCAGTATTTACAGCCGAGCTTTTCGCCTTGTATCAGGCCACGGAGTACATCCGGCAAGACAGCCTTCCCAATTGTGTCCTCTGCTCAGACTCTAAACACCCTCCAAAGTATCTGTTGCTGTACACTGCTCATCCCGTAGTGCAGCAGGTCCAGGAAAACTGTCACTTGCTTACTCTTGGTGGAGCCAATGTCATGTTTCAGTGGGCCCCTGTTCATGTCAGTCTGCCAGGAAACGAGGCAGCAGATGCTGCTGCCAAGGCTGCAGTCCTCATACCTCAGCCTTCGAGTACCTGTAATCTCTCTGATCTCTGTGTTGCCGTCTGTCTGTGGGTGGTGTCCCTTTGGCGTCGCCAATGGTCCTCCCTTCACAAGAATAAACTTTGGCTTATTAAGCCTCTCCCCGCACCTTGGATGTGACCACATCTCGGCCCTCCCGCCAGGAGGAGATTATTTTAACTCTGATGCGTATTGGGCAGTGCCTTTTTAGCCATTGTCATTTGCTCAGTGGCTCTACCCCACCACTTTGTATGCATAGCGTCAAAATTCTAACTGTCTGCCACTTCCTGCTGGAATGTCCTTTTTTTAGCAATTTACGTTGGGTTTGCCGTCAGATTTATCAGCTGTTTTAGTGAATTACGTGCAGGCTGTTAACTGTGTTTTACTTTTTATCTGCCAAAGCAATATGGCAAAGGCCATTTAATTTTCAGTTTTGGAAGTCCTTTTTTTTTCTTCTTTTTCCTTTTTTGTCGCACTTTCTCCATGTGCCGTTTTTAGCTGTCTCCTATTCTGTCCATCGGTACTGACAGTCGTTTCCCTCGTCTCTGTTTTTGTGTTCTATAGTCTTGACTTGGGCACGTATGACCCCATTTGCTTTTTTCGCCCTAAAACAATACAAAACTGTCTTGTAATTCAGAGTACTTTGTTCCTCTGCCTGTTACCAGTTTCAGATGCTTTCACATCTATCCTCTGAAGTTGCACATTTCTTATGCTGTCCTAACAATCCCAAATGGGTGCTGTGTGTTATGATTTTATTTGCTGAGTATGTAAAGCAGCATGGATATCCACAGTGGTTGCTCACCTTACACACTGACTGCTGCAAGCAGAGATATGGATGTTTCACCACCAGGCCAGGCCAAGGCAGCAGGCATAAGCCTCTTCTGTGGCTGCTGGTGGCATAGTGCAGTTAACCTGTTAAACAGTAAGCTTGAAGGATGAATAGTGAAGCTACATTTGCATAGTGTTAGTATTTACTACTTAACAGTGAAATCAAACAGTGGAAACTCCATGTAGGAATATCGGTAATGAAGAAAAATATAGGTTGTTACTTACTGTTTACTGTAAAGATGAGATGCTAAGTTGCAGATGGACACAATTGAAACATGCTATTCACTCACACAAGCAAGCACTCCTCATGCACATGACTGTCAGCTCGTGCCAGAATGTATTGTGACCCGAGCTGCCAGATTTGATACTCGTGTGTTCGAGGTGGGCTTACTTGTGTGAGTGAATGGTGTGTTTCTCCTTTTCCAACGAACGCTGTGACTGAAGGCTTACGTGTAAGTCTTTTAATTGTGCCTGTCTGTAACTTAGCGTGTTGTCTTCACTGTAAGTAGCCATCTGTCTTTTTCCTACAGTGTTGAGATCTCTACTTAACAGGGAATCTAGCAACTTGCCGGCAGTATGTGCACATCGTTCTATTCAGCCGAGCCGCACTGCTACTCACTCGTCTGTCAGAGTACCTGTGCACTACAGACTGCTGTCCAGCTGAGTGTTCCCGAGAGAATACGAGTGAGGCCGAAACTGCTCCTCATATTACTGCCACGAGACAAAATAGGAACTGTGGGGCCCGTGGAATGTCGTGAAAAAGCTGCTCAAATCCGTACCGTATCTCTCTCTTGGGCCAGAAGTTGGAGCCAGTGTCAACCGAGGCTCGGCCGAACAAAATCATTTTTTTCTTCCATTGCTGCAGAGTCCAGGTTTTATGGCTTTGGCACCCATTTCCCTGTTCCGGGCATTTGTATAATTGATGCGTGGTTTTGCAATTCCAGCTCACCCTGTAATTCGCAGTTTGTGCAGCTCCCTTTGTGTTGCTTTGTTGCGTGCAGGATTTCAGAGTTCAGCCTTAAATTCCTTTGTGACTTTTACAGCTGTTGTCCTCTTAAATTTTTTTTAATAATCTTCTTGAATGACATCTTTCACAATCGCTCGACACACTTTTTTTTGTGTTGTTATTTAGTGGGTGATGATTTTTCTCTTTCCCAGTATGTGTTAGAAATGCTTGGTACTGTGCCTCTTGAAATGCTAAACACTTTGGCTTTGGAGAACTTCACTTGTGGCACCACATCCGGTGTGTACCAGTAATCTCCACTGACAGTACCTGTGAGGCTTTTTCTTTTCTGTGGAACTGCATAATGTTAGTCTTTGTAAGACTAAGATTAAGCTGTTTTCTGTCAAGCAGGTGTAAGCTTGTTCCACAATTCCTGTGACAGATAGTATGGTAACTTGGGGTGAATCTGGCCGGGTGGGTAAACCCGACCGCCCTCTGTTTGTGAGAAACGGCAAAGCGGAACTATTCAGCATTAGCGTTACTATATAGAGCATTCGAAATAACGAAAATGTCACCTTGGCAGCTTTGCCGCATTTGATATTTACGCACTCAAAAGACAAGGAGTGTGTTTTTGATTGATTCAATTTAATTTTTGTGCAAATTGCGTTACTACATTTTCCTTATTAAATAAAGTGATTACAAAACAAACGGTAAGTGATTTTGCTGTGCATTTAGTGACCCATTCAGTGTATGTATTGTTTTTGTTGGAAATTTAGTGTAAATTGTTTCTGTGTGTCTTAAATGGAAAAATGGCATGGTGGGGTAAAGTCGACTACTAAATGGTGGGGTAAATCCGACCACATATTTTTTATTGTTTGTGTATGGAATTATTTATTTATGAAAACAAAGTGATTTTTTGTTTATTTTTAGGAAAATTTGGTACGAAATTACAAACAAAAAAATGACAAAACGTAATCAAAAAGATATTCACTGAGCAGTTGCTGCAATGCAAATGGGAATGTCTTTATGATCACTCGTGATTTTAACATTTCGAGATCGACATTGCTGTTGCACCGCCGTGCAATAAAATCATCTTTTTTTTTTCAATTGAAATTCACATTCATATAACTTTCAGTACATGAAGTACTCTAAACATTGTTATTTTTTGAATACATTGTGTTCATTTATGTAAAAAAAACATAATTGCTAATAATTATTTCCCAAAAAAACTGTTCATTTATAACTATTTCTATGCAAAATTAGCCAAACAAATGGGGGGCGGATTTACCCCACCATTTTTGCAAATGGCAAAAATGGACATTTCTTAAAAGACGGATATCTCAAAAACTATTAATGGTAAAACAAAATTATTTTGCAGACAATTGTTCCTTTATATTGCCTGTAATTTAACCTATATAAAGTTAAGATCCGACCTCTTATAGGTTTCTTATGGGCACAAGAAATTACTTTGTTGGTTTTATCCCACCTTACCCTATATGCCATCTGTCCATAAAGTTTCAAGACTGGATTAGTTAAAAATAGAGAAATATAGTCTCCCCACAGTTAAGTGCAACACAAAGGACATTCATACAACCATGGGAAACTGTCAGAAAAGTCCTCTAGGATGTCGTGCAACTTGAGCATAACATTTACACCTTAGTTGATCTTTGAAAACTGTGAGGGGTCTAGTCTGCACTTTTTCATTTTGTAATAGGTTCTTGTCAGCAACATTAAGCGTCATCACTCATTATGATATTTTTATTTATTTATTTATTTTCTTTTTTTTCCCCCAGAAAAGAATTTTGTTGGTCTTTCTTTTCAGTTTACCCACGACAAGTGTCCATGCATTGTCATTTTTGTTTGGGAGTTGAGGTATGTGGAACAAACTTGGTACACACTTTTGTCTTCCTCAAAATTTTCTGGAGAATGTCGTGATCAGTTGAGACAGCGATGGTCAGTTTGTTGCTTTATTGAGATTTGTGACACAACAATGTTGAGCTGCACGGCTACTGTTTACAACTGCTTACTAACAACTGACAGGTCAAATGCAAATCTGTTGTTTCCATTTGTTAAATCGAGCAGCCATTGTTGTTTCTGACATATCTAATATTCCAGGAATAAAATAATTTCTGTATCTTTTTGGATGGTCAGTATATAGTAGCTGGTAGCAGGACATGATGTCTCACAATTCATCATCAACTGCTGTATCCTCTGTATGTTCTTGCACAATTCCCCCCCCCCCCCCCCCCCCCCGCCCCCACTAGACATACAATTTGAGAGATAATGTGCCAACTGTTTGGATGAATACCAAATGCCAGTAAAAAAACAGTGCCGATTCAAATGATTTTGAGAAGCATTCTCCCATTGTGTTTGTATTGAAAACATAGCCGTTATGCGTACAGGTGTGTAGTTTCAAGTTACACTATCCTTTCCGCAGGTATCGACGTCGAGCAGGTGACTATTGTGGTGAACTTCGATCTGCCAGTGCTGGTGAACAGGCGAGCGGATTGCGAGACGTACCTCCACAGGATCGGCCGGACAGGTCGCTTCGGCAAGGCCGGCATCGCCATCAACCTGGTCGACGGACAGGAGGCGATGGGGCTGCTGCGGCAGATCGAGGAGCACTTCGGTACGGACGAATGCGGGGTTTGCTTTGTGAGATGTGGCAGGGTAGCGACTCGCTGCTATTAAAGGGGAGACGCAGCTTCTTTCTGAGCAGTGAGGTTTCCAGTGTTCGGGCTTTATCCTCTGACTAGACGTGTGATTGCACCACATTCTGAGCTCATAAATCTATTCTGTCAATGTTGAAATAAAAATAAGGGAAGGGGCAGGGGTAACAACGTCCCCTGTAATTGATGAAAAGTACAGTCAACAGATGTGTGAGTGAGGCTGATAATGTTGCTAATTTTCAGATGACGTCCTCCAGGTAGGTGTGTGTGTGTGTGTGTGTGTGTGTGTGTGTGTGTGTGTGTGTGTGTGTGGTCATTTTTCTTACACACATTGCTCCATAGAACCAAACTGATGGGCAAATCTCCATGGTCAGGGAATGAGTCAGTACAAGCCAGTAACTGCAGAACAATAATAATAATAGGTAAAATAAAACATGCACAAATCCTATGCAGAGGACAAGCTATGGCCATATAAAACACAGGAATTAGCGTACCCTTCAGGTACGAGCTGTTAGTACGACGGTATATTTGTAAATGAGACCATTGGCATTGCTCATTTGGGGAAATTCATGGTGGTATAACTATTTATGGTAAATATGAAGGGAATGGTGGCTTTTGGATGTGTGTGTGTGGTGGGGGGGGGGGGGGGGGGGTTGAGCAGGGGGAGGGCGGGGGGTGTCGTTCACACACGCATTGAAAATGTAATAAGGTATGTTATTGGGAACAGAGATATTACTATTGTAAATATTGTCATTTTTGTCATTTAAGATGGGTTCATGTTGTTTTCTTTGCTGACTGTGTATTTGAAATGTTTCAAGAGTGTGTAGATTTTTGCCTCCAGGTTGGATATGTAGGAGGCAGATGCTTGTGTTGTTGACATGGTGTTTTGTTTCATGCATGTGGGTGGCTATTGCTGATGTGGTATTTTTGGTTTTCATTGCTGCCATGTGTTCTTTGAATCTAGTCTCGAATGATCCACCTGTATGGCCCAAGTAGAAACACTCGCAGTACAAAGTTGAATATTTGGACTGTGTTGTGCCTGCATAAGCCAGACAAGTAGATTATTTGAGATTAAATTCAAAGAACAGATGACAGCACTAAAAAAAAAAAAGTAATACCACACATCAACAATATGTATGCAAGTGTGTAAAAATCCATTTTGTATTAAAATATGTGTATCATGTTCTGAATAGCCATTTACCCTCATAATAATAAAATGCTGGTGTAGTAAGGAATAACAAACAAAAAAATTGTGTATAGTTGCACTACTCAAATTGGAAAGAGTGCAGTCTGCACAGATGGTATGAATTTAAGAAATCTTCCATTTTTCTTTTTTTTTTTAATTTACAATCTCTTATATTAAAATCACCTCATTAACCAATATTTGTACTTCCTGTAAAAGGAATGTCCTGAAATCAGTTAGGGGATCTCTAGATAACTGTAATCAAAACTTTAGACCCACTAAGTTCAACAACTCATGCACAGCAGTCAGCGCAGTGTGTTGATATGTCATTAGATTCAAATGGAATACAGTTTTTTGTGTACATGGCCATTCCCCATATAGCAAAGAGCTTCTAGCTAATCTGTACTCTGGTGTAGGGATGCACTCAATGGTCACATTGTTTAAGTGGTGCTCCAATATAGACTATGTCCATCAATACCAACAAGCAGTTCACTAACTTCGTCTGTAATCCCTTTTATACTAAGTCCTTGACTACTTAGGTATCTGACCTTTTTGAAGGTGGTTTCCTTTGTTAGAGAGATTTTTCAGAAGGTGGGATGCCCCACCATCTTCCACTACGCTGTCACCAACATCTGCTTCCCATAGCTGTTAAGATATAGGCCATGTATCCTGCAGCTGTTGGCGTACGCCTCTACCACGAGAACTACCTAACAGCAGAAACTACTACTTTCTATTTGAATTTACAGCTAATGTTGGTTTCTTAACTGTTGTCGCCTGCTGCATGTTTCCTACATCTACAGCTACAAGAAAGCTCTCTCCTCTAAACTGTGACAGTTGGTCATATCTGTTGTGGATACACCAAATGAAACTGTCTAAATATACCCTTCTCCTGGCTGCCTTCTTCCCAACTGTCAGTTACCATTCCCCAGCCCCTTTGTCCCTCCTCATCCTATCTACCTCCTCACTTATATTGTCTAACTGCACCTTAATGGCACAGATTATACACTCCTGGTACTCTGTTGATTTATTGTTGCTAGATATCATGCAATTTTGTCAGCCCTGTAACCCACTACTCATGAACCTATGACAGAGCCCACAAAGCTGCCTGGTTAAAAAAACTGTGGCGCACTTACGTAAGTTATATTACAGTAAAGTGATTTTATGAACTATCGCTTTGATTGAAACACACACACACACACACACACACACACACACACACACACACACACACAAAGGTCCCTCCTCTTGAGATTCCCAGTTCTTCAGAACAGAGGCCGTCTGCCATTTTGTTCTTTGTTATTCAGACTTGTTTCACCTGACTGAAAAAGCACCATGTGACTGCTGTGTTGCACAACTCCATTATTACCACAGTAGTTGTAGTGCTAGGGATTCTGCATGAGAAATCTTGTGCATAGTGGCATGAGAAATCTTGTGCATAGTGGCTGCCCAATTGCTGGTACATCAGTACTGTCCCAGAAAATGCAGCCAGCCGACAAAGGATGTGATCCATCCAGGATATTGTTCAAATACCAAATAGTACTAAGAGGGATACTGAAATTTTACAAAAGAGGGCAGCCAAAATGGTCGCATGTTTGTTAAGCCGGAGATGCTGAAGAAACTGAACTGGCAGACACAAAGTAGGTGCAGAGAAAGCCTACTACTGAAGTTTCAAGAACCACCTGTAAGTGACAAATCTAGGAATATACTAAAACTACTGTACATGTCACTCCCATAGGGATTCCTATGACAAGATTAAACTAATTTCAGCACCCCCAGAGGATTTTAAGCAATCCTTTTTTTCCACACACTTTACGTGAATGGAACAGGAAGAGGACTTACAACTAATAGTAACTCTGCCATGCCACGAATTTCACAGAGTATGGACGTAGATGTACAAAATTAATTGTCTTCGTTCTTCACTTTTATAATTACTCTCAAAAATGCTACACAAATTGTATTTTTGATTAAGTTAATGAAAGTTCTCAGTTTAACTTCATCCAGTGAATCATTCTCTCTTCAGTTTCAAATTTATTTTGTCCTCTGGAAAAAGCAGGCTATTTCTGAAGTGTGTAAGTGCATTAACTCTGGAGGTTATAGACTGCCAATCTCTGCACTGGACACAGATTGTCTGCATTTTTGATAGCACAGGTCAGCTGCTTGCACATAGCTGTGTTGTCTGCAGATGGCACAGCCAGGACTCCTGGTGACACCACCTGGTTAGAGACAGCACACTCAGTTCTGTCTACGAGCAACACCTTAACTGAATCGTGTATCTGTGCTGATGTTCCATGGGTTTAACCCCCTCCCCCCCCCCCCCCCTCCCTCCCTCTCTCTCTCTCTCTCTCTCTCTCTCTCTCTCTCTCTCTCTCTCTCTCTCTCTCTCTCTCTCTCTCTCTCTCTCTCTCTCTCCCGTCCCCATAAGCAGTGTTGTTTCCTATAATAGGAGTTTTGCTGTCTGTTTCATGATTTTGCAAAAAATATGTCTGTGACTTACCTGTAGAGGAGTGCTGTGTGGCACTCTTAGAAACACTGAATAGAAGACAGTTAACCTTACCTTTTGAGCTCGTTATCTTTTTTGTAAGAGTACACACATTCACACCAACACACACCCAAACATACAAAATCGCTGTAACTCGCCGTTTCCGTGAGTGTATACGTCTGGGTGTCTGTTTGGTGTGAATGTGTGTGCTCTACTGGAAAAAGAGCAAGAACTCAAAAGCTAGTGTTAACTGCATTCTATTACATGTTTTTGTGTGCCACACACCAGTCCTCTGTAGTTAAACAGCTATACAGCACTGTGCATAGGTCTTTCTTTCCTGGTTCCTTTTTCCAGTGTGGCAACTTCAGTCATTCCAGTGACCACTAATAAACAGATGCTGGAAGGTGGGCATTGCCATCCCTTATTAAGTGTAGAATCTGACAGGCATGCCGTTGCGTCCTATGATCTTCTCCATGATTGAGTGATTTGAGTTCTCGCATTTCCTTGTCTATCATATTCACATCTGCATGGTCAAATGTACAAAATGCTTTCTCATTTTCCTTGACAGAACCTCTTCAGAAGGCAGACTTTTTTTTTCAGCCTTCCTTTTATTGACACACATGCTATATGCATATCATCGTTGTCCTTAGACCTCTTTGTACTTCATTCAGCATTTGATTGTCAGGGAGTACTCCGTTCTGTATCAATTTGCTTTGCGTCTCTGTTTGCTTTTGCTTTAGTTTCCTGGTCTTGTTGCTTAACTTTGGTGGATACCTTTCGATCATTCACTACCTTACTGCATCCCACCTTAATCTGCATCTGATGTTCTTCCAGAAACATTCTGCTTCCTCTTCCCTAGAGCTCAGTGTGTCACGTACTTCCTGAAACTCATTTGTCCAATCACGTTGCTGCTTTGCTATATGTGTGGCCTGAATGTCGCATCTGATTTGCTGTAATATCTCCCTAGAGTATGCTACGAGAAGTTTTATATTTTTATACCACTAAGTCATTTCTCTGCCTATGTTCAGAACATAACAAAATACAAAATTTCAAAAAGTTGGTTATTGTTTTATTCAGATTTTTAAATACTATTTGAAAATTGAATTATTAATAGGATTCATATGTCACAATTGTCCTAGAAAATTACACTGTGCCTAAAAGCTGATTGAAAGGACATTAACTTCGTACTATGTTATCATGTTGATGGTATAGGCAAGGCCATTTAATTTATTAATGAAGTGATTCCTGTGTATACAGCAGTTTTAATGTATTTTTGTATGATACAAACTACTCATTCTTACCTAACTGTAACAAAATTAAAGATTGAGTGCATGCTATTTCAAAATAATGGATAATTTGCACGTGCCAAAGAAGCTTTCGCTTATATTTTTGTCTTCAGGATTAAATTTTGTGAACTCTCTTTGATTATATTACAATACGTTTTTTCTAGCTATGACTAACTCCGGGCATCGTAGATGTAAGCTGCAGCTTTAAATACATGCACTTTCCAAAGATACCACAATTTACACAGGGATTTCTACAAGCCAAACTTTCAAACTGTGTGCTTAGGAAAAATAGTTTTTAAGTGATTAATTTGTAGTTCATATATGGGGGGGGGGGGGGGGATTAATAACATGCACTCAGATGTATGTGAATAATATTGAAGTATCTTTTTGGGACATTATAATTTTATATTGGGATCAGATAAAAAAATTTGGTTTCGATGTGACAAGAAAAGCACAAATGTTATGGAAAGATGACACCAAGCGAAACGTTACGCCACTCACCATTTAGATTTGATCGTGTGTGTGTGTGTGTGTGTGTGTGTGTGTGTGTGTGTGTGTGTGTGTGTGTGTGTGTGTGTGTTGCTTGTGTGCTTGTTTGGGGGAAGGGGGGGGGGGGGGGAAGCTGCTATTTAAACATTCTTATCATTGCAATGTAATATTACTGTCTGCAGTATTTTGTGGTTTGGTGGAATTTTACCAATTGTTTACTTCACACTCATCTGTCTCATTCTTACTTTCAGGCAAGAAGATAGCACTGCTCGATGCAGAGGATGTCGACGAGATTGAGAAGCTCGGCCAGTGAGTGGTCACCACGTGTGCTGCACAATGACTGACTCTTTACGAGCCTGGTGTGGCATTACGTGGCCAGTTCTGGGTGATTTGAACGTGCAAAAGTTACTTTTTTAAAATTTTGGAATACAGTGCATTGAAGCAGAACAGTGTGTTTTGTGTCAATGATGTTTACGTATCGGTGATGTTTATATGCTCCTCTGTCCCTTCTACCTTCCTATGTTCTCCTGCTCCGCTCACCGTAATGCCTTCTTCATTCTGGACTCGTGTGAACAATTCGTTCTATGGATTGTTGCTTCACAGCTCTCACCATTCAGCTTGTAATGAGTAGTAAAGATATGATGTATGTAAATAAAGCTATTTGCATAAGTTTTGTTTACATTTATTCAAGTGGCTTTCCTTGCTGCAGTAATACCTTTTTGCAGAATTGAGCATGCTCTCTGTTGTCTTAGTCAGAGGAGTGTCCTCAGTTGAGAAGCAGTACAGTCCAGGTGACAAGTGGTGCCATAGTCTTTCAGCTACCGTATTTACTCGAATCTAAGCCGCACCTGAAATTTGAGACTCGAAATTCAAGGGGGGAGAGAATTTTGACTGCACCTCCAAATCGAAACAAAGTTGGTCCATTGTAACATGAGACACAATTTAGGTCGAATGGATGAAGATACAGCAACAGTAGTTTGGTTCGAGTCGTAAGCTTCACAGTTAAGCTTTACCAAGTCGCCAATGCTATGTGTCAGGTGCTCCGTCTATATTTATACGGGTACCCTTCCTTTTTCACGTGCTTCGTCTGGTTTGAATCGATTGCTTATTTTGCTTTGATCTGATAAGTGCCGTTCTCTTTGTTATAGGTGTCACTGTAAGCTGAAAATGCATTATTGTACTGTGTTATGCATTGTTTGTCGCATTTTGATCATGAGTGTTTACTACCTGTTGCCGCTTGCGGCATGGCTTGCTTTTGTGCGCGCTACCGGCACTTACAGTAAAAAAAAAAGAGAGGAAAAAACAATGGCAAGAGACTGCTATTTGCTGTTACTTGCACTGCTGCTTTCTTTGATGATGATGATCAACGAGAACTAAATAATAGACTGCAAATGATAGAAGATGTTCTGAATGAGAGTTTATTGAAAATTTTTCTCCATTTAAAAACCTTTGCGTAGAAATTAGTCATCTTAGATTTAAAAATCTAGTCAGTTGCCGCACTTCATTTCTAACTGTATCACTATTCAGCATAAGAATAATATGAATATAAACATGACATGACATGATATGTGTAATCTTCCACATTCGCTGTTGTCTCACTCTAGTTTCGTAGTTTATTAGGCAGACAGGATTTAAATGAGACAGCAGCAAACACGAAAGAATACATGGCATAATGTTTATGTTCTTCTACCTTTTCTTTTAATTTATTTACTGACGCAGAGGTTTTAGCGTCGGTATTTGTCTTTGTGCCTCCAAAGCATGTGTGCCTGTGTAGCGCTACATATATTCGACAGCAGAAGTTAGTTGTGCCGCCACCTACCAACATTTTTCGGAACTTTTGCTTACTTTGCACTCGATTCTAAGCCGTAGGCAGATTTTCAGATTACAAAAAACAGAAAAAAAGTGCGGCTTGGATTCGAGTAAATACTGTATTACGTATGTACAGACTGATTATTGCAGTTTGAATTGTGCTACCACTTGGGTAAAATGTGGGCAGTGATGGTATTCAGTTCCTGCACTGGTGTGTAAATGAGCAGTGTTACTCTTTCTGAGTACAATTACTCACTTGTGATGTGTTCTCCTGGGACATAGTATGACCACAATGTGAGACTTGTTCTCCTACAGAGCTTCTTAACGTAAAATCTAACTCCACCATTTGCAATTCCTTCCAAAATTTAAATTGCATCATCACATCAGTGATAAAGTGGACGTTGTTATTCAAATAATGAAAAGCACTTATCACATCAATAGCTTATACTCATCTTACATGCAGATTTAACAAGACCTGGGTTTTTATTTCATAATAATCCAACACACTTTTTTTTCCAAATTTGATTTTTAATTTTCTCCAGGCAAGATAACTGTTACTGTCATCACATCAATAGTTACTAAGCAAACCAGACTCTGACTCGCTAATTGACAGCGGCAATATTTTGCTAATTTATACTAATTTTACATTATTTACCGTATTGAAGGACATTTGAAGAGTGGAAATAAAAAACATTCTAACTGCCAAAGCTCACATTCATCAGGAAAAGGTAAAAACAGTATCTCTCTCTCTTCTTGCGCAAAATTTATTTGTAGCCAAAAAACTGAGAAGCTATTCTGATGCCATAGAATTGTGCTGTCCACCTCGTCTTTGCAGAATGTAATGAGACAATAATCATCTTGTGAATTTTGCAGTTCATATGTCTAATCAGAATTGACAGCAGACCAACACCGACAACGATAGTTCAGGTATACATGCCGACGTCGCAAGCTGAAGATGAACAGATAGAGAAAGTGTACGAGGATACTGAAAGGGTAATGCAGTATGTAAAGAGGGACGAAAATGTAATAGTCATGGGCCACTGGAATGCAGTTGTAAGGGAAGGAGTAGAAGAAACGGTTACAGGAGAATGTGGGCTTGGGACAAGGAATGAAAAAGGAGAAAGACTAATTGAGTTCTGTAACAAGTTTCAGCTAGTAATAGCGAATACCCTGTTCAAGAATCACAAGAGGAGGAGGTATACTTGGAAAAGGCCGGGAGATACAGGAAGATTTCAATTAGATTACATCATGGTCAGACAGAGATTCCGAAATCAGATACTGGATTGTAAGGCGTACCCAGGAGCAGATATAGACTCAGATCACAATATAGTGGTGATAAAGAGTAGGCTGAAGTTCAAGACATTAGTCAGGAAGAATCAATACGCTAAGAAGTGGGATACGAAAGTTCTAAGGAATGACAAGATACGTTTGAAGTTCTCTAACTCTATAGATACAGCAATAAGGAATAGCGCAGTAGGCAGTACAGTTGAAGAGGAATGGACATCTCTAAAAAGGGCCATCACAGAAGTTGGGAAGGAAAACATAGGTACAAAGAAGGTAGCTGCGAAGAAAGCATGGGTAACAGAAGAAATACTTCAGTTGATTGATGAAAGGAGGAAGTACAAACATGTTCCGGGAAAATCGGGAATACAGAAATACAAGTCGCTGAGGAATGAAATAAATAGGAAGTGTAGGGAAGCTAAGACGAAATGGCTGCAGGAAAAATGTGAAGACATCGAAAAAGATACGATTGTCGGAAGGACAGACTCAGCATACAGGAAAGTCAAAACAACCTTTGGTGACATTAAAAGCAACGGTGGTAACATTAAGAGTGCAACGGGAATTTCACTGTTAAATCCAGAGGAGAGAGCAGATAGGTGGAAAGAATACATTGAAAGCCTCTATGAGGGTGAAGATTTGTCTGATGTGGTAGAAGAAGAAACAGGAGTCGATTTAGAAGAGATAGGGGATCCAGTATTAGAATCGGAATTTAAAAAAGCTTTGGAGGACTTACGGTCAAATAAGGCAGAAGGGATAGATAACATTCCATCAGAATTTCTAAAATCATTAGGGGAAGTGGCAACAAAACGACTGTTCACGTTGGTGTGTAGAATATGAGTCTGGCGACATACCATCTGTCTTTCGGAAAAGCATCATCCACACAATTCCGAAGACGGCAAGAGCTGACAAGTGCGAGAATTATCGCACAATCAGCTTAACAGCTCATGCATCGAAGCTGCTTACAAGAATAATATACAGAAGAATGGAAAAGAAAATTGAGAATGCGCTAGGTGACGATCAGTTTGGCTTTAGGAAAAGTAAAGGCACGAGAGAGGCAATTCTGACATTACGGCTAATAATGGAAGCAAGGCCAAAGAAAAAGAAAAAGCGTTCGACAATATAAAATGGTGCAAGCTGTTCAAGATACTGAAAAAAGTAGGGATAAGCTATAGGGAGAGACGGGTCATATACAATATGTACAACAACCAAGAGGGAATAATAAGAGTGGACGATCAAGGACGAAGTGCTCGTATTAAGAAGGGTGTAAAACAAGGCTGTAGCCTTTCGGCCCTACTCTTCAATCTGTACATCGAGAAAGCAATGATGGAAGTAAAAGAAAGGTTCAGGAGTGGAATTAAAATACAAGGTGAAAGGATATCAATGATACGATTCGCTGATGACATTGCTATCCTGAGTGAAAGTGAACGGAATGAACAGTCTAATGAGTACACAGTATGGTTTGAGAGTAAATCGGAGAAAGACGAAGGTAATGAGAAGTAGTAGAAATGAGAACAGCGAGAAACTTAACATCAGGATTGATGGTCACGAAGTCAATGAAGTTAAGGAATTCTGCTACCTAGGCAGTAAAATAACCAATGACGGGCGGAACAAGGAAGACATCAAAAGCAGACTCGCTATGGCAAAAAAGGCATTTCTGGCCAAGAGAAGTCTACTGATATCAAATACCGGCCTTAATTTGAGGAAGAAATTTCTGAGGATGTACGTCTGGAGTACAGAATTGTATGGTAGTGAAACATGGACTGTGGGAAAGCCGGAACAGAAGAGAATCAAAGTATTTGAGATGTGGTGCTATAGACGAATGTTGAAAATTAGGTGGACTGATAAGGTAAGTAATGAGGAGGTTCTACGCAGAATCGGAGAGGAAAGGAATATGTGGAAAACACTGATAAGGAGAAGGGAGAGGATGATAGGACATCTGCTAAGACATGAGGGAATGACTTCCATGGTACTAGAGGGAGCTGCAGAGGGCAAAAACTGTAGAGGAAGACAGAGATTGGAATACGTCAAGCAAATAATTGAGGATGTAGGTTGCAAGTGCTACTCTGAGATGAAGAGGTTGGCACAGGAAAGGAATTCGTGGCGGGCCACATCAAACCAGTCAGTAGACTGATGACAAAAAACTCACATAAGGCAGAATTCCTTTCAAGTACTCTAAGAAATGACACAGATTAGAAAATAAATATAGTAATTTGTTAAAATGTTCTAATAGTCCTACAAGGAAACTGACAGTCTTAAGTTTTATTTGAGATAATGCAGGTACAAAAATACACAGTATTATTTTAACTACACTCATGCTCATAAATTAAGGATAATTGCAGAATGTGGTGCCTCACAACGTGGCACTACACAAAACTGGCACTAATAGCATAGGTACATACGGAACACACACGACACAGATCTGTGAGTCCACAGTGTTGGTGATAAGTTGAGAAAACCGTCCTGAAACACACGTCCTACAAAATGCCACTGCTTCCTGCGCATGTACCCCAACATCAATATCGGATATGATCACCGTGCACATGTATACAGGCAACACAACGGGTTGCCATACTCTGGATCAGGTGGTCTAGCAGCTAGTGGGGTATAGCCTCCCATTGTTGCACTGGTGCCTGTCGGAGCTCCTGAAGTGTCTTTGGGCTTTGAAGACGTGCAGCAATGCGTCTACCGAGATCATCCCAGACGTGCTTGATGGGGTGTAAGTCTGGAGAACAGGCAGGCCACTCCATTTGCCTTATTTCTTCTGTTCAAGGTAGTCCTCAACAATGGCAGCTCAGTGGGGCTGTGTGTTGTTATCCATCAGGAGGAAGGTGGGACCCACTGCACCCCCGAAAAGGCAGACATATTGGAGCAAAATGACGTCCCGATACACCTGACCTGTAAAGTTCCTCTGTCAAAGACAAGCAGAGGTGTACATGCACCAATCATAATCTCACCCACACCATCAAACCACAACCTCCATCAGGTCCCTTTCAAGGACCTTAAGGGGTTGGCATCTGGTTCCCAGTTCATGTTGGATGAAAACCTGGCAAGAATCACTGTTCAGACTTTATACCTGGACTCATCTGTGAACATAACCTGGACCACTGTCCCTATGACAATGTACTGTGTTCTTGACACCAGGCTTTACGGACTCTCCTGTGACCAGGGGTCAGTGGAATGCACCTTTCAGGTCTCTGATTGAATAAACCGTGTCTGTTCAGTCGTTTCTAGACTGTGTGTCTGGAGACAACTGTTCCAGTGGCTGCAATAAGGTCCCGAGCGAGACTACCTGCAGTACTCCGTGGCCGTCTGTGGGCACTGATGGTGAGATATCGGTCTTCTTGTGGTGTTGTACACTGTGGAAGTCCCATACTGTAGCGCCTGGACACGTTTCCTGTCTGCTGGAATCGTTGCCATAATCTTGAGATCACACTTTGTGGCACACGGAGGTCCCGTGCTATGACCTGCTGTGTTTGACCAGCCTCCAGTCACCCTAGTTTTCTACCCCTCATATAGTCATCAATATGTGTTCTTTGAATCATTTTCAACACACAGTCAGCACTAGCACGTCTGAAAACTTGTGCACACTTACTCGCTGCACTGTGCTCTGACATGCACCAACACACCTCTGCGTATGTGGACTGCTGCCAGCGCCACTGTGTGACGACTGCAGGTCAAATGCACCGCATGCTCATACCCTGGGGTGATGTAAACCCTCAAACTGCCCACCAGAGCATTGTTTCACCATGTATCGGCATTATCCTTAATTTATGAGCATGAGTGTAGTAGAGGTGTAGTCAACAAAAACCATTTCTCATTTCGGACACTTTTTACAAATGAATAAGAAAATTCAATTCATGAAAAAGTATCCCGCAGTACTGACTTCTGTTCCTTACACAACTCCGTTCTTGAGATCAGATGTTGCAAAGTTTGCTATAAAGGTTTCTGTGCTGTTGAGGGAGAAATGGCAACGTCGTGAACAAGTTTTTCTGTTTTGCAAACTGGTCTTTCGCATGAAGTAGCACGGCATGTGTCTGCCATTATTGTCTCTTTTGGTTACAATGACATTTCTCTATTCTTCTATTTCAGAGTAAGGGTTTTTAATAGCCATTTGAAATTAATGAGTAAGAGACACTTTATTTATAGTGGATTTGGGGATCTTACATGCCTGCTTTGACAGCAGTGTTTCTGTAGTGTCTTTAAAATCAGAGTAGTCAGTTCTATGCACTGGAATTACATGGAATGATTTCATAGCTGCAGCTTTCGGAACTCCTGAGCGAAGCACTGCTCAGCAGTATATGCAGTAGCTTGGACTTAGAATATTTTCACAGTGCCAGTGGAGTGTAATCCCCAACGCGCACACTGGGTGTTCCAGACGTGCGCGTCCGCAGGCGCGCTGCCACGATAGCGTCAGCCGCCTGCCCGCAGCTGCGGGAGGTCAACAAGGTCAAGCGATAAGTCTATTAACAGAACAAAACTGTTGCCTCCTTGAGTCCAAGCTACTGCAAATACTATATAAGCAAGCGAGAGCTGCGCAGAAGCTCATTCATGCTGCTGCACAGGCAACTGCATAGAATGCCGCCACGATGCCGTACAGGAGATTTTGTCGTCGTTCTAAACAGACAGTGTATAAAACGATCTAGAACATCGAGTTTGCCAGAACAGCTGGAGACAAGAAGAATCGCATTCCAGTGAAGAGTGTTGCTGCTACTGCACTTGTCGACGGACCTTGTGTTTTCTGTGGTTGTTAGACTTAATTTTAGTATTGACATTAATGATACTATTGATCATGGTAATGGTGGGCTCACTGTAGCCATTGTACATGGAGGTACAGGAGTTCCTAACGTACCAGGACTTGAAAGTTTTGTTGATAGAGACATTATTGTCTATCATACCTACCATATGGCAGAACTTGCTAATAAAGACTTTGGTAAATCTGCTTATATCTTGCCTTCTGCATTGTCTTTGTATACTCGTAATAAGATAAAAGTATCTGTAAATGAGTCTGTATTCATTTGGGTTAAAGGTTCGTGATGTACCTGTGTTTGGTTAGTGGCTGACACTACAGATCAGTTTGCATACAGATGAATTTATTTACGAAAATACAAAGTACAGCCACCAACAAACTCTGTTGCCAGCTACGATTGCGAACCACAAGTGGCTGAAGACAAAACAGTAACCATCTATTGAGCTGCTGCTTGAAGATGCCACTGCAACTGTCAGGGATTGTCTTACAGGGGCTTGACCGTACTAACAAATGTTTGAAACATTTTCTCCATAATGTGACACTTGGAACAAGTCTAGGAACGTGCAATGGAGTACTGAGAACAAAAAAGCACTGCAAAAGTGTTGTTGGGAAAAAATGGCACTAGGAACATTTTCAATTTCCACGCTTCCATTTAACTTCTATTTTTCTGTACAGTTAGTGTCTTTTCACAGCAAACCATTAATATTAGTAAATTTATTGCATCACTTTTCATACCTTCTAATATTTTAAATTATTATATTGCTATGTGACTTCAGTACCTGTGCCATTTGGGTTATTCAATGTTGATTGGAATATGAAATTAATATTGCCTTCCAAATTGTTTAAATTTTAATATAAATTTGATATTTACTTGATATGAATAAATGGACTGCCCCCTGCACCTGTATTTTTATCAAACTTCAAACAGTTGTGAGCACTATGGGATTTAACATCTGAGGTCATCAGTCCCCTAGAACGTAGAACTACATAAACCTAACTAACCTAAGAACATCACACACATCCATGCCCGAGGCAGGATTCGAACCTGCGACTGTAGCAGTTGCACAGTTCCGGACTGAAGCGCCTAGAACTGCTCGGCCACTAAATGAAGGAAAATTCTCTGAGAAATAGTGGGAATAGGAAAAATGTGTGCACAAAACTTAAAGATAATGCAAAGAATGGAGAGAGAAAGAGATTATTTATATGAATATCTGTATTATTGGATTTTGCTTTAGTTATACTATTTGACACTGGCAACTACATTACACCACTGGTCTCTATTTATAAATCACAAAACTACAACAGGTTTCTCAAGTGCCTTAAAAAGGCCATAATCTTAAAAATCCTTTGTAGGGACCTCTAAAAATGCCAAATTTTAAAGTTTAAGCCCTAAAAATTGTATAAAAGCCTTTTTTTTAAAGTTTCATTACTTTTTCTCTCAGCATACGTGTGGAAATAAAAATTTGTGTATGAGACAAAAGTGAGGAAGAAAAGCAAAAGGTTACTGCCAGTATACAATTTGGCTATGGAAAGAAGGCAGGTGGATACTGTGTGGGGAAATGGCACAGATGGTCGCTGTGGAAGGACCAGTGCTAGCAGCTTACGGATGCGTGCACCTCGTACCGTACAGTACCTACGATATATTGTACTCACGGTTGCAAGAAGAGTTCACACACTTTATATAGACGGTGAGTGTCAGATGCAGTATCGGACTTCTTTTGTAGCAAAAAGTCTAAACTAAGTTAAGACTGTTGAAATTCAATGATCTCAAACATCCACTACTGTTACATCACTGAGTGTGGCATATGGCTACAATGGGGGCTAGAATACAGACACCAAGGAAGTCAACTAAACATGCTGACATTATACGAAGAACAAACTGCCTTATTTCCGTACTTGAGCTGTTGAGGACGTGCCGAAGTCAACGGTGAATTGCTGGAATGCGTGACATTGCATTTCTTTTGCCCATTTGCAGTGGTTTTCTTTGTATTGCTACTGCTGGCATAGTTTGACTAGTAAGGAGAGCATGTGTTTTCAGTTGACAGTCAACAGATTTTCTGTGTGATGACAAGAATAAATGTTGTACTGAATCGTGTATGTCTTTCCATTCGGTCCTTTCGATCGCTACACTGTGAGCTAGTGCTTTTTAAGTTCTTTAACACAGATTTTGTTGAGTGCTACAGCCCTTGAGTGAAAATTTAAAAATGCCATAATGGGCAAACGAGTTTCTAATCGTCCTCAGGGTCGATAGTCGGAAGCGTTAGGTAGCTACACGAGACTCAGTGTGGGCGTGAGTTGCATGGGAGATCAAAGACGTCACAAAGGCAAGTGCCTATTCTTTGTTGACAGGTGCTGCGGATTATATGTTAACTACAGGCAAGACAGAATAGATGTTTATGCCCACAGTGTCTTCAATCTCCAGCTATGCATGTAACGTCAGGGCAGAATTTTGCAGAACCAGAGTTCCTCTTCTCCGCTGAGTCGTTTGTTGAATGTTACTGCCAAGTGTCCATAATGTGTAAATGTGTTTTTAATCGTCTATGGTTAAAAAAAGATGAATTTAAAAATTGGAATATACCATCTGATGAAAAACTCAAAGCAAATTGCATTGTGTGCAACAAAGATTTTGTGCTTGAAAAGATGGGAGAATCATCCTTAAAACAACATGTTTTTCCACATGTATATGTTGTTTCGGTGAGTAATGTTTTACTGCAGAATAAGTTTGTGATAATATTTATTAATACAGAACAACCTCTCAAATCCAGAATTGGTTGGTGCTCGCCGATTATGGACTTAAGATAATACCAGATTAGGAAGAGAGACCCTGAAATATCGCTTCTGTTTGAGGCTACAAACATTGTAGGTATTTCTGCAGACAACATGGGTATCGAGATAGCCTGCTTGTGATATCGTGTATTGATTGGTTCGTGCTAGCTTGCTGATGTTCGCTCATAAGTGAAAACATTCTTGCAATATATGATGATAAATAAAACGCATGGAAAGTAAGTCAAATCACTCTCATTGTTTCCATGTAAAATACCAATCTGCATGGTTTCTGGTTCGTGTAAGTGTAAGCTGTTATTATTTTGGCACTCGTTCCTCGTGTCAGTCACCGTATTACCAAAAAAGAAAAGAAAAGAACTGGAATATTTAAAGAAGTAATTTGTATTCTGTCTGGAAATGCTAGTTTCTTTTCCACAGTTTTTTTTTGTTACAAAGACCATATAGAAATATATTTTCCTAATTTGTCACTGTTTTCGTTAATGCAGTAATGTAAACAAACTAGCAAACGATCAACATGTTTCACTGTATCTCGAACATTCGCATTAACAGATAATTAAAATTTTACTATCTCATTTGCACTGATATACACTAGGTGATCAAAAGTATCCGTTCACCTCGCTGAAAATGAATTAAAAGTTCGTGGCGCCCTCCATCAGTAACGCTGGAATTCAAGATGGTGTTAGCCCACCTTAGCCTTTATGGCAACTTCCTCTTTCACAGGCAGGCTCGGTTTCAAATAGAGCAGTACATGACCTCAGTTTATGGCTTGTAGAAAATAAACCAATGCTAACTCACAGTAAGACTCAGTTTTTACAGTTTCTAACGCACAATTCAACAAAACCCGACGTTTTAATTTCACAGACTGGGCATATGATTAGTGAAACTGAACAGTTCAAATTTCTAGGTGTTCAGATGGATAGTAAGCTGTCATGGAAAGCCCACGTTGAGGATCTTGTTCAAAGACTTAATACTGTCATTTTTACTATTCGAACGGTATCAGAAGTGAGTGATGGTTCGACACGAAAATTAGTCTACTTCGCTATTGTCGTATGGTGTTATGTTTTGGGGTAACTCTTACCATTCTAGAAGGATATTTTTGGCTCAGAAATGGGCGGTTCGGGCAATAAGTGGTGTGAGTTCACGAACCTCTTGTCGACCTCTGTTCACGAGTCTGGGTATTTTGACATTGGCCTCTCAATACGTATATGCCTTTCGTCGTTTCTTGTTACCACCATTAGTTTATTCGCAAGAATAAGCGGCTTTCACTCGGTTAATACTCGGCAGAAATCAAACCTGCATTGGATCAGACTTCCTTAACTCTTGTGCAAAAAGGTGTGCAGCATACTGCTGCATCCATTTTCAATAAGGCCACTCGAATTAAAATATCTTAGCAGTAATACATGCGCCTTCAAATCAAAACTGAAGAGTTTCCTCCTATTCTGTCGAGGAGTTCCTTCATAAATTAAGCTGATTTTTATTGTATTGCTGATAGCGTTTACTTAAACTTATGGACTGACTTTTTTAAGGCTCATGAACATTTATTTTTATCTGTTATTACGTTTATGTTGTAACTTCGTGTACTGACATGTTCCATGGCCTTGGAGATTTGCTTCTCAATTTGGTCCTACGGAGCTTGATGAGTAAATAAATCAATAAATAAATAAAAATGTTCAATCAGGTGATGGGAGGTTTCTTCGGGAGTAGCAGCCCATTCTTCACTGAGTACTGCACTGAAGAGAGGTATCTATGGCCGTCGGTGAGGCCTGGCACGAAGGGGTAGCATTCATGTCACGCTAGGTGAGGAGAACCCTACGTCATAATGACGTAACGCTACGTCATCGTGACGCAAATAACCTAAATCGACTACATGAGTGCGTATATCGATCACTGCGGTTGTACCGATAACGTCAAAGCTAAATGTAAATACATGTGTACAAACGATGTGTGATATGCTCATCCGAGCTGAATGAATTGTTAAATGTAATCCCAACAATTTGCGATGTTATTGTGTATTTCATGAACATAATTCATGTCTGAGCGAAGGAGCCATAACGAAACCCAAAAAAGCATGTCTTTTTTTTTTTTTTTAATGCGACGGATCGTGGATAAATCGTATGGACAGAAAAGTGAAGTAATTAATTATTAAGCTGCAATCCAAAGAATGTGGGATGTTATTGTGTGTTTCATGAACGTAACGAATATCTGAATGAAGGAATCATAACCATAACGCAAGTTAAAAAAGTGTCTAGTCATGTTTTCAATCCGATTAATATAGAATAAATCGTGTGTAAAAACATGAAATAGAAAGAAATTAAAGTGTTTCGTATTTTTATAAAATCCAATAAATTGTACATAATTCATCTGGGCAGAAACGTTTAACTGAGAAATTGAAGTGGTTCTGAAGATAATTCCGAATGTTGCTAGAAACATTAAACCATCTAGTTCCATTTAATTTTGCCTTCGTGTTGTAAATCAACTAAGAAAGATAATGAAATCTTTCAGATTATCTTCATGGATCTGCTCGAAAGTTCTCTCATCTCCGTTAGAGCCCATGTTCAGAACGATGTATACCCTAGAAACACCGGACATAGGACAATGAAAGCACATAAAGAAATAACAATGCAGATTCAAGACGCACACAACAGTCAATATATACAGAATGCACACGACAGTCGATACGTCACTATGACGTAGGGCTCCCCTCAACTATCGTGAGATTAATGCTACCCGGTACGAAGTCGGCTTTCCAAAACATCTCAAAGGTGCTCTGTAGTATTCGGGTGAGAACTCTGTGCAGGCCAGTCCATTACTGGGACATTATTGTCGAGTAATCATTCCGCCACAGGCTGTGCATTATGAACAGGTGCTCGATCATGTTGAAAGGTGCAATCGTCTTCTCCGAATTACTCTTCAACATTGGAAGCAAGAAAGTGCGTAAACCACTAATGTAGGCCTAGTACCACACAAAGCAACAACGGGTGCAAGCCCCCTCCATGAAAAACACGACTACACCACCGCCTCCGTATTTTACTGTCGGCACTACACATGCTGGCAGATGACGTTCACCGGGCATTCGCCATACTCACACCCTGCTATTGGATCGCCACATTGTGTACCATGATTCGTCACTCCACACAACATTTTTCCACATTCAACCGTCCAATGTTTATGCTCCTTACACCAAGCGAGGAGTCGTTTGGCATTTACTGGTGTGATGTGTGGCTTGTGAGCGGCCACTCGACCATGAAATCCATGCTTTCTCACCTTCTCCCTAACTGTCAAAGTACTTACAGTGGATCCTGATGCAGCCTGGAATTCCTGTGTGATGGCCTGGATAGATGTCTGCCTATTACACATTACGACCCTCTTCAACTGTTGGCGGTCTCTGTCAGTTGACACACGAGATCAGCCTGTATGCTTTTCTGCTGTACGTGTGCCTTCTCGCTTCCACTTCACTATCACATCGGAAGCAGTGGACCTATACCCGGGCCGCTGAAACATTGCACTTGACGTTTGCGTATGAAGTTGGCAGCGTAACAGAGTAATAAGTGAAGAACGATAGGCGCTAGGCGCTCAGCGTGGGGCGCCAGCCAATCACAGCGCAGTGAGCACTGCTGTTACTCACATGCTGTGCCGTCAGAGTTCCCGCGTGGCCGGCTTTGTTTGGTGAATGTGTACACAATGTGAATTGTATGTCGTTTACCGCGTGTTTTCGTTGTACTGTGTGCTATATCGTTGTGACTTTTGTTACGTTGTGAGTTTACGTACTTGGAAAATGCCACCGAAAGGACTTCGTTCACCTAGTGACAATCCTTTGCGTCGAGGGGTGCCGCTAAACAGCCAGGCACTGGAGTTGCTACGCAGAACTCGTGAGTTTTACGAGCAGGAGAAAAACTACGTAAGCATTCGTGGACAGCCATCAATTCCTGCCGACAAAGTGGTGGAACGTACGTCGAAAACTCTTGGTATTAGTGCAAGAACGGTAGTAAGTAAGGGAGTATTACTACAAAACTTGGAAGATACAGAAGTGAGCCGTAATGATTCCGAGCTGTCTGGATCAAATAATACATTTTTATCAACCCCGGGAAAGAAGAAAAAGCGGCGTAGTCCTATCACAGATTTAGATTCTTTCCAGACTGATGCAGTTCGTAGGCATGTTTATGCTTACTACAGTAGAAAAGAGTATCCGACTGTAGCTAAGTTATTAATCTCTTTAAAAGAAAGTGAACTCTTCAGGGGTGGTAAAACATCACTAAAAATTGTGCTAAAAAATATGGGTCTCCGTTACAAAACGCTAGACGGACGCAAAGTACTGTTAGAGAGGGCACATATTGTTACCGCTCGTAGCATTTTCTTGCACAAAATTGTGGGCAGAGACATTCATTCCATAATTTGGCTAGACGAAACGTGGGTTAATGCCGGGGAAGCTGTCAGTAAATGTTGGACGGATAACACACCCAGCAGTAGCAGCCATCAGCCGACGGGAAGAGGAGCTAGATTAATTGTGGTCCATGCAGGCTCCTCCAGTGGTTTTGTCCCTGACGCACTTTCAGTTTTTAGATCAAAAAAGACTGGTGATTACCATGAAGATATGGATCACGCACGATTTGTTGAGTGGTTCAGGAACCTTTTAAAACAATTTCCTGTCCCTACAACAATTGTAATGGACAATGCTCCATATCATTCGGCGATACAGAACAAAGCCCCAACTACAAATGATCGGAAAGAAATTATGGTGCAGTGGTTACAGGCTCGAAATATTGCAGCGGATATGGGTATGACAAAGGTTCTGTTATATTCTCTTGTTAAAGAAAATAAGCCTACGACACCTACATACGTAGTAGACGAAATTGCCAAGGAGCAGGGTCATACTGTAATAAGGCTGCCACCATATCACTGCCATTTCAACCCTATTGAGTTAGTATGGAGTGACGTAAAAATGTATGTAAGGAACAACAACAAGTCCTTTACAATAACAGAGGTGGAAAAGCTGTTGCGTGAAGCTCTTGTGACTGTGGATGCAGCCTCAATGAGAAAAAAAGTAGAGCACGTCGAGAAGCTTATACGAGCAGCACAGACAATAGAAGACATTATCAGTGGCCATGAACAATTAATGATTTGTCTTGCCGATGACGACGATGAAGACGGTTTTAGCGATGAATCGGACAACAGTGACGATGGCGAGCGGGATGGAATTGCGCCATTATCGCTGTAAATTGGTGAGTGAAAAAATTCTAATATTGGTTATTTATTGCATTCTCGGTTATTATTTATTTTGTAAACTACGTACATTATTGATTTTAAAGTACCAGTCGTCAGATGCTTGTTTTTTGTATTTCTTTGCTCCGTTATCGAAAGGGTGCGCATTGTTATGCTTTTACATGCATTATTACACGGTTGTTTACTTCCTGTCATTGTAGTACAACTAAAAACGAGTTTTTATATACATTGTAATTGCTCAATCGCTTGCATTTACGAGACGGGACGGAAAACTGTATCGTCTGCTGTGTGTATAGAGGCTGCTGTTGCAACATCGCTATTACAGTATAGCCAACCTAACTAGACAAAAAGCGAACTGTCAAGTGCAATGTTTCGCCGGCGGTGGTATAGCGATGTTTAGGAGTGTGGAAATCTCGCATACAGATGTATGACACAAATGACACCCAATCACCTGACCACATTCAAAGTCCGTGAGTTCCGCGGAGCACCACATTCTGCTCTCCCACAGTGTCTAATAACTACTGAGCTCACTAATATGGAGTACCGGCCAGTAGGTGGCAGCACAGTACAACTAATATGAAAAACGTATGTTTTTGGTGTTGTCCGGATACTTTCGATCATATAGTGCATCTTAAACAGTAACAAATGTTAAAAAAGACAAAGTTTCAAGGTTGGTTTTTCATATTTATTTTAGTTCTGCCATACATTACAAATTATGCAATAATGATGGCAAAAAGAATAAATGTCTGTCAAAAAAAGGCGCCAAGTGAGTGAGCAATGTCTATTGGAAAGTCGAAGTGCTGGACAAACAAGATTGTATTCAGACAGGTAACTCATGAAATGTTTGGTGCACAGCAGTGAAATTTATAATCTCGCTTGCCAGCAATATTCAGGTGTTGCAATTTAACTTGTGCTCTTATGATCCTGTCTGACTACACCATTAGAAAATAAAAAATATCAAATATTTAGCAGTCAGTATTATATGTGAAAGGTTAGCTTTTCTTGTAGCTATACAGTGTGTGTATTAATTTAAACCATTAACTTTCCTTTTTTGTGTTTTGCGCTAGTTACTTATGATGTTGGTATTAGCTCACTATGTCACATATTAGTGGTGTGCAGGAAATCGCGTATCTGTTAGAAATCACAGTGATTGAGAAGTCACAGATATCACAATAACAACTTTACAAAATCTAACTGTGATTTCAGTCACAGTTAGCAGTCGCAAGTAGCATTTCACATTCAACGCTGTGAGCCATCTGTTGGCCGAATTCCGTGCTGGTTTCTGCGATTTCAGTGACAAGTCGCGGCTAGAAGTCGCAAGTAGCAACTAAAAAGCGCAGTTAACAGCGCCATCTGCTGGCCAAAGTTCGTACTACCCTCATCTCTGCGACACGCTATCGAGTCTAACTGCGATTTCCGTGACAATTCGCAACTAAGAGTTGCAAGTAGCAACCAAAAAGCGTAGTTAGCAGTGCCATCTGTTGAGCAAAGCTCATACTATGCTATCCGCTACCGAGTCAAACTGCGATTTCCGTGACAAATCGCAACTAAGAGTCACAAGTAGCAACTAAAAAGCGCAGTTAACATTCTTTTCCTAGTGCCATCTGTTGAACGACGTACGTACTTCGTCATCAGAGCCTTGTGCCTCACGAGATCGGTGTGCTGTTTGTGCGTATGAAGAACTTATTTCAATAGTGGTACAAGTTCATTTTTGTTCATTTTGAGATACGGACTCGTAAAGTTAAAAGAGCGCTGAAAAATCTGCAGTTGAGATACCAGAAATATTCAAGCATATGGCTTCTTGCTGGAAATGAACCTTTATTAATGTTTGTTTGGATCATTAATTTCAGAAGCATTATAGACAGAAAAGTGGAGGTAATGGACTTGTAGCACTATTGAAATAAGCCCTTCACATTATATGACGACATGCACATTCAGCATCAGTTATGGTTGGTCAAACACAGCTGTGACTCTGAATGTATTGTATTAATAAGAAGCAACATTGCCTTTTTCTCCTGAAAATATCAAGTAACGTAACAAATGTGTTTCACTCTGCTTCCAATATGACAGTTTTGCTTAATACTCCACATGCCTACAGGACTTTGCAATGTTAACACACCAGAACTCAGACATTTGTATAAGCGTAGTGAAATGAAAACAGTATTATTGAGTCATATGAATGCCTCACTTTTATTCCAACACAGTTCAAGACGGGATAAAAGTTTTACACCTGGTGTTCTACATGGCAACTTCACACACACGAACTTTTTGCCGACACTACAACCACCTACATAAGTAGGCTTTTCCTGTGTTACTCTCAAGTAATGCACTTAAGCTATTCCTGATTTAACTGGAAGATCTGTACTTCCCACTTTCATGTCAGCAGCCTCAAAATGCATATTGTAGACTTTGGGTTATGTTACAGGTCAGTGTCACACCAAGATTGTGGAGAAGGGAGGGGGGGGGGGGGGCAGCGTGTCACTCTCCAACTAGTGTTTACCAGTAAATAAGTGGGTTTAGGACGCCTTAAACATGTGGAAAATGAGATTTTCATTATTCATTCACTCTATTTAACATTTATTATTCCTTTAAAATTGCATAACAACTTCAATAAAACACAGTTGAATCACTCATCTGCACACTTATTTCACAATTATGTCACTTTTAAACTGCAAATCCTCTAAAAGCTGTCTTGAATCTTCACGAGTCTCTCTCAACTGCCTTCATGTGGATAGATACGTACAGCAACCAGGAATCAGTCAGAACTGTGTCTGCAAAATCACAACGATTATTAAACAATTTTTGCTGTCACTAATTACAAGTAATATATTTGACAGAGTAGATTGCTAATATTTGCTGTAATGAAAGCCACTCAATGGGGTATATTTCACATGTGCAAGAACGATCTCACTGAAGTAATTAAGTCCATCGAAACACTTAGAAACTAACCTCTCGTCTGACGGAAACGGTCTAAAGACGCAGTGGTAATTTCTCCAGATCTGTTGACAATGATATTTTGAGTTATCACTTCACTGAGTGACTGAAATGTAGTTCAGGTACCTGTGAACATAACAATATGTTAGAATTCATTTTCTAAAGACGAACTATTACGCCACTGTATGGCTACTTACATATTAATTACACTATTAATATTTTCGCAGTTGTTTCTTTAATACATAATTAAAGCCAACGGAAGAACAAACGTAAAACTTACTTACCAATGACAGGTTTGTTGAGATGCAATTTTCTGTGTGGGCAGATGTAACTTTTTCATACAGTGGTAAGTCGCAGAAATCGCAGGAGTCACAGAAATCACAGAAGTAGCAGAAGTCACAGAAATAGCAGAAGTCACAGAAATCGCGGAAGTAGCAGAAATGGCAGAAATAGCAGTGGCAGAGAGATACATGACCGACGTTCCTTAATTGCGACTCTTAACTGCGAGCCGGCCGCGGTGGTCTCGCGGTTCTAGGCGCGCAGTCCGGAACCGTGCGACTGCTACGGTCGCAGGTTCGAATCCTGTCTCGGGCATGGATTTGTGTGTTGTCCTTAGGTTAGTTAGGTTTAAGTAGTTCTAAGTTCTAGGGGACTGATGACCTCAGATGTTAAGTCCCATAGTGCTCAGAGCCATTTGAACCATCTTAACTGCGACAAATCACAGTTAAGAATAACAGATACTGAAAAGTAGCATTCACAGAAATCACTGATATCCGAAAATCGCAGTTAAGCCCATCACTATCACATATCGTATGCTCTGAATATCCTCTGTTACTGGCTTGCAAGATCACGTGACATGAGTTGCGATTGGCTAAAAAAAGTGCAATCTCGATTGCAGTGCTGTATTTGGTGGAATTCACATTTATTATTTCGTAATGTGAGAATATGCAGCGCAAATGTTGTCGCACATCAAAGACGTTTTCAAGGCACATTGCTTTTTGCTGGGTTTCATTTCCTAAAATGCCAGGAAGTTGTATACTAGCGTAGAAAAGTTTCACTATTCAAAGGACTGATAAGTCTTACAGCTCACAGGCAATGTATATTGTCACTTAAAATGGAAAGAATGCATTTTTACCAGGGGTATAGTGTGTTTTCATCCGGGAAAAAAGTGTATTTTCACTTGAGAAAAAATGCATTTGTAACCGGGAATTCCAGGAACTTTTTTTCTTGTCCATTTATACACCCAGTGTTAAGTTCAGGACAGTACAATATTAACCTGTAGTACATAGAATACTGTGTATACATTACATACAGTACTTATATATTGTATTCGCTTGCAATAAGTCCTAATATCTTCTTGTTTTGTGTGTCCAATTCTTTTTTTTAAAACTTGTTAAACCGGTATATAGTACACTAATTTATAAGTTCTGCAATGTTGTATGATTTGCTGCTTTTAGAAAATCTCATTAATATATCAGCAGCAGCAGTTGCTTCATTCCAAGTTGGTTGAGGTGTTCGTTGCCTCAGCCTCTTCTTCTCCCTTGGTTTCTATATTTGGTGACTGAAGTTCTTGTGCTGTATCACTTTCTGCATCGCTTTCTATTCTTTATCGCTACTAGTGTTAGTCCATTCCAAAACTGCATCTTGCACAAATTACTTACTTTATTTTGACTAACATCTAACAGTTAAACAACACCATGATTTCAGATTGAAAGGGTGGAGTCTGTTTCTTCTTCGTAGGCTTTTGGCCAGAGTTTTTGCCAAGATTTCAGAAGAGCAATAAGCTTAACTTTATTCCACACCAATTCAGTTCCAAAAATAATCTTTAATGTTATTTTTTTTTTCAAAATTCATCACTGTACAACGTGAGTTGATAAGCCTTTGAAGAAAAGAAGTCTTGTAAAAATACCGGAAAATTCGAATTACTCCATGATCAGTTAGCTGAAAGATAAGTGGCAAATATATCCCCCGAGGTCAATTTAGATGCTGGAAGGTAGGCTGTATAGTTATCTAGCAACTGCAATATCTTGCTCTGTTCGGGCAACCAAGTTCTTGTAAATTTTTTTCTTGCAGAGGGTACAAAATTATGAAAGAAAACAGTACTTAAACAATTATAGTCATCCATGCATTGGAATGAGCCCCAAAAATAACAGGAAACTGTAAAATGCTTTTAAAAGCTCTTGGCTTTACAAAATTGCTAATAATGTGAGCAGTCAACACATGGTCATGAAAGCATTTGAACATAAAACAGTTACTGATTTTTTTCCGTCTTTACGTGCCAAAGTTGAACTAGGCAAGCAGCACCAAAGTAGGCCTGTTTCACCGGCATTGTAGATTTGACCAGCAGTTAAGTTACGGTGTTTAACCAAACTGCAAAAAGTTTCTTTGTATTCTTCAGCTGCATTTTTATCTGTTCTCCTCATGTACTTTAAGTTTCTGAATTCCATGCCGAGTTTTGAGTTGGTATAGCCAACTGTAAGAATATACACATTCAGTTTCTGATAATTCCAAATCATCGAGAAAAGTTTACCTTTTTCCACAATCGTAGGCTGTCGCAGGTTTTTGTTCAGGCCTTTTTGCATAGAAAATTTCATCCACCTGGTCTAGGTTGGGCTTTTCCAAAGCGTTTCATCTACATCTACATGACTACTCTGCAATTCACATTTAAGTGCTTGGCAGAGGGTTCATCGAACCACAATCATACTATCTCTCTACTATTCCACTCCCGAAAAGCGAGCGGGAAAAACGAACACCTAAACCTTTCTGTTCGAGCTCTGATTTCTCTTATTTTATTTTGATGATCATTCCTACCTATGTAGGTTGGGCTCAACAAAATATTTTCGCATTCGGAAGAGAAAGTTGGTGACTGAAATTTCGTAAAAAGGTCTCGCCGCGACGAAAAACGTCTTTGCTGTAATGACTTCCATCCCAACTCGTGTATCATATCTGCCACACTCTCCCGCCTATAACGTGATAATACAAAACGGGCTGCCCTTTTTTGCACCCTTTCGATGTCCTCCGTCAATACCACCTGGTAAGGATCCCACACCGCGCAGCAATATTCTAACAGAGGACGAACGAGTGTAGTGTAAGCTGTCTCTTTAGTGGACTTGTTGCATCTTCTAAGTGTCCTACCAATGAAACGCAACCTTTGGCTCGCCTTCCCGACAATATTATCTATGTGGTCCTTCCAACTGAAGTTGTTCGTAATTTTAACACCCAGGTACTTAGTTGAATTGACAGCCTTGAGAATTGTACTATTTATCGAGTAATCGAATTCCAACGAATTTCTTTTGGAACTCATGTGGATCATCTCACACTTATCGTTATTTAGCGTCAACTGCCACCTGACACACCATACAGCAATCTTTTCTAAATCGCTTTGCAACTGATACTGGTCTTCGGATGATCTTACTAGATGGTAAATTACAGCATCATCTGCGAACAATCTAAGAGAACTGCTCAGATTGTCACCCAGGTCATTTATATAGATCAGGAACAGCAGAGGTCCCAGGACGCTTCCCTGGGGAACACCTGATATCACTTCAGTTTTACTCGATGATTTGTCGTCTATTACTACGAACTGCGACCTTCCTGACAGGAAATCACGAATCCAGTCGCACAACTGAGACGATACCCCAAAAGTCCGCAGCTTGATTAGAAGTCACTTGTGAGGAACGGTGTCATAAGCTTTCCGGAAATCTAGAAATACGGAATCAACTTGAGATCCCCTGTCGATAGCGGCCATTACTTCGTGCAAATAAAGAGCTAGCTGCATTGCACAAGAGCGATGTTTTCTGAAGCCATGCTGATTACGTGTCAATAGATCATTCCCTTCGAGGTGAGTCATAATGTTTGGATACAGTATATGATCCAAAACCCTACTGCAAACCGACGTCAATGGTATAGGTCTGTAGTTAAATGGATTACTCCTACTACCCTTCTTGAACACTGGTGCGACCTGCGCAATTTTCCAATCTGTAGGTACAGATCTATCGGTGAGCGAGCGGTTGTATATGAGTGCTGAATAGGGAGCTATAGTATCAGCGTAATCTGAAAGGAACCTAATCAGTATACAATCTGGACCTGAAGACTTGCCCGTATCAAGCGATTTGAGTTGCTTCGCAACCCCTAAGGTATCTACTTCTAAGAAACTCATGCTAGCAGATGTTCGTGTTTCAAATTCTGGAATATTCCATTCGTCTTCCCTGGTGAAGGAATTTCGGAAAACTGCGTTCAATAACTCCGCTTTAGCGGCACAGTCGTCCATAACAGTACCATCGGCACTGCGCACCGAAGGTATTGACTGCGTCTTGCCGCTTGTGTACTTTACATACGACCAGAATTTCTTCGGATTTTCTACCAAATTTCGAGACAATGTTTCGTTGTGGAACCTATTAAAGGCATCTCGCATCGAAGTACGTGCTAAATTCCGCGCGTCTGTAAATTTTAGCCCATCTTCGGGATTTCGTGTTCTTCTGAACTTCGCATGCTTTTTCCGTTGCCTCTGCAACAGCGTTCGGACCTTTTTTGTGTACCACGGGGGATCCGTTCCATCTCTTACCAATTTATGAGGTATGAATCTCTTAATTGCTGTTGCTACTATATCTTTGAATTTGAGCCACATCACGTCTACGAGTACATTCGCATAGTCAGTTCGGAAGGAATGGAAATTGTCTTTTAGGAAGGCTTCTAGTGAAACTTTATCCGCTTTTTTAAATAAAATTATTTTGCGTTTGTTTCTGATGGATTTGAAAGAAACTACACTCCTGGAAATGGAAAAAAGAACACATTGACACCGGTGTGTCAGACCCACCATACTTGCTCCGGACACTGCGAGAGGGCTGTACAAGCAATGATCACACGCACGGCACAGCGGACACACCAGGAACCGTGGTGTTGGCCGTCGAATGGCGCTAGCTGTGCAGCATTTGTGCACCGCCGCCGTCAGTGTCAGCCAGTTTCCCGTGGCATACGGAGCTCCATCGCAGTCTTTAACACTGGTAGCATGCCGCGACAGCGTGGACGTGAACCGTATGTGCAGTTGACGGACTTTGAGCGAGGGTGTATAGTGGGCATGCGGGAGGCCGGGTGGACGTACCGCCGAATTGCTCAACACGTGGGGCGTGAGGTCTCCACAGTACATCGATGTTATCGCCAGTGGTCGGCGGAAGGTGCACATGCCCGTCGACCTGGGACCGGACCACAGCGACGCACGGATGCACGCCAAGACCGTAGGATCCTACACAGTGCCGTAGGGAACCGCACCGCCACTTCCCAGCAAATTAGGGACACTGTTGCTCCTGGGGTATCGGCGAGGACCATTCGCAATCGTCTCCATGAAGCTGGGCTATGGTCCCGCACACGGTACATCCAAACCGTCAGCGAACCCATCGTTCTACCATTCCTAGACCAGCAAGGGAACTTGCTGTTCCAACAGGACAATGCACGTCCGCATGTATCCCGTGCCACCCAACGTGCTCTAGAAGGTGTAAGTCAACTACCCTGGCAAGATCTCCGGATCTGTCCCCCATTGAGCATGTTTGGGACTGGATGAAGCGTCGTCTCACGCGGTCTGCACATCCAGCATGAACGCTGGTCCAACTGAGGCGCCAGGTGGAAATGGCATGGCAAGCCGTTCCACAGGACTACATCGAGCATCTCTACGATCGTCTCCATGGGAGAATAGCAGCCTGCATTGCTGCGAAAGGTGGATATACACTGTACTAGTGCCGACATTGTGCATGTTCTGTTGCCTGTGTCTATGTGCCTGTGGTTCTGTCAGTGTGATCATGTGATGTATCTGACCCCAGGAATGTGTCAATAAAGTTTCCCCTTCCTGGGACAATGAATTCACGGTGTTCTTATTTCAATTTCCAGGAGTGTATATTGAACCTAGCTACAACGACCGTGTGATCACTAATCCCTGTATCAGTCATGATGCTCTCAATCAGCTCTGGATTGTTTGTGGCCAAGAGGTCAAGTGTGTTTTCGCAACCATTTACAATTCGCGTGGGTTCGTGGACTAACTGCTCGAAATAATTTTCGGAGAAAGCATTTAGGACAATCTCGGAAGACGTTTTCTGCCTACCACCGGTTTTGAACAAGTATTTTTGCCAACATACCGAGGGTAGGTTGAAGTTCCCACCAACTGTAACCATACGAGTGGGGTATTTATTTGTTACGAGACTCAAACTTTCTCTGAACTGTTCTGCAACTGCATCATCGGAGTCTGGGGGTCGGTAGAAGGAGCCAATTATTAACCTAATTCGGCTGTTGAGTATAACCTCCACCCATACCAATTCGCACGGAGTATCTACTTCGACTTCACTACAAGATAAACCACTACTAACAGAAACAAACACTCCACCACCAATTCTGCCTAATCTATCTTTCCTGAACACCATCTGAGACTTCGTAAAAATTTCTGCAGAACTTATTTCAGGCTTTAGCCAGATTTCTGTGCCTTTAACGATATCAGCTTCTGTGCTTTCTATTAGCGCTTGAAGCTCAGGGACTTTTCCAGCGCAACTACAACAATTTACAACTATAATTCCGACTGTTCCTTGATCCAAGCACGTCCTGTAATTGCCATGCACCCGTTGACATTGCAGCCCACCCCGTACTTTCCCGAGGCCTTCTAACCTAAAAAACCGCCCAGTCCACTCCACACAGCCTCCGCTACCTGTGTAGCCGCCAGCTGAGTGTAGTGAACTCCTGACCTATTCAGCGGAACCCGAAACCCACCACCCTGTGGCGTAAGTCAAGGAATCTGCAGCCAACATGGTCGCAAAACCGTCTGAGCCTCTGATTCAGACCCTCCACCCGGCTCTGCACCAAAGGTCCGCAGTCGGTTCTGTCAACAATGCTGCAGATGGTGAGCTCTGCCTTCATCTCGTAAGCAAGACCGGCAGCCTTCACCATATCAGATAGCCTTTGGAATCCAGAGAGAATTTCCTCAGATCCAAAGCGACACATGTCATTAGTGCCGACATGTGCCACCACCTGCAGCTGGCTGCACCCTGTGCTCTTCATGGCATCCGGAAGGACCCTTTCCACATCAGGAATGACTCCTCCCGAAATGCACACGGAGTGCACACTGGATTTCTTCCCCTCCTTAGCCGCCGTATCCCTAAGGGGCCCCATTACGCGCCTAACATTGGAGCTCCCACTACCAATAAGTCCACCCTCTGCGATTGCCCGGACCTTGAAGGCAGAGAATGATTCTCTGAAACAGGGCAGGCGGCTGCATCTGGCTCAGCCAGAGACAGTGCCTGAAACCGGTTTGTCAGACGCACCGGGGAGGCTTTCTGATCAGCCTCCGGGACGCCTTTCGCTGCCTGCCACGCCTTGGAACGACCTCCCAATCAACCACAGGCGAGGGCTCAGCCCCACTGCGGGCAGCAACCGGGGCAACCACAGCGGCAGACCGGTCTGGGGTCAGACGGGACGATGTTGACATCCCTGTGATACCCAAGTCCGGCTCCCTACAGTGGTGCCCATTGGCAACAGCCTCCAGCTGCGTGACCGAAGTCAGCGCCGCTTGCAGCTGTGAGCGTAGGGATGCCAAGTCAGCCCTCATCCGAGCACAGCAATCGCAGTCCCTGTTCATTCTGATCGATGTTGAACAACAGTTACCGAAACACGAGTCCGTGCCTAGATAACACAAGCGAAACACGCAAAGAATCTACCAACTAACCTGTACAAATGCCCAACGACTGCGCTACAATCTGCTGAATTTACGATTACAGTAACTAAAACTCGAAATTGCACCTCCTATACGAAACTCACACGCAATTTAAATAAGAATCTACCAAGTAAACACTAAAGCTCGATGCTACAACTGTCAAATACTATAATACGCCCGAAATATGAATTAAACAATGCAAGTACTCAAAAACACGCAAATAAATTAATTAAACTATCTAACAAATAAGTAAGCTAGGGTTATACGACTTGCTGCTGCAGCTGCTTATCCAACGGCGGCAGGGAGCATGACTCAGTGTCTTTCACTGCAACTGTGTGTGAGCAGACTTTTGAAGTTGACCTTTTTTTTTCATGGGGTTGGGTTGTTTGGCGAAGGAGACCAGACAGCGAGGTGATCGGTCTCATCGGATTAGGGAAGGACGGGGAACGAAGCCGGCCGTGCCCTTTCAAAGGAACCATACCGGCATCTGCCTCGAGCGATTTAGGGAAATCAACAATTTATGACATGAAAAAAAGTGAAGAACCAACTTCATGTTCTTCCATAATCTTGCTTCTGCTCCCACTTTTCTCAGACTGATAAATGAAATCAAACTTTTGTTGCATTGTAAGTGTAAGAAGGTTCTGCTTAACTTTTTAAAACCAAAAATACAGGTAAAATACCTTCTGCACCATCCAAAATTTTTCGCTGTGTAATATCTATTGGTAACTAGCCTATACTTCTAATTCTGAATCTGTAAGCTTTGTTACGGAAACTACACTCCTGGAAATGGAAAAAAGAACACATTGACACCGGTGTGTCAGACCCACTATACTTGCTGCGGACACTGCGAGAGGGCTGTACAAGCAATGATCACACGCACGGCACAGCGGACACACCAGGAACCGCGGAGTTGGCCGTCGAATGGCGCTAGCTGCGCAGCATTTGTGCACCGCCGCCGTCAGTGTCAGCCAGATTGCCGTGGCATATGGAGCTCCATTGCAGTCTTTAACACTGGTAGCATGCCGCGACAGCGTGGACGTGAACTGTATGTGCAGTTGACGGACGTTGAGCGAGGGCGTATAGTGGGCATGCGGGAGGCCAGGTGGACGTACCGCCGAATTGCTCAACACGTGGGGCGTGAGGTCTCCACAGTACATCGATGTTGTCGCCAGTGGTCGGCGGAAGGTGCACGTGCCCGTCGACCTGGGACCAGACCGCAGCGACGCACGGATGCACGCCAAGACCGTAGGCTCCTACGCAGTGCCGTAGGGGACCGCACCGCCACTTCCCAACAAATTAGGGACACTGTTGCTCCTGGGGTATCTGTGAGGACCATTCGCAACCGTCTCCATCAAGCTGGGCTACGGTCCCGCACACCGTCAGGCCATCTTCCGCTCACGCCCCAACATCGTGCAGCCCGCCTCCAGTGGTGTCGCGACAGGCGTGAATGGAGGGACGAATGGAGATGTGTCGTCTTCAGCGATGAGAGTCGCTTCTGCCTTGGTGCCAATGATGGTCGTATGCGTGTTTGGCGCCGTGCAGGTGAGCGCCACAATCAGGACTGCATATGACAGAGGCACACAGGGCCAACACCCGGCATCATGGTGTGTGGAGCGATCTCCTACACTGGCCGTACACCTCTGGTGATCGTCGAGGGGACACTGAATAGTGCACGGTACATCCAAACCGTCATCGAACCCATCGTTCTACCAGTCCTAGATCGGCAAGGGAACTTGCTGTTCCAACAGGACAATGCATGTCCGCATGTATCCCGTGCCACCCAACATACTCTAGAAGGTGTAAGTCGACTACCCTGGCCAGCAAGATCTCCGGATCTGTCCCCCATTGAGCATGTTTGGGACTGGATGAAGCGTCGTCTCACGCGGTCTGCACGTCCAGCACGAACCCTGGTCCAACTGAGGCGCCAGGTGGAAATGGCATGGCAAGCCGTTCCACAGGACTACATCGAGCATCTCTACGATCGTCTCCATGGGAGAATAGCAGCGTGCATTGCTGCGAAAGGTGGATATACACTGTACTAGTGCCGACATTGTGCATGCTCTGTTGCCTGTGTCTATGTGCCTGTGGTTCTGTCAGTGTGATCATGTGATGTATCTGACCCCAGGAATGTGTCAATAAAGTTTCCCCTTCCTGGGACAATGAATTCACGGTGTTCTTATTTCAATTTCCAAGAGTGTATATATATATATATATATATATATATATATATATATATATTAATTTCAGGTAAGAAAGTATTGGGTTTTATTTGTACATTCTTCCTTTACACGTATATTTCGGGCTTATAATTTATATGAATAAAAATTAATTGCCAAACGTGTTGATAAGCGTAAAACTCGAGAACGGCTGAACCAATTCAGCAATTTTCTTTTTGCTGTGTTCGTAATTCTTAGGACAAGCTTTTTATGAAATACAATTTTTGGAAAATTCGAAAATTTGAGAAAAACTAAAAGTGCGTTTTCATTGTGTCCGTGTGTTTGTATTGCATACAATCATGATGAAATTGTGCACACTATACCTTGAAGCCAAGAGGAAGGTCACAGTCTACATAAAATTTCGTAGGGTGCATGGCAGAGGTTACTTTACCTAACGGAATTAGACAAATAATACGTTTTTATTCCGATCTTGATGAAATTTGGCACACTTGATATTCAAAGCAGGATGAAGGGCGCTGTCTGCTTAAAATTCTGAATGGTGCATGGCGGAGGGTACTTTACTTACACAGTTCTACACCAACCTACAGTTTTATTCCGATCTTGAAGAAAATTTGCACACTTGACCATCAAGAGGAACATCACTGTCTACATAATATATCAGACATTGCATGGAATAGAGTACCTTACATAAGATTTTGACATAATTTGCGGGTTACCGTGAAATCCCGCTAAATGGTATCAGGTCCTTAGCACACATTTCTACGCGCTTTTCGGCCACTAAATCTTTGCTCTCTTTCAAGACATTTACCGAGTCACGGAACTGCTTCTCAAATTTGCACACATGTCGTAACATACCCGAAGTTTCCGAATTAGTACTTAAGAGCTTTTTAAATAGTTTGCATAGAGACACACCTACCGGTTTATTAGAAGCGGTCTCATAAACACACGAAAACGATTCCCATGTGGCACTTGTGCTCTGTTTCGTTACCAGCATGTGTTCGCCAGTTCTCAATTTTTTTTTTCAGTTCGACCTTTTCATTGTGCTGCCCCTGCCGTTGCAATAAATGAACTGCGGGCTAACTACGTGGCTACTCTAGTCATGGTAGCTGGACAGCGCCACCTGTTGTTGGGCGCAGCAAGCTGAGCGGGTCCCGTGAAGCTTGGCAGGCCTGCGGGAACCCAGGAAGCCCGGGCTTGCGCGAGCCCAAGTCGACCACGTTAACCAGCATGCATCAGTACACGCGCACTCTTGTGTTTACGTTGCGGCAGACTGACCTGCATGAATGGTTGTAGAGGAGCTAGGAGCAAGCGGGCTGCAAGGGGAATCTGTACACCTCTAATTGCTACAGGTTCCGGGGCGACGTCCGTTTGTGTTGCTGCATCCATCCGCGGCGAAACACTCGTCTGTGTCGCCGCATCTACTTCTACATCTACATCTACATCCATACTCCGCAAGCAGTGGGCGAACAAGCGTACTGTAAACTACTTCCTTTGTTTTTGGATTGCATTTCCTTAGGACTCTTCCAATGAATCTCAGTCTGGCATCTGTTTTACTGACGATCAACTTTATATGATCATCCCACTTTAAATCACTCCTAATGCATACTCCCAGATAATTTATGGAATTAACTGGTTCCAGTTGATGACCTATTTTGTAGCTAAATAATAAGGGATCTATCTTTCTATATTTTCGCAGCACATTACACTTGACTACATTGACATTCAATTGCCATTCCCTGCACCATGCGTCAATTCGCTGCAGATCCTCCTGCATTTCAGTACAATTTTCCATTGTTACAACCTCTCGATACACTACAGCATCATCCGCAAAAAGCCTCAGTGAACTTCCGATGTCAGCCACCAGGTCATTTATGTATATTGTGAATACCAACGGGCCTACGACACTCCCCTGCGGCACACCTGAAATCACTCTTACTTCAGAAGACTTCCCTCCATTGAGAATAACATGCTGCATTCTGTTATCTAGGAACTCCTCAATCCAATCACCCAACTGGTCCTACTAGCTTCGATGGTCGCGCCTGTGAACTCTGGCCAGGCGACCTCTCTGGGTGCCCCAGAGTGCCGGAAACGGCATCGTGTCCCCTACTCACTCTCCCCCGACTGGCAGCGTCGGGGGTGGCGGCTGCTGGGTTCCAGATCCGCAGATGTGCACGCAGCGTCTTCAGCCGCAGGTCGCGCGGCCGCAAAAGTGACACTCGAAAATGGGACTCGTTTCCGGGTCGTGCAGCCTCCTGTGGTGGCGGAGAAGGGCCGAGTAGTCTTTGTTCTCGCCAAAAGTTGGCCTTCCAGCAGCCTTGGTGACGAAGCAGATCCGGCAGCGAAAGACCTCCGATGGCAGCGTCACCACGAGCTCCATTGTTCAGGAAAATAAAGGCGACCGCTTCTCGGTGCAGAATCAGTCCATATCAGTCCATATTAAGCTAATTGAGGTAATACTTGGAAAGGAACTTAGGAAAGGTTCACATTCAGTAGGAATTGGAAACAGCCGCGAAGGTGTTGCTCAACAGCGCCTGCCATGCACCGGAGCATTACACTTCGGGCGGACGTAACTAAGAATTATCTCAGGAGTATAATATGGTTTTACCCAAAGACCTGTTGTGGGCAAGATGGAGATTGTTATGCCCCGGTGGAAAGCCAGACAATAGCTGGCCGGGGAAAAAAAGGAAAGCGAGCAGAGTGGGAGGGTCATATGTCGCTACCAACTGTGCCTCCAGTGTCTACAGCAAAGTCTGGACACACACGAAACCGGTCTGCTCCAGATCGCCACCACTCGATCGAGCAGGGGGCAGTTGGGGCCTGAGCATCTCGCAACCCTCAGTCAAAATCGGGACAAAAAGAGGGAGAAGTATTCAACGCAGGGCGGGTCCGGCAGTAACACCAGCAGTTGCTGCCCTCACAGCCAGGCCGGCCACGTTCCAGAGCCGCCGCTGCAGCTTCGTCATAATCGGGCATTGGGAGACCAATGACTAAAGAAAATACATCGCATATCAGTGTGTTTTGTATCCGACCTTACCAGCATTAAGCTGATAAGAACAGGTACGACACTTTGATCTTTGCCAAAAGGCCGAGAAGCTGATATTAAACTAAGCAGGAGAAGTTTCCAGAATGAGATTTTCACTCTGCAGCGGAGTGTGCGCTGATATGAAACTTCCTGGCAGATTAAAACTCCGAAGCGTCGGTAGCTCAGTTGTTAGAGCACTTGCCCGCGAAAGGCAAAGGTCCCGAGTTCGAGTCTCGGTCGGGCACACAGTTTTAATCTGCCAGGAAGTTTCATAAGCAGGAGAAGTTAGTGGTCATATGCGTCTCTACTGCGTCTGCGCTTAAGACCGCTGGTAACTACCCAAAGGAACCTAATGAAACCGTTGTTGTTGGGAAGTATTGCATAGTCTTCATCCTAAACTCTTTCACACATTTTTCTGTTGTAGACACTTGTGTGTGCGCTGTGTTTTGTTGCTGGAAATGGCGCATTTCCTTTGGAACTTAGGTTTTATTTTTTTGCCTCGTTTATGTTTCATTGCTGCAGAGTTATATTGCAGTAGTGGGCTAAAGTAGAGTGCCAATTCTTATTAGTCAAAACTACAAAAATTTAACTGAAAACTGAAACAACAAAAAATTCCAGGAATTCTAAAAAATTCAGGTGTTTTTCCCAGTTTTCTCCCGCATAAAAAAATTCCTGGGTTTTTCCCGGTTGTCCTGGAGCGTATGCACCCTGTTGTAGTATAGTATTTGTGAAAGCATATAATTGATTACAACTGTAGTGTAAATATTGTAAATTGCCAGGTAATAGCCATGGGAACTTTATTTAAATGTGTATCAATGGCAGCGATGAAATGGCAGTAGTTGTGCCATTATTTATCTTTGCATGTGGAGAGTCTGTGTCTGCTATAATTTCGATATAGAGCAGCACTAATCGTGATTACCCTTTAAACCACCACTTTTTGGTTGCTGCAGAGAAATGGCACATGACAGAAGCTGTCCGACAGGTGACCGAAGCAATAGTCGGTACTACATTGCCGGATGCAACCTAATACTGTCGAACACGTCAGGAATATGCAGCGTGTCACCATATTACTGAATGTGGTCAAACTGTCAGATGGCAGGTTAACTGGCTTCTACTGTATTGACACAGCAGACAGTGGCTGTGGCGTAAACCTGTAGAATGAGGAGCGCAATAGAATTGTGTGGTGTAGCCTTGGTGAAGCCTGCAATGATTTCCCCTCCTGAGTCACCTGAGAATAGCAGTTGCATCCTATGTCCTCACTTATTTGCTAGGTGTATTCTTATTTCCATCTTCCCCTACACTTTCTGTCCTCTACAGCCCCCTGTAGTACCACAGAAGCTATTCTCTTTGGTCTTAACACACATCCTATCATCCTATCACTTCTTTCCAATATCTTCCACAAGTTCCTCTGCTTGCCAATTCTGCGGAGAGCTTCTCATTCATTATGTTACTAGTCCACCTTATTTTCAACATCCTTCTGCAGCATCACATCTTTCTTCAGCATCACATCTTTTCAGTTCTCTTCTCTTCTGGTTTTCCCATAGACCGTAAGCCACTACCATTCAGTGCTCTGCTCGAGACAAATATTTCATGAACTTCTTCCTCAGTTCAATCAAGTAGCAAAATTCGTTTCCCCATCTGCTCTGTTGTCATAAATTCTGAGTAGCTAGATGCTATGTACATTTCTGCTGCTACTCATTGCTTTCATCTTTCTTCACTTTACTTCTAATCTGTATACTGAACCCAAAGACTGTTCATTCCATTCAGTACATCCTGTAATTCTTCTCCACTTACACTGAGAATAGCGATATTGTTACTGATATCCTTTAAACTTGATTTTTAATCTCACTGAACCTTTCTTTTATTTCCATCATTGTTCCTTCAATGTATAGATAGGAGTGAAATAGTTCATACCTGTCTTACACCCATTTTGACGTGATCATTTCATACTTGAGATTTGTAGCCTTAGATGGAAATGAAACCTGGGTGGTGATAATACAGATCAAACTAGAGTACCAACTTTTGAAATAGGGTGCTCTAAAAGAATGCTGAAAATTAGATGAGTGAATGTGATTGTTGTACTGAATCAAATTTTGGCCGAAATAAATTCATGGCAAAGCTTGACTAGGGAAAGAATTATTCGTATAATATAACTTAATCATAGCTAACACTTGGTTCAAGAATCATAAAAAGAAGGTTGTATACATGGAAGAATCCTGGAGATACTAGAAGGTATCAGATAGATTATATAATGGTAAGACAGAGATCTGGGAACCAGGTTTTAAATTGTAAGACATTTCCAGGGGCAGATGTAGACTCTGACCACAATCTGTTGGTTATGAACTGTAGAATAAAACTGAAGAAACTGCAAAAAGGTGGGAATTTAAGTAGGTGGGACCTGGATAAGCTGACTAAACCAGAGGTTGTACAGAGTTTCAGGGAGAGCATAAGCGAACAATTGACAGGAATGGGGGAAAGAAATACAGTAAAAGAAGAATGGGTAGCTTTGAGGGATGAAGCAGTGAAGGCAGCAGGGGATCAAGTAGGTAAAAAGACGAGGGCTAGTAGAAATCCTTGGGTAACAGAAGAAATATTGAATTTAATTGATGAAAGGAGAAAATATAAAAATGCAGCAAATGAAGCAGGCAAAAAGGAATACAAACGTCTCAAAAATGAGATCGACAGGAAGTGCAAAATGGCTAAGCAGGGATGGCTGGAGGACAAATGTAAGAATGTAGAGGCTTATCTCACTATGGGTAAGATAGGTACTGCTTACAGGAACATAAGAGAGACCTTTGGAGAAAAGAGATCCACTTGAATGAATATCAAGAATTCAGGTGGAAACCCAGTTCTGAGCAAAGAAGGGAAAGCAGAAAGGTGGCTGGAGTATAGAGAGGGTCTATACAAGGGCGATGTACTTGAGGACAATATTATGGAAATGGAAGGGGATGTAGATGAAGACGAAATGGGAGATAAGATACTGTGTGACGAGTTTGACAGAGCACTGAAAGACCTGAGTCGAAACAAGGCCACGGGAGTAGACAACATTCCATTTGAACTACTGACAGCGTTGAGAGAGCCAGCCCTCACAAAACTCTTCTGGTGAGCAAGATGTATGAGACAGCCGACATTCCCTCAGACTTCAAGAAGAATGTAACAATTCCAATCCCAAAGAAAGCAGGTGTTGACAGATGTGAAAATTACCGAACTATCAGTTTAATAAGTCACGGCTGCAAAATACTAACGCGAGTTCTTTACAGATGAATGGAAAAACTAGTAGAAGCCGAACTCGGGGAGGATCAGTTTGGATTCCGTAGAAATGTTGGAACACGTGAGGCGATACTGACCCAACGACTTATCTTAGAAGAAAGATTAAGAAAGGGCAAACCTACGTTTCTAGCATTTGTAGACTTAGAGAAGGCTTTTGACAATGTTGACTGGAATACTCTCTTTCAAATTCTGAAGGTGGCAGGGGTAAAACATATGGAGCAAAAGGCTATTTACAATTTGTACAGAAACCAAATGGCAGTTATAAGAGGTAAGGGGCATGAAAGGGAAGCAGTGGTTGGGAAGGGAGTGAGACAGGGCTGTAGCCTCTCCCCGATGTTATTCAATCTGTATATTGAGCAAGCAGTGAAGGAAACAAAAGAAAAATTAGGAGTAGGTCTTAAAATCCATGGAGAAGAAATAAAAACTTTGAGGTTCGCCGATGACATCGTAATTCCGTTAGAGACAGTAAAGGACTTGGAAGAGCAGTCGAATGGAATGGATAGTGTCTTGAAAGGAGAATATAAGATGAAGTCGAATTAAGTCGGGTGATGCTGAGGGAATTAGATTAGGAAATGAGACACTTAAAGTAGTAAAGGAGTTTTGCTATTTGGGGAGCAAAATAAGTGATGATGGTCGAAGTAGAGAGGATAGAAAATGTAGACTGGTAATGGCAAGGAAAGCGTTTCTGAAGAAGAGAAATTTGTTAACATCGAGTATAGATTTAAGTGCCAGGAAGTCATTTCTGAAAGTATGTGTATGGAGTGTAGCCATGTATGGAAGTGAAACGTGGACGATAAATAGTTTGGACAAGAAGAGAATAGAAGCTTTCGAAATGTGGTGCTACAGAAGAATGCTGAAGATTAGATGGCTAGGTCACATAACTAATGAGGAAGTATTGAATAGGATTGGGGAGAAGAGGAGTTTGTGGAACAACTTGACAAAAAGAAGGGACCGTTTGGTAGGACATGTTTTGCGGCATCGAGGGATCACAAATTTAGCATTGGAGGGCAGCGTGGAGGGTAAAAATCGTAGAGGGAGACCAAGAGATGAATACACTAAGCAGATTCAGAAGGATGTAGGCTGCAGTAGGTACTGGGAGATGAAGAAGCTTGCACAGGATAGAGTGCATGGAGAGCTGCATCAAACCAGTCTCAGGACTGAAGACCACAACAACATATGAAATAAAATAATTTACGTCTGGCTTGACTGACAGGCTGAGCTACTTGAGCAAAATGGGAGAATCTGACAGTCTCGTACAGGAAATACATAAAGCTCATAAAGGGAGGCCTGGGTTCAGGCATAGGCAGGTCGTCTGCAATTTTTTTTTTTTTTTTCTGACACATCGTTGCCACTCCATAGTTATCAAATGCTGAAGAGTCAGAGGAATCATTTCCTGACGATGAGGATCCAGAGGAAGAAGCATAATTGAATGTGTAATTTCAGTTCTTCTAAGCGTAAAAGCCAAAACGAAAAGATATAAATGAAATGTAGCTGCAGTCACAAATTATCAACACGGCCGGGTCAGTAACGGGAGAGAGAAGCGCAATCTCGACCATATGGCAGCTTACTTCTGATTTACGCATACTCGTTCAACACATTCCTAGATCGAACACAACCTCATTAAGAAATGCATCAGGCATAGTATTTGGAGAGATCTGCGGTATTAAACGGTGAAGCATCTAACTTCTACAGTCCTCCCATCACCCAGTTCAGCGATGCCACTGCATAGCGCTGATGCTGTATCATAAAATGAAGTCACCATTGCAATTTAGGAGCCAGGGGAACTTTGCAATGACTTTTCTAGTGCTAGAGAAGTGTGTGAGAAGGCAAAAGTTTGTTTCATTATAGACGATTCACCTGTAGTTCACATTTGTTTGTACACGGCGTTGACAATATTTTTCAGTTTATGTTTTACTTATATAGTTCCATGTTTTACGATTATTACTATTTTTGAAAATATATATTATAGTAAGTAATAAAATAAATTGTTTCTACCATAAATAATGTTCGATCATAAATAACGTTCTACGAAGCAGTGACAGAAGAATCAATTAACATCATAAATCGTCTGCTTGTGGCAAACAAATTGACAAGTCTTTCCTCTGAACCCAAGGGCTTTCTCTACTTCGTTTCAATTTTTCTGTTAAATGAGTTTGTGTAGCGTTTCCAGTTGTTCATGTGAATCTAAAATAACTGAGGAAACGGTCTTCACGAGACCACAGTTCCTTGCAAAGATGACGAATTTTGCCATCGTCTTGTTCTTTGCTGTTAGTTTCATGTTACCACTTTCTTCGTTTCCTTGAAGCAAGTGCAAATAAAGGCAACACCTGAGCATCGTGAGAACTGGTGCTCAAGTATACAGGACAGCAGCTGACTCGCTTGTAACAAACGACATTTGACAACTGCATAGCTGCGTCCTGCACACGCTCTGACCGCAGCGTACTTACAGCGCGTTCTGTGTGGGCAGCCCGCTCTCTGTTTGACACAGCCTTTTAATTCTTGGCATAATCATGTAGCCTGCGAGCCTCTTAAAACATTCGCAGCTATGCTGCCGTTATAAACAACACAACTTGTCACGTGGATCTCAACTTTAAAATTCGAATACTAACTGGTCATATTGAAGTTTTTTGTTGTATTTGATATAATCGAAGTACAGTGGCATTTAATATATGGCTCATGACTATCTGGCCTTCGGACTATCCGATCTACTTAATTAATATCACAATAATACTCCTGAGTAATAAAATGAAGATTAATTAATTGTACGTATCAAATTTTTCCAAAGATGTAGCAAGCAGACACCAGCTACAATGCTGTGTGTCATTTCAAAATGTTTTGTACATCCTCGTGTGCTTCTAACCCATCTAGAGTCGCAGTTATAATATTGAATAAAATACGGGAATCATACTTAAAAAAAAAAGATACTTAGAAGTGCTCACAAACAACAATAAATACACGAAGAGAGCGGCTCGCTTGGCAACCCCTTTTTCCTTTTTTCTTCAGTTGCATTTTAAATGGCCAAACTGCAAGCATTGTTAAGTTGTTATTTTGTACGATCTTTTGTGTTTTAATCAGAGACTTCAAAATGGGTTGTAGATGGAAAAAACTTGTAGTGATTACGCAAGTCAGAAAATGTTAATAAAATGGGGTTTTCATTTAGAAAAGGGTGTTTTTAACAGTACTGCTGGTGTTGATAGAGGGAATTTGTAAAATGCCAGCCTATTCAGCTTTTTTGCCAGCTTGCCCTTCCGCCACATTAGACAGGTTAGTCCAATACAGTTTTTTTCTCTCCTTCAGTTCATGGTAGCGGTAGGGATGTAGCGGCACAAGAACTGTGTGGATCTGAGCACTCAGGTGAAGTTGCAGTTCAGAGCAGTAAAAATGAACTCTGTAGCTCTGTAAGTCCACAGGAAATTAATGTTGTAAACGGCAAACAGAATGTGGAAGTTCCAAAGTTCTGGAAGGATGTCAAGAATCTACATGCTCTAAAGCATGAATTTTCCTATTCCTAGCAATGATCCATTTATTGGGAAAACAGTGACTACACCCTGTATTATTTGGTTAAAACTGGTATAAATGAAAACAAAAATGCTGATTTTTCCATGTCTTTGTGGTGATACTTCAGAACTCAGGGGTTTTTCAGCAAAAAATTTATTAAGAGGTATTTGGTGAACAGGGAAATTATCAACCGTGAAATCTTGTGTCTTGTCCTAGCCGAGGAAAATTGTTTTGTACATGTTGTAAAGTAATTCGGTGGTGCATCTCAATTTGCAACATCTGGTTTCAGTAATTAGAGCCATGCTGGGATCCAAGAAGTTGAACACGAAAATTCTACCACCTGCAGAAAAATGGAAAAGTAGAGGAAATGAGATGAATAGAACTTACAAATAGTTGCTCACCAAGCATGAACATATTCAAGAAATGTGCCAAGTATAGTTGTTTCTCTAGTTAAAAATCTAGCTTCTAGGGGTCTAGTATTTGGTGGAGATGAATAGGTGTTTGGCTCTGTGAAAAATCAAGTTTTCGTGATGTTTCTGGAATTAACTGCAGAGTATGTTTCTTTTCTGGATTACCATATAGCAAGGTTTCTAAACCCTGGAAGAGGATTTACTTCATATTTGTCACCATCAACTTCTGAAGATTTAATACGTCTTATGGGGAGGCCAGTCACCCAAGAAATATGTAATCCAAATATGTAATCTACATATTTTTCAGTCATAGCAAATTCTACACCAGGTATACTCCAGAACTACCAGTTAAGTATAGTAATGAGATATGTAAATGAAAATGGGCTCTCAGTTGAAAGATTCCTGTGTTTTATAAAAAATGCAGGTCAAACTGAGGAGGAGAATTCTAGAGCAGTTTTGAATTTTTTAGGACTACATGTCCTGAAATTTCACAACTGTAGAGGCCAGTCATATGACAAGACAACCAACATGTCTGGTGCAAGCCAGAGACAATGACCAAAACTCATCAATTTGCTTCATTTCATGTTCGTGTCAAACACTGAATATATTTGGCCGACGATCTACACAATGATGAACAGCTGCAGTACGGTTTTTTTTAAGTTAATTCAAGGTATACACAACTTCTTTTTCGGGTTCTACAGGCAAACGGCACGCCTTTGAAACATTTTTTGACTCTGTGAGTATGACACTGAAGTCTTTCTACAACACAATGGTGTGCATGTGAGGACGCTTATAAGAATTGAATGAAATTGGAAAGGCGTGTTTTGTGCATTAAGAACAATTTCAAAAAACGAGAGTGGTAGAGTTATATGCAAAGCTGAAGGTCTTAGAAAGTTAAGCAGTATTGAGGTAGCTTTCATGACTTCTGCAATTTGTCAAGGTACTGAAAAAACTACAAGCTGAGAATGTAGGCATTTCTACTTCTGTTGAAATGTATGACTCTCTTGCAGTGGTTTTAGCTGACCTTCAGACATCTTTTTAAATTCAAAGCGTTCGGAATAAAATAAACTTCTGGAGATCAGATCAGGAATTTGGAATGAGTTCTACTTCTTTCAGCTGCCGAGAATCAAAACAGTAAACATCAAATTAAGTGTGCTCACAATACTTTTTGCATTTGTTAAACAAATTCCCCCTCCCTCCACATGAACCATGGACCTTGCCATCAGTGGGATGGCTTGTGTATCTCAGCGATCCAGGTAGCTGTACTGTAGGTGCAACCACAACAGAGAGGTATCTGCTGAGAGGCCAGGCAAACCTGTAGTTCCTGAAGAGGGACAGCAATCCAGGTGTCTGACCTTGTAACATCAACCAAAACGGCCTTGCTATGTCAGTACTGTGAACAGCTAAAAGTGAAGGGGGATTACAGTCACAATTTTTATCCAAGACGTGCAGCTTTACTGTATGGTAAAATCATAATAGCACCCTCTTGGGTAAAATATTCCTGAGGTAAAATAGTCCTCGATTTGGACCTCTGGGTGAAGACTACTCAGGAGGATGTCACTATCAGGAGAAACAGAACTAGCATTCTATAGATCAGAGTGTGGAATGTTAGAGCACTTAATTGGGCAGCTAGATTAGAAAATTTAAAAAGCGAAATTGGTAGGTTGAAGTTAGACGTAATGGGAATTAGTGAAATTCAGTGGTAGGAGGAACAATACTTCTGGTCATGTGATTACATGGGGTATGCAACTCTGCTATATGGTGAGTGTCAACTTTCCTTCTCATAATATTGTTACATTCCATCCTGGATTTTCCATTGTTTGATAAAAGAAGGTTTAATGCATGGTAGAGACCTGGAGACAATGGAAGGTTTCAGATTGATTATATAATGGTTAGAGAGAAAGTTAGGAACCAGGTTTTAAATTGTAAGACATTTCCAGGGGCAGATGTGGACTCTGACCATGATTTATTGATAATGAGCTGTAGATTAAAACTGAAGAAATTAAAAAAAGGTAGGAAATTAAAGAGATGGGACCTGGATATGTTGAAAGAACCAGGAGTTGTTGAGTTTCAGGAGGAGGATTAGGCAGCAGCTGACTAGAACAGGGGAAAAGAATATAGTAGAGGGCGAGTGGGTGGCTTTACAAGGTGAAATAGTGATGGCAGCAGAGGATCAAATAGGTAAACAGACAAAACCAAATAGAAATCCTTGGATAACACAGGTGATATTGAATGTAACTGATGAAAGGAAAAAATACAAAACTGCAGCATATGAAGCAGGCCAAAGAGAATACAAACATTTAAACAATGAGACTGACAGGAAGTGCAAAATGGCTAAGCAGGACTGGCTAGAGGACAAATATAAGGATTTAGATGTGTATTTCAATAGTGGGAATATAGATACTGCCCACACGAAAATTAGAGGGTCTTTTGAGGAAAAGAAAAGCATCTGTATGAATATCAAGGGCCCAGATGGAAAACGAGTCCTAAGCAAAGAAAGGAAAGCTGAAAGGTGGAAGGAGTGTATAGAGGATCTGTATAAAGGAGATGAACTTGGAGGCAAGAGCATAGAAAGGGAAGACGATGTAGATGGAAGGGAGGTGGGAGATATGATACTGCAAATACAGGGAGTGAAACATTATTTAAAACGTTACTTAAAAACCGTCTTGATTGCAATTTTTTTTATTCATATGACCGGTTTCGGTTCATTCAGAACCATCTTCAGATCTGTAAAAATAATGATACTAATTTACTATTTCACGGAAGCAAATCTTTTTCATCCTATCTAATCAACATCAAATGTACCAGAGCGTACCTGATATTTCAGTTACAGGAGTAACCCGTCCAAATCCAGCAGTTTTCACATGCTACGTCACATAAAATTGGTTGGCAGAGTGCACGTCATTTATATTAATTATAACACTATTACCGACAGGTGGCGTCTGGTACATTTGTTACATTCCATTTGCACATACTATATTCAGTAGATCTTTTTTTATTAATTAAAAATACTTAATTAAAATATGTAGATGTCAAGGTTAAAATCTGTACTGGTCAGCATTAAGAAAAAAACAGTAAAAATTATCATTTTTATACGATCTAAAAAATATAGGGCGATTTATATATCTATGGTGCTGGTGTGAACTTGTTTTCCTCTACGGTCTGCTTCCGTATTTCCCGCCATTTCGGTGTTGTGCCGCGGTCCGCTCAGTCGTCTGACGTCCATCGCCGCGGGCAAGAGGGCCGCACAGGAGGGCCCCGTCAACGACGCCAGGCGCTGCACGCGTCTTCCGGCTTCTCCACCGCGCACCATCTCTCATCTGGATCTCCACACGCAACAGTTGTCATCTTAGTAGGTCGTCATAAATGCTAAAATAGGCGTTATGATTGAATTCGCTTTGCTCGTTGAGGATTAAATCAGGATCTTTATTTTTGTGGGTGTATATTTCAATTTCTTCCAAAATGTTAAGAAATCGTCCCTTATGGGCTCTATGCAGGATGTCTAAATTGTGTTCAATGTTCGTGACTGAGTGCTTTGTCGCAGCCATATGTGCCCCAAAAGCTGTTTTGTTTTGAGAGTACGTGTGCTCCCTGAATCTGGTTTCAAAGTTCCTACCAGTCTGCCCTATATATTGTTTACAGCAGTCATTACATTTGATCTTATATACACCTGAATCCTGAAATTTATTCCTACTATTACATATTCTATACCGGAGCTTCAATTTTAACGTGTTATTTGTTCGGAACCCTATTTTAAGGTCGGATTTACGAAAGCATCTTTCAATTTTATCTGTAATTCTTCCATTGTAAGTGAGAGCTACATATTTTTTCTTGTTGTTCCTCTTAACTGCTACTTGACATCCTTTTATTTGTTCCATTTGCCTCTTCTTTATCTTTCTATAAATATTCATCACCTGCTTACACGTATATCCGTTCGCTACGGCCACTTGTTTTAAAACACTTAACTCCTTTTCTACTTCCTGTTGGCTTAGTGGCAATCTTAGTAGCCTGTATACCATCGAAGTAAAATATGCCCATTTGTACTGCGGTGGGTGACAAGAGCTCTCATTGATAACGAGATCTGTACACGTAGGTTTTCTGAATATGCTAAATTCATGCTTGCCATCTTTCTTTATTAGTGTTAAATCTAAGTAATATATACGGTTGTTTTCTTCAAATTCCATGGTGAATCTAATTTTCGGGTGTTGAGAGCTCATTTTTTGTGCTAAGTTTTCGATATCATTTTTATCTCCTTTGTATAATAAAATGGAGTCGTCAACATATCTCCTGTAATATACAATTTTCTCAGCGATATTAGGATTTTCATCAAAGAATTTGTTTTCTAAGTGATTTACAAATATGTCAGCCAGCGTCCCAGCTAAACTGTTCCCCATTGCCAGCCCGTCTTCCTGTTGATAAATTTTACCATTGAAAGTAAAGTAATTGAACGACAAGACTTGTTCCAACATTTCCACTAGTTCAATCACTTCCCCCAGTGGCAATTTACCATGAGTGAGGAGATTGTTCTTAATGATCTCAATCGTTTCTTTTACGGGAATGTTTATGTACAGATTGGTGATATCCAATGAAGCTAATGACGCATTCTATAGTATAAGTACATCTTTAATTTGCTCGCCAAATTCGTAACTGTTGCTAATGTTGAAAGTCCGACGATATGTATATGCCGCCTTCAATCTGTTATATAGCTCTTTATTTAATTTATAACTTGGGCTGCTGGTGTTATTAACGATTGGGCGAATCGATTTTTCAACTTTATGCAGCTTTATTTGTGGCCGCAATTCCGGGATTCGAGGATTCATTACTTTCAGTTTAAACTTTTCCTCCTCTGTGAATAGAAACACACTGTTATCTATTTGTTTCCTTATTTCTGTTTGAAATTTCTTGGTTGGATCTTTCTTGACTTCTACTATTCCGTTTTCCATAAAGAACTTTTCAGTTTTCTGTATATAGTCTGTATCATGTTTTATAACCATAGTGCCGCCCTTATCTGCCTTTGTGACGATAGCCTTATGTGATTCTAACTTCTTATTCAAGCCCTTAAGAGTTAGTAGTTCGTTTCTGTTCTTGTGAGCAGACTGCATTTCATCTATAAACCAGATTCAGGGAGCACACCTACTCTCAAAACAAAACAGCTTTTGGGGCGCACATGGCTGCGACAAAGCACTCAGTCACGAACATTGAACACAATTTAGACATCCTGCATAGAGCTCATAAGGGACGGTTTCTTAACATTTTGGAAGAAATTGAAATATACACCCACAAAAATAAAGATCCGGATTTAATCCTCAACGAGCAAAGCGAATTCAATCATAACGCCTATTTTAGCATTTATGACGACCTACTAAGACGACAACTGTTGCGTGTGGAGATCCATGCCGAGGGATGAGAGATGGTGCGCGGTGGAGAAGCCGGAAGACGCGTGCAGCGCCTGGCGTCGTTGACGGGGCCCTCCTGTGCGGCCCTCTTGCCCGCGGCGATGGACATCAGATGACTGAGCGGACCGCGGCACAACACCGAAATGCCGGGAAATACGGAAGCAGACCGTAGAGGAAAACAAGTTCACACCAGCACCATAGATATATAAATCGCCTTATATTTTTTAGATCGTATAAAAATGATAATTTTTACTGTTTTTTTCTTAATGCTGACCAGTACAGATTTTAACCTTGACATCTACATATTTTAATTAAGTATTTTTAATTAATAAAAAAAGATCTACTGAATATAGTATGAGCAATTGGAATGTAACAAATGTACCAGACGCCACCTGTCGGTATTAGTGTTATAATTAATATAAATGACGTGCACTCTGCCAACCAATTTTATGTGACGTAGCATGTGAAAACTGCTGGATTTGGACGGGTTACTCCTGTAACTGAAATATCAGGTACGCTCTGGTACATTTGATGTTGATTAGATAGGATGAAAAAGATTTGCTTCCGTGAAATAGTAAATTAGTATCATTATTTTTACAGATCTGAAGATGGTTCTGAATGAACTGAAACCGGTCATATGAATAAAAAAAATTGCAATCAAGACGGTTTTTAAGTAACATTATAAAATCACTCATTGCTGTTGTCCCATAAGACATTATGTCTGTTTTTGCAAAATTATTTAAAACCTGTATAGAAACCAGATGGCAGTTGTAAGAATTGAGTGGTATGAAAGGGAAGCAATAGTTGAGAAAGGTGTGGAACATGATTGTAGCCTACCCCCAATGTTATTCAATTAGTACGAACAAGCAGTATAAAAAGGAGAGAGGGAGAGAGAGAGAGAGAGAGAGAGAGAGAGAGAGAGAGAGAGAGAGAGAGAGAGAGAGAGAGAGAGCTGGGTTTAAACTTGAAAGAAAAGAAAAAAAATTTTTAGGTCGGCCAATGACATTCTAATTTTGTCAAGACAGCACATGACTTGGAATAGTGGTTGAATAGAATGGAGAATGGACTTCGAAGCAGGATATAAGATTAACATCAATAAAAGCAAAATGAAGATAATGGAATGTAGTCAACTTAAATGAGGGGATGCTGAGGGAATGAGATTAGGAAACGAGGCACTTAAAATAATTGCTGAGGTAATGTATACAGGCAGCAAAATAACTGATTATGGCCAAAGTAGAGAGCATATAAAATGTAGAGTGGCAATGGCAAGAAAATCTTCTCTGAAGAAGAGAAATTTGTTAACATCGAATGTAGATTCAAGTGTTAGGAAGTCTTTTCTGAAGGTATTTGTCTGGAGTGTTGCCATGTATGGAAATGAAACATGGACAGTTTAGACAACAATAGAATAGAAGTTTCGGAATGTAATCCTACAGAAAAATGTTAAGGTTAGATGGGTTGATCAGATAACTGATGAAGAGGTACTGAATTGAATTGGGGAGACAAGACATTTGTGGCACAACTCGACCAAAAGAAGGGATCAGTTGATAGGACACATTCTGACACATCAAGGGATCACCAATTGGAGGGAAGTGTGGGGAGCAAAAATCGTAGAGGGAGACCCAAGAGATGAATACAGTAAGCATATTCATAAGGTTGCAGGCAACAGTAGTTATTTGGGGATGAAGAGGGTTGCACAGGGTAGAGTAGAATGGAGAGCTGCATCAAACCAGTCTTGAAACTGAAGACCACACAACACAAAACAGCTTCAGCTGTGGAATGAAATATTACTTCTCCTTTCATATCTTTTGGTGCAACGAAACACTGCATAAGATTCACCATTAGTCATAACCATGCCCAATTCTGCAGGCTGCACAGGTGGCGTAGTACTTTTCAATTGAATTTAATCGTGGCAAGCGGCTCACACATCTCTCACAGCCACTCAGGTGGCCTGTGAAACCTACACGGTGTGGCGGGTGGACTGCACAATCTGTGTGTCACGGTTGGCGGCCCGTACAGCTTGCACGTCAGTATAGGTGGCATGCACAGCTGTCAAGGCACGATAGGTAGCGTGTTCACCTTAGATGGTGCTGTGGGTGACACGACCCACTTTGAAGGCTACATGGGCACCGTAATACATCTACATCTACATTCATACTCCGCAAGCTATCCAACGGTGTGTGGCGGAGGGCACTTTACGTGCCACTGTCATTACCTCCCTTTTCTGTTCCAGTCGCGTATGGTTCGCGGGAAGAACGACTGTCTGAAAGCCTCCGTGCGCGCTCGAATCTCTCTAATTTTACATTCGTCATCTCCACGGGAGGTATAAGTAGGGGAAGCAGTATATTCGATACCTCATCCAGAAACGCACCCTCTCGAAACCTGGCGAGCAAGCTACACCGCGATGCACAGCGCCTCTCTTGCAGAGTCTGCCACTTGAGTTTGCTAAACATCTCTGTAACGCAATCACGGTTACCAAATAACCCTGTGACGAAACGCGCCGCTCTTCTTTGGATCTTCTCTATCTCCTCCGTCAACCCGATCTGGTACGGATCCCACACTGATGAGCAATACTCAAGTATAGGTCGAACGAGTGTTTTGTAAGCCACCTCCTTTGTTGATGGACTACATTTTCTAAGGTACCCGCCTTACCAACAATTAATTTTATATGATCATTCCACTTCAAATCGTTCCGCACGCATACTCCCAGATATTTAATAGAAGTAACTGCTACCAGTGTTTGTTCCACTATCATATAATCATACAATAAAGGGTCCTTCTTTCTATGTATTCGCAATACATTACATTTGTCTATGCTAAGGGTCAGTTGCCACTCCCTGCACCAAGTGCCTATCCGCTGCAGATCTTCCTGCATTTCGCTGCAATTTTCTAATGCTGCAACTTCTCTGTATACTACAGCATTATACGCGAAAAGCCGCATGGAACTTCAGACACTATCTACTGTGTCATTTATATATATTGTGAAAAGCAATGGTCCCATAACACTCCCCTGCGGCACGCCAGAGGTTACTTTAACGTCTGTAGACGTCTCTCCATTGATAACAACATGCTGTGTTCTGTTTGCTAAAAACTGTTCAATCCAGCCACACAGCCGGTCTGATATTCCGTAGGCTCTTACTTTGTTTATCAGGCGACAGTGCGGAACTGTATCAAACGCCTTCCGGAAGTCTAGGAAAATGGCATCAACCTGCGAGCCTGTATCTAATAATTTCTGGGTGTCATGACCAAATAAAGCGAGTTGGGTGTCACACGATGCTGTTTCCGGAATGCATGTTGATCCCTAGAGAGTAGATTCTGGGTTTCCAAAAAACGACAATACAATTCAACTCATCTCAAATCCGGCAAGACGGCCGTGAAGGCCAGCCGCTGCAGCTCGTGGGCTGCTGCGGCACGCCCATGTGGCTCGAAGGAGCGTGGCAGGCGGAGCGTGTCCCATTGTGGAAGTTGCGTGGACAGCATGCACTGCTGTGTAGGCTGAATGTAATTGTGGTGGGCAGCCTGCGCAACTTGCTTGGTGCAGCGGGCAGCCCACACAACTCGTGTTGCTTGTTGGTCAGCCTACACAGCTCACATAGTGTGGATAGTGGGCCATGCAGTCCCTGTGTCTTTCTGGCAGACCACTCAGCTTATCCAACATTGTGGGTGGCCCACACAGTTTGTGCGGCATGGCGGGTGACCCATGTAGCTTGCGAGGCATGGTGGGTCCCCCGTGCAGCTTGCGAGGCATGTCGGGTGACCCGTGTAGCATGCGAGGCATGGTGGGTGACCTGTGCAGACAACCCCAGCAACCCCAGGCCACGGACAACTGCGTTCGGGCTGCGGTGAGGAGATGGTTCCGCCTCCCAGCAGATACCCCCTTGGGCTACTTTCACGCTCCGATAGCCCATGGGGGCCTTGGGATTTGTAAAATTATGTGATTGCCTTATCATTTTAAATCATTCACTAATCGAGCAGTCGCTCGGCAACAGCTACAGTTACCAAATAATGTTGCGAGTATGTAAAAGGTGAATGACCTGTGACGTAACTTGTTTATTGTCGAACCGCCGTCAGAGATGCAGCGAGTTATTGACTTTGAAAACCGCGGCGCAAAAAACGGACAGAAGAAGAACACTTTTACACATTTTTTTGATGTACGAGATATTATCGATGAACAGTTACTCATTCTTGTCTTGTCTCTTGTAACTTGTGTCGGACCCGCATGTCTTGCCGTCGTATTATTATCGTTAAAAATAATAATATTTTAGTGTAAAGTAAAAGTGTAATACTAAAAGTGCAATACTGCGTAGCAGTAGATTAATTGTGCGACGTGTATGTGAAAACGTCAAAGGAATTATTGTCATTACGAGAAGAGAAGTGCCAGTCAAGACGGCATCCATGTTAAAATTCTTCATTGTAGTGTAAGTTGATCTATTAATAGCCATAAATTCAGAGTTAAATGGAACTGGTGTATGGACTATTTATTTAATATAGAATGTATGTCTCACTTCTTAATGAAGTTATTTAATTTTCTTTATGTTTCTGCCAAATAGAGAATTCACAGTCACGAATTCTTTCGTCGAAATCAGACGGAAGTTGTATGCGGCGAAATACTTTCTCCGCGCCACATTCTGCTGGTAAATGCGTGATAAGCTACGGTCCCTTAGGAAATTCATGTTGAGCTATCCAAAAATAATTATAGTTTGAATAGGCATTTACTCTCCTCTGCAATGCAGCTTCTGACTGATCAGATGATCCAACAAGAAACAGCCGCACACGGTATATACACTCCTGGAAATGGAAAAAAGAACACATTGACACCGGTGTGTCAGACCCATCATACTTGCTCCGGACACTGCGAGAGGGCTGTACAAGCAATGATCACACGCACGGCACAGCGGACACACCAGGAACCGCGGTGTTGGCCGTCGAATGGCGCTAGCTGCGCAGCATTTGTGCACCGCCGCCGTCAGTGTCAGCCAGTTTGCCGTGGCATACGGAGCTCCATCGCAGTCTTTAACACTGGTAGCATGCCGCGACAGCGTGGACGTGAACCGTATGTGCAGTAGACGGACTTTGAGCGAGGGCGTATAGTGGGCATGCGGGAGGCTGGGTGGACGTACCGCCGAATTGCTCAACACGTGGGGCGTGTGGTCTCCACAGTGCATCGATGTTGTCGCCAGTGGTTGGCCGAAGGTGCACGTGCCCGTCGACCTGGGACCAGACCGCAGCGACGCACGGATGCACGCCATGACCGTAGGATCCTACGCAGTGCCGTAGGGGACCCCACCGCCACTTCCCAGCAAATTAGGGACACTGTTGCTCCTGGAGTATCGGCGAGGACCATTCGCAACCGTCTCCATGAAGCTGGGCTACGGTCCCGCACACCGTTAGGCCGTCTTCCGCTCACGCCCCAACATCGTGCAGCCCGCTTCCAGTGGTGTCGCGACAGGCGTGAATGGAGGGACGAATGGAGACGTGTCGTCTTCAGCGATGAGAGTCGCTTCTGCCTTGGTGTCAATGATGGTCATATGCGTGTTTGGCGCCGGGCAGGTGAGCGCCACAATCAGGACTGCATACGACCGAGGCACACAGGGCGAACACCCGGCATCATGGTGTGGGGAGCGATCTCCTACACTGGCCGTACACCTCTGGTGATCGTCGAGGGGACACTGAATAGTTCACGGTACATCCGGACCGTGATCGAACCCATTGTTCTACCATTCCTAGACCGGCAAGGGAACTTGCTGTTCCAACAGGACAATGCACGTCCGCATGTATCCCGTGCCACCCAACGTGCTCTAGAAGGTGTAAGTCAACTACCCTGGCCAGCAAGATCTCCGGATCTGTCCCCCATTGAGCATGTTTGGGACTAGATGAAGCGTCGTCTCAGGCGGTCGGCACGTCCAGCACGAACGCTGGTCCAACTGAGGCGCCAGGTGGAAATGGCATGGCAAGCCGTTCCACAGGACTACATCCAACATCTCTACGGTCGTCTCCATGGGAGAATAGCAGCGTGCATTGCTGCGAAAGGTGGATATACACTGTACTAGTGCCGACATTGTGCATGCTCTGTTGCCTGTGTCTATGTGCCTGTGGTTCTGTCAGTGTGATCATGTGATGTATCTGACCCCAGGAATGTGTCAATAAAGTTTCCCCTTCCTGGGACAATGAATTCGCGGTGTTCTTATTTCAATTTCCAGGAGTGTACTTCCAACGCTGATTATAGCTACATACTGTTGTAAGTAGTGACTACGAACGGGGACATTTATAACTGTATGTTTATGTATACACATTACGTAAACGTATCGTTATAGACTCCATCTGCCCGCTGGATGGGGCCAACCCTGAGGCGGGGCAGGCTGTTCACGCTGTTACAGCTCGAGCACTCCACCACCGACGCAGACCTGGGTGAGGCACGGCACGAAGTGGTGGCGCTGGAACGACACCTCACCTGCTGCAATCGGCTTCGAAGGTCGGAGAGATGTGGGCGGCGCGCCTGCATATTACCTTCGACGGGGCAGCCCTGTCGTCGTCGGCCAGGACATCGGGCCAACACAGCTGGGTCGAGGACACCAGTCGCTCCCTGTCGGGCCGCGACTGCGGATCAACGCATTACCATCTAAAGCGCGCAGGGAGTCGCGGCCGAGACTGGGGCAAGATGTCTGCAACGCCGTCGAGACCGCGAACCTCGTCTCGCCCAGGGTTGCGCGCTCACCAGCCCAGCCCGGGTGCGGCGCCGAGACGCGGTGGGGAAATCCGTGGCGCGCGGGCTGACCTGACGAGGGTCCGAGCGCCAGAGGGAGTCCGCAAGCCTGACAGCGTAGCGTCGAAGGACGGCGTGGCGCATGTCATCGATGCGCAGACTGGTGTCACCGGCAGAAGGCGGCGAAGTTTGACCTCCTGTCCGTGCGGCGTGCTGTCGGCGCTCTCCGACCCGCACCCAGCAGCCTACAGCTCGAGACAGCGGCCCTGAACTGGAGGTGGGCTTTGGCCACCTACACCTGCCCGCCAGCTCCTACAACTGGGCTTCCGCAGGCGGGACTTAAGCAGCGTAAGCTCGCGGGTGCTGCGAGGAACAGCATGAGTCGGTATTTCTTAGGTTTGGTTTGCCCTGTCTCCTGGGGCTTCAATATCGGGAGCAACTCCGTCCTTTATTCTGTAATATGTAATATAATTGTTAATACACTGTGTAATAGTGTAAGGTATTAGCGGTTACACCCCACCAGCGGTAACCGGCGCCCCTGTAAGCTCCTCTCGGGGAGTATGACGCACTAGCTCTTAAGAGTGTACATGTACCTGTGTTATTCACATGTGTTTTGTGTGGATAAAGACGGCTTCATAAAAAAAAAAAATGGCTCTGAGCACTATGGGACTTAACATCTGAGGACATCAGTCCCCTAGACTTAGAACTACTTAAACCTAACTAACCTAAGGACATCACACACATCCATGCCCGAGGCAGTATTCGAACCTGCGACCGCAGCGGTCACTCGGTTCCAGACTGAGGCGCCTAGAAGGACGGCTTCATAGTTACCATTTTTTTTATCTACTTATTGTCTTGTACTACAACAACTTTAATTTAATTCGACACTCTTTGTTAGACCAGAGCACCGGTTTTCGAGAGAAAGAGACGGACGGGGGCGGTGGGGGGCGGCATAAATAAACCTAGAAACAAATTTAATAATTAGTGTTTGGTTGCGCAATTAATAATATGAATTTTAAGTGTACCATAACTGTTTTAATTTCAATAGTCCTTTTAAGAAGAGTAATTTTAACTGTTAGCACATATCAATTGTGCCACAATAATTTATTTTTTATACATTTTAGCCCAAAATATAGTACATCGCGGACAGAATCATATGAATGGCAGCGCTGCAGCCAGGTGACTAGCTCGAGTTTTGGATTTCTCGTAAAGGTAAGTCATTTTAGATTATAAAATATATAGCTTAGTACTGATTACGTGGTAAATAGGTGTATTAGTGTGCCTTTTAAACGTACCATTAAATGTTTCATTTTTATTTACGTAATATAGCAGAAACCGCGAAATGATCGTACAGTCGTATTTTCCGTTTATGTTTTGCCGCAGCAAATCTATAGAATTTTGTTTAGTTGTTCTTTCCTCTCTCCAGCAATTTAACTGTGGCGCACCTCTTTATAATTTAACTCAAATTTCCGGAAAGTAAAGTAAAGTTTAAGCTGTTGTTTCAAGAACTGTACACTTTTTTTTTGTTTACACACAGTTGCGTATAGGCCAAATTTGTGGAACTATATTTTCGTGTTTATCTGTAATTTAACAGACGTATTCTCAATAAACTATTACGTTTATAATGAGTGAAAAGTGCTCGACTTGCCGTAGAATTGTTAGGTCGGGGCTTTGGTGTCATGGGAGCTGTAGTTTTTTCCATGTGATTGACTGTACTGGCGTGGGAATAGGGGAAGTAGATGAGAGTCATCAGTGGTTTTGTAGGATATATAGTAGAGATAGGAAGATACTAGAACAGGAGGGGAAAATTGCCACCCTGCAGTCTGAGTTAGACAAGGCCAGGGGAGATGTGATAGGTTAAGGAGGGAGAAGGGTAAAGAGAGATGGGAAGTGGCAACAGGCAACAGGAGGAACAGGCCTAGAACTTTGTCTGACAGCTTCGTGGTGAATGTGGAAAACAGATTTGACCTGTTGCTTCAGTTAGAAGCTGGTGAGCCTAGAGAATTTGCAGGTGTAGACTGGGCACAACAAACTTTCAGCAGCAAATTGAAAAGTAAGAATGTAGGGAAATCAGAAAAGAGAAAGAAAGTGTAGTTGTTAGGTAGTTCCCATGGAAGAGGTGTTGGCCAGCTTTTGGAGGATGAACTAGGATCAGAATACCAGGTCACCCATTTTTTTTAAACCTAGTGCTGATCTGCAGCAGGTGACGTAGGATTTAGGATCACTTTGCAAAGATTTCACTGAGGAAGACACCGTGGTTATAGTGGGTGGGGCAGGTAATAGTATTGACAGATTTGACCTGTTGCTTCAGTTAGAAGCTGGTGAGCCTCGAGAATTTGCAGGTGTAGACTGGGTACAACAAACTTTCAGCAGCAAATTGAAAAGTAAGAATGTAGGGAAATCAGAAAAGAGAAAGAAAGTGTAGTTGTTAGGTAGTTCCCATGGAAGAGGTGTTGGCCAGCTTTTGGAGGATGAACTAGGATCAGAATACCAGGTCACCAATTTTTTAAACCTAGTGCTGATCTGCAGCAGGTGACATAGGATTTAGGATCACTTTGCAAAGATTTCACTGAGGAAGACACTGTGGTTATAGTGGGTGGGGCAGGTAATAGTATTGACAGAGATCCTGGCTATAGTATAGAGTGTGACCTAGCAAAGGTTGCATCGGCATCAAAGCATACTAGTTCTGAGCTTCTATCTGTACTTGGTCGCCATGACCGACCTCATTTAAACTCTTCTGTCAAGAGAGTTAATTTGGAGTCATGTGCAGGGTCACACATTGGTGTGGTTCCTGTCGATTCTCTCAATAGGTGGGATTATACTAGGCATGGCCTTCACCTCAACAGGAAAGGGAAGGGTAAACTGACTGGGAAAATAGCAGGAAAGTTAAAGGGAGGAAGCACGGTCATGAGTGATAAAAAACCAGTGGTTATTCGGTTCAGAAAAGGCCCTTTTTTAGGGTAGGGAGGTCAGAAAGAAACCAAATTTTAAGAGAGGTTAGGACTGGGCAAACATTCAGTTTGAGAAAGAAACCAAAAAATATATAATTCTAGCTTATTACGTCAACATGAACAGACTTTCCTAATAAGAACTTATTTGAGTTAGTAACACAATCATTCAACTTCATTCCCACTGTAAAGTTGCCACTCACAAACAGCAATTGGTAATATCTATATAGAAAAGTCCAATGAACAAAATTATATTACAAAACCAATAGTCAATGGCCTCTCAGACTATGACATGCAATTCCTTCTGTTAAATGTTAATACTGAACAGGATATAAATCTGAGCTCAAGAGGGTAATCAATAAGCCAAAAATTGATTATTTTAGGACACTGCTCAGAGACTTTCAGTGGACTGATGTTTACAGTGCTAATGGCATGAATGAAAAATATAAGTGCTTACCTTATTTGAACACTGTTTTCTCCCTAAACCAACCAAGATTAGAGCGAAGTTTGCAAAGAAGCTATGGATTACTCAAGGAATAGGGGCATCTTGTAAAACAAAAAGAAAACTGTGTCTGTCAATCTGAAACAGTTCTGGTGTTGATGCTGTAGCACATTAAAAGAAATACTGCAAAATATTAAAGACATCAAAACAAATATATTACACGGAAAAGATGCTCATATCAGATAACAAAATAAAGACAATATGGGATATAGTAAAGGAGGTGACCAGTAGAACTAGGCTTGAAGAGGGAAAAATAGCATTAAGAGTAAATGATAAATTGGTGACAAATGTGTATAGTGCTGCAGACCTTTTTAACAAACATTATATAACTGTTACTGAAAGATGGGGTTGTCAGGTTCTGTAGATGCTGCTATGGAATACCTCAGATCAGACATTTCAAGTAACTTCCATAATATGAATTTGACCCTCACTACCCCAGCAGAAATAATGTCCATCACAAATCTACAAATTCTATAAATGTAGGTTTGCCTTTCCTTAGTCTATCTCTAAGATAAGTCATAGGGTCAGTATTGGCTCACGTGTTCCAACATTTCTAAGTAATCCAAACTGATCTTCCCAAAGTCGGCTTCTACTAGTTTTTACATTCATCTGTAAAGAATTCTTGTTAGTATGCTGCAACCATGACTTATTAAACTGATAGTTCAGTAACTTTCACATCTGTGAACACCTGCTTTCTTTGGGATTGGAATTATTAAATCCTTCTTGAAGTCTGAGGGTGTTTCGCCTGTCTCATATACACCTTCCTCACCAGATGGTAGTGTGTTGTCAGAGCTGGTTCTCCCAAGGCTATTAGTAGTTCTAATGGAATATTGTCTTCTTAGGTCTTTCAATGCTCTGTCAAACTCTTCACACAGTATCATATCTCCCATTTCATCTTCATTTACTTCCTCTTCCATTTCCATATTATTGTCCTTGAGTACATGGTTCTTGTATAGACCCTCTATATAATCCTCCCACCTTTCTATTCATTGCTTAAAACTGGGTTTCCATCATAGCTCTTGATATTCATATGAGTGGTTCTCTACATCCTTACATTTGTCGTCCAGCCATCCTTGTTTAGCCATTTTGCATTTCCTTTCGATCTCATTTTTGAGACGTTTGTATTCCTTTTTGCCTGCTTCGTTTACTGCGTTTTTATATTTTCTCATTTCATCAATTAAATTCAATATATCTTCTGTTACCCAAGGATTTCTACTAGCCCTCGTCTTTTTAACTACTTGATCGTCTGCTGCCTTCACTACTTCATCCCTCAAAGCTACCCATTCTTCTTCTACTGTATTTCTTTCCCCCATTCCTCTCAATTGTTCCCTTATGCTCTCCCTGAAACCCTGTACAACCTCTGGTTCTTTCAGTTTATCCAGGTCCCATCTCCTTAAATTCCCACCTTTTTGCAATTTCTTCAGTTTTAATCAACAGTTCATAACCAATAGATTGTGGTCAGAGCCCACATCTGGCCCTGTAAATGTCTTACGATTTAAAACCTGGTTCCTAAATCTCTATCTTACCATTATATAATCTGTCTGAAACCTCCAGTATCTCCAAGCCTCTCCCATGCATACAACCTTCTTTCAAGATTCTTGAACCAAGTGTTAGCAATGATTAAGTTATGATCTGTGCAAAATTCTACCAGGCGGCTTCCTCTTTCATTCCTTACCCACATTCCATATTCACCTACTATGTTTTCTTCACTTCCTTTGTCTATGATCGATTTCCTGTCGCCCATGACTATTACATTTTCGTTTCCCTTTACTATCTGAATAATTTCTTTTATCTCACAATATATTTCATCAATCTCTTTGCCATCTGCGGAGATATTCGGCATATAAACGTGTACTACTGCATTAGTTGTGGGCTTCATTTTCATGTTGGCCGCAGTAATGCTTTCACTATGCTGTTTGTAGTAGCTTACCCACACTCCTATTTTTTGTTCATTATTAAACCTACTCCTGCATTATCCCTAGTTGATTGTGTATTTATAACCCTGTATACATCTAGACATGTGTACATCTTATTATATTGTCAGTATTAGGAAATGCCTTCCACACGAACCTACAAACACAAAGACCTAGAAGATTCATTTACAATTAATAAAAAATACATAGTGATTTAAAGTTATATAATGATTGGAGAGTCAGTCCCCCAATAAAAAAAAAAAAAAAACATGCATTAATGCTGAATAACACTGTCTTTAGCAGTCTTGGCTAACAATTCACAAATATTAGACACAACACACATCCCAGTCGATTGGTGGTCGAGTACATTACCCAGCATCTCTCACAAGATAACTGGTCCAGCATAGCACAGCCATACAAGAGTGTGGGGAGTGGATCCGACGACATCTTTCAGCTTCCTCCATAGAGTTCTCATCACACGCTAAAACGGATAAGTAATTACCTGTCTAGCACTCACATCAAATCCTGAAACATTATTTTGTGTACTAAATATGCTGTTCAATGCCTCCTTTGCATCACACGAGATATATTCTCCTTGGATATTTTTCATAGTCGATGATATGGGATTTACGTCAGGTGTGATTGAAAAGTATTCATGTATGAAAGAGTTAAATGCAATAAAAAAGGTTTACACACACTCTCATACACCTTTACCATCATGTCTCTTCTTTCTCCTATCCCCCTGTTTTTCCATCAGCTCCATAACATATTCTTTCCACACTTGTGGAGACAGAATTTTACATGGTGGAAAATCAACGTTTTGACAAATAAAGTTTGCTGATCTGCAGTGAAACATGATTTGAAATGGTGAAAAACCTTTTGAACAATTTTGTAAGCTATTCATAATATCTTCAAAGTCATTGACATAATCTATCCAACTGGTATGATTTTTACTACAATATGTTCTTTATGGTCTTCCAATCTCTCTCATATCTTTCTGCAGGGTTAGTCAAAGGATGATACACCGAGGTTAGAATACCAGATAAAATTGTTTTAGGGATGCCCACCTGATGAAAATAAGTGTTTTCAAACTTAGAGATAATTTGCTTACTGGTGGCTTTCTTAAGAGGAAACAACTTTATGAACTTCCAAAATACATCAAGCACCACGAAAACATAACAAAATCTATTCTTAGGTGAAGGATCATAAACATCCCTAGACATGAGGTCAAGATTACTATTAAGCAGTATATTTTGCATTTGGCCTCTACTTGTTTTGTTACTCACCTTCACTCTTTGACATCTGTCACAGCTGACAATCTTATTCTTGACTCTTCTTCCTGTGTTATAAAAATAGGTATTTTCCTGACTCTTTTGTGTGTGTCTGCTTGTTCCACAATGACCAAGACTCTCATGTATATAAGTAATTAAAGTATCAATAGACTGTTATGGCAACATAGTTTCCAATCCTGTGAGTCAGACTTATGTCTCCTGAATAAAACACTCTTGTGTACCTGATAATACTGTTCTGTCTTTTCTCCTTCTTCCATACCCAACACGCTCTTAACCAATTTCCAATTTTGATCATGATTTTGATATCTACTGCAAAGTTTCAAGATCTCATTTTCCTCTTTCACACCTTTCAAGTACATAATTTTAAACTCCTTTTCTCCTTCTCGAAAGTTGTTAGATGATTCATAAAGAAAATTAGAATCCTTCTACTCATGCTGAAGGACAAAACTGAAGGCAGTCACGAAAACAAGAATAGATATACAAACTCAAGAAAAATATACAAATCTGAAATGGAAGCAGTAAAAATGAAAACAAATGAGAAGTATGTTTTAAATTCTAAAAACAAATGTAAAACTGTCTGGAACATAGTTAAAAGTGAGATAAACATGCGAAAGGAAGAAATCAGTAACCCAATTAATTGCAACACTCCCAATGAACACTTCATAAATTCTGTAAATACCCATGTACCAAAAAGCAGCAATTTAACTGATGCAGAAGCTTTCCTTTCGCAATCACAGAATAAAACAGATAAAAGATTTAAATGGAGTAGAATAATTGCTATTGATATAAATAACTCTGTAAACAAGTTGAACAACTCTAGTACAGAAGACTACTATGGATTCAGTAACTTTGTAATGAAGACTATAATTAAGGAAATTAGAACTCCTTTACTCTACCTTGTAAATAAAAGCCTTGATGATGGCATTTTATCTGATTGCCTTAAAATTATGGTTACACTCCCCATATACAAAAAGGGTGACAGGGAAATGCTAGATAACTATAGACCAATAGCAACTGTCCCTATACCGGGCAAAATCATAGAGAGCTGCTCACACACATAGATCTACATGTATTTTGAGAGCAATAAATCACTTAATGACAGCCAGTTTGGATTTAGAACTAATGGAAGCCTGGTAACTGAAAGCCACAATGCTTTTGAAAGGAAACCGACCACCTGTGCTACACTCGTAGACCTAAGCGAAGCATTTGATTCAGTATCACATGAGATAATTGTAAAAATTTTTTAATATTATGGTACTGCAGACAAACCACTTAATTTGATTAAGTCATACCTAAGTAACAGGCAACAGTTAGTGTATGTGAACAACGAAAGGACATATCAAATGAAAATTAAGAAAGGTGAGAGTATGCAAGAGATGGTAAACAAACATAATGACCTATTTGAAAAATGTAGGGTGTGGCGTATTGCTAAAAGGGTTATATATAAACAACACAAAAATGGAGGAAATTTATTTTAATCTAGAGGTATGGAAAGAAGAGAATCAAAGTGTCAAACTATTGGGACTAAAATAGGCCAAAGGCTCTCATGGGATGACCATATAAACTATCTGTCAGGCAAACTTGCTTGCTTGATATTCCTGCTGTATAAACTTAGATATTCTATCAGTAAAAGTTTATCGATGCTTTGATACTATGCATTCTTTCATTTACAGCTTCAATATGAGATTCTGTTATGGGGTAATTCATCAGGCACAAACTGTGTATTCAAATGGCAAAAAAAAAGCAATTAGGTGTATACAAGGACTGGGTACAAGAGAAACCCATAAGGAGCACTTCAGCATATTAAACATAATGACCCTCCAAAGTCTCTATATGTATAACTGCTTGATATACATAAGAGAAAATATACAACAATTAACACAGAGAATGAATTTACATTTGCACAGCACTCGAAATAACTGCATACTTGATATACTGTATTCTAGGCTGTCACTGACACACAACAGTCACAAACACCTAAGTCTAAAGTTATATAATAAACTGCCACAATCACTCAAAACCCTCACCCTCTTTAAATTTAAGGAGGTATTAGACACACGGCTTAAAAATAAAGCATACTGCTCAGATGAAGAATATCTTGGAAGTAACTTGGAAGGAACATATAAAACATAAAATAATGTAACTGTCATTAACTAAATGTTTAAACTGTACAGTTAATTCTTGAACATAAACTGTATAATGATTATTGCTGAAATTGTCTGATTCATAAGAAGGCTATGTATTTATGTATACGTAAAATTATGATGTGAGTAAAATGTACAAATTACCAAATACTAAAAAGATGTATGTATATGTATGCATAATTTATAATGTAAAAATTAGTAACAACTATACTTTTATGAAATATGTAAAATGTATTTGACGAAGCCAATTGCATGGTAAACATGCTGAACAGCTAATAAATAAACATATGAAACATGGAACTTGCTAAAGATAGCCTTGACAAAGCATCAGCAACTGCATTGTCTGTGCCCTTAATGTATGTGATTTTATTATTAAACTGCTGTAGAAACAAGGCCCAATGAGTAATTCTGTTATGGTACAGTTTACACACCTGAAGGTAACGTAATACTTTGTGGTCAGTATAGATGATGACTTTGTAACCTAGTAAATAATTTTTAAATTTGTTGAATGCCCAATGCACAGCCTAAAGTTCTTTCCCTGTAACAGTGTATGTCTTTTCATGTTTCTGCAATACTCTAATAGCAAATGCAAGAGAACTATGCTCAACAACACCATCAACCCTCCTGAAATAAATGAGCACCCAATTCAACATCACTACTGTCTGTCATAATACAAAAGGGAAGAAACAAATCTGGTCTAAACGACATCTGACGTGGGCACAACTGTCATTTGATCTCACCAAAAGCATCTTGACACTCCTGATTCCAATCCCAAATGGTATTCTTCAAAAGTTCACACAAGCATGGTGTATTCAAAGCTTGGCCGCTACAAAATTTTCTATAAAATCCAGTTAACCCAAAACATGATTTAAGCCATTTTTTATTGTGAGGTGGGGAAAAATTAGCAATAGCATCAAGATTCTATTTATCAGGTGCAATTCCATTTTCAGATATAACATGTCCTAAAAATTTAACTTCTTCCACACCAAATTTACACTTACCTGTTTTCAAAGTTATGCTTCCTGATTCTAATTTTGAAAATACATACATCTCTTAACACATTCAAATGTTGTTCCCAAATCTTTCCAGCAGCCAAAATGTCATCAACATGCACAATTAATTACGAACTTAACTCACTTCACTTCTCACAACAGAATCCAGACCTCTCAAGAATTTAGCCCAAGTGACACCACACAATATTGAAAACACTTACCTCCATACAAAAACGCTGAATACTTTCCACAATTAATTTCAGGTGGGATCTGGTGAAATGCAGAGGTCTAGTCTAAACTTCTCATGTATTTTACATAATCAAATTTGTGTAACATCTCGTCCAAGTTCTCAGAATGGTCATTCTCTCTGATAAGAAATTTATTAAGATGCCTAGACTCCGAAACAATTATCACTCCACCATTTCTTTTCCTTACCACAACTAAAGGATTATTGTAAGCACCCCGATTTCTCTCTATTGCACCCCATGTTCCTTTTCTCAATTTCTTTCTCTTTATCTTTCCTTCATGAAAATTGTATATTATATGGCTTGAGAAAGAAAGTTTGATGATCTTTAAGGTAAAGTACGCACTGATAGCCTTTCACTCTGTCTGGTTTTTCGCTAAACACATTTCTAAACTTCAATAACAAATTTCTAAGTATGTCATTAACAGTTGTAGTTTAATTTACTTTAGACTCCACTGCACTTTCAAAATCCTGATCCTTGGTCTCATCAAAATCTATACCATCATCAAACACCTGGTACTTACCTTGGATCACAAAGTTTTGCAAATAGTTACAACTTTTCCCACAGTTAAAGATGCAGAAATTAGTTTTCACATAAGTATTACTTTTAGTTTCCAAAATAAGTAATTCTTTAGCATTCCATCCAAAACGAGCCTTAACTTTCACTATCAATCCATACCGAGAATTATATTTTCTTCGAAACTGGGGATCATTAAGCATCAATGTTCACAGTTTCCTTCCCAGCGATCAATCATAATCTTAATGTAAGGACATTCAGAGTCTGAATGAATATCTCTGTTATTAGACACTTCATGTAAAAGATCACTTACAATTTCATCAAATGCTACATCTACGCTGTTTTTGGAGGCTTTTATCAACTTTACTAGTATCATAGCATTACTTTGGTTACACATGTTAACATGTAAAGATTTAACAAACTGAATGGGTTCTACAGCACATTTAACATCACTTATTACAGAACGAACACAAAGTATATTACTGTCAAAATTACATTTCCTACTTAGATCTTCTTTCACTTCATTCCAATAATCTGGATACAAATTTTGACTAACCACAGCTAACTTATTCCAGAATGCACATTTATCTACATGAGCATCAATATGGTCCCAAACAAATTTCAAAAAGTTTTCACCTTTATTATCTAGACTTACAGATAGCTCACCTTTACTGTTTGGATCATTACTCTGCATGACATTAATGAAAAAATGCTTTGACTGGATTGGTACTCCAAGACTCTGACTTACATCATCACAAACATCACTTACCTTACCTGCATTCAAAAACAACTCTGACTCATCATTATTCTTAAACTCCGCAAAAACCTGAAATTCGTCATCGTCATCATCATCATCATCATCATCATCATCATATTCTTCCAAAACGACATCAATAACATCATTAACAACACAGTTCTCCTCACTATCAAAGTCACATGCTACACCTACATTAATTTGCAATAAGCCACCAGTCTCAGACTCACCAACCTTAGTCATTTCACAGCTCTCATTCACATCTAAATCATAAACACCACCTAATTCAGATCCAATACAGTTATTAACTGTTTCAAATATATAAATAACATAGTTTTTTGACCATGAGAAGAAATCTTCAGTACCTACTATGTCAAAATTCTCATTACTCTCAAATTCTGGTTTGTAATTAGTATCTACATCATTGTAATTAAATAAAGTATTTCAAAACTTTTGATCAAAACATAAATGAGAATTCTGATGTTCCTTATGATTAACTTGAGATACGTGTGCTACATGATTAATACTATTATTATTGTCTAAATGTATGTGTAAATTGGGGGTCCTGTACTACTTGCTTCTCCTCATCCCAAAACTGTGGACCTTCATTGAGGCAGACCACCGTTTCCCAAATAGTTGCATCTATGATTGTTTCTCCTATTATATTGCCCATGGTTACCCCCATTATTCCTGTTCTTCTAAGGTTCAAAAATTCTGTCTCTATTGCCATGTTGAACATGATTAAAGTTACCACCATCTCTATTTTTGTAGTTTTTACCATTGTGACCTCTATATACATCTACATGGATGCTCCGCAAATCACATTTAAGTGCTTGGAGGAGGGTTCATCAAACCACTTTCACAATTCTATATGATTCCAATCTCGTACAGCACGCGGAAAGAATGAACACCTATATCTTTATGTACGAGCTCTGATTTCCCTTATTTTATCGTGGTGATCGTTCCTCCCTATGTAGGTCGGTGTCATCAAAATATTTTCGCATTCGCAGGAGAAAGATGGTGACTGCAATTTCGTGAGAAGGTTCTGTCGCAACGAAAAACGCCTTTCTTATAAAGATGTCCAGCCCAAATCCTGTATCATTTCTGTGACACTCTCTCCCATATTTCACGATAATACCAAACGTGGTGCCTTTCTTTGAACTTTTTCGATGTACTCCGCCAGTCCTATCTGGTAAGGATCCCACACCGTGCAGCAGTATTCTAAAAGAGGAAGGACAAGCACAGTGTAGGAAGTCTCAAATGGCACGGAGCACTATGGGACTTAACATTAGAGGTCATCAGTCCCCTAGAACGTAGAACTACTTAAACCTAACTAACCTAAGGACATCAGCCGGCCAGTGTGGCCGTGCCGTTCTAGGCGCCTCAGTCTGGAACCGCGTGTCCGATACGGTCGCAGGTTCGAATCCTGCCTCGGGCATGGATGTGTGTGATGTCCTTAGGGTTAGTTAGGTTTAAGTAGTTCTAAGTTCTAGGGGACTGATGACCACAGATGTTAAGTCCCATAGTGCTCAGAGCCATTTGAACCATTAAGGACATCACATATATCCATGCCCGAGGCAGGATTCAAACCTGTGACAGTAGCGGTCGCGCGGTTCCAGACTGAAGCGCCTAGAACCGCTCGGATACACCGGCCGGCTAGGAAGTCTCCTTAGTAGGTCTGTTACATTTTCTAAGTGTCCTGCCAATAAAACGGAGTCTTTGATTAGCGTTCCCTGCAACGTTTTCTATGTGTTCCTTCCAATTTAATCCTTAATCGGAATCGTGGGTCATTTTGGACCCACCGACAACAATAAAACCGTCTAACAATGGAAACGCGCCGAGTTCCTGTTTCGCGCGCCAGTGTAATCTCAGCACATTGTGAGGTGCACCAGGGGCCGGGAGCTCGCTGCTTGAAATTTACTAGAAGTGGAGGTAAGTGCCATCGCTGGGTCCAATTTGACCTGCGATTCCAGATACGGGATTTTTCGATGTCAGTGTATACTGACTTATTTTGTGTTGTTTCAGGCACTTTATTGCCACAATGCAGCGGGGCCTCACTGAAAAATAAACCTCTGAACTATTATTAGACGAAAATTATTCAGACTCAGAATCTATAAGTGATTTTCAACCTTGTGATGAAGAGAACATAAGTGACGATGAAAATACACAACAAGAAATTTCTTCTGATTCAAGTGATTCATCATCTGATGATTGAGTAGAGAGAGAGATAGCTGGCTGTCAAGTAGCGCATATTTTCGTGGCAAAAATCGGTTTAAGTGGTATACTCGTCCACCAGCTAGGTCTAGAGTCAGAAGCCACAACATCATCATTTACCTGGCTGGTCTGATCGGTACAGCTCGTGAAAAACGGAACATGTCACCAGTTGAATCATGGCAGTTGCTGATATCAGATGAAATGATCGCAATTATTTGCTCTCACACTGATCAGAAAATAACAGAATATTCAGAAAGTTATAAAACTAATGCTGCTTCCACCAACCATGCGAGTATTATGGAAATGAAAGCATTCTTTGGGTTGTTGCTATTATCAGGTGTATTCAAATCTGGCCATGAAGATATAGAAAGTTTTATGGGCAACTGATAGAACTGGTCGAGATATATTCAGAATAACGACGTCTGTAAAGCGATTTATGTTCCTGTTATGTGCTTTGAGATTTGATGATGTAAATTCTAGGGAAGCAAGAAGAACTAATGATAGCGCTGGTCTCATCTCAGAAATGTTTGGAAATTTCATTCAGATCTGTCAGCAAAAACTATAGCAGCTCAGAATATTTGACACTTGATGAAATGCTTTGCCCTTCGACAGGGAAATGTTTTTTTCAGGTTTTATACGAAATCGAAGCCTGCTAAAATATGGCATCAAGATTATGTGCCTTTGCGACGCTAAAACACACTATTTATACAATGCTTTTATCTGTACGGGCAAAGCTATCACTAATAAAACAAGCCAACTCTCAGTTCCAACACAGAATGTGGTGCAGCTTGCAGAACCTTTATTTGGAACAAACAGAAATATAGCTGCCGATAACTGGTTCTCTTCTGTGGAGTTGGTTGACAAACTGATTGAAAATGGTTTGACCTATGTTGGATCGATGCGCAAAAATAAAAGGGAAATACCACCAGAATTTTTAGCCAGTAAACGGCAGGCAGTAGTATCTACGTTATTTGATTTTGTGAAGGGTAAAACATTGGTATTTTATGTCCCAAAAAAGAATCGAAGTGTAGTGGTAATCTCATCAATGCACCATGATCAATTCAGTCAATGAAAACAGTGGAAAACCTGAGATAACTGAATTTTACAACAGAACAAAAGCTGGTGTTGATACATGAGATCAGAAATGCGTCAATTATTCAGTCTCTAGACGAACGCAACGATGGCCATGTGTCATTTTTTCAGCAATATTGAATATTGCGTGTGCAAATGGATTCGTATTATAGAAAGCATAAAATAGTGGAAGACGAATGAAACGTAATCATTACATAAAAGAAATTGGACTGAATTTGATAAGGCAGATGAATTATTCTTCATTTTCAGTAGACTTGAAGAGTAGAATTGATAATTTTCTAGGGGCAACTGATGAACCACAAAACGACATACGACTGGAAAATTCACCTTGCAATCAAAGTGGCTCATGAAAACGACGAAGATGTTATTTATGTGGTCCTAAAACTGACAGCAAACACTCACAAAAATGTGACAGATGTCTTAAATTCATTTGTAAACGACTTGCAGAAAAAAGTGTTGTGTACCAAGTGTCATTGTTAATTCAGGTACTGTTAATGATAACATTTGGACACTTCCAAGTTTCGTTGTCATTATTTTTGTTTCTGAGTGATGGCATAAAGAATCCCTATTTATGTTAAGTGGAAGTTATGAGAAACCCCATGTGATATCTAGGTTTTTTAATCTAAGCCTCTTTTGTAATCATGTAGCATTCCAAAGTAAGGTACTAGAAATTCTTGTAAAATATGAGATGTAGGACTTAAAGATTAAAAAATAATACTATGAAAAAGTTTAGCTGAATAAAAGTTGATTTATGTTTGAAACAAAACTTATTTTAATCTAATCATTACATATTTACATATGAATTATATATTTTATGGGGATTATGTTGAATTTTTGGACCCACGATTCCAGTTATGTTTGTCAAAATATCGATTCCGGTTAAGGGTTAAGTTGTTCGTAATTGTAATACCTACTTATTTAGTTGAACTTACGCCTTTTAGATTAGACTACTTTATCGTGTACCAGAGTTTAACGAGTTCCTTTTAGCACTCATGTGGATGATCTCACACTTTTCGTTATTTAGGGTCAACTGCCACTTTTTGAACCATTGAGGAATCTATTCTATATCGTTTTGTAGTTTGTTTTGATCTTCTGATGACTATTAGTCGATAAACGACAGCGTCATCTGCAAACAATCGAAGACGGCTGTTCAGATTGTCTCCCAAATAGTTTATATAGATAAGGAACAGCAAAGGGACTATAAACTACCTTGGGGAACGCCAGAAATCACTTTTGTTTTACTCGATGACTTTCTGTTAGTTACTACGAACTGTGACCTCTCTGACAGGAAATCACAAATCCAGTCACATAACTGAGACGGTATTCCATATGGACGCAATTTCACTACGAGCCGCTTGTGTGGTACCATGTCAAAAGCCTTCCAGAAATCCAGAAATACGGAATCGATCTGAAATCCATTGTCAATAGCACTCAACACTTCATGTGTATAAAGAGCTAGTTGTGTTTCGCAGGAACGATGTTTTCTAAACCCATGTTGACTGTGTGTCAACAGACTGTTTTCTTCGAGGTAATTCATAATGGTTGAATACAATATATGTTCCAAAATCCTGCTGTATATCGACGTTAGCGATATGGGCCTGTAGTTTAGTGGATTACTCCTACTAGCTTTCTTGAATATTGGTGTGACCTGTGTAACTTTTCAGCCTTTGGGTACGGATCTTTCGTCTAGCGAACGGTTGTATATGATGGTTAAGTATGGAGCTAATGCATCAGCATACTCTGAATGGAGCCTAATTGGTATACAGTCTGGACCAGAAGACTTGTTTTTATTAAGTGATTTAAGTTGCTTCACTACTCCGAGGATATTTACTTTTTGGTTACTCATGTTGGCAGCTGTTCTCTATTCGAATTCTGAAATATTTACTTTGTCTTATTTAGTGAAGGTATTTCGGAAGGCTGTGTTTAGTAACTTTGATTTGGCAGCACTGTCTTCTATAGTATCTATCACTTCGATTACTATGGTACACGCTTCTTTCTGCTGCCCTATCCAGCCTGTCTAAATATCGTAAACATTGTTTGGACAGTCGTCAGGTCTTTGTACTAAATCTCACTGCAACATTTCTGGTAACCTCCTTTTTAGTGCATCAATTAATGTCATTTCGTTAAATGGGCTGTCAAGGTTTGCTAATTTCTTAAGTTGAGTCTTACAGAACTCTTTCAGTGTACCGTCCCTATTCCTATAATTTGGATATTTCAGATATTCACTTTTAATCCTCCCTTGTTCAGCTTCTGACCAAAATTTCTTTAAAAAACTTTTTTCGAAACTTTGGCATGTTTCTCACTGACTTAAATTTAGATTTACCCAATACACAGCTTAACCTGCAAGACATCTTTTCAGAAATTTAATCTTTTGGTCTTCACATGTGCATGACACAAAACTATCTCTACGGTGGTGTAGAAAATCCACTGGGTGTAAATTTTCTGATGGAAAACTATTGATGGGAATATTGGACCACGCAATAACATTATTTGAATATAGATTGTTGTGAGCGCAATTTTCCTGAACTACTGACATTTTTATCTAAAACGTTTCCATTAGTTAGCATAATGCTTTCAACATTTAAAATTTTTGGCCCTAAACTACTACAGTTCTGTTCAATTTTTTCCTCTACAAGCTGCTGTTGATCTCTGACATCATTAACATTCTTCTGCTGCTACGAAAATTGTGCAACTACTCATTTTCGAAAACAATACATTTATTTTCTAAGACATTGTCATTTTAATTCACACTTTTTAATCCATCTACAAACCATTGTTTAGTTCCAAAACCTTAATACTAAGTTGGTCTATTTGGTATTGTACCCTGTCCATTTTATCACTGTTTTCAGTTCGTATTTCTGTTAACTTATCAGTAACTGCACTCAGTTTTGCCAGAATCAACTTCAGTTTCAACTGTTTCTTTGCTTTCTACACTTTCACTTGGCTCTAACATGTCTTGGCTGGATCCTACAGCTTTCACATCTACATCACTACCCTCGTCTCTATTCATTTTCCTAGCAATCACACGAGTCCACCAAACACATTAACTTCATAAATAGTTTGCACTTACCTTTTCTGATGTCCTTCGTCGTAGTTTTCAAGTCCTCTTTCAATTCATCCGGACCGTTATTGTTGATAACATACGAAATTCTCGTCACTATTGATACGACTTTGTTGGGCTGCTCTCTAGTCTTCTTTCTTGAGATGACTGGAGTTTTATAACTGTAACTGACATGAATTATTGTTCTTTCTTCTTCTGCAACAGACAAAACTTCGTTATCAGTCAACAGATCACAACTGACTTGTAATCTTATCCTCCTACATGTCACCATTAAAATTCTCATTTTGCACAAATTTTGAAAACTTCGATTGGAGTAAGATTAAAAAAGAAGTAGTTTTTTTCTTCTCTTGAGTATCTCGTTGTTGTTGTCGATGCTGGCTCAAAACCTTTTGCGTGTGGGAGTATATTCTTACTGCAGAAAATTTTGATTTAACGTTGTGGGTTCTTGAAGATGAAAAAATAACTGATGAAGAGTTGCTTGTGCTATGAATATTTTTTATTTTATGCTGTAGGAACCCCCTGGTAACACAACAAAATCGCGCAGTGGGCCTCAGCGTTTATTCTGTGAAGAATGTTATTTACGATATGTTTATTCTTTGGTTTTATTCTAGCGCTATGGCATCTCTTTTTATATACCTTGGCTTTGGTATTGTTCCTCTGTTCAACTACATGCAAAAATAAAGTTGTAGTCTCCAACGCATTACTCTCTGTCGAAAACAATTAATAATTAGCCTCAGTGGCTTTAGTGGTGACCCCAAACACTGAAGATAAAGAAAATTGCGATGTACAAACAAGAGAATTCGGCGAGTTCAGAAAGTTCACAGAGGAATGAAGAGCTGCAGCTCATGAACCTTTAAGAACAGATACCTGAGCAATTTAAAGCACTGAAGTTAGCATTCGAGACGATTATTACTCCAACGTCAAACACGCATGTGGCCATACAAACCAACAGACCAACCGAAGACATGCAGCACGTAAAAATTCCAACACGGTATACTCTCTTTCAAATTCTGAAGGTGGCAAGGGTAAAATACAGGGAGCGTAAGGCTATTTACAATTTGTACAGAAACCAGATGGCAGTTATAAGAGTCGAGGGACATGAAAGGGAAGCAGTGGTTGGGAAGGGAGTGAGACAGGGTTGTAGCCTCTCCCCGATGTTTTCAATCTGTATATTGAGCAAGCAGTGAAGGAAACAAAAGAAAAATTCGGAGTAGGTATTAAAATTCATGGAGAAGAAATAAAAACTTTGAGGTTCGCCGATGACATTGTAATTCTGTCAGAGACAGGAAAGGACTTGGAAGAGCAGTTGAACGGAATGGACAGTGTCTTGAAAGGAGGATATAAGATGAACATGAACAAAAGCAAAACGAGGATAATGGAATGTAGTCGAATTAAGTCGGGTGATGCTGAGTGAATTAGATTAGGAAATGAGACAGTTAAAGTAGTAAAGGAGTTTTCTATTTGGGGAGCAAAATAACTGATGATGGTCGAAGTAGAGACGATATAAAATGTAGACTGGCAATGGCAAGGAAAGCGTTTCTGAAGAAGAGAAATTTGTTAACATCGAGTATAGATTTAAGTGTCAGGAAGTCATTTCTGAAAGTATGTGTATGGAGTGTAGCCATGTATGGAAGTGAATGGACGCTAAATAATTTGGACAAGAAGAGAATAGAAGCTTTCGAAATGTAATGCTACAGAAGAATGCTGAAGATTAGATGGGTAGGTCACATAACTAATGAGGAAGTATAGAGTAGGATTGGGGAGAAGAGAAGTTTGTGGCACAACTTGACCAGAAGAAGGGATCGGTTGGTAGGACACGTTCTGAGGCATCGAGGGATCACTAATTTAGTACTGGAGGGCAGCATGGAGGGTAAAAATCGTAGAGGGAGACCAAGAGATGACTACACTAAGCAGATTCAGAAGGATGTAGGTTGCAGTAGGTACTGGGAGATGAAGAAGCTTGCATTAGATAGAGTAGCATGGAGAGCTGCATCCAACCAGTCTCAGGACTGAAGACCACAACAACAACAACAACAACAATGTGCAGAACAGGGAATCAGTGATCATAAGGCCGTTGCAGCATCCCTGAATATGGAAGTTAATAGGAATATAAAAAAAGGGAGGAAGCCAGAGTAATAGAAGGCAGATTTCAGACTACCTAACAGATCAAAACGAAAATTTCTGTTCGACACTGACAATGTTGAGTGTTTAAGGAAAAAGTTCAAGGCAATCGTAAAATGCGTTTTAGACAGGTACGTGCCAAATAAAACTCTGAGGGACCGTAAAAACCCACCGTGGTTCAACAACAAAGTTAGGAAACTACTGCGAAAGCAAAGAGAGCTTCACTCCAAGTTTAAACGCAGCCAAAACCTCGCAGACATACAGAGGCTAAACAATGTAAAAGTTTGCGTAAGGATGGCTATGCGTGAAGCGTTCAGTGAATTCGAAAGTAAAATTTTATGTACCGACTTGACAGAAAATCCGAGGAAGTTCTGGTCTTACGTTAAATCAGTAAGTGGCTCGAAACAGCATATCCAGACACTCCGGGATGATGATGGCATTGAAACAGACGATGACACGCGTAAAGCTGAAATACTAAACACCTTTTTCCAAAGCTGTTTCACAGAGGAAGACCGCACTGCAGTTCCTTCTCCAAATCCTCGCACAAACGAAAAAATGGCTGACAGTGTCCAAGGAATAGAAAAGCAACTGGAATCACTCAACAGAGGAAAGTCCACTGGACCTGACGTGATACAAATTCAATTCTACACAGAGTACGCGAAAGAACTTGCCCCCCTTCTAACAGCTGTGTACCGCAAGTCTCTAGAGGAACGGAAGGTTCCAAATAATTGGAAAAGAGCACAGGTAGTCTCAGTCTTCAAGGAGGGCCGTCGAGCAGATGCGCAAAACTATAGACCTATATCTCTGACGTCGATCTGTTGTAGAATTTTAGAACATGTTTTTTGCTCGAGTATCATGTCGTTTTTGGAAACCCAGAATCTGCTCTGTAGGAATCAACATGGATTCCGGAAACAGCGATCGTGTGAGACCCAACTCGCTTTATTTGTTCATGAGACCCAGAAATTATTAGATACAGACTCCCAGGTAGATGCTATTTTCCTAGACTTCCGGAAGGCGTTCGATACAGTTCCGCACTGTCCCCTGATAAGCAAAGTAAGAGCCTATGGAATATCAGACCAGCTGTGTGGCTGGATTGAAGAGTTTTTAGCAAACAGAACCCAGCATGTTGTTATCAATGGAGAGACGTCTACGGACGTTAAAGTAACCTCTGGCGTGCCACAGGGGAGTGTTATGGGACCACTGCTTTTCACAATATATATAAATGACCTAGTAGATAGTGTCAGAAGTTCCATGCGGCTTTCGCGGATGATGCTGTAGTATACAGAGAAGTTGCAGCATTAGAAAATTGTAGCGAAATGCAGGAAGATCTGCAGCGGATAGGCACTTGGTGCAGGGTGTGGTAACTGACCCTTAACATAGACAAGTGTAATGTATTGCGAATACATAGAAAGAAGGGTTCGTTATTGTATGATTATATGATAGCGGAACAAACACTGGTAGCAGTTATTCTCTAAAATATCTGGGAGTATGCGTGCAGAAAGATTTGAAGTGGGATGGCATATAAATTTAATTGTTGGTAAGGCGGGTACCAGGTTGAGGTTCATTGGGAGAGTCCTTAGAGAATGTAGCCCATCAACAAAGGAGGTGGCTTACAAATCACTCGTTCGACCAATACTTGACTATTGCTCATCAGTGTGGGATCCGTACCAGATCGGGTTGACGGAAGAGATAGAGAAGATCCAAAGAAGAGAGGTGCGTTTCGTCACAGGGTTATTTGGTAACCGTGATAGCGTTTCGGAGATGTTTAACAAACTCAAGTGGCAGATTGCAAGAGAGGCGCTCTGCATCGCGGTGTAGCTCGCTCACCAGATTCGAGAGGGTGCGTTTCTGGATGAGGTATCGAATATATTACTTCCCCCTACTTATACCTCCCGAGGAGATCACGAATGTAAAATTAGAGAGATTCGAGCGCGCACTGAGGCTTTCAGACAGTCGTTCTTGCCGCGAAATATGCGCGACTGGAACAGGAAAGGGAGGTAATGACAGTGGCACATAAAGTGCCCTCGGCCACACACCGTTGGGTGGCTTGCAGAGTATAAATGTAGGTGTAGATGTAGATGTGTGTGGCTGAGGACGGGCGCTGCACACGAACACCTCTTCATACGCCATATACTGGGCCATATAAAGTACTCGTGGGAGATGAACGTATGCTGCAGATAAATCGTTACGGGAAGTGACAAACAGTTTCCATTAAGAAAGTTAAACCAGCGAACATGTGGCCAGCAGCAGACGAAGAAAATCAAGACATCAGTGAAGAACCGCGTCCTACACAATATGACGAAGAGGTGTTGCCCACAGAGAGCAACCCGCCAAGCTAGAAGAAGGAAACCATCTACATCTACATCAACATCCATACTCCGCAAGCCACCTGACGGTGTGTGGCGGAAGGTACCCTGAGTACCTCTATCGGTTCTCCCTTCTATTCCAGTCTCGTATTGTACGTGGAAAGAAGGATTGTCGGTATGCTTCTGTGTGGGCTCTAATCTGTCTGATTTTATCCTCATGGTCTCTTCGCGAGATATGCGTAGGAGGGAGCAATATACTGCTTGACTCTTCGGTGAAGGTATGTTCTCGAAACTTTAACAAAAGCCCGTACCGAGCTACTGAGCGTCTCTCGTGCAGAGTCTTCCACTGGAGTTTATCTATCATCTCCGTAACGCTTCCGCGATTACTAAATGATCCTGTAACGAAGCGCGCTGCTCTCCGTTGGATCTTCTCTATCTCTTCTATCAACCTCATCTGGTGCGGATCCCACACTGCTGAGCAGTATTCGAGCAGTGGGCGAACAAGCGTACTGTAAACTACTTCCTTTGTTGTCGGATTGCATTTCCTTAGGATTCTTCCAATGAATCTCAGTCTGGCATCTGCTTTACCGACGATCAACTTTATATGATCATTACATTTTAAATCACTCCTAATGCGTACTCCCAAATAATTTATGGACTTAATTCCTTACAGTTGCTGACCTGCTATTTTGTAGCTAAATGATAAGGGACCTATCTTTCTACGTATTCGCATCACAATACACTTGTCTACATTGGGATTCAATTGCCATTCCGTGCACCATGCGTCAATTCGCTGCAGATCCTCCTGCATTTCAGTACAATTTTTCATTGTTGCAACCTCTCGATACACCACAGCATCATCTGCAAAAAGCCTCAGTGAACTTCCGATGTCATCCACCAGGTCATTTATGTATATTGTTAATAGCAACGGTCCTATGACACTCCCCTGCGACACACCTGAAATCACTCTTACTTCAGAAGACTTCTCTCCATTGAGAATGACATGCTGCGTTCTGTTGCCTAGGAACTCCTCAATCCAATCACGCAATTGGTCTGATAGTCCGTATGCTCTTACTTTGTTCATTAAACGACTGTGGGGAACTGTGTCAAACGCCTTGCGGAAGTCGAGAAACACGCCATCTACCTGTGAACCCGTGTCTATGGCCCTCTGAGTCTCGTGGACGAATAGCGCGAGCTGGGTTTGAAACTACCGTCTTTTTCGAAACCCATGCTAATTCCTGCAGACTAGATTTCTAGTCTCCAGAAAAGTCATTATACTCGAACATAATACGTGTTCCAAAATTGTACAACTGATCGACGTTGGAGATATAGGTCTATAGTTGTGCACATCTGTTCGACGTCCCTTCTTGAAAACGGGGATGACTTGTGCCCTTTTCCAATCCTTTGGAACGCTTCGCTCTTCTAGAGACCTACGGTACACCGCTGCAAGAAGGGGGGCAAGTTCCTTCGCCTACTCTGTGTAAAATCGAACTGGTATCCCATCAGGACCAGCGGCTTTTCCTCTTTTGAGCGATTTTAATTGTTTCTCTATCTCTCTGTCGTCTATTTCGATATCTACCATTTTGTCAACTGTGCGACAATCTAGAGAAGGAAGCACAGTGCAGTCTTCCTCTGTGAAACAGCTTTGGAAGAAGACATTTAGTATTTCGGCCTTTAGTCTGTCATCCTCTGTTTCAGTACCATTTTGGTCACAGAGTGTCTGGACATTTTGTTTTGATCCACCTACCGCTTTGACATAGGACCAAAATTTCTTAGGATTTTCTGCCAAGTCAGTACATAGAACTTTACTTTCGAATTCATTGAAAGCCTCTCGCATAGCCCTCCTCACACTACATTTCGCTTCGCGTAATTTTTGTTTGTCTGCAAGGCTTTGGCTATGTTTATGTTTGCTGCGAAGTTCCCTTTGCTTCCGCAGCAGTTTTCTAACTCGGTTGTTGTACCACGGTGGCTCTTTTCCATCTCTTACGATCTTGCTTGGCACATACTCATCTAACGCATATTGTACCATGGTTTTGAACTTTGTCCACTGATCCTCAACACTATCTGCACTTGAGACAAAAGTTTTGTGTTGAGCCGTCAGGTACTCTGTAATCTGCTTTTTGTCACTTTTGCTAAACAGAAAAATCTTCCTACCTTTTTTAATATTTCTATTTACGGATGAAATCATCGATGCAGTAACCGCTTTATGATCGCTGATTCCCTGTTCTGCATTAACTGATTCAAATAGTTCGGGTCTGTTTGTCACCAGAAGGTCTAATATGTTACCGCCACGAGTCGGTTCTCTGTTTAACTGCTCAAGGTAGTTTTCAGATAAAGCACATAAAAATATTTCACTGGATTCTTTGTCCCTGCCACCCGTTATGAACGTTTGAGTCTCACAGTCTATATCCGGCAAATTATAATCTCCACCCAAAACTATAACATGGTGGGGAAATCTACTCGAAATATTTTCCAAATTATTCTTCAGGTGCTGAGCCACAACAGCTGCTGAGCCCGGGGGCCTATAGATACATCCAATTACCATGTCTGAGCCTGCTTTAACCGTGACCTTCACCCAAATCATTTCACAATTCCAATCTCCATCAATTTCCTTCGATACTATTGCACTTCTTATCGCTATAAACACGCCTCCCCCTTCACTGTCCAACGTGTCTCTGTGGTATACATTCCAATCTGAGTTTAGGATTTCATTACTGTTTACATGTGGTTTCAGCCAACTTTCTGTCCCTTGTTGTGACCGTTTATTAATGAGAGCAGTTCTGGGACCTTTCTATAGACGCTCCTGCAGTTTACTATTAGCACATTAATATTGTTATTCCCTGTTGCATTTTGCCTACTCCTGCCTTGCCGCGTCTCAGGAGGTGTCTTGTCGGGCCTAGGGAGGGAATTCTCTAACCTAAAAAAACCCCATGTGCACTCCACACGTACTCCGCTACCCTCGTAGCCGCTTCCGGCGTGTAGTGCACGCCTGACCTATTCAGGGGGACCGGAACACCCACTGTTCTTAGAGAAGTGCTCGAGGGTGGGCTGAATTATAAAATGCAAGTATCCTTATGTGCCCAGAGATCCCTTCTACAAAGGGGTGGGGGGGGGGGGGGTGGGGGTTGTGTAGGAACCGCCTGGTGACACAACGAAATCGCACAGTGGACTTTGCCGTTTATTCTGTGAAGGATGTTATTTACGATGTGTTTATTCTTTGATTTTGTTCTAGTGCTGTGCCATCCCCTTTTATATATCTTGGATTTGCCATTGTTCCTGCTTTCAACTACATGCATAAATAAAGTTATATTCTCGAACTCATTACCCTCTGTCGAAAGTAATTATTAGTTAGCCTCACTGGCTTTAATCCCATTCTTCTAAATCACATCGACTTTATTATTTACACATTCAAAAAAACCCATAATTACGTTGTTGCTGACAAACTTACGAAAAGTCTATTTCCATCTTTGGCATGCCCTCAACTACTTACATTCTACTACTTACATTCAGCAATTTCCAAAGAGTTTACAAATCAAAAGCGTTTACAAACTTTCTCAACAGGAGAAGAATATTTACCAATTTATATTATTATTTCATAAATTAATCTAGAAACAAATTTAATACTTAGCATTTGATAGCGCAATTAATAACATGAATTTTAAGTATGCCTTCAATTACTCTTAGGAGAAGAGTAATTTTAACTGATAGTACATATTTAATTTAACACATTAATTTCTTTTTTATACATTTTAGTCTGAAATATAATACATCATATACAAAATGATATGAGTTCTTTTAGTGAAACAGCTCAGATAATTTTAACCTATGCGAGAATCGACAGTATACATGGTATCGATTATCTCTCTCTCAATCTCACTCTCTCTCTCTCTCTCTCTCTTCCTTTCCAACTCACATTGTGTCTACAGCATGGTGCCACATATCTTTATTAGATGAGGCCTGTGGGAAACTTCAATGTGTGGTGCATTCAGATGTCGCGTTGCCACTCAAATGGAGGCCATGAGGGCTGCCCACAGAGCTCCATGGATAACTCGCTGACTCACAATATGGGAAGATACTGATCACAGTAACACGACTGGGACTGCCATGCGACAGCTTTACATAGACCTGGCCTGATATAGATATGTATGCCACTCGTGCTACACGCTGACTATGAATGTGGAAGTGGAAATAGATTAATAATTGCTTGAGTGATTGGAAAAATTAATTGGAAAGAACAGTTGAGAAAATTTTGAAGGTAATTTACGCATCTGTGCGCAATCTTGGGTGAACTTCAACTGATACCAGACTTTGAATATCATTACATTCAAGGTCAATAAACATAATTTGCATTATGTACTGCTGCTTCCAGTTGTGTGCAGAACCAAATAATCACTGCAACAATTGAAATTGTCTAGCTGGCTATAAGTTCCTAAACACACAAAGCACAATATTTCTAATTGAAGTAAACCAAGTGCAATATTATTGTTGTCTGCACCGAACCTCTTGATGCAGGATCTCGGTGGCAAGTGTAATGAGGAACAGATAGGAGGTGAACTCATAACTGTACAAATAAATATCCCTGTTCTAATAACTTTTTATAATACTTTTACTGAACAGTTAAAATACACATTTTTAGCAATGGTGGTACAACGAACCTAAGCATACGTCTATACGCTATGTAAAGAATCCGTGATCCCACGAACATCAATGCTAGTACCTGACGCCCAGGTCGATAGTAGACAGGAATCGATTGTCGAGCGCTGCAGAAGGCAGAGACGAGTGTCGAGTGTGAGCAGTACTGGGGAGTGTCGGGTGACAAGTAGTGCACGAGAGACGGGAGAGAATGGTGGTCGAGTAAATTCACCAGAGTACGACGAGTGAGCACGTCCCCGTGATCGTCGTGGGGTTGACCCTCAGTAATTCCGAATCGCGAGTGATATGAAACAGAAAGTGACTAGTGCCGAATTACGTGTTTCGCATCAACCGCGTCGGCCAGCAACAACGATGGATTTCAGTGAGGATTGTTGTGAATGTTAACCATCGGCACTGCGTGTGACGAAGTACTGAAAATCAACATCCAATAAAAAGATATAACTGTGATTAGAGGTGTAAGGCGAAGGTAGCAACTGCCCCAGAATTTGTGTGTTATTATAGAAAATACAATACAGTTTGTACATCGCAACCTTCGTGGTCCTTAATAATAGACAAACTTTCAATCATTCCACTATTCAGTCTCAGAATAGCCGCACTCGGTTGAAATATCCCCGAAACCACAGCAGGAAAATCCATAGCCTTTCATCCATTAAGCACACGGTCATATAATCATAATAATTAACTGTTTGGCGGCTTCGATAAATTACACAAAATCCAATAAGGAATTTAATCGAGGGTGTTTCAGATACCACATCTGAAAACGAAAAAGGGTGAAGCTACATGGGTTAATAAATTGAAAAGTGTGTATTTCTTAGTTTGTTTCATAAATAAATATAACGATGTATCAAAACATTATCCCTGCCACAAAACAACTTGTTAATTTTCTTTTGGCTGTGCCTTTGGTTCCTAGCTCATTCAGTTTACATAGCTTGCACATTAGAAAAGAAAAGAAAGAAAAATAATATAATTTAATACAATTGCCCCTTGCTGTGCCCTGATGTCATACAGAGGTGCACAGTGGCTGACCTTATATTCCTTTTTGAGGTTCAATAATCCTGGCTGGTATGGGCATAGCCTTTATTTTCGGCCATTGGAGTTATCCTGAATGGTCATCAATTTATATAAGCATGTCAGCTTCTTTTAAGAGATACATATATAAGTTTTTGTTCCTAACAAAGTTCATGCTGTAACCACATATTACGATTATTGTCAGTCAGCATATACACAGTGTTTAGCTTCTGAAGTATGCGCGCACAACACAATGTCCGTTATTGTCACTGTTTGCACTCGCATGTCCAGTATGAGGCCAGAGTGTTCATGTTGTGCGTTTACAGTGGCTTTCACTGCACAAATTCGTGAAGCTTGTGTTCGGCGACGTGATTCTTCGCGCCTCTGTGAAATCTTTGATGCAGTGACAACTGTTTTCCATGTCAGTGGCCGAAGAAATTTGTTTCACCTCGTCGCTCTCACAATTCAGTGAGGAGACCAGCTGTACATTTGACATCCGTCGACAAGGTAAGTTCCTTGCTGATTTGGCGACTTTGTTGAGCACAGAAAATTCATGTTACACAATGTGTTGCCATTTTTAGTTTACCGCATGCAGACCCACATAATGTCTTAACGCATCTACACTTACCACTTTGCAAACAGGTTTGGTATATTTTGCACTTTGTTTTTGGGCTCCTTTCATACAACTGCATTACATGAAGTTTCTGCAGTGTCCTTTCCACATACTGTACACATAACATAATAAAATACAATTACAAAATACATTTAACCTATTCATTTGCTGATATGACGTTATCATCCCTCACATACCTTACAGCCTGTAACATATTCTCTCCCCTTTTTATGTATTGGGTCATTACTTGTCATTTGGTTTTAGTACATTTTGTCAGATTTCATTTTCGTTACATTATTCGAGTCCAGTTATCTGATTACACATGTAACTGTCATTTGGATATACATGCTTCATATAAAACTCATACAATAATAGATTCTATTTTCATTTATAGCATAAATTGACATACATGACTTCTCAGAGCATATTTATCAATTCAAAAACAATTGAAGAAATAAACAATAGTCGCTACAATAGATACTACTCACCGCTGACATAAATATGCATGGCCTCGCCTCTCTAGCATTCTGCAGGATGGATCTACACTCTACAAAGTTTTGGAAATTCCACCGAAAGGCATTTATGTCCTTAGTGTTGTCTTGTTTTTAACTGTGATCCCACGAACAAAATAGTTTGTTATTTCTAAGAACAACTCGAATCAGAAGAAACAAATCGTATCAAATATTTATTTAGTGTTTGAAAGTGGAGCTCACTGTTTACTTGTTATGTCCATTGTATAGAATATAACCATTTCATGGGCTGTGGTTTACAGAGTTGTTTGCACAGTGGCTACCACACTGTACTCGCATTTGGGTTGACAATGGTTCAATCCCGCGTCTGGCCATCTTGATTTAGGTTTTCAGTGATTTCCCTAAATCGCCCCAGGCAAATTCTGGGATGGTTCCTTTGAAAGGGCACGGAAGACTTCCTTCTCCTTCCTTCCCTAATCTGATGAGACCGATGACCTTGCTGTGTGGTCTCCTCCCCCAAAACAACCCAACAGAGTTGTTTCATCAATACGATATGTTAAGCATAATGAATGTAAAAAATGTTTACATAAGTAACAAACGTGAAGAAAAATTTCATCATAATTCAGGTGTTTGACGCTTTCATGGATAGTCGATGCTCACAATAGTTAGGTTTCGACCTCTTGATTAAATTGGTAGTAGTCAGCTTTAGTTCAGCACTGTGATATGGGATGTACTGCAACTGTTTTCTTCTTCAAATACTTTCACACTATCGCATTCATACGTATCATAAACTTACAAATATATTTACTTGTACTGTGACCCTTTATTATGTTTATATGGTATCTAACACTCTACAGGCATTTATATTTCTTCAGTTTGGAGTGTGTCGATGCTTCATTTCCTGGAAGAATAAATTTAATACCAACTTAAAACTAAAACTTCTTAGAGAAGTGTATAGTGGCTCAATGACTACTAATACATTCTTCATATATTCAACCATGTATTCATTCACTTCAGTGTGCAGTCGTTTATCACAAAATTTATCTCATGTCATGTGTGCATTCTACTTGCCTTATAAATGTGAAAGATAAAGTGTATTAGAGGCCTGCTGCTACCTCTTGTTCAGTTTGCCACTTATACTGTACTCACTTGTTTACCTTCAGCAAGACTTTTCTCAACTATCAAGTATCATTAGTGTGTGCACTTCCAATACTTGAATTTGTAAATTTATATATATATATATATATATATATATATATATATATATATATATATATATATATATATATATATCCCTTAGCTTATCTTTGTGTGTGTGTGTATGTATTGTGTATATAGTCGTGGTTGTCGTATAGACTCTCTCTTGATTTTCTATGACTCTGTTTATTTGATAGGCTTTACAAATGCTAGTGCAGGCTGTACCTCATCAGTTTTGTTTGTTTTGGGCTCTCCAATACTTACAGCTATGCGTGTCTGGCACGCACATGCTTGTGGTTTGTTGGCCAGCTTGCTCCTCAATGCACACGCGCTGCATTGCTCTGATACCAATTGTGTCGCAGCGAGTTGTGTATTGCATTGCATGCTACCATGCATACCACAAGTTCATTTATTTGTTTATAACTGGGCTATGTGCATGGCGAAGTGTTGTATTTAGAGTATCATGGTCTCTAGACACAAAAAAATAAAATTCTGCCTTGTTACAACCACTCATCTTAGCGTTTACACATTTGATATTATGAAAAAATACAATAAAAAATTTTCTTACCAACTATCAACATCAATTCTGGAATGTGACTTTGCAGCAACCTAAATCTAATATTATTATACATATATACAACTTAGAGGGTATACAACCCTTCTTTCAATATATAAATGTTATCAAGTCTTTGTGTGCATAAAGGCACATGTCTTCACCTGTGTTTGTGTGTACCAATATGTATGCTCCCGAGTAGGGGATTTTAGTAATTATTTGTGGTCTGGTGTATAGTATTGCCCTTATGGTTCATTTTTCCAATTTTTGTGAATTTGGAGTGTGTTCTAAGTAACAACTTTTCTCCTATAACAACTGTGTTGTATGTTTCAGCTTTCTGTCATAAATTCCTTTCCTGTATTTAGCCCTGGTGCTAAACTGTTTACTGTTTCTTGTACTTTATCATCCAGTGATAATTCCTCTATTAGTATGTTGGCAAAGGTTTCTCCCACTCGTCTACTTGTTTGCAATCGAACATAAGCTCATTTGGTATAGATCCAGTTGATGTATGGGGAAGGTTGTTAACAACTTGTAAGAAGGGAGTGACATACTCGGTCCACTCGGACATTCATGAGGTACATAGGTTCTGAAAAACCTGCTAAATTCCTTAAACATCCTTTCTATGGGGGATGCTTCATGATGAAATTGAGTACTAAAACAATCCTCTTTGATTTGTCTTATAATTGAACTGTGTGTAATGTTCTGCACAACATACAATTTTACATATTTGGTGAAAATATCATACACACCTACTGGATACTTTATGCCATCCTTAGCTCTGGGATTGGGTACAGTCACAGCCAAAGGTACCTTTTCCAGAGGTTTCTTTAGCCACAATGGCTGTTTGAAGATGTTACAATGTTTTTTTTTTTTCTGGCAGACAATACACTTTCTTACCACCTCTAGTACTCTTCATCTAAAGTTGGGGAAATAACAATATTTACCTATTTTGTCAGTGCACTTCACAGTGTCATAATGGCCCCAAGTATTGTGTACAAGATAAAATCATCCACATATTTGTCTGGCAAACATACATGCCATTGTTCTTGTTCAGGATGGTTCCTATGGAACAGAATATCTCTGTGAACAGTGAAAAACGTTTTTAACTTTTCATCGCCATTTTTCACAAGTTTCGCTCTTACATTACTCCAGTATGTGTCTTCCTGCTGTAATTGCTACATGTTTTTACACATGTGGACATAGGTTGGAGTGCTTTGTCTTCCATGAACATAGCTCTTATTTCACCTTCCTGCTCTAAAAGATTGTTAAATTGCCCTAAGCCTTGTTGTAATGGAGAAAGAGCATCATCTATTATGTTCTGATTTCCTTTTATGTACATTAGTTCAAAATCGGATTCTTGAATATACATATACCACCTGGCTATACGTTGGTGTACCAGTTTACAAGTTAACAAAAAAACACACTTTTGTGTGTTTACCACAAAGGAAATTCAAACTTTTTAATGTACCAAATTAAAGCCAACCCCTCCAGCTCCACAACTGAATATGAACGTTCAGCTTCGAATAAGGTGTGGCTGACGAATCTAATTACTTTATCGATGAGTTTTTCCTCTTCTTATACCATTTGACAAAGGCATGCACCCAAACCTTGAGAAGATACATCGTCGCATAAGCAAAAATCCTTCTTCATGTCTGATACAAAATATTAGCACTTAATAAAGGTTGCTTGATGTTCTGAAAAATGGTTTGACATTGCTTGTCCCATAACCAAAGCCTGTTTTTCTGAAGAAGATTAAGTAAAGCATCACTGATCATAAGTTTTTTAGGGACAAATTTCCTGAAAAATGAGACTAAGTCTAACTATGTCTTTAATTCCCCTTTGTTTTGAGGAACAGGACAGTTCCTAATGTTATCAATTTTTTTAGGATCTGGCAGGATGCCTTCTGAAGAGATTATGTGTTCTAAAAATTTTAGTTTTCCTTGTCCAAAATTAGATTTCTTGAGATTTGCTGTCACTCCACGTTCATAAAAGGGGTTCAGTATTGTTCAATTAATCTTAAGTGTTCTGCCCAAGTGGGTGTGGTGACTAAAAGGTCATCAACGTATACTGTTACCTTACTCAAAAGTATGGGTCCTAGTACTTTGTTCAGAGCAGAGATAAATACACCTGCACTTCTGTTCAGTCGAAACGGCAATACTTGAAATTCGAAGCACCATTAGTCATAGCACCAGTGTCAAGCATAATTGATACATCAAGGTCAAATATTTTGGCCTGTACCTTACCCTTTGTCAAGTTTTCCTGTGTATCCCATTTACTTTGATACAGATCATCTTTCACATCACCACCTTGATCATATCTGATGAAGCAAGTGTCGATCAAGCTTGTGCGCCACTCTTCTCCCAGGTCACAGAATTGGGGCCTACTGTGACTGGTTCAAGTTTCCTGGTATCACGGTGGCATCAGTCTCTGGGTTAGCCATAACTTCTATTACATAGACTGTAGGTGTTTGGTTACTCCAGTTAGTATCCCGTGAGCCCCTTGACTCAAATTCTCTTTGCTTTTGCATGTTATTCGGCAGATGTGCATTACTTTGCTGGCCCAATACCACTGTCTGCGGATTGTTCGACTGTCTGTTATTGTTTTGTGTCTGCCAAGCGATCGGCCGATTATTGCTGGTAGCTTGTGTCTGTAAATATTGTACAGTCTGGCTATATGCTACTTGCCAATTGTTTTTGTTAAATCTTTGTCCATTTCTTTTACATCCACCCTTGAATTTACAGCTCTTGCCATTGCCGTTGTGATTACCATAACTGTTACCATAGATCTGTGTGGGTAAGGTTGCCATTCATGTTGTACTACGAATCCGTTGTTCACTTGTTGGTCTGTAAATCCCTGTGGAACTGTCTGTGTGTTATTACGCTTGGGTTGCACTGGTCTCTCTTGGTATATCAAATCTATTGGCTCCAGTACAGACAGAAAGTATTTGGTGTCGTATTCTGGAATGGTATTATGTTTTCCGTAATATGGGAAGATAGATGGCTCTTTAAATTTCCTGCATGTCTAATTCAGATACAGGGTTCGTCCAGTACCTGGTTTTATTCAAATATTTTTCAAAATAGCCCCTTAAGCTTCCATGTTTGCTATTGAATAGATCTGAGTTGAATACTCCACGTCTGAGCCTCTCTTGTATGGCCTCAGACCAATATTTATCCAGAAAGGCTCTTTCTGTTCATAGTAGTGGCAACGTCTGTAGCCATAGCAGAACGTCACCCTGTGTATCCAAAAACAGATGTAATTTTCTGGGCTTCAGTCCAGGCGCAAGGTAAAATATTTTGAAATCCTCTGATAAAGACCACAGGATGTGCAGTTTTCCCTTCAGAGATAAATACTGAAACTGAGGATGCCTAAGCAATCATTCATCTGCAAGTAATGTTGAAAAACATGCCGAAATGTCATGACAGCCATGTTTATGTTCGCTTGTGGGGTAGCACATGTCAACTGCACCTGCTCAACAGTACAGCTGCCAGCAATTGTTGTTGCATTCTGCGACCTTCGCTATTTTCCTTCGAAGGGCTAGTCACGTATTGTGGATAAGCAGAGAAAGTATCCAACTTCTCTAAAAGCATGGGTTTGTTTTCTGCCAATGTTGTTTTGGAATGCCAGCAGTTTTAGCAATACTGCCTCATAACCTTTCCTCTGCTTCCTTTAAACCTGAATCTATTTTAGCCAGAAGTTGACTTTCTTTCTCTTTTCGTGCTTCTTTTACTGTATCTACATAAATTTTGCACTTTGACACCATTTTTTCAACAAGGGTGCTGCCCTTATCCGGCATCCTGGCTTCAGCCTTCTCAGTTATTTCCTTTACAGCTGTACATATCTTATCTCTGCTTTTTTGGCGAATTTTGACTCTAAACTTAGCTAGTCCACTCATAGACTTAACTTTTGTACTTCTATGGGTAAGTTTTTGCACACATCTTGGAACTCACTGATTGCGTCCGTCACATTTTTTACCAACGGATCCACTTGGGGTTGCGTCGCCTGAATTTGAGAATATGTTTCACTAAGGTTTTGTAACTCACATGCAAGTTGTTCCTGTTTATCATATATGGATGATACTCTTTCATTAACATATTTATATTGCGGGACATGTCGGTAATTATTTCTTCTTTTAGTTCTTTACCTAGGTTTGTCAACTTCCCAGATAGTTCATCAGATAATTCAGTACATATAATTTTGCTCACCTTACTGGACTGTTGACTAACACTAATGTTGAACTTGGTAAATGCCTGATTTTGCTGCGTAAACTGTTGTCCTATATTTGCCAGCTGTTTTATGAATTGCTGCATTGTTGTGTTACACTTTCCTAAAATCCCTGTTGTTTTGTAAACTGTTGTGCAATTTGTTGCATGAGTTGTGTCAAATTATGTGTCTCATTAGTATTTATGTTGTTTTTTTAATTGTTCTCTGTTCTTGGGTTTGCAGTGCTGTGAGCAAGTAATCAAAGGAATTTTCGCTATCGTGCCCTTAAGTTTGACTATTTGAATAAATGTTTCGCTGTGAGAACAGAGAAATTGTCTCATCGAGCGTCATAAGTGATATCACGACTAGTTATAATTCCAGTGTCATCATTTATTGATAATGGGATGCTAACCTGATTGTTCTCGTAACCATCGGCCAGTTTACAACTTGGCGCATTACCTTCAACTGTTGCCAAACTAAGATTTCCAACATCTTGGCATATTGCATTTTGTAATGAATTTTCAACAATGGCCACTTACTTTGACTCCACTGTGAATAGTTTTTAACAAAATTATGACTAAAATTTTTGAAAAATGAAATTTTGCCTGTATTCTTTCATTTCAATTAAAGCAGAGTTAGCTGCGTTTTCACTAATGAACCTGGTTATTATCTGACACACTCCTATAGAATTTAAATGACTTTGTACAAATTTTCGTCTTTTCTGTAGAAATGAACTTTCCAAAAAGGATATCAGTGGGAAGGAAAAGAGATTTTCTACTTTCAGTGAAAGAGTGCCAAGTGCTGCCATATAAGCACACAGTGCAGGAGCTTCCTACCTTTACTGCTGAAATCAGCATTCCTGGTTTGTCTCTTTTGTAAGCTGAATTTAATTTTAATTTGCTCCTTCAATGGTTTTATCATTCCCAATCTTGTGGACATGTAACAAATACAATGAAAGTTTCATTAGTACTTTATAACAATAATATGAATCATTTATCTCAAAAGTTTTTTTCTCAAATATTGAAAGGTGTGTCCATATTTTGCTTGGCGCTGTCCTGTCACAGTCGCCATTGAATAGGAATGTGGATGTTGAAATGGATTAATAATTGCTTGAATAATTGGAAAAATTGATTGGATAGAAATGTTGAGAAAATTTTGAAGGTACTGTATGAATCTGTACACAGTCTTGGATGAATTTCAAATGATGCCAATATCAACAGACATCGAATATCATTTCATTCAGAGTCAATAAACATAATGTGCATTATGTACTACTGCTTCCAGTAGTGTGCAGAACCAAATGATCACTGCAACAATTGAAGTTGTCTATCTGGCTATAATTTCTTAAACACACAAAGCACAATATTTTTATTTTAAGCAAATCAAGTTCAATATATGCCTATCATGTCTGAGTCATTAACTTCACCTTAATTCCATTGTGTTTAGTCTTGAGTGCGACAATGTCAATGCAGGAATACTTCTCCAGATATGGCGTTTATTATAGTTGTCCGCACTGAACCTCTTGATGCAGGATCTCGGTGGTGAGTGGAATGATGAACAGATAGGAGTTGAACTTACAACTATGCAAATAAATGTTTCTTTTCTAATAACTTTTATAATACTTTTAATGAATGGTTAAAATACACGTTTTTAGGAACAGATCCAAGCATACATACATATTCTGCCACTTCCCAAAACAAAAGGGTGAAGATACATGAATTAATAAATTGAAGAGCGTTTTTCGTACTTTGTTTCACCGCTATTGGCGGTGTCTTTCGTTTATGGCTCATTCAGTTTACATATAGCTTATATATAAGAAACGAAAAGAAAGAAAAATAATATGACTCAAGAGAATGCGCAGAGTGACACATCAGTTCAACATTGTAGGCAGACTGCATAGCAAACACGTCACTGTGGGGGGACTCACAGAGCAAGTGTTGCAGCCATTGAGGTGTTGCATGCGAGATGCATAGCTGTTGTGGCTGTGGCCTGTGCAGCTGATATAGTGGGGAACATGGCCTATGCTGGTGGTATGATGGGTGATACGAACAGCCGGTGTGGTGGGTGGCCCGTACAGCCAGTGCCTAAGTGGGCAGACCATGGAGCCCATAGGCCTGTGCAGCAGGCGGCTCTCACAGCCACCTGAGTGCTGCGCTGGCAGCGCAGCCTGGCCAGTACACCACGCAGAATACACGGTCCAGCAGTTGGGCAGTCTTCTCAGCATCTGCAACCTCTGCGAGTGGGCGTGCAATCTGTGAGGTCACGCAGCCATCTCAGTGCAGTGGGTGGTATGTCCTGAAATGTGGTGTGGTGGTTCGACCGCCACCACCACCAATTTGCAGCAGTATACTCGTATAGAAAGTACAGCGCAGCGTGGTGGGCACCCACTCACCAGTGCGGTGTGGCGATTTGTCTGCACAGTCAGCACCATACAGCAGTAGGCCCACTCAGCCATTGCAGTGCAGTGGGAGGCCCGTACAGCCACACAGCTAGCACAGGGTGGCGGGTCACTCTTGCAGCTTGCGTGGTGAGTGGCTCGTATATCAAGCGTGGTGCAGTGGTCAGACAGTGCTACCACGGTGACTGTGGTGCTTCGGGTGGCCTGTGCAGCCTGCACGGCATGGCACGACACGGCATTCGGCCACTTGCAGAGTGCCCGCTCGGCACGACATTCAGTGTATACGGTGTGGCTGGCTGCCAGGAGAGTCAGCGTGTCACGGTTTGCACCCTGTGCAGCCAGTGTGGCACAGCGGGCATCCTGTGCAACTAGCGTGATGTAACCGGCAGACGTGGCAGTCCATCACATAGTGTGTGTGGCATGATGATATGTATCTGTAACAGGTGAGGCCTGTCTGAAACTTTTGTGTGTGCAACAGGCTGTTGCTACCTCCTGTTGTATTTCTGTTCGTGGAAAAACTACTTGTACCTACGAGGGTCAGTCAAAAAGTAATGCCTCCTATTTTTTTTCTACTTTTAATTGTCAGGAAATTTAAATGCAATTACATAGGTTGAAAACCACAACATTGAGGATCATTTTGTCATTTTTCAATGTAATCTCCGCCCATCTCTACAGTTTTGGTCCATCTTTGAACAAGGGCATGTATCCCAGCACGGTAAAAATCACAGCTCTGCTTCCTAAGCCATTGACGCACGGATGTTTTGACGGCCTCCTCATCTTCAAAATGAATCCCACGATGAGCTTCTTTTAGTGGCCCGGACAGAAGGAAGTCTGATGGTGCCAGGTCACGGCTGTATGGGGGATGAGGCAAAACTTCCCATCCAATTTTGACAATCTCGTAAGAGGTGCGACGACTGGTGTGTGGTCTTGCATTGTCCTGCAAAAGAAGAACATCTGTCATTGATTTTGTTGGGCGAACTCGCTGAAGACGTGCTTTAAGTTTTTTGAGGGTTGTGACGTCTTGAAAAGAATTTATTGTGCATCCCTGCTCCAAAAAATCAACCAGAATCACACCCTCTGTATCCCAGAAAACTGTTGCCATAACTTTCCCTGCCGATCGCACAGTTTTGAATTTTTTCTTCCTCGGCGAGCTTGTGTGACGCCACTCCATTGACTGCCTCTTTGATTCGGGTTCAAAAAAATGCACCCATGTTTCGTCCCCGGTCACAATTTTTTTCAGAAACTCATCTCCCTCCAAACGGAAGCGCTGCAAGTGTTGGGAGGCTATTGTTTTCCTTGCCTCTTTATTCTGATCGGTTAACATTCTTGGAACCCACCGTGCACAAACTTTTGAGTACCCCAATTGTTTAATAATCGTGATCACACTGCCTTTACTAAGAGAAATAATGCGACACACTTCATCTGCAGTCACCCGACGGTCACCACGAATGATGTCATCAACTTGCTGAATGTTGTGTGGAGTCACTGCACTCACCGGCCTGCCGCTCCGCTTTTCGTCAGTCAACGGTGTTTGCCCTTCAGCTTCCTTACAACGACGAACCCATCGTCTAACAGTGCTGACATCCACTGTCACAACACCATACACCTTCTTCAGTCTTTCATGAATGCGTATGGGCGTTTCACCTTCTGCATTCAAGAATTCAATCACACAACGCTGTCTCAAACGAACATCGATGTCGGCCATCTTACAAACTTCTGCTGTGCTGCCACCTGTTGACACAGAAAGTTACTACTGCAGTGGATTGCAGAAGAAGGTTTGAGGAATGGCGCCAAATTCAAATTTTTCACTTAACTTAATTTTTTTAAGTAGAAAAAAAATGGGAGGCGTTACTTTTTGACCGACCCTCGTAGTTCTTCTAGCGACACCAGTGTAGCATGGCAGGCGATCTGTGCAGCTATCTCATCATGGTGGCTCATTTCCATAATAAGTGAGTCTGCCTGAAAGTTTTATATGTGCTACATTCTGTGGTTCAGGTCCTGTGTGCTGTTGCGTTGTGGCTGGTGACCCACACAGTCTATAGGACGTCTTGATACCTTTGTTTTGCTTTGAGCAATCAATGATGAGAACTGGTGCTAATATACTTCTGTTGGCTCAGTGTACATCCAGATTTGTTGCTCTCACCATAAGAAGAGCGAAGCTTTGAATACACATCGTACAGCATACTGACATTGTCATTGCTCCAGTCAAGTTGTACTTTATGGTACGGATAACATACCGAGTTCAGGAATACTTTTGTTGTAATTACGTTGCAGTTCTCAAACATCGTGGAATCTGAACCACATTCTCTCTCTTGTTTATCTGCAACCAAAAATAATGCATTGTTTGAACAGATGTTATAGTTGACCAGCTACATGTTGAAGTCGTCAGTAAAACTGCATTCTCAGTAGAGTTTCAATAATCGAAAAATGAATGGCAGCTGAACCACTACATTTAGCAGATGTAGCAATTTAAGCAGTCCAATTCTGATACATATATCTGCAGATTGCTTAACCAGCACAGTGTGGCAGGTGGCTTGCACAGGCCTGTGTGACATGGCAGGTGGCCCCTGTAGCCACTGCAGTTCAGTAAGTGGTCTGCACAGCCAAGACGGATGTCGACTCACTTATGTATGAAATCATCTGTGCAGTCCAGAAGGGGTTACCCGAGTGCACTTCTCAAGTACCAAAATCAGTATGGCATACGTTTTTCTACCTCCCCCCCCCTCCATGAACCATGGACATTGCCGTTGGTGGGGAGGCTTGTGTGCCTCAGCGATACAGATAGACGTACTGTAGGTACAACCACAACGGAGGGATATCTGTTGAGAGGCCAGACAAACGTGTGGTTCCTGAAGAGGGGCAGCAGCCTTTTCAGTAGTTGCAGGGGCAACAGTCTGGATGATTGACTGATCTGGCCTGGTAACAATAACCAAAACGGCCTTGCTGTGCTGGTACTGTGAACGGCTGAAAGCAAGGGGAAACTACAGCCATAATTTTTCCTGAAGGCATGCAGCTTTACTGTAAGTTGTACACATGGAAGAACCCTGGAGATACTAAAAGGTATCAGATAGATTATATAATGGTAAGACAAAGATTTAGGAAACAGGTTTTAAATTGTAAAACATTTCCAGAGGCTTATGTGGACTCTAACCACAATCTATTGGTTATGACCTGTAGATTAAAACTGAGGAAACTGCAAAAAGGTGGGACTATAAGGAGATGGGACCTAGATAAACTGAAAGAACCAGAGGTTGTACAGAGTTTCAGGGAGAGCATAAGGGGACACTTGACAGGAATGGGGGAAGGAAATACAGTAGAAGAAGAATGGGTAGCTTTGAGGGATGAAGTAGTGAAGGCAACAGAGGATCAAGTAGGTAAAAAGACGAGGGCTAGTAGAAATCCTTGGGTAACAGAAGAAATATTGAATTTAATTGATGAAAGGAGAAAATATAAAAATGAAGTAAATGAAGCAGGAAAAAAGGAATACAAACGTCTCAAAAATGAGATCAACAGGAAGTGCAAAATGGCTAAGCAAGGATGGCTAGAGGACAAATGCAGGGATGTAGAGGCTTATCTCACTAGGGGTAAGATAGATACTGCCTACAGGAAAATTAAAGAGACCTTTGGAGAAAAGAGAACCACTTGTATGAATATCAAGAGCTCAGATGGAAACTCAGTTCTAAGCAAAGAAGGGAAAGCAGAAAGGTGGTAGGAGTATATAGAGGGTCTATACAAGGGCGATGTACTTCAGAACAATATTATGGAAATGGAAGAGGATGTGGATGAAGATGAAATGGGAGATACGATACTGCGTGAAGAGTTTGACAGAGCACTGAAATACATGAGTCGAAACAAGGCCCCGGGAGTAGACAACATTCCATTGGAACTACTGACTGCCTTGGGAGAGCCAGTGTTGACAAAACTGTACCATCTGGTGAGCAAGATGTATGAGACAGGCTAAATACCCTCCGATTTCAAGAAGAATATAATAATTCAAATTCCAAAGAAAGCAGGTGTTGACAGATGTGAAAATTACCGAACAAACAGTTTAATAAGCCACAGCTGCAAAATACTAACACGAATTCCCTACAGACGAATGGAAAAACTAGTAGAAGCCGACCTCAGGGAAGATCAGATTGGATTCCATAGAAATACTGGAACACGTGAGGTAATACTGACCTTACGACTTATCTTAGAAGAAACATTAAGGAAAGGCAAACCTACGTTTCTAGCATTTGTAGACTTAGAGAAAGATTTTGACAATGTTGAATGGAATATCCTCTTTCAAATTCTAAAGGTGCAGGGGTAAAATACATGGAGCGAAAGGCTATTTACAATTTGTACAGAAACCAGATGGCAGTTATAAGAGTCGAGAGACATGAAAGGGAAGCAGTGGTTGGGAAGGGAGTAAGAGAGGGTTGTACCATCTCCCTGATGTTATTCAATCTGTATATTGAGCAAGTAGTAAAGGAAACAAAAGAAAAATTTGGAGTAGATTTTAAAATCTATAGAGAAGAAATAAAAACTTTGAGGTTCGCCGATGACATTGTAATTGTGTCAGAGACAGCAAAGGACTTGGAAAAGCAGTTGAATGGAATGGACAGTGTCTTGAAAGGAGGATATAAGATGAACATCAACAAAAGCAAAACGAGGATAATGGAATGTAGTCGAATTAAGTCGGGCGATGCTGAGGGAATTAGATTAGGAAATGAGACACTTAAAGTAGTAAATGAGTTTTGCTATTTGGGGAGAAAAATAACTGATGATGGTCGAAGTAGAGAGGATATAAAATGTAGACTGGCAATGGCAAGGAAAGTCTCTCTGAAGAAGAGAAATTTGTTAACATCGAGTATAGATTTAAGTGTCAGGAAGTCATTTCTGAAAGTATTTGTATGGAGTGTAGCCTTGTATGGAAGTGAAACGTGGACGATAAATAGTTTGGAAAAGAATAGATGCTTTCGAAATGTGGTGCTACAGAAGAATGCTGAAGGTTAGATGGGTAGATCACATAACTAATGAGAAAGTACTGAATAGGATTGGGGAGAAGAGAAGTTTGTGGCACAACTTGACTAGAAGAAGGGATCGGTTGGTAAGACATGTTCTGAGGCATCAAGGGATCACCAATTTAGTATTGGAGGGCAGGGTGGAGGGTAGAAGTCGTAGAGGGAGACCAAGTGATGAATACACTAAGCAGATTCAGAAGGACGTAGGTTGCAGTAGGCACTGGGAGATGAAGAAGTTTGCACAGGGTAGGGTAGCATGGAGAGCTGCATCAAATCAGTCTCAGGACTGAAGATCACAACAACAACAACAACAACAACGTTTTTCAAAGTTTTTGTTACTGTTCCACCAGTCAGTGTGTTCATGCAGATGTACAGTCGTGGCCCATGGGATCTGATCCTGCCACTGCTGTCGACTCCCTCTTCCATAAAATGAGCTCAGCAATCTAGATATGATGGACCGAGTGCACCTCTTTGGCAGCAAATTCAGCATAGTGTACGTTTTTCTTACTTTTCGTTACTGTTCCACCACTCAGTGGACCAAAGCTGGTGCAACAACCGTGGTTGTTGGCGGGATCCAATCCTGAGTTTGATCGACATAAAGCTCTCGGTTTCGCACTGAACAATACCTTGCTGAAAATGCTGCTGGAATTTTCTTTGACATGGCAAGTGGTTGTGGCCTCCTCAGGCGTTTATCTGCTTTCCCAGAGACTCATCTCAGCACTCCAGACAGGATGGCGCAGCTGCTGCGTGCGTCACATTGGGGCATTTCCCTTATGAAGGCTGTAACATGGCGACACGCCTACTGGCTGGTGATCGATCACAACATCTTGTGTGGGCTTGCGTGTTCTGTGCAGAGATCAACACCGTGGTTGGATTTGCTTGCACTTATGAACCTGTAATTCTTCGTCCGAGGCTTCTGCCTCTTCATCAGAATATCAGCTTCTCTGGTGTTTTGCAGGGCACTACGTCCTGCTGCACCATACGTTAAATGCATGCCTGCCAACTCTCTTCACAAGTAAAGTTCCATCTTGGACTATGTGTCATACACTGTACACAGTAACACACCTCACTGTCGACTCATCACAAGCTGTCTGATGCAACGGACAACTGATGTCAGGGGCAGTGGTTGTGCATGGGGCACAGGTTAATGGGTCAATGCGATGGATGTGGTCATCACACGATACATGCTATAAACTAAGTTGTGTACAGTATAACTGTTTGGTGTGCTGTTTACCAACCTCTGCCTGTTAAAGTGTACAACAGACAGCTGGGATCTTTGCAAGAGTGTGACAGGACTGAATGCGCCATTGCAATATGTGCATTGAGACTTGTGGTTGTCAGTTTAAACAATTACTGTGAATTACATTGTTGTTATGTGATGTGTGCTGTGTATGTCTATAACACAATAAATATGCATTTGTAACCATTAATTAGCTTTTTATCTCAATATAATCGTTTGTTGACCCACTATCATCTTTTTCACTTCGATCCAAAAGGTTTGAGATGCCCTGCATATCCTGTAATTATTTGTATTGCCTGACTGCATTGTACGCCTATCTAAATAGTGTGAGGACTACTGATCCAGGCTGAACAGGAGTAATAAGCAAGGCTATGGCAGTGCATCTTAAAACATAATCATTAGTTTCCCACAAAGTAACTGAAAGATTTCACAGAATGTTGTTTCTATTTGACAACTCTCTTTACATTGCTTGTTAAGGATTCCACACAGATGAACAGTAATCGGGAATCGATCATCTGGGTGTTTTGTTAACCAATTCTTTCATTGATGACTCACATTCACTTAGCATTCTACTAATGAATGTCATTCTTGCATCTGCTTTTCCAACAGTCTTCTTATGTCACCATTCCAATTCAGATCGTCCTGAGTGGTTACTGCTAGGTACTTTACTGTTGTTGTTGTTTACTGAGATTGATTACCAGTTGTATACTCTAATGTTAATGAATGTACCTGCTAGATTTTGCATTGTATGTCAGACTTGCAGTTGAGAATGAACAGATAGTCCTTGTATTATTGTTTCAATGCTGTGCAAGTGTCCAGCCATTTTCCTACCATTACCAGATGTACTAACTTCTCTGTATACAATTCCATCATCGGCAAGCTGCCTCACACCACTCAGGGTAACCCAGACGGTATTTTTACATCCGAAGTTTTTGTCGCGTTAAGAACGACATGTTGAGCTGTATCTTCCACTTGCTAGGATTTTTTGTGTCCAGATGATCCGATGTTCTGGTATGTTGTATTTCGTTTAGTAGACGAGAGTACGGGGATCTACTGAAGGCCTTGTCGAAGTCAAGGAACAATGCGTGACCCTGGGCGCCACTGTCTATTTTTTGTTTATTTTATTTATTTATTCATCCAGGAAAAACAGAGGTTTGTCACTCTGGATGCAGATGGGTCAATCGAGACTGAAGGACTGACGTTCATCTTCAGACAATGGCATCATGTGCATGCAGTATGGGACGGGGTGGGTCAGCAAACCACTCTTTAAGTCATTCTCGGATCAGCAGGTCTTGAAACCACTACTTCTCACTCAGTCAGCTTCTCAACTGTCATTACATGTTGTGTGCACCCCTGAACCAAGACAAATTCACACAAGTGTAGTAAGGGAGTGGATTGGGGAGAGAGGGATGCTTAAGAACATGGAGAAAGATTACTTAAATGAAGAATAGAGAAGTTCATTCACAGACAATACAAGAGAAGATTTTTTAGGCATACAGTGTTGTTTCTGTAACCCTGTGCAATCACAGTAGCCCCAAACATTTGCATGATATAGGTAATGCTTTTGGCACTCATCACAGCATAAGATACCTGTCTAAAAATATTTCAGCATCTCTCAACAATACAAGATTGGTCCTACACTTTCAATGCACACATCACAAAAAGTTCTGCATCACCTTGGTTCTGAGAGTTCCAGAACCAATACAGAAAACTGGAATAGAGATAAACATAAACACGATTTCTGCCCTTTTTATTGCTCATGGAAACCACACATTGCATGTTGTACCACAATACAGCGAGACCTTCATAGGTGGTGGTCCAGATTGCTGTACACACTGGTACCTCTAATACCCAGTAGCACGTGCTCTTCCATCGATGCATGCCTGTATTCATCGTGGCATACCACCCACAAGTTCATCAAGGCATTGTTGGTACAAATTGTCCCACTCCTCAACGGCAATTCAGCATAGATTCCTCAGAGTGGTTGGTGGGTCATGTTGTCCATAAACAGCCCTTTTCAAACTATCCCAGGCATGTTCAATAGGGTTCATGTCTGGAGAACATGCTAGCTACTCTAGTCGAGCGATGTCATTACCCTGAAGGAAGTCATTTACAAGACGTGCCCGAAGGAGGTGTGAATTGTCGTCCATGAAGACGAATGCCTCACCAGTATGCTGCTGATATGGTTGCACTATCAGTTGGAGGATGGCATTCACGCATTGTACAACCATTATGGCGCCTTCCATGACCACCAGCAGTGTATGTCAGCCCCACATAATGCCATCCCAAAACAGCAGGGAACCTCCACCTTGCTGCACTCACTGGACAGTGTGTCTAAGGCGTTCAGCCTAATCGGGTTGCCTCCAAACACGTATCCATCGATTGTCTGGTTGAAGGCATATGCGACATTCATTGATGAAGAGAACGTGATGCCAATCATGAGCTGTCCATTCTACATCTTGTTGGGTCTATTTGTACCAAGCAGTATGGTGTCGTGATTGCAAAGATCGACCTCGCCATGGACATTGGGAGTGAATTTGCACATCATGCAGCCTACTGCACACAGTTTGAGTTGTAACATGACGTCCCTTGGCTGCACGAAAAGCATTATTCAACATGATTGTGTTGCTGTCAGGGCTCCTCTGAGCCATCATCCATAGGTATGGGTCATCTAATGCAGTAGTAGCCCAAGGGCAGCTTGAGCGAGGCATGTCATCAACAGTTCCTGTCTCTCTGTATCTCCTCCATGTCCGAACATCATCACTTTGGTTCACTCCGAGACGCCTGCACACTTCCCTTGTTGAGAACCCTTCCTGCCATAAAGTGACAATGCAGACATGTTCAAACTGCGGTTTGACCGTCTAGGCATGGTTGAATTACAGACAATACGAACTGTGTACCTCTTTTCTGGTGGAATGACTGGAACTGACCACCTCCATCTAATGGGGGTTGCTCATGCATGGTTGTTTACATCTTATGGCGGGTTTAGTGATATCTGTGAACAGTCAAAGAGACTGTGTCTGTGATTCAGTATCCACCGTATAACATTTCAGCTCCTCAGCACCAAATTAAAACGTTCCATTTCAATTTGTTTGCACTTATAGCGATCCCAGCTTCCTCAACCAAATTAAAACGTTGAATTAGGAGGTGTCTGCTTCGTGCAGAAAGGTCTTGAGTTCATATTTACGACAACAAGTAATTCTTCATTACAGACGTTTATTTACAAACAGAACTGACAGACTTCACAGACTGAACAACTGACTCTCAGAGCTAACCGCACTGCATATCCGAACTGGCAACTGACAACTCCTAGGTGTATTAATATCTTTCCAAACAATGAGAGTCTTTGACAATGTTTTGTTTACAATACGATAGCAATTCACGACTTAAAACTAAATTAGACATTACAGAATATTAGTACAGATTAAAGTAAGTAAAAGGATCAGTACAGATAAATTCTTACAAGCATAATTTCCAAATAGATTTTATAACATTTTTCTACCAGCTTCCGGATAACCTTCACCAGATTTGTACCGATGTTTCCAGAAATATCTTGACATTTGATTCTGGATATTTCTTGAGTGATTTAGAACAACTATTTATATGTAAAATGATTTAAATCGTGTTTCAAAACGTAAATAAATCTTTTTAGCAATATTTCTTGATACAAATCGTCTTTCGAAATTAGGTTATGAAACAGTTTTCACAAGTTTTCGTATTTTTGCGATCATAATATAGAATTTCTCCATAGAAAGTTCCAGAAGTGTACATTAAACGTTCATTTACAGACTTTCTCTTTAGCTGGTGAGTTTTTAAAAGTATCTTGTCCATATTATACGAAATAATTTAGCTCAAAACTGATAATTTATACAATTAATCAGAGCTACAGCAAACAGTGAGTCTTTCTTTTACAAAATGAAATATAATTACAAAATTGAATGAAAATAGGTTACTAACACTAATATATATTTACATTAATTCTATTTTTGTTCTTTCTGTGCAAAATGTCATAATATTGACACAGTACAATATTTAAACATCACCAAAGTTTCCCTTTACATTTTGCATATCTGTATCGACATCCCCTAAAAGTCTACAGTATCGAATACTTCAATATGTCCCAATATGTCCTGTAATGTTACACCCCCCCCCCCCCCCATCAGCACTTCCACGTGAAACACGGAAGGGTTGATGTCCTTACATTACAAAACTGAAAAGTTTTACACATATCTTTGGTGTCTTCTTTCTTGAAGACCGGTGATCTTCTTTCTTGAAGGTCGGTGATCTTCTTCCTTAAAGGTCGGTATACCTCAATGCCACACACTGTATTTCAGTCTCATCTTCACAGTCCGTATGGTTTCCATATACACTGCAGGCTATCACAGGCTGCAATAGCACAGTCCGCTATGAATATACAGCATACAGTGGTCAAACCCAGTTAAACATTAGCAAAAGCATTTAATAGTCAGTGGACCGGTTTTTAAGGACACAGAAATTTGAATTCTCTAAAGTCTAATTACTCAAGAAAATTTACTCTAAATAATTTCTTAAAGCTAAGAGAGGATAGACTGACAGATGGAGAAAATTGATTATACAGGATTACAAAATAAGTGTAAGATGCAACGCCAGAATACGAAAATGAAATATGACAATTGCATAGCTAGGGGACCTAGTGCTCGCCAAACACTTAGCACACAAAGAATGTATGCTCCCCAGAGGAATCAGATAAATACAACATAACAAAGTATACAAAAATATCCTGGTAAGATTACATATAAAAGTCTATAAACATCTATTATCTAAAATACTTTTTTACATTTTTTTATACAATTTCAGTTCGGTCACGTTTCGTAGGCCAAACAGTCTGCCAGAATTTGGGTAGACTAGACAGTAAGCATTCGGATGAGGATTGTCCTGAATCTTGAAAGGTCCAATGTATATGTCAAAAAACTTTTTTAATTCACCACTGATGGCTTTAGACTTCTCTTGTGTTTTAACAAGGACCAAGTCTTCAATTTTAAATTGAGTAGGCTTCAATCTTTTGTCATGTCTAGATTTCCTCTTATCACCTTGAGATTTCATGGTCTTTCTCACTATTTCCTCTCTCTCGAGTACTTAATGGTTTGCAGACTGGAAAATCAATGAAATCACTAATTGGATGTGGTGGTTTGCTATTATACTGTATTTCATAAGGCGAAAACCCTGTTGAGGAATGCTGTAGGCTGTTCACAACATCTTCGAATTTCTCAACATAGTCAATCCAACTAGCATGATCAGTATTGCAGTATGTTCTAAAGAATCGCCCAATTTCCCTCATGTATCTCTCCGAAGGGTTTCTTGACGGATGATAAGCTGAAATAAGAATGTGACTTATATTTTCATCTTCAACAAAAGCTTTCCATACTCCAGAAGTAAATTGAGTCCCATTGTCTGATAAGATTTTCTGAGGTTTTCCAACCCTGCCAAAATAGTCTCCTCTGATTTTTGAAATAATGCTCTGACTGTTTGCCTTGCGAAGAGGGTATAACTTAATGAATTTTGAAAAAACATCAACCATAACAAAAATGTAGCAATAGCCTCCTCTGGCCTTCGGTAATGGTCCATATAAGTCGACAGCGACTAACTCATGTTGTTCTTTTGGTAAGGTGTTTTGCATCAATCCTCTACAAGTTTGGTTGGATACTTTTACTCTTTGGCACCTGTCACAACCCGTCAAAATTTTTCTAACCCTCCTGGCTATGTTGTTAAAGTACACATTTTCTTGGATTTTCTGGATACACTTTTGAATCCCACAATGACCAAAACTTTCATGAATGTACTTGATGAGTACATTGATGCACTGTTCAGGCCAACATAATTTCCATACATCGCTATCTACACTGTTTCTCTTGAATAGAATCCCCTTGTAGATTTTGTAATAATCTTCCACTTTATCATGTCCCTTTTTCCCTAAATAACTTTTGACCAGTTTACAGTTCTCATCATGGTTCTGATTCCGTCGGATGTCATTACAAATGTCTCTGATTCTTGTTCATTGTCCACCCCTCTTAAATACATAATTTTGAATTCTTTTTCACAATAATTTCCTCTACACAATAACCACTGTCTTTAGAAAATGTAACGTCCCTAATTTCAATTCCCTTATCAGCACAGTTTTGAACCGACATGTCAGTACTGGAACATACTATCGTCTTAGGATCAATAAAGGTAAACAAACTCTTTTCCCAATCAAATGCTGCATTAGCTTTTAATATCCAGTCCATACCCAACAGTACATTCTCATTTAGGTCACTTATTACAAGACATCCTTGAGTAAACTGTACATCATTTATACTGAAGGACAACAACACCTGTCTATTAACAATTTTGCTCAGTTTGCCGGTAATGCCTCTAATTTTTATTCCAACAACTGGTAATTCAACAAAGTCAGGATCATGCTTAATTATATCTCTTAATTTGCTTGAAATGGCACTAATTGGACTCCCTGTGTCAATCAAACAATACCCTTCCCAACCTACAGCTTTAATTTTTATGCATGGACTACCAATAGTGGTGTTTTCCCTTTCTTCCTGTTCTTCATACAAAAGATCTTCTGCTATCTCATCATACCTCTGTTCCATATTTAGGTTTTCTTTATTAGGCAATACTTTCTTCAAACTTCTAGGTCTACTGGAATTTACTGGAATGTCTGGGTTATTACACTCCTGGAAATGGGAAAAAGAACACATTGACACCGGTGTGTCAGACCCACAATACTTGCTCCAGACACTGCGAGAGGGCTGTACAAGCAATGATCACACGCACGGCACAGCGGACACACCAGGAACCGCGGTGTTGGCCGTCAAATGGCGCTAGCTGCGCAGTAGTTGTGCACCGCCGCCGTCAGTGTCAGCCAGTTTGCTGTGGCATACGGAGCTCCATCGCAGTCTTTAACACTGGTAGCATGCCGCGACAGCGTGGACGTGAACCGTATGTGCAGTTGACAGACTTTGAGCGAGGGCGTATAGTGGGCATGCGGGAGGCCGGGTGGATGTACCGCCGAATTGTTCAACACGTGGGGCGTGAGGTCTCCACAGTACATCAATGTTGTCGCCAGTGGTCGGCAGAAGGTGCACGTGCCCGTCGACCTGGGACCGGACCGCAGCGACGCACGGATGCACGCCAAGACCGTAGGATCCTACACAGTGCCGTAGGGGACACACCGCCACTTCCAAGAAAATTAGGGACACTGTTGCTCCTGGGGTATCGGCGAGGACCATTCGCAACCGTCTCCATGAAGCTGGGCTACGGTCCCGCACACTGTTAGGCCGTCTTCCGCTCACGCCCCAATATCGTGCAGCCCCCCTCCAGTGGTGTCGCGACAGGCGTGAATGGAGGGACGAATGGAGACGTGTCGTCTTCAGCGATGAGAGTCGCTTGGGCCTTGGTGCCAATGATGGTCGTTTGCGTGTTTGGCGCCGTGCAGCTGAGCGCCACAATCAGGACTGCATACGACCGAGGCACACAGGGCCAACACCCGGCATCATGGTGTGGGGAGCGATCTCCTACACTGGCCGTACACTTCTGGTGATCGTCGAGGGGACACTGAATAGTGCACGGTACATCCAAACCGTCATCGAACCCATCGTTCTACCATTCCTAGACCGGCAAGGGAACTTGCTGTTTCAACAGAACAATGCACGTCCGCATGTATCCCGTGCCACCCAACGTGCTCTAGAAGGTGTAAGTCAACTACCCTGGCCAGCAAGATCTCCGGATCTGTCTCCATTGAGCATGTTTGGGACTGGATGAAGTGTCGTCACACGCGGTCTGCACGTCCAGCACGAACGCTGGTCCAACTGAGGCGCCAGGTGGAAATAGCATGGCAAGCCGTTCCACAGGACTACATCCAGCATCTCTACGATCGTCTCCATGGAAGAATAGCAGCCTGCATTGCTGCAAAAGGTGGATATACACTGTACTAGTGCCGACATTGTGCATGCTCTGTTGCCTGTGTCTATGTGCCTGTGGTTCTGTCAGTGTGATCATGTGATGTATCTGACCCCAGGAATGTGTCAATAAAGTTTCCCCTTCCTGGGACAATGAATTCACGGTGTTCTTATTTAAATTTCCAGGAGTGTATTTACCTCACACACATTCTGACTAGTACCCCGTTTGATGATTTCATTAGGCTTAAAAGCAGAATCTGGTTCACAAATTTCCCTTAATTTGATCTTAACATCATTGTCATCACTGTAATCTTTAAATTTGTCCCAAACAGATTTCAAAATAATCTCAGATGCATCAGCACAATCAACCCCCCTGTCTCCTGAAGTATTACTAAGCTGAACTGGCACAATCTGATTCTCATGTGGAATGTAGTTAGAGTTCCTGGCACAACTATTCTCAACACTATTGCTTATAACATCCTCCTTAATTTCAACATAAACTATTCCATCCAATTCACCATCAAAATCTTCTAGTACATAATCACCATTAGCCTTAACATCAACATTATCATCATCATTGCCTGAGCTTACACTACAAACACTACTAGTATCACCAACATTACTCACAACACCATCTTCACCAACCACATCCACATGAATATCAGACTTTCCAGAAACTTCAGTACGAACATCATTATGACAACTTACATCTAAAACATCACCACACATAAGTTTGTACAATCCAAAATTATCAAAGTTATCCTTACCTTTCATTTCAGCATTAGGTGATTCTTCTTGATTATATAAATTTGCAATTATATCATCTTCTAAGCCTACTTCATCAAAGGTAGCCTGGTTCCTGTTACAGTTGTTTCCAGTATTTTCTTTGATGACACTCCAAAATTTCCTGTCAAATTTAATTTTTTCATTACCTCTATCTACAGATCGATCATAAGCATACTGTCTATACTGGTTAGGTTTCTGATTATAGTGCTGTCTGTTCCAGGTGAAATTAGCCTGATTTTGAAAATTCCTTGCCGCAAACTGACAGACTCCCAGTGGAGCATTTAGCCGTTTAAAGGCCTATGTCTGTCGTTTCCCTGCCTCGGGTTACCTTCTCTCATGTCATTACCCCAGGACCTGTTTCGATTTTCCCATTCTCTGTTTGAATTAAAGTGCTGATCATTCCTACCAAAATTTCTTCTGTCATTGCTATTATAATTATCCCTGTTGTTGCTAAAGTTTCTTCGTTCACTATTATTGTTATTATTTCCACAGTTCGGTTCCCACCCTCTGTGTGATGAACCTACAAAGTCGTTAAATCTGTTGTTTTGTTCAAAGGCTCTATCAAGTTTGTCCACATATTTCAAGAATTGTTCTATGGACTCATCTGGACCATATACTAAACCCCATTGTACTCTTTTCGGAAGTCTCCGTTTTAGTGCATCAATTTGTGTTAGCTCATCAAATGGCTTATCCAGATGCACTAATTTTTGCAACTGTTTCTCACAATAGACTTCCATTGACCCATCAGATTCTCTGTAACTAGGACCATTCAAGAATTCACTTTTGATTCGAGCTTGCTCAGTTTCAGACCAAAATTTGGTTAGAAAACATTTTTCGACATCTTCAAAGGACATTTCCGCGGAACAATTCTGATTGGCCCACGAAAGCGCCTCACCATCAAGTAATTTCTTTACAAATTTTATCTTAACACTATCTGTCATTATGGACGTGAACTGCTCCTTGCAGAATTGCATGAAGTCTTTTGGGTGTATATTCTTGTCACCGGGATAAGTTTTAATGGGAAAATTTCCCCATACCCCATTACAACTATTACTAAAACCTTTTTTCAACGTAGTTTCTTGTATTTCTACAAATTTTCTGTCTACAGTTTTTTGACATTACCTACTCTACTACAAATTTCTGTGACCTTTTTGTCAGAATCAGATTTGAAAGATTCAATTTCGCTTTCAAAAAATCGTTTTGTCTGGTCAAATTCATTTCTCAATTGAGAATTTTCCTCATTTAGAAAATCAACAACTTTTTTAAGTTTGACTGGTTATTTGAAATTTCGTTACTTAAATCAGTTTCAAGGACAGAAATTTTGCTCTCAACCGTGTCCACACGACAACTAAGTTCTTTTTGGTTTGACTCAAAAGTAATTCGCCATTCTTCGAGAACCTGATTAGTGTGAGCAATCTGTTCTGTATTTGAATTTATTTCTGATTTTAAATCACACACAGCCTTCGAAATCGACCTGTCCATCTGTTGTTGTGTCTGTTCAATTTTTTGACGTAATTCGGCACGAGAATCGTCCATCTTCGAGTTTGTGTTATCCAACTTCGAGTTTAACTCTGAAAACATTTGTTTTAACATTTCCAACATTCCTACACTGTCAGAAGCACTTTCCCTAATAGGTGTACTCGCTACACCGCTGTCAGTACTGAAATCTGCGTCTTTTTCCATTATTTTAGGAAGCAGGTACTTATCTTAGTGTCCGTCGGCGGTCGTTGGTGTCCGTGTTTTGCGAAATTTCTTCAATTCCAGGATGGTTTCGCTCGGTTGATTCACTCCTCTTCTTGTGACCCCAGAATCGACGTATTTACTTCTGAAGAATGACTGGTCCGTAGTATATCCTCTTCTTGTGGTCCCAAAACAGACGTATTTTCTTCTTGTGATCCCAGAAGAGACGTATTTTATTTTGAAGAATCACTGGGTGGTTGTCATATCCTCTGCTTCCTCCACCAATTTATAACATCCCAGCTCCTCCACCAAATTATAACATTTTAGCTCCTCAACACCAAATTAAAACGTTCCATTTCAATTTGTTTGCACTTATAGCGATCCCAGCTTCCTCAACCAAATTAAAACGTTGAATTAGGAGGTGTCTGCTTCGTGCAAAAAGGTCTTGAGTTCATATTTACGACAACAAGTAATTCTTCATTACAGACGTTTATTTACAAACAGAACAGCCAGACTTCACAGACTCAACAACTGACTCTCAGAGCTAACCGCACTGCATATCCGAACTGGCAACTGACAACTCCTAGGTGTATTAATATCTTTCCAAACAATGAGAGTCTTTGACAATGTTTTGTTTACAATACGATAGCAATTCACGACTTAAAACTAAATTAGACATTACAGAATTTTAGTACAGATTAAAGTAAGTAAAAGGACCAGTACAGATAAATTCTTACAAGCATAATTTCCAAATAGATTTTATAACATTTTTCTACCAGCTTCTGGATAACCTTCACCAGATTTGTACCGATGTTTCCAGAAATATCTTGACATTTGATTCTGGATATTTCTTGAGTGATTTAGAACAACTATTTATATGTAAAATGATTTAAATCTTGTTTCAAAACGTAAATAAATTTTACAAAATGAAATATAATTACAAAATTGAATGAAAATAGGTTACTAACACTAATATATATTTACATTAATTCTATTTTTGTTCTTTCTGTGCAAAATGTCATAATATTGACACAGTACAATATTTAAACATCACCAAAGTTTCCCTTTACATTTTGCATATCTGTATCGACATCCCCTAAAAGTCTACAGTATCGAATACTTCAATATGTCCCAATATGTCCTGTAATGTTACAACTGGCAATGTCTATCTTCAGGGTTTCTAGGAACCAGGGTGATGCAAAACTTTTTTTGATGTGTGTTTAAGTTTTCGTTAATAAGAAGCACCGCAGCTGCATTAATATATATATTTACTGTGTTACATAAGGGTGCCATGGATGACAGCCAAATGGGTCTTGCTATGAAAGATGCAGTAACCCAGACCATCACTCCTGGTTGTCACTCCACATGGCAGGTGACAGTCATCTTGATATCTCACCACTGACCAGGGCGTCTCTAAACACGTCTTTGCTGGTTATCAGGGCTCAGTTCGATATGGGACATGCCACTAAAGACGGTTCTAGTCCAGGCAGTGAGATTCCTGGCTGAAGAATTGTCTGGAGACGCCCTGGATAGCGATGGGATACTTACCTTACTACGGCCCACTATACAGTCCGACAACACGAGTGATTGTTTGGGTACCAATTCTCTTCATACCAGGACCACTTTGGTTGTCATTCGCAGCACCCTTACAGCACAGCAGCACGTCGACGATATCCTACACCCAGTTTTGTTACCTTCACGGCAAGCCACCCTGGCCTTACATTTCAGCAAGGTAATACCTGCCTTCACAAGGCAAGAGTTTGTACTGCTTTTCTTGATGCTTGCAATACCCTATATTGGCTAGCAAAGTCGCTGGATCTCTCCCCAACTGAGGCCATTTGGAGCTTTATGGGCAGAGGTCTCCAACAATCTCGGGATTTTGAATAGCTAACCCGCCTATTGGACGGATTGAATAGCATCTAGCATGCTATCCCTAAGAAGGACATCCAATAACTCTACAAGTCAGCGCCAAGCCAAATAACTGATTCCACAGGGTTCAGAGGTGGACCAACACGTTATTGACCTGATGAATTTATGAAGTTCTGTCTCCTAAATAAATAATCCATTTTTTCTGAAATTGTAACCATCTAGTTGTCTGTAACTAAACATCACATCTTCCAATTCCTGTCCAATGCGGATAATTCTTTCGTGGATAATGTTATTCTTTATTTATGATTTTATCTTAGATTATAGATCAGGAATAGCAGAGAGCTTCCTTGGGGAAGCCAGATATTACTTGTGTTTTACTCAACAAATTTTCTTCATTAACTTCAAAGTGACCTTTCTGACAGGAAATCATGAATCTAGTCTCACAAGTGATACGATGTTACATAGACATGCAATCTAATTAGAAGTTGCTTTTGAGGACTTCAGAAAATCTAAAAATATGTAACCAGTTTGACATCACCTATCGATAGCACTCATTACTTTGTGAGAATAAAGAGCTAGTTGTATATCAGAAGAATAATACTTTCTAAATCAGTGTTGTCTATTTGTCAATAAATCGCTTTCTTTGAGGTAATTCATGATGTTCAAACACAGTGTATATTCCAAAATCCTACTACAAATCGACGTTAATGATATGGATCTGATCAAAAATGGTTCAAATGGCTCTGACCACTATGGGACTTAACTTCTGAGGTCATCAGTCCCCTAGAACTTAGAACTACTTAAACCTATCTAACCTAAGGACATCCCACACACCCATGCTCGAGGCAGGATTAGAACCTGCGACCGTAGCGGTCGCGCGGTTCCAGACTTTAGCGCCAAGAACCGCTTGGCCACCCCGGCCGGCGATATGGGTGTGTCTTTCAGCAGATTGCTCCTATTTTCTTTTTTGACTATTGGTGTAACCTACACAACTTTCCATTTTTTATGTTTAGATTTTTCAATGAGCGAGTGGCTGTACATGATTTTTAAGTATGGAACTATTGTATCAGCACACTATGAAAGGAACCTGACAGATCTTTACTCCGGACTGGAGGTCTTGCCTTTGTTAAGTGATTTACGCTGCTTCACTACACCGGGTATACCGTAAAGTGGGGTGACTTTGAACATTTTAAATGTATTTTTGTAAATTAAACGGAAACTTCTCAAAATATTGACATGAAACGTTTTGGGAAGTTACAAGGTGTGTTGCGGAAGACGATGAAGCACACTATACATTTTTATTCCACATGCTAAGGTTATTTTTTAAAATTTTTTACTGTTCAATTTCACCCCATAGGTGGGGGTCACTTTTAACATGGAAACATTTGCTATTCTGTGGGGGTAATGTCATGTGTATAAATATAACTTTGAAAGTAACTTATTTAGAAAAATTTGAGTATTTTTTATGAGTTTTCTTCAATCAACTGAAACTGTTCGTATGATTACAGCTTAATTTTGCTAATAATGGAAATGGGCGCTGAGCTACTTATGAAATAAGAAAATTATTATTTAAAAACAGACCTTTTCAAAGCAGTCTGTATGAATTTAATAAAAGTAATGAAAAGAAAGTTTTCACATTTTAAAGAAATATATCTGTAAACAATCTACAGCAAAGGAAGTTGCCGGGAAATAGTGTCCAATCTAGCAGATGTTGTAGAAATCAAATTTAAACTCAAAATGAAGAATTCCCCTTCTGTCTACCTTAGAATCAGGTAGAATCCTACAAATGTCACCTTTGTCACACACAAAAAGAAACTTTATCTGATTCTACCTTGGAATGCCATTTCCTCAGAAGTGTAATTTCATCTCAATGATAAAATGTCCAACATGATATTTTACACTTTCCTTTGAAGGAAACTTCACTAAAACATATTTTCCATGGAGCTGATGTGTCAAAGAATACGGAAGGCGCTGTTCAAATTCACCTCTTGAAAGATAAGCCTTCACATTTAATTTTTTTGCATCACCAAAGAATTAATGTAACATTTTATGCTATCTGTAAATTTTCATTCAAGTTTTAAGCTTGCCCATAAAAACTCGTTTCAATTTCTAAACTAAAAAATGCTTCTAATAATAGGCAAATATAAAATTATTTTATAGTCTGACGTTGGTATACATTGTTATTTCACAGCGAGTGTCATATAATCTGAAGGTATCGATTATTGGCGATATTTAATGACTCTGACCTCAGTTCGATATTTACACATTAGAGGGCAACATTTATTTTAAAAAGATGCTAAATTGCTGTTCAAAGTCGCCTCTCCGTTCAAAGTCACCGCGCTTTATGGTACCTATTTCTAAGTTATTCATGTCGGCAGTTGTTCTTAATAATTAGAACTCTGAGGAAATTCGTCTTGTCTGGTGAAGTACCTTCGGAAAGCAATGTTGAGAATGTCTGCTTCAGTGCAATTGTCAGCAGTAACATTTCCATAGATACCAAACAGTGCAGATACCGAGTGCATCTTGCCGCTGTTGCGCTTTCCAAAAGACCAGAATCTCTTCGAGTTTCAGACAGAGTTTCGTTGTGGAAACTACGTAAAGGATTTCGCATTGTAAATGACGTTGAATTTAGAGATTCAGTATAACATCACCAACCTTGGTGATTTTGCGTTCTTTTAAATTAGACATGCTTTTTTCGTTGCTTTTGAAGCTGTGTTCTGACGTTTTCTGTGTACGATGTGGGATCAGTACCTTCTCTTATTAATTTAATTGATATATATCAACTGCTGTCGATACTATTTCTTTGAATTGAAACCGCACATCGTCTGCATTTCCGTAGTCAGACAACCAGGAAGGTGTTTATTTTGCGGATTTGGATGTTATAGTATCCAATCTTGCTGCAAAGACCTCATGGTCAGTAATACTTGCGTCCATCATAATTTTCGCTATTTGCTCAGGATTATTTCTTGTTAAGAGATCAAGTATGTTTTCACAACCATTTACGCTTTGAGTGGGTTCCTAAACTAACTGCCCAAAATTTTTTTTGTTTAAGCATTCAGTACGATTTGAGACGACGTTTTATGCCTGCCTCCGACTTTAAATGTAATTGTCAGCAACATATCGAGTGAGTATTGAAGTCACCATCGACTATAGTTCTATGTTGGGGATAACTATTTGAAATAAGAGAAGTTTTCTTTCAATTGTTCAGCAACTGGATCATCTGAGTCGGGCCCCCGGTAAGACGAACTTATTCCAGTTGTCATTTACGAAGGGTATTCGGAAGCTGAGGTCAGATCGGTCACGAAATGGAAGCCACAGTGAAAGTAAAAAATATTTCATTTGCAACAGTTAGCTAGCATTCTGCTATTTCTCCACATGGTTGCCACTCCAGCTTAGACATGTGTCGTAGTGTGATAGCCTTGTCATAGAAGGCATCTGCCTATGCTTTCTACCAGTTCCCTATGCTGATCTGGAGCTTGCTGTCTGTGCCAAAACGTTGTCTTCATCCTAAGCCGTTCATGTGAGCAGAGATGAAAATCACTTCATTATATTTTCACTGTGGTTTCCATTTCACAACCTATCAGACCTCACTTTCCAAATAGCCCTCGGATAACCTCTACACATACAAACTTACAGGAACCACCTGTATCTACAATCCTGGAAATGGAGAAAAGAACACATTGACACCGGTGTGTCAGACCCACCATACTTGCTCCGGACACTGCGAGAGGGCTGTACAAGCAATGATCACACGCACGGCACAGCGGACACACCAGGAACCGCGGTGTTGGCCGTCGAATGGCGCTGGCTGCGCAGCATTTGTGCACCGCCGCCGTCAGTGTTAGCCAGTTTGCCGTGGCATACGGAGCTCCATCGCAGTCTTGAACACTAGTAGCATGCCGCGACAGCGTGGACGTGAACCGTATGTGCAGTTGACGGACTTTGAGCGAGGGCGTATAGTGGGCATGCGGGAGGCCGGGTGGACGTACCGCCGAATTGCTCAACACGTGGGGCGTGAGGTCTCCACAGTACATCGATGTTGTCGCCAGTGGTCGGCGGAAGGTGCACGTGCCCGTCGACCTGGGACCGGACCGCCGCGACGCACGGATGCACGTCAAGACCATAGGATCCTACGCAGTGCCGTAGGGGACCGCAGCGCCACTTCCCAGCAAATTAGGGACACTGTTGCTCCTGGGGTATCGGCGAGGACCATTCGCAACCGTCTCCATGAAGCTGGGCAACGGTCACGCACACCGTTAGGCCGTCTTCCGCTCACGCCCCAACATTTTGCAGCCCCCCTCCAGTGGTGTCGCGACAGGCGTGAATGGAGGGACGAATGGAGACGTGTCGTCTTCAGCGATGAGAGTCGCTTGGACCTTGGTGCCAATGATGGTCGTATGCTTGTTTGGCGCTGTGCAGGTGCGCGCCACAATCAGGACTGCATACGACCGAGGCACACAGGGCCAACACCCGGCATCATGATGTGGGGAGCGATCTCCTACACTGGCCGTACACCTCTGGTGATCGTCGAGGGGACACTGAATAGTGCACGCTACATCCAAACCGTCATCGAACCCATCGTTCTACCATTCCTAGACCTGCAAGGGAACTTGCTGTTCCAACAGGACAATGCACGTGCGCATGTATCCCGTGCCACCCAACGTGCTCTAGAAGGTGTAAGTCAACTACCCTGGCCAGCAAGATCTCCGGATCTGTCCCCCATTGAGCATGTTTGGGACTGGATGAAGCGTCGTCTCACGCAGTCTGCACGTCCAGCACGAACGCTGGTCCAACTGAGGCGCCAGGTAGAAATGGCATGGCAAGCCGTTCCACAGGACTACATCCAGCATCTCTACGATCGTCTCCATGGAAGAATAGCAGCCTGCATTGCTGCGAAAGGTGGATATACACTGTACTAGTGCCGACATTGTGCATGCTCTGTTGCCTGTGTCTATGTGCCTGTGGTTCTGTCAGTGTGATCATGTGATGTATCTGACCCCAGGAATGTGTCAATAAAGTTTCCCCTTCCCGGGACAATGAATTCACGGTGTTCTTATTTCAATTTCCAGGAGTGTATTTCAGTTTCGCTAAAAGTAAACTAGTTCTCTAAGCAATAAACATTCTACCACCTTCTGTATTTAATGTGTCCTCTGTGAAAGTGGTTACGTCCTTTGTAAAAATTTTGGCTGAACTTATCTTCACTTTAGCCAGCTTTCCGTAACTATAACGAATTGTGATTAAGTTCTGGTTCTTTCTCAACACAGCTACGACAGTTTACAGCTAAAATGCAAGTTGTTGCTAAATCTACGTTCGTCCTTCGTTTTTTTGTGCACTCTTTCAGGCTGATTTACTTTCTGTATTTTTGCAAGATCCTCTAACGGTCCTCTCTCCACACAGTGCCTGCTACGCGTGTAGCCTTTGCTGTGTGTAGTTGACTTCTGATCTATTAAGCGAAACTCAAAAACCTAAAACCCTATTGCGCAATACGAGGAATCTGCAGTCTACACAGTTGCAAAACTGTCTGGGCCACTTATTCAGACCCTCCATTCAGTTCTGTAGCAAAGGTCTGTAGTCAGAGCTACAGATGATGGGCTCCACCATCATCTTGCAAGCAAAACTGGGAGTCTCTACAACTGCAGTGAACCACTTGAAACCAGAGAGAATTTCTTCCAATCCAAAGTGACGCACATTGTTATAAGCCACCAGCTGCAGTTGGCTGCACCCTGTGCTCTCCATGGTATCTGTAAGTAGACTTTCCACATTTGAAATTTCTCGCTGTAAGCACACAGATTGCGCACTAGATTCTTTCTCCTCCTTGGAAGCCAAGTGCCTAAGGGCCCCATTACGCAACTAATGCCAGAGCTCCCAACTATTAGTTATCCCATCCTTTGCAAACGCCCAGATCATGTGGCCTTAGAAGTCATCCAATATTATTTCACAGCGGTGGCCATAAGAAGCAGAGCAGCTCGGAAAAAGGATATTTCTCGCTAAAAGAAATTGCTTAGTATAAAAAATCGCCTTTAATTTGAGGAAGAAATATTAGGAAATGTGAATCATAGGCCATGGCAAAACTGGGAAAGGAGAGTATCGAAGTGTTTGGGATGTGATGTTACAGAATGATACTGAACGACAGGCACTGATAAGATACGGAATGAGGACATCCTCCACAGAATCTGTGGAGGAAGAAATACATGGAAAATACCGACAAGAAGAAAGGACAGGGTCACTGGACACATATTAAGACATGAAGAAATAACTTTCATGGCACTAAAGGGAGCAATACACCACAAAAACCGTGGGGGGAGACAGAGATTGGAATATACCCAACAAGTAACTGACGACGTTGTGTGAGACTTATTCTAAGACAAAGAGTTTGGCACGAAAAAGAAACTCGTTTGGGGCCACATAAGATTTTTATTGGCCCTAAAATACCATTGGACGGTCGTAGAACAGTGTGAGGGAGGAGAGGATATGTGACAGTCTGTATGTGGGTTACACAGCTTGCTGGCGATTGGCAGATCAGTAAATATCGTCGAGCAACTGATAAGGGTGCGTTTTCCTGCTAGTCACTCGGAAATATGAGGTTCGCAGGAGAGCTTCTGTAAAGTTTGGAAGGGAGGAGACGAGATACTGGAAGAAGTAAAGCTGTGAGTACCGGGTGTGAGTCGTGCTTCGGTAGCTCAGATGGTAGAGCACTTGCCCGTGAAAGGCAAAGGTCCCGAGTTCGAGTCTCGGTCGGGCACACAGTTTTAATCAGCCAGGAAGATTAATATGAGGTTATCTGTGTGTGGGCTGTTGGTTTAGCTGGTCGCTGTACGCTGTGAGTACGCTGCCCAGTCAGCACAACACTGGTGGCCTGTCGCTCTCTGATGAAAGTGTTGGATGGCTTCAAGACTTTAGTTTGTCTCTTTGTCCATGCACGCTGATTTCACGCCATTAGATTTCCTTTTGAGGGGTTACACCAACGATCGCTTGTAAGCGACATCAACAATATTGCTGCCTTTATGCACGAATCTATGAAGGAATCAGAAGTGTTGGTGCTGCAATGCAAAACTCGAATATCGACTCGATGTTCTGTGAGCGACGAATAGGGTCACGTTTAAATTTTGTCATAACAAAGAAAAGCGATTTAGAGCTGACAAAAGTTTTACAACACAGTGGGACTTTATAAATACTACATATTCCGTAAGATAGTATTTTGCTCACTGTGTTACCCTACAGAACTTTATTGAATTGCTTCTGGAGATCAAGGAGCATGATATGAACCTGGGCATCATATATCTACTACACTCTGAATACAGAAAACGAACAGAGAGGTAAGTGAGTTGTTGAATTTCAAAAGATGTTTGTTTTTGAAACCATGTTGATTCCCAAAAGAAAGGCTGGCACCAACTGGACGGTTTGTTTGAATACCACAATGCTTCGGTAGGCAAGGTTCCATTGCAGGTCATATGCCGTTATCTTCCTCTGACTCTGACCCATTTATAAAAGGGGCAATGAAAAAGTTTCTGCATTTGAAACGTAGCGCTACTCTGATGTGAGTATGTAGGCACCGACATATATGCAAGGGATTAGTGTCGCATTCGTGTCTTTTGGACATGCATACTGTAAATGTGGAAGCATTAACTATGGCGGCATTATTGCCAAATGCGACCAAACAGGAGCCAACATGGCGTTATTCACTTCTTGGCTCCTGAAGGACAAAACCGGTGGACACCCATTGGAGAATGTGTATAGGTAAGCGTGTCTGTGAAAACCACCATTGTGTGCCACTTTCTGTGCTGGCTGCTGCTGCTTCGTGATAATGTACGCCCCAATATCGCAAATGTTGCAAAGCAGAATTTACGCCAACTCAAGTGAGAGACACACGTGCACCTGCTCTATATGCTTGATATCTCTCCATGCAATTATCGCGCCTTTGTTCCCTTAAAAATGCGTCGAAGGATCGAATCCGAGAGGATCAGATTTGTAGCTGGAGTTTTACTACTGCGACACCAAGCCACACTGCTTGTGCGTGGTCCGCATCTCGTGCTCGTGCGGTAGCGTTCCCAGGTTCGATTCCCGGCGGGTTCAGGGATTTTCTCTGCCTCGTGATGACTGGGTGTTGTGTGATGTCCTTAGGTTTGTTAGGTTTAAGTAGTTCTAAGTTCTAGGGGACTGATGACCATAGATGTTAAGTCCCATAGTGCTCGGAGCCATTCTGCTTGTACGAGGCATTTTCGTTCTCCATATATGCGAGCACAAAATGTGTTCCAGAATCCTACAACACAATTATATGAGCGACATCAGTCTACAATTGCGTGCCTACCCGGTGATGTGGGGAATGATGTGTGGGTTTTTCAATCGCTTTGTTCACTGCGTTACTCCAGTTACCTGGAAAAACTGTTGGTGGAAATTGTTTCATGTAACTTGTGTCGGTTAATTCGGTTTTTACACAGGGGCGATTCTAAAAGTCGATGAAAGGAAGTGGGAGGCTAATGGGGGAGGTGGGGAGGGGTTATGGAGGAATGGAATATCGTTTAACAAACGGTGAGTTGCGGTCCTCAACCGAAAAATTGGTAAATTTTGGTGTTGCTTAAAGTAGTTTTTGCTTGGTTTCTGTTTTGGAGTTCATGGTAAAAAATGTGTATTAATAAATAATAAGACGCCCATTTCAAGTTAAATGATATTTATTGGTTTGGCTAATAAGCTATTTGCCGCTCTTACTCTTTTATTAAAATGTCTTTCAAATACATTGCAACCTATATTGCAACATAATTATTTAAAAAAATGATTGAATCTGTTGGAGTAATATACTCGCTGATTTCTGGTCGTTCTATCCAGTTTAGTATTACTTCATTGTGTGTGTGGGGGGGGGGCGCTATAGCCCCCCATAGTCGCACCCCTTGCCACCGCCCTTGACTGTCATGAGAATTACTAAACAATATGGAATTACATTTCACAGTTCAACTGTTCCTTCTGTCGGTAGCATCGGTTTGTGCTGTCACATCTACTGTCTTAGAGCTCAGTGCACTGTGAGAGGTGGCCCAAACGGTTATTCTGGAGTAACCATTATCACGGTTCCAGTTATTCCCTGATAACCGTTATTTTTAACGGTTATCAATAACTAGTTATTTTTCACTACCGAATACCCAGACGGGGTTACAGTTAAATAACGACATAGTTGGAATCCATCAGTTTAGTTATCAGTATAACTGCGAGTAGTGCAAAATGCCAGGATTGTCGTATGAATGGCGTCATAACCTTAGTTAATTAACTGAGGGTACATTTCAGTTGATGGTAGAACGATTATTAGTGTTTCATATTACGTGTTTGTAGGTTATCGGTCGCTATTAGAAATATTATCTTCGCAGCTCCGACAGAAAGTACGCGGAACTTTGCCACAGCACTGTTTAAGTAAAATGTTAACAACGTGCGTTTTTAAGTATGAAGTAATATGTAAAATGGATACTGTACATTAAATATGAAGCTTAATTTCTTACACTGCTCACTTAATAGAATAACTGTACTGCCTTGTAATACAACAACAAAATATACGTAAAATGACAGATTCGTTTACCTCTGTCCTGCACAAGATAGGACTATTGGGGAAAGTGTGAGTACACTAATCCAAGTTTTATGTTTGATTTGGAAAACTGCTCGATTCCTCCAGCTACAACATGTGTATAACATATGAAGACAGTGTTTTATTTCTGGGACTACAACTCGATAATAAATTCAGTTGTGAAGGGCATACCACAGAATTGATGAAGCGCTTAAACAAGTCGGTATTTGCAGTGAGAATGATGTCAGATGTAGGAGACATAAATACAAAAAGCTTACACACTTTCATTCTATTATTTCATAAGGAATCATATTCTGGGGTAACTTATCAAACGGAGCAAAAGTTTTTACCATGTAAAAGCGTGTAATAAAAATCGTTTGTGGTATAAATTCAAGAACATCATCTAGGAAACTGTTCGAGGAACTTTGTATTCTAACCACTGCTTCATAGTATATTTATTTCTTAATGAAATTTGTTGCAAGTAATTCCAACCAGTAGCTCAGTACATAATATGAATACTAGAAATATAAACAGCAATCTACATAAAGACTTAAAATCCCTTACCTTGGTCCCAAAAGGGGCCCAATATACAGGAACACGCATTTCCAATAAAGCAAATCAGCAACCATTAAAAACTTGGTTTCAGAGTTTGAAAGACTTTTTGATAGAGATTTGTCCAATTCTACCCATCTGCTTTGACGCATGACGTCATCAGTATGGCGAAAATGACTATTCTAAGTGCCAATGATGTTACTACATACACACGGCAACAAACACAAAGATACATATAAACAAGACAATAACATCTCCCTCCAAAAATACAATCAAACTAATGGGACAACTGTGGGAAGTTGGAGGGTGTAGGGTGAGGACAAGCTAAATACAATAGTAAAAAAAACACCATGATCCCAAAACACAAAATGATGAACAAAAAGAAAAAAACTAAAACATTCTGCTTCACCAACAAAATCTATGTAATCTGACACTTCCCTTGAACTGTATACAGGTAGGTCAACCATAGGTTACGATACCAAAACACCAATACCTTCAACTAAAACGAGGAAAATTGGAATCCGACATATCCCTTGACCTATATAGGGCAACCACAGATGACAATACCAAAAAACCAACACCTACAACTACGAAAATGGGAATCGGTCATTTCCAGTGACCTATATAGGTCCACCACAGCTACTGATGCCAAAAACCAACACCTACAACTGCGAAAAATAAAACCGAATCCACAATGACAAAAATCCACAAATCAAACATCCCTGCATAAATTAAAACACATTCAATACTCCATAAATGCACAAAACATCACAGCTAGAAAAAAAAGGTTAAGTACCACCAGTAAACAAGATCGGCCAGCCCAACCACTAACCCCGCTCCCCCCCCCCCCCCCTGCCCACACACATGGCACTGTGAACACAACCAGCTCATAAACACCAGGCAATGACATTCACACACAACACCTTTACGTCAGAGCAGATGGCTGGAATCGGACGCTTACATTGACTCCTCCTCCTACTCACCAGAGGACACCATGAAACACAACAAGGCGACATCCACAGATCGAATCGGATGCTTCCATTGACCCACCCTCCTACTCTGTAGATGAATATCTTAACAGAGACTTTTAGACCAGCTTAAGTAAAAATTCTTCTATATTTCAGTTTTGACAGCACTTCGTCACAAGAGTCAAGACCAGGTATTCTGTGTATGATAAATTTATAAAAAGTGCATAACTATGTTTTATTCTAACAGTGTATCAATTCTGTAAATATTAGCAGTTACTGTGATATATTCACATATTTTGACATCTCCTGACAAATGATGAGGATAATAATTATTATATTCAAATGTTTTATGTTATACTTTCTGACATGTTATTTGTCATTCTCGATGGCAAGCGGCAATATCCGAAGGAGTACGAAAATATTTGTTCACTCCAGTAACTATCCTCTCTAGAAATATCACCGGGGTCTACAATCTTTAACTGGAGTCGCGGAGTCAGGAACGAAGAGACACAGTTATTCCATTCCCAACGTCCAGGTTACCTGTAGTGGTAATTCGATAACTGCCAAAGAGCCAATAAAGATAACTACCAGAGAAAAATACCGATTTCTGACAGTTATTTCCATAGTCGCTCGAATTCCTTATGGTAAATCTCTTTGTACTACCCGTCCAAGCTAAATTGACATATAAGGCGCTGGCTCAAAGGAATGACAGAACTTGTTAATGCCTGTACTGCAGCTCCTATCAGCCACCGATCTGACATTAACTTTATTAAGTTGTATGTGCTAAAAGTGACGAAGGTGCATGAAATAGTACACACTTCTTATCAACAGATGGCGCCCAGTCTTACAGTTATTTCCATGACCTATAGAACGCCTCCCAAATGATCTATCCCTCTCCTTCATAGCCATATCTCCGATGAGTTGACGCGTAGTACTATATTAGGTCAACATATGGCGAGACGCACTGTTGGCAGTTATTGAAATAACTACCAGTTATTGTATGTGTATAACATATGAAGACAGTGTTTTATTTCTGGGACTACAACTCGATAATAAATTCAGTTGCCAAGGGCATACCACAGAATTGATGAAGCGCTTAAACAAGTCGGTATTTGCAGTGAGAATGACGACAGATGTAGGAGACATAAATACAAAAAGCTTACATACTTTCATTCTATTATTTCATAAGGAATCATATTCTGGGGTAACTTATCAAACGGAGCAAAAGTTTTTAGCTTGTAAAAGCGTGTAATAAAAATTGTTTGTGGTGTCTGATGAGCAGTTATCACGGTAACCGTTACTTCTCAGTAACTGGTTATTTCTATCAGTTACGTAATTTTTTGCCACCTCTAGCTCTGTCCTTATAGGATCATCAATCAATTGTGATTTGGTATTTGTGTGTAAAATCGTATATGAATCCATTTTTACAGGTAATAACTTAACGATGGGAGATAATAAACATAAATGAAGGAAAGACGAATGTATATTTTAGAACTAATTTGATATCTCATTTTATTATTGTTGATATGGGTGAGTGCAGTCGTTCGCGAATATCTTGAAGCCATGGTTACTGTAAGTAACTATATTGTATTGTTTTCGGTATGATTTTATTCGGTATTTAATCTGCTATGATTATCACACTGCTCAAACCATTTTGGTGCAGTTCTCTCTTTGTCACTTGGACAGTTATCCACCTAGAAGATGATATCACCATGAAGAAAGACTTCAAGGATTAAGTGGCAAATTCGTTGCAGTAATGTTCATGTGCTGTCACGCTACCTCCAGTTATAGCCACATATCCCATAGTAGTCCAGGTAAATGTCACACACAGCATAAACTGCCTCCATCTTCCTGCTTCTCTGGTCTTGCACATATCGCAAACAACCATTCATTTTATTAATGGTGTACCTCAGCCCTATCATTGACCTGGCGCAGCAAAGAGTGTCGCTTATCTGAAAAGGTGACACATTTGCATTGATTTGCAATCCAATTTTGATGATCCGATTTCCATTGCTATTGTAATTGACAGTGTTGTATATACGGCCTTATATGCTTTGAGACCTCTCATTCAACAGTGCCAGCTGAATTGTGTGGTTTTGAACACTTGAGCATGCACCATGTTGTTTCCATCATCATATTTGCCTCAGATTGCTGCTTATCTTACTATACAGGGTGGGCAAACCTCTTATCTTAAAGTTCATTGAAAAGGTGTGAGTGTCTTAAACCTTGTCTTCAACCTGTGGTTTCATTATCCATCAGCCAACTTCCTTAGAGGTTGACAATAGCAGCACATGAACAGCCATCAGATTACAACTTGTGAGATGCTCATACTCAGGCACCAGAGTATAATAATCTGTCATTTGTTTCATTTTATTTATCATGTTTGTTTACACCTGATAATAACATTATACTGTCACATTAGGAGCTGTATTTCTTGCGAAATGATTTTCACATGTTCCAAAGCTCTGTACATGGTGATTTTGTAATGAAGATTGGTTTTATGCTTCAAATATTATAAATTTTTTTAGTTTTTGACATTGTGTTAAAGATGAGCAAAAATAAATTGGAAAATACTACCTCATTTAGAGCTAAATTGTAATTACAATTGTTTGTATAAAACACAAGGCTATTTGAAGGAGCTCTGGGCATTCTCACTAGATACTGAATGTAATCAAGTACACATTTTTAATGTAATAAGTAAATATATCAAATGACCTTTCTTTTTAATAGCTTTGTTTTTATTTGTCTTCTTTTTAATTGTATCTGTTGTGTAGATTAAACAGTGTATATTTTCCTTAGGTTTGTAATTAAATGTGATGTTTTCAGAAATCTCTTATTATGAATCTATTATATTTCGAATTGTTTATTGTTATGGTCAATTTTAGGTGTCCTGTCTTTTTCTTGCTGATATAAAACATGTGTTTCGTTACATTTTGTGATTTTGTCAACCTGAGATACTTGTCATTACGTGATGGACATTTTTCCGTTTTGCAATGCTTTCAGCTAGTGAAGTCAGAACGTTTTTATCATTACACTTCTTGCAACACAATAATATGGTTCTATCTGTAGTATTACAGAGGCTTTTAAATATTTCAATGTTGTTGATTTACTTGCTGTTTACGTAGTCTTGTTCTTTGTAAGCACATAGCAAATTTTGGTCATGACTGGGATTGAAAATGTATAGATTTTAAATTGTGTAATTTTCCTAATAATAATTTTGTTACAATGTTCAGTCTAGCTATTTATTTGCAGATATCTGCCTATTTACCTATTGGTGGATCTTTTATTTTAGTAATAATAGAACTGTATGTTGTTTTCTCTGTAACGACTTGCTGAAATGAGAAATATAGTCATTGTTACTCAAGGAAGAACAGAACCTCTAACTCAGAAACTTACAATCGTACTACTCATACCGAAGTGCAAATTTTAGTACATAACTCTTTCATTTTGACAATCCTATGGCTGAACTTGAGAATAATGAATTCCCCAACAGAATCAATGCAGTAATAGTGGTAGCATATCCAAACAAGATTTTAAATGACAAAATGGACTACGGTTTCGACTGTATTACTTTTACAATATGAATTTTTGTAGTACTTAGATAATAAGGCTGAAACAAATATTATGAATAACTCATTAACGTCATCATCATCATCATTGTCATCATCATGTGGTGTTCTTGAGCATTTTATGATGTTTCTGTTGAAACTTGCCTGTCAGATGCCATTAGTTCAGTAATAACCATTATCAAAACACTTTTCTTGGACTTGCTAGCTTAATCTGTCATTGGAAGTACTAAGGTTTACTGTGTAAGAATTACTTGGTAAGTGAATGTTAAGTAACCATATTTGAAAAAAAAACGTTATCTATTTCATAGTTATTTATCTCATAAGAACAACATACATCTACAGCATATATGTTGCCTACCTAAATTTACTAAGAAGAATCATTAGCAAATGATAATGACTGCAATTTTAGTTTCATAAGTGAGCTCAGCAGCACATGGCACTGATGTTTGAAGTACTTCTGTTTAAAGTCTGCATGATCTGTATGATCAAACATCAGTCAAAAGATATCTTGACTAACATTATTGTTGACTTGAGTCCATATTGAGTATAATTTTAGATATTGGCCTTTGCAGTGCTTTATGTTTGGAAATACTTGAGTGAATGGAGTTTGTTGGAAGATGAGACTGGTTACACTTAAAGATGAAAATAACTGTTCTTGATTAACATATAATATTGTGAAAATAATTTGCTCATTTGGACTCTGTTCATAAATGTTTGTTCTATGAAAATTATCTTGTGATTTAAGTTTATGAAGTAACCAATTCTATGAAATGAAATGTCGTGTGGCTAGGGCCTCCCATCGGGTAGACCGTTCGCCTGGTGCAGGTCTTTCGACTTGACGCAACTTCGGCGACCTGGGCGTCGATGGAAATGAAATGACGATGATTAGGACAACACAACACCCAGTCCCTGAGCAGAGAAAATCTCCGACCCAGCCGGGAATCGAACCCGGGCCCTTAGATTTGACAGTGTGTCACGCTGACCACTCAGCTACCGGGGGCGGACACCAATTCTACACTCCCGGAAATTGAAATAAGAACACCGTGAATTCATTGTTCCAGGAAGGGGAAACTTTATTGACACATTCCTGGGGTCAGATACATCACATGATCACACTGACAGAACCACAGGCACATAGACACAGGCAACAGAGAATGCACAATGTAGGCACTAGTACAGTGTATATCCACCTTTCGCAGCAATGCAGGCTGCTACTCTCCCATGGAGACGATCGTAGAGATGCTGGATGTAGTCCTGTGGAACGGCTTGCCATGCCATTTCCACCTGGCGCCTCAGTTGGACCAGCGTTCGTGCTGGACAAGTAGACCGCGTGAGACGACGCTTCATCCAGTCCCAAATATGCTCAATGGGGGACAGATCCGCAGATCTTGCTGGCCAGGGTAGTTGACTTACACCTTCTAGAGCACATTGGGTGGCATGGGATACATGCCGATGTGCATTGTCCTGTTGGAACAGCTAGTTCCCTTGCCGGTCTAGGAATGGTAGAATGATGGGTTCGATGACGGTTTGGATGTACCGTGCACTATTCAGTGTCCCCTCGACGATCACCAGAGGTGTACGGCCAGTGTAGGAGATCGCTCCCCACACCATGATGCCGGGTGTTGGCCCTGTGTGCCTCGGTCGTATGCAGTCCTGATTGTGGCGCGCACCTGCACGGCGCCAAACACGCATACGACCATCATTGGCACCAAGGCAGAAGCGACTCTCATCGCTGAAGACGACACGTCTCCATTCGTCCCTCCATTCACGCCTGTCGCGACACCACTGGAGGCGGGCTGCACGATGTTGTGGCGTTAGCGGAAGACGGCCTAACGGTGTGCGGGACCGTAGCCCAGCTTCATGGAGACGGTTGCGAATGGTCCTCGCCGATACCCCAGGAGCAACAGTGTCCCTAATTTGCTGGGAAGTAGCGGTGCGGTCCCCTACGGCACTGCGTAGGATCCTACGGTCTTGGCGTGCATCCGTGCGTCGCTGCGGTCCGGTCCCAGGTCGACGGGCACATGCACCTTCCGCCGACCACTGGCGACAACATCGATGTACTGTGGAGACCTCACGCCCCACGTGTTGAGCAATTCGGCGGTACGTCCACCCGGCCTCCCGCATGCCCACTATACGCCCTCGCTCAAAGTCCGTCAACTGCACATACGGTTCACGTCCACGCTGTCGCGGCATGCTACCAGTGTTAAAGACTGCGATGGAGCTCCGTATGCCACGGCAAACTGGCTGACACTGACGGCGGCGGTGCACAAATGCTGCGCAGCTAGCGCCATTTGACGGCCAACACCGCGATTCATGGTGTGTCCACTGTGCCGTGCGTGTGATCATTGCTTGTACAGCCCTCTCACAGTGTCCGGAGCAAGTATGGTGGGTCTGACACACCGGTGTCAATGTGTTCTTTTTTCCATTTCCAGGAGTGTATAACATGGATAAATTAATTCCTTCATCCCTTCATTAATTATCTGTCAGGAGTAACAGTAAGTTAACTTGGGTGCCACATGAGTTACAGGTGTATCCGACCCATATATCAATCCCTGTACATTTGTACAAAGTGGAGCTATAGAGTTGCACCTGTATGTAGTTTCATTTCTTTGGTTACAGTTCATTTCACATGATAGAGTTGTGAGATTTAGAACTTTGTATGTACAGAAAGGATCCGAGTACACCAGTATCCCATTGTGGCAGTTACATAAGATATATCTATTTAATTGTACTGTGATAATTTGATTTTCTACGAATATTGATATAATGCGAGCTATTGGGCTCCTTAAGCACCCACATTACAATCAGTAGGGATTATCTCTTCAGGAGTTAAGGCTTCATCTAAGGGAATAACTTCCCATCAAATAGAATATTTCATTTGGTTTGAATAACTATCCACTCGGTTTGAATAACTGTCCAGTGAGAAAAAGATATTCATTTGTTAGTGGAGAAAAAAAGTCAGTAGAAGGCTTTTGGTACAGTGATACTAAAAGTGAAGCTTATCAAACACTAGATCTTGAATATAATTGACCATATGTAGAACAAAAACCACAGCATAAAATCTCGTCACGTTTCAGGTGGAAATATGCACAACTTACTCAGTAGAAACTCAGTCTGACATTCCATCTAACGAGAACAAGAGTACAAGATGGAAAATACCAGCACTCTGTAAGTGAAAACCTAGCAAACACCCAAATAGATGATGGATAGCTACAGCTCTGGGTCGAAAGCCAAAAAAAGGAAAACTCTTGAAACATCAGCATGGAAGTTTATCAGCTGTTGCAGTTTACAGAACAGTGTATTGAGGGCAAAGATAGATTTGGCACAGCTGTGTGAGAAATGATCGAGAGTCATCATTACTGTGATAGAGGTCTGCGGGTGTAGCAGTGTTAATTTATGTTGGGACTCTCAGAAAGATGGAGCAGCCAGTCTCAAGAGCAACGGAGGAGATGCCATCTGTTCTGTAGCAGAGATAAAACGAAAAAGAGACAGTTATAGATGGCTTAAACCGTTTCTACCTTATCAGAAATAAGTAACAAAAGAATAACACTCACAAATGTATATGTGAAGATAGGTGTGAGAGGCACTTATGGCTTCCTGGACCCCTCTTCTAACTGATTATTCAAAGGATACCAGGCTTTTTTATGTCTTTGTGAGATCTCTGTATTGCCCTTAGACTTTAATCCATCTAAGCAACACCACTGTAGAAACACATATGATGTGGGGTACTTTGTATTCCAATTGATCATTAGTGAGAAGTTCCTTTTGAGTGTGGAACTTCTCATAAAACAATAAGTATTTACAAAACAAGAAAATGTATACTAATGTATCTTAACTGTTGTAGTTGGAAAGTTAACATTATGAATTAAGTTGAATGACAGTGCTGCTGATTACAATAAGTTGTAACTGGAAGAGTTTTCAAGAAAATCTTCATTAAAAAATACCAGCAACCACAAATTCTTTCCTTTTTGTTGTTAAATAGGCAAATAGAGTTTAAAAGTGATTTATGGACAGATAGAAATTACCCGCTGGTACTCAGTATACACTGATTTATTATGAAATTCTGTTTCTGTTGCACATGCTTCCACATGCTGCCCTACGCAAAATTATTAAATGTATGGCAGTTCCTGATGAAAGTGGCAACTCACCTATCCTCCATTTCTGCCATAAGAAAGTGAGAAGATAAACAACACTTAATATAACTCTACTAATAGTCTTATCGTGTTCAGAGAGGCAGATTATGTCAACTGGGTTGGATGTGCAGATAAGTGGTTCATTAATTTTAACTCTTAGTTTTTGTATATTTTAATGCACTAAAATAAGTGCCATTTCACATTGACTGAGATAAAACCGTGTGGAAATAAAATTTCTATTTATTGATGAAAATTTTTAACCAACAACTGTGCTTGCTGATCCAATTTACCTGAATTATGCTGCATAGTTTCTTTCTCATACTGAAGGTTCGTTTCAATCCTGACCTCCCTTAGAACTTGTCTCCTTTGTGTTCTGCCGGTCCTAAAAAAGGTGCTGCTCCAACACCTGTACACACTGGTATTTAACCCCTCATGGAAGTGCCTCACCTTCAAATTTCCTGCTATTATCCCAGCCTGTTTACCCTTCCCTTTCCTGTTGAGGCTTAGGCCATGCCTAACATAGTCATACCTTTTGAGAGAATCAACCACACAAACATGTGAGCCTACCCCAACCGAAGTAGCAGTCCCAACTCCAAATTAATTCTCGTGACAGAAGAGTTCAAATGAGATTAGATACGGTGTCTCAGAATCAACACAAACTCCACACTGATATGCCTCAAGGCAGATACAATCTTTGTAGGTCACACTCTATGTTGTACTCAGGACGTATCAGTACTGTTGCCTAGCCCACCCACAATAACCTCTGTGTCTTCCTTGGTAAAGTTTTTACAGAGTGAACCAAAGTCCTCTGTCACTTGACCAACAGCAGCAGTAGGTGTAAATAAATTGGTCACGTGGTATTGTGATCCTAATTCACCCTGAAGAAGTTGCCCTATACTTCTGGCATAAGAACTACCTAACAACAAAACTTTCTAGCTCTTTGCTAACTTCCCTACGTTGTTACTCAGATTTGTACTGAAATTTTGTTATGATTTATGATGAGATTGAAACACCTGCTGGTGCTAAGTATACACATATTATTAAGAATGATTTATTATGAAATTCTGCTTCTGTTGCACATGCTCCTCTAGTTAAAATTTATGACTGCTGGTGAGTTTATCTTGTAGTCAAATTAAAATAGATAGTTCCTGTGAGTTCGTATGGACAGAGGTCATTCTTGGGAATGGGAATAAAATAATAATTGGATCCTTTTACCGACGTCCCAATTCAGATGATACAATTGTTGAATGGTTCAAACGAAACTCGACTTTAATTTCAAACACATACACGCCTCATTCAATTACAGTTGCCAGTGACTTTAATTTACCCTCAATATGTTGACGTAAATACATGTCTAAATCCGCATGTAGAAATAAAACATCATCGGAAATTGTGCTACATGCATTCTCTTAAAATTATTTCGAGAAGTTAGTTCATGAGCCCAATCGAATTCGCTGCTGGGTTACATTGGTTGGGGAGAAAGATATATGCAGAAGTTATAGGTAAGCCACACCAAAAATTGTCTTCTGAGAAACGAACTTAGGCATGGATTCGTTCTAAGACTTAATAAATGTTAATCTCGTAGTTTTAGTGTGCAGCTTGGTAATTTACTTTTTCTCCCCAACGATGTACAACGCCAGAGTAGCTGCAGAAGCTATTCTTCTCTTGAGTTGACTTTCTCTCTGAAGAGCTGAATTTTAAAGTGCAAGTCTTCGTCACATCGGCAGATGGAAATTAGGACATATCTCGGCAGTACAATAAGAAACATGCGACTCCTGCATATTAGAAAATTTCCTGAACCAATTACTGAAACTGAATTACATGTGTCTTTCTCACACCAAACTCAGAAGACCAACAGAAAGCTAAACCGGTAAAAAAAAAGACAAACGTGGTACATAAAATAATGACTATTTTTGTTCTTCAATTTTCTGCCATCGGAGATATAATCAGGTACACCTACGATATGTATGCCATATGGAAAGGGCGCTAATAATTATTCATATGTGTAGGCTTTTTAATGAACCTACACATGGTCTATGGCCACCTACAGCTCTCTCACTGCTACTAGAGCATGCCGTATACCGTCACCTAATGATCCTAGGAGCCTTGCTGTAGCTACTATGATTTCCAACAAGTCCAATCGAGACTGCATGACGCTCAGATCTCGTGTATCATGCTGTTGGATGTTTCCACAAAACCTGTCAGTTCTGCTGCTAGTTCTGTTAATGTTCGTTCACTGCAGCATTTGCCTATTCTATGCTTGTCAGATGTGTGTTGTGCCACAATCCACTATATCCTTCATCTACCTCAGAATATCACACACTTTTCGGATATAGTTAGTATCCATGGTCCTAAAGACCATCTTCCACAAACTATCTCCAGCATCCACTCGTCCTCGCCTTCATTACCATAAGATATACTGTATCAAACACATAACTTAGTGCCACTGCCCATGCAGACATTCGTAGGAATGACTTTAACTCTTGGTACTCCCCACATGCTTCCTCCAACACCCCAGATCACGTAAGAAACAGATTGCCCAATCGCTTGGTCTAGCAGGCAACCCTTGTCAGGGAACGGCCACCAGTCGGCAACAGCGTCACACCCTTACTTATGGAACCAACCACTAGATGGGACTCTGTTCTGTGAAATATGTGCCAACACTGCCCGATCGCGTGCAGCTTTCCACTGTCAGTGGAGTACAGCTGTTTCTGACTTACCGGTGGTAGTGGATCGAGTCGTCATGCTGAGGACCTGCGAGTATATCAACTGTGGAAGAGTAGGCGAAAAAATCCTGAATTAAAAATGTACAGATTTCCCGTCAAAGATAAAGAAAGGTTGCGCGAGTGGATTTTAAATTGAGGTAAATCAATAAATTAGTTGCGAGTAAGAATTAATAAAGAGCCATAAGCATTCGATCCTAACTACATTTAGTCGATCTTATATTCTGATATAACTTGGCAGCCCTTCCTGTACAAGAATCATATCATATAATTTTTAAATGAAATCTTTTCTGTGATTCGGACTTCTTTAATCGTTCAAAGACAAGTGTAGTACAACTGTCTCAAAACTGAAAATTATAAAAAATATGTAGCTTATTCATATTGTATTTAAGTACCAAATAATGATTCTCCGTTAGGCTGCACAAATAAGTTCTGTTGCCTTTCCTTGATCACTCTACCACGTTTAACTAGAAAGAAGTAATGTGTTAAATCTGAGCAAAACAGTACTGCTTGTGACAATAGTATATGTGCTAACCGCAAAGTTAAGATGCTTACTTTCGCAGAATTTTTTTTTGCTCACGATATTTAAAGTTTCACAATATTTTTTTTTTCGAAGATATCGTTGTTAAGTGCGTACATGAAATTATATTCGTTTACAACTAACAGTAAGCAAATGCAAAATGTGGTTATACATAAGAACGCTTACAGAAATACTTAGAAAGGAAGGAAAATCTGTTTCTTAAACTTATTTACAGTCTCAATGTGAAAAATATCTTGTAGTTATAACTCACCTAATCCCTATACATACTTTATGCAAAATAAATAATTATCTCGGTAATGTCACGACGCGAAACCCACTGCTCAGTGCCATATTTGTCAGTAAATTAACGGATTATATTTCAAAGACGTTGAGGTTTTGAAAACTTTCTAGTGTTAGCCTGCACGTGGAGATCTTTTTTACCGCAATAATCCGTATCAGAAGAGCTGTATAACAAAGAGGAAATAGATAGCATGGAAGGCGAGTGTAAAACCTATGCGACTGCAATACAGTCTGCATTTAAACAGTAACTCACGAGAAATATTTGTGTGTTAATTTTTATTTATTTAACTTCGCACATGATTGTGAGAAGTATCCCTATAGTATAAATGAACTTGGTTTGTAGAATTACAGGAGCTAATCTACATTCTTCGATTGAAAACTCGGGAAAAACCACAGCCGATCATGGTCTACAGTCAGCTGTGTGACGAATGCATTTCACGCGCAGCGATCTAGCCTAACACAAATCAGAGTCATTCACATCACCGGAGATGCAGCGCTGCCAATTCCGCGACATGGACAGGTAAGTTAGCATTATAGCGTCGACTGCGACATCTGTTGACCGACGGGAAAACTATTTTTACGGTTGCCTGTTCCGTCGTAAGGACGGTCAATCTGTTTCTTACGTGATCTGGGCCAACACTCCCTTCTTCTCAGTGTCGAGGTGTAGCTTTGAGAACAACCTCCTGCAGCCTCTGTACTTGATTTCTCACTTCCCATGCACTGAATGTAAATTTTAGTGTCCTGCTCTGGCTACTAAGGTAGATATCCTCAAGTAGAAATGACCCCTGCTTTGAGCTGTTGGTTCTACAGTGCGCTTACCCCATACCCACGGAGAGATGCAGCACTGCCAGAACTACGATGCACATTATGGCTGTCCATGGGAAAAAGGAAGCTACAGTCACTGTCACTCCCCCTTGAGAAAGATCCAGTGCATGCGACCCACACGCATATTTACAGTATCGACTACATAAACATCCGCTACATCGTCATACTCACATCTTATACAATAATTTACCTCGGTAGGCTTTGTGCATTATCACAATAAGAAAGCATGTCACATAAACAAAATACATCCATTAGCAGCACTTTCCCCGAATCCTACACTTAGTTACACATACTCAAAACTATGAACATGCAAGGAATCTACAATGTAATCCAATAAACAACTACTGAAGAACGTACTCCTGCCAGCATTCACCTTAAACATTCATAAAAAATACGGTAAGGAACCAGCTCATTACCACTCTAAATAAAAACGTAAATTCCTGAAAATAAAACGCTGGTAAACAAAATTCATCACAAGGAAGGCCCTTAAAACAAATCATATTAGTGTACTCCTCTGCTTTCGCTATTTTAATGCACATGCCATTTCTCATGTGTTTTGCATGAGCATTTCTGGGTTCTTATATTCCCCTTAATTTCTGCTTTCTTCTTATAGATCGGTGCTGCTACCATGGGCAGTGACTCAACTTCACCTTTAGAAGTTGAAGGTGACCCATCTGGATACTAGTTGGCCACACTGTCAGTTCAAATTTGACATCTAGTGCTGATGTGATTTCAATTACTTAATGTGGCTCCTGGTACAATCTGACTAACTTCTTTGTTTTATCCTTTAGGCTACATGGGCTTATTATAGAACGTGTTGATTTACTCAGCATGTGGGAAATTACACCTACACTGCCCCACTGTCCCCTCACATTTGAGGGCCTTTGCGTTCACTTTTTCGACCCACATTGACATATTCTTCAATGTTTTGGTGAAGTTCCGTACAAGTTGTCCATTCCTTTTGCACAAATGTGTTTATCCAAGAAATATGAACCCAGGATTGCTCAGTATACTTCAACTACGTGGGGAAAGCTTTCATACTCTCCTAGAGTTGTTGCACTCCAAACTGAAAATCTTATATAGTTGGTTGCATCATTATTTCCTGTCCCATGTAACCTACAACATGAAGGGTTCAACCACCTCTTACTTAAGGGGTCCACTCACCACAGACACATGACCCCTGTGGCTGACAAGAACTTATGCTCTCTTCCATTCATTAAGCCATTTAAAAAACACTCTGACTGTACTAACGTCTTCATTCCACTTAAACTTACTGAGAAGCCTGTCCAGCATATATCGAGTTCCCATATGTGTTTAACCACTGATTAACTCATTATTGCCCATTTTGCTTCTTACACATAGTCATATTCTCAGTGCCGAACTACTCCACTCCTTTTACATTGTCTCTGAATATAGCACAAATATCCAGTTATACACTCCTGGAAATTGAAATAAGAACACCGTGAATTCATTGTCCCAGGAAGGGGAAACTTTATTGACACATTCCTGGGGTCAGATACATCACATGATCACACTGACAGAACCACAGGCACATAGACACAGGCAACAGAGAATGCACTATGTCGGCACTTGTACAGTGTATATCCACCTTTCGCAGCAATGCAGGCTGCTATTCTCCCATGGAGACGATCGTAGAGATGCTGGATGTAGTCCTGTGGAACAGCTTGCCATGCCATTTCCACCTGGCGCCTCAGTTGGACCAGCGTTCGTGCTGGACGTGCAGACCGCCTGAGACGACGCTTCATCCAGTCCCAAACATGCTCAATGGGGGACAGATCCGGAGATCTTGCTGGCCAGGGTAGTTGACTTACACCTTGTAGAGCACGTTGGGTGGCACGGGATACATGCGGACGTGCATTGTCCTGTTGGAACAGCAAGTTCCCTTGCCGGTCTAGGAATGGTAGAACGATGGGTTCGATGACGGTTTGGATGTACCGTGCACTATTCAGTGTCCCCTCGACGATCACCAGAGGTGTACGGCCAGTGTAGGAGATCGCTCCCCACACCATGATGCCGGGTGTTGGCCCTGTGTGCCACGGTCGTATGCAGTCCTGATTGTGGCGCTCACCTGCACGGCGCCAAACACGCATACGACCATCATTGGCACCAAGGCAGAAGCGACTCTCATCGCTGAAGACGACACGTCTCCATTCGTCCCTCCATTCACGCCTGTCGCGACACCACTGGAGGCGGGCTGCACGATGTTGGGGCGTGAGAGGAAGACGGCCTAACGGTGTGCGGGACCGTAGCCCAGCTTCATGGAGACGGTTGCGAATGGTCCTCGCCGATACCCCAGGAGCAACAGTGTCCCTAATTTGCTGGGAAGTGGCGGTGCGGTCCCCTACGGCACTGTGTAGGATCCTACGGTCTTGGCGTGCATCCGTGCGTCGCTGCGGTCCGGTCCCAGGTCGACGGGCACATGCACCTTCCGCCGACCACTGGCGACAACATCGATGTACTGTGGAGACCTGACGCCCCACGTGTTGAGCAATTCGGCGGTACGTCCACCCGGCCTCCCGCATGCCCACTATACGCCCTCGCTCAAAGTCCGTGTTAAAGACTGCGATGGAGCTCCGTATGCCATGGCAAACTGGCTGACACTGACGGCGGCGGTGCACAAATGCTGCGCAGCTAGCGCCATTCGACGGCCAACACCGCGGTTCCTGGTGTGTCCGCTGTGCCGTGCGTGTGATCATTGCTTGTACAGCCCTCTCGCAGTGTCCGGAGCAAGTATGGTGGGACTGACACACTGGTGTCAATGTGTTCTTTTTTCCATTTCCAGGAGTGTATATCAGCAAAGAGCATATTTCTTTTATCCCATACTCACTGCGTCTATCACTTCGAACTCCTTATGATGACAGCCAGATCTTTCTAGTTTTCTGTAGGTACGCTCCTCGACATATTGGGTTGCAGACCCCTTAGGAGGGTGCCCAGTACCCTAAGCTCCTCTTCCTGCAGAGGTTGGCAGCCTTGCACCAAGCGAGACGCGCAATTTTTGCGCTGAAGATAAGTTATCTAGATTGTAATGACAGACGTTTTAGTACAGATTACTCATGTAATATTCCAGAAAACGCAAAAATATCAGGTTGTTATCGTAATATATTCCAGAAAACGCAAAAATATCGAGTTGTTGTCGTACTTTTTTCTAGGTTTTGGCACAGTAAACTGAAAAAATCCCATTTCTTCCTGGAAATTTGAGTAGAATGCGCCCATTATTATTAAGTGCATATTTTTGGAAAGCTTCGTTAATCTTAAATTGTTCGATTTAGAAGCTTCTGCGCAATTAGTTTCTTCACAGAGAGTATGCATACATTAAAGTTACGTTACAAGATACATTCTGTTGTGAATAAGTTAATTAACATACAGTGCAGTTACTGAGCGCCGAGGTCGTGTTGTAAACGGAAATAACAAAACTTTTTACTTTATATCATACACCAAGCGCCAATGGTACGCCTAATTTTTGCGGTTCGTAAATAACGAAATTCATGGAATGTAAATTGTGTTAAGCTTTTTAACTGTGTTTTAAGATGTGGAAAGTATGGTCGCTGCTGTAGGATAGTTAGAGAGGGATTGGTAAGTTTTTGTTGTGTTTTGGAGTTTCACTTATATGACTGTAGTGGGGGAACTGAATGGGAAGCTCAAAGAGGATCTCCTGTGGAACTGTAGGCTCTGACATGAAGGGTAGAAAATCTACCAACAGCAGGCAATAATTTCTGCCCTTCAAGCTGAATCAGAAAACGCGAAATTGATAGGTTGAAGGGGGTGGTGGGAAATCATGGGGAATGGGGAAGATAACAAGCAATGGGAGAAAGAGGAACAGCTCTTCAACATTTTCATCTACATTTAACATTGCACTGTAAAATAGTTTTGATTTGTCATCTGAAGTTGGAAGGGTAGAACCTCATCCAGTTGTAAGTCACTATAGGGTGCAGCAGACTTCTGGTAAAGACACTAAGTGTGAGTCAGTTTGCCAATTGGTAAAGGAAAGGACAAATTACGAAAAGGGTGCCCGGTTAGAAGTATTTAAAGGGAGTGGGGAGCATCCTGACTAAGTAATTACAGCATCAGAGGTGACCTGGATGAAATAGGAGTATCAACTATGCACTCAAAACTGAGTTTTTTGGAGGCTCCACAGCACCACGATCAGGCATGGGTTGACGCTGCTGTGAGCAAGCTATTGCTGGCTGAAACGAATCATCAGATGAGTACAGTGCCAGTTGCTACAGCTGCGAAATCTGACTAGTAGAGGGAAGGAAAGGTTAACTAAAGTTCTTGAAGAAAATTTATGAGTGCCCACCATCTCACAAAGCAATATCCTTGTGGTCACTTGTGACACAGAGATATCGTTTTCATGTTAGAATCAGAATTCAGACGCTGTTTGGAAACAAGTCAATATTGCATCAAAACTCCACAAAATACTTAAGAATGCACAGAAAAAGGGTAGCTTATTTCCCCAAGACTCAATCTTATATTCATTATTTTTCCTCACATACATACATCATTTTCCATCTAATATACAACAATCAGTATTAGTTCTTTTTGCGTTTTAATCAATTAAAGCATACACGCAGTGACAGATGAATGGTAAATAAGGTTCTTAACAGTATCATTGATTGGTTTACTCTCAATGCTCAAACTCTCAATTTTAAAAAGACACAAGAAATTAATTCTGGACATTTAGGGTACCATGCTAATGACAAGTCTAGCACATAGTAAATAGGGTTGAAGTTTCAAAATGTTTATTTGTCCATATTGATGCAAATTCAAACCGGGAAGAGCTAATATGGGAACTCCTAAAATGATGTAGACAAGCCACATTTGCACTTACAATAATTGAAAATCTTGTGAAGAGGAAAATCAGTAAGCTGACATATTTTGCATATTTTAATTCAATAATGTCATATGGAATAATGTTCTGGGGTAAGTCATCTTTAGGGAAGAAAGTCTTCACCGCTCAAAAACATGCTGCAAGCATAATATTTGGTGATCACTCATGATCATCATGTAAAAAATGTAAATGTCATGTGGCTAGTGTCTGCCTTCGGGTAGACCATTCGCCTGGTGCAAGTCTTTCGAGTTGACGCCGCTTCGGTGACTTGCTTGTCGATGGGGGTGAAACGATGATGATAAGGACAACACAACACCCAGTCCCTGAGCGAAGAAAATCTCCAAGCCAGCAGGGAATCGAACCCGGGCCGATAGGTAGGACATTCCATCGCGCTGACCACTCAGCTACCAGGGGCGGACATTATCACGTAGACATATGGTGAAGGAGTTGGGCATTCTGACCACTGCTTCCCAGTATGTTTATTCCCTCATGAAATCTATTGTAGTTCAAAAGTATCAATGATGTACATAATTACAATACCAGATGCACATGCATTAGTCCACATTAAGGTAGTCTCTACCATAGAAAGGAGTACACAATACTACAACTAAAATGTTTGATAATTCACCCAGTGGTATAAAATGTGTGAGAGATAGGTAAGTAAAATTTGAAAATAAACTGAAAAAGTTTCTCCGTGACAACTTATTTTACTCCACTGAAGAATTTCTGTTATTGTAATGTGTGAAAGGTGATGGGTAGGAATTACCTACTCGAGTCCATATATTTAATGCTACTACTATGTCAACTACTATTACCACTACTACTACTACTACTACTACTACTACTACTAATAATAATAATAATAATAATAATAATAATAATAATAATAACGAAAAGCTTATAAATCTTCAGTATGTATCCATATTATGGTATTAATTTGCGACATAAATGTAAAATGGCCCATTACACAACATTACGAATTGTCATACAAATGATCCATGTGCCATAAAATTAAATAACTTATTTGTTTTGTTATTTCCTGTCAAATCACAGATATTAGCATTACCCATCTTTGTCCGTCGACAACAATTACCACTGAGTCAGTTTGCTTCCGAGGACACCCTACTCAACTGTTCGTGAAGGGATGTAAACCTATTTGGATTCTTAGATCGCAGCACAACACCTTCTTTCAGCTGTTTAAACAAAAGCACATTTCTTAAGTTTTCATAATACATTATGTAAATTTTTACTTCTCCCGCTAGTTTTGTCACCTGTAACACCTGCTCATCTCTCAAAAATCTAGCTTTGTGGTTACATCTGTTGTTTCATCTAAAACGATCCTAACAAAACTGGCATTAGCTGAATATAATGAAGGACATGTAAAACTGGTGGAAGCACTATCTTCTGATTCTGCATCTGTGTGTTGTCTGATTTTAACTGAGATACTTGATCAACAATAGACTATGCCGACTGCTGTGCATCATAGGATGCACTTCATATGGAGGACACTTTGCTTCCACAAGATCATAACGACATATCCGTTGCTCCTGCCCTCGTGGGCATGCAGCTGCCAGCCTTGAGAAACATCCATCATGACGAGAGTGGGAGCTCAAGGGTGGGCTGGTTCCACCCGCCAGTCACGTCCACCCAACATCTGACCATGCCCACTCCTTGCTCTATGTCATACCCTCTCTATCAGTGATCTTGTGAATACAGCGAAGCACACACAACTACCCCATCACTGATATCATCATCCACACCCCTCTCACTATACAACATACTGTTTCCATGTGTCTTCTGCATGACTCACTGCTCTGCATCCTGACTGTTGCCCACTGTAGATCTTCACACATCAACATCAATCTCACTGGTTGGGTTCATCTGGTTCCACATACGACTACCACACATCAACCACAGGGTGCTGTTGTTTTACCACATCACATACATAACATAAAGGAGGAGCTGACCACAACATGACCCCATTTCAACTGTTGTCATCTGCACAATACCCCTCCAATTACAGCTGGCAACTTATGGAGCCACTTCCTCATATGCCAGACTCTGCGATAGCACCTTTGCATACACCTGCTTCAACCATGGCCCAAAAAGATTGGTACTCAACATTCCTGCCTCAGCATAGCTGCCAGCCAAACATGGATGGCCTACGCACATTCTGAGCCTATCAAAGTTCACATTCACTAATAAATTAACGACTCACATCAAAGGTACTGCCCCCTCAAGGTACCTTTTCACTTTGATTAGATCAAAGTCACGCTGGCCTGTATGGCCTCCACATGCCAATATCCTTGTCATTGACACGCCAACCCTGTGTTTTTAATGGCACCACCAGCATCCTATGTGGCTACACTGGATGCTTGTCATGCGAGCCACACCTATACCACTACTTCAGTGCTCATACCACGCCCACCACGACTTTATCATTCGAGAAATGGTTGTGTCGAGTCTTGAGAAAGAGATTGCCACAGAATGACCGGTCATGTACATCTGAACCTACCACTTCCTCAGTCCCTGACTTCTATTCTCATCTTCCCTTCAGAGCTCTGCACTACAGGGCAGAGACTGTGTGGGGACATCCACAGCGACATACATCGCTGTGCTGTGCGTTCAATAATTGTGAATTTCAGTTTGTCCTTAGGATCTATGGTGTGTTTTTCCTGTGCATACATCCACTCAACATGGTGTAAGTCAACCATACCATTTTATACCTCATTCATATCATATCCACATCATACCTGATTTCCACCAAGTAAAACATGTTATTAGAACCCCAGATTTTATTTTTTTCCCGCCATATGTTTTTGTTACTACCACTGTAAGCAATATTCTCTCAGTTAACTCTTTTTCCTGCTGTTACAAATTATATATGGCTGATATTTCCCGCATTTTGCGCTTTTGAACTGAAGGCCCCAAAATGCCATAACTGATCTGTAGTGAACAGCGGACTGTTTGAAAGACACATCAGTCATCATTGTGATGGTAAAATTACGTTCCTTTGGTTATAACACGTATTCCTTTGTGTTATGTGAAAAACATAATGTCTTGTTTAAGTATGTAACTACAAGACAGCACTTTAATTTGTGGACAGAAGGCAACCAGTAACTGTTAAACGATTTTTTATATAGTACAAGAAATTTGCCATAACTGTTTGTTCACAACTAAATGCAACTTCTTACTTTAACACCTGGTTATTAACCAAATTTTTGAACTAAAAAATATTTAGCGTCATATGATTTTTCAGATATATGGTACACTACATATTACCATTTCGTACTGCTGCACCCCAGAAAAATTCGACACTTGAATTCTGAATCATTTAAATTTTCTCCCTACTGTAATATAGTGCCAGTAGCCTAAGGCATCTGTTGTGCAGCCTTGTGGGATACAAACTGCCGTGCACTAAGGCTGTAGCAGCCACATCTTTTATGTTGAGACGTGTTGCTCATTGGCTCGTAATTATACAGAGAGTAGATGGGTGATGATATGTGGGGAAAAATAATTTATAAGCTTTATTGAATGTATTAGTGGATTATTTGTGTTTCTGGTGTACGACATGTTTGAGAAAAGTAATGAGGACAACAATATTGCACGTGATCTGGCAACGATACGTTGTTTTGCTTGTGTAGATCAGTGTGTTCATCCTAACAAATGTTCAGTCAGAGTTTCAGCTCCGTGGAGTTATCACGTGATTTTTTACAGCGTCATTAGTGAAATTGTGTTCTCGTTGTGTTTTAAGAAAATGGAACAGCGAAATTGCAACAATACACCTTCAAGTTCTGTGTTAAAATTGGGGAATCCGTGAGTGAGACCCCTGATAAACGGAAACATGCTTATCAAGAGCACAAGTTTTTCGCTGCCACAGATCATTTTTGGAAGGCTGAGAACATGTTGAAGGTGGCCCTTCGCTCAGGGAGATTTTCGACATAAAAAACCCACTAACTCGTCTGTACTCTTGTGAGATTGGACCGACGTTTAACAATAAGGAAGATGGGTGACCTGTTCAAATACTTTCAGTGTATTTCAAATTCTGACTGAGGTTTTGCACATGCGGAAACTTTGTGCCAAAATGGCGCCAAAAATGCTTCACATCTGAGCAGAGGTGCAGTCGAAGGAACGTGTGCATTGATCTTCTTGAAGGGATTGCCAATGACCTTGAATGATTCAGTCGTGTTATCACAGGTGATGAATTCTGGATTTTTAAGTACAGTCGTGAGAGAAAGCAGAGAAGTCAGGAGTGACACAAACTGAGGCATCTCAACGCAAAAAAGTTCGAATGAACAAGTCACATAAAGAATTTACTCCTCCAGGACAAATTACCAACCTAATGTCCTTGAAAGGCTAATAAAAAGGGCGAATCGAGTCAGACTGGACATTGAAGACTAATGAACTCTGCATCATGACAATGTGCTACATCACACAGTCACTTCCTATCACGGATATTTTGAGCTGAAAAGGCATTCCTATTGTTCCACAGCCCTGATATTCACCTGATCTGAATCCTTGTGACTTCCTTCTTTTCATAAAATTGAAAAATGTCTTAAAAGGACATCATTTTGAGACTCTGGAGAACATTCAAAAGACTGTGATCAGTACGTTAAAGACCCTAACACTCAAACCTTTCAATGTTGCTACCAAGACGCAACAATGGCTCAACCAGAGGGAACTACACTCCTGGAAATTGAAATAAGAACACCGTGATTTCATTGTCCCAGGAAGGGAAAACTTTATTGACACATTCCTGGGGTCAGATACATCACATGATCACACTGACAGAACCACATGCACATAGACACAGGCAACAGAGCATGCACAATGTCGGCACTAGTACAGTGTATATCCACCTTTCGCAGCAATGCAGGCTGCTATTCTCCCATGGATACGATCGTAGAGATGCTGGATGTAGTCCTGTGGAACGGCTTGCCATGCCATTTCCACCTGGCGCCTCAGTTGGACCAGCGTTCGTGCTGGGGGTACAGACCGCGTGAGACGACGCTTCAACCAGTCCCAAACATGCTCAATGGGGGACAGATCCGGAGATCTTGCTGGCCAGGGTAGTTGACTTGCACCTTCTAGAGCACGTTGGGTGGCACGGGATACATGCGGACGTGAATTGTCCTGTTGGAACAGCAAGTTCCCTTGCCGGTCTAGGAATGGTAGAACGATGGGTTCGATGACGGTTTGGATGTACCGTGCACTATTCAGTGTCCCCTCGACGATCACCAGAGGTGTACGGCCAGTGTAGGAGATCGCTCCCCACACCATGATGCCGGGTGTTGGCCCTGTGTGCCTCGGTCGTATGCAGTCCTGATTGTGGCGCTCACCTGCATGGCGCCAAACACGCATACGACCATCATTGGCACCAAGGCAGAAGCGACTCTCATCGCTGAAGACGACACGTCTCCATTCGTCCCTCCATTCACGCCTGTCGCGACACCACTGGAGGCAGGCTGCACAATGTTGGGGCGTGAGCGGAAGACGGCCTAACGGTGTGCGGGACCGTAGCCCAGCTTCATGGAGACGGTTGCGAATGGTCCTCGCCGATACCCCAGGAGCAACAGTGTCCCTAATTTGCTGGGAAGTGGCGGTGTGGTCCCCTACGGCACTGCGTAGGATCCTACAGTCTTGGCGTGCATCCGTGCGTCGCTGCGGTCCGGTCCCAGGTCGACGGGCACGTGCACCTTCCGCCGACCACTGGCGACAACATCGATGTACTGTGGAGACCTCACGCCCCACGTGTTGAGCAATTCAGCGGTACGTCCACCCGGCCTCCCGCATGCCCACTATACGCTTTCGCTCAAAGTCCATCAACTGCATATCCACGATGTCGCGGCATGCTACCAGTGTTAAAGACTGTGATGGAGCTCCGTATGCCACGGCAAACTGGCTGACACTGACGGCGGCGGTGCACAAATGCTGCGCAGCTAGCGCCATTCGACGGCCAACACCGCGGTTCCTGGTGTGTCCGCTGTGCCGTGTGTGTGATCATTGCTTGTACAGCCCTCTCACAGTGTCCGGAGCAAGTATGGTGGGTCTGACACACCGATGTCAATGTGTTCTTTTTTCCATTTCCAGGAGTGTAGTTTGAAGATACTATGAAGAGGACAATATTGTTGCTTGAAAAAAATTCTTGGTACATAAAAAAATCAGTCTTAATACTTTCCTCACGCACCTTGTAATTGCAGTAGAAGTAAAGTACGCACACTGATAGAAATTATGTGCCGCTGGTGCTATTACTACTATAGAGTCTGCCAATGTAGGTGTTAGCAGAGGAAAATTTTCGCCAAAAGCAGGAACATGAGGATCTGTTTTCTAGATATGAGGCTAGGGAAGCCGGTTAGAGGAAAAAAAGGGCAGAATTTGAGATAACTTCTTCTTTTGATCCAGCAGTAGTCACACTTATCAATCCCTTTTGGGTAAAACAATGGAAGATGTGTTGGTTTTCATTAATGATGTTACAGCTACTGCTGCAATGAGCGGTTGGTCAGAAAAAGTAACCCTCTGTGTGGCTAACTTACGTTCAACAGGGAAGCCAAGGCGCTTGTGGCGTAGCATGAGATCCTCAGCAAACCACAGTCATTTGAGCATTTTCTTTGCTGGACTGTACCGACCTTACCAAAAGCAAAATAGGGCCCAGTATTTTAGTGAGACGCTCAGGACTTTGAAGCGTAATTAGTCAGTGGAACTATTTTGCAGACAGAATTCTGAAAGTCAATGCTTAGACCTACGTTTCTACCCAGAATGCAGAGGCGAATAACGTGTTACTGCAGGAGGCAGAAAACAGGGCGCTAGACGTTTTCTTGCCCAGAATTCCCGCAGAACTTCCACGAAGGGTTCACATTGAGAATATGAACGATTTAACAGCAGCTCCTAGGATCATGACGCAATCCCAGGATATTTTGACATGAAGCAGTGGGTAGATCGCCGCACATTCGCCTCGGCGGTCAAACGCTACAGGTGTAGACTTAAGGGACACATACAGAAACAGTGTAAGCAACCAGTGTTACTCGTATAGGAAAGTGGGCCACTGAGTGTCTGATTGTCTGAATAGAAAGAATGGGAAGCACTGTTCAGAGGAGCAGCCATTACACTCAAACAGCTATGCTTCAGCTGTCTGAAAGCAGTTCTGATAGACCGTAAAACCACCCAGATAGAATGCTGATTAGTGAATTTAGATAGTGGTGTGCAACAGAGGTAACAGTAGTGTTGCGTCTTTGGGTATGATGCTATTTGTGTTTACCATTGAGGAAAGTATGTTTACGGAGCATATAGAAGGTTGGCCGTATGTGGTTGAAGGATATTCAGTGATCTTTCGACTAGATTTTCTCGACAAACATCGTACAAGGACTGATCTTTGTCAATGCACAGTTGATCTCAGTGAAACTTTGATTCGGTTGGGTGATACAGTTGCAAACGAAGCCATGTTGCAAGGCTCACCTGTCTTGAAGATGGTGCCAACTAAAATGCAGACGTGTTCATTAGAGACTGATCAACAGGAAAAAAGTACTGGCAAGTACAGAAAAAAGTGAGAGTTTCAGTGGGTACTGATTTGCCTTGTGGGACTTCATACGTAGCTGAGCCAGTCTCAAGCAATAAATAATTGGATGGTTCAACTGTTTTGTACGAGAACTCAAACAGGTACACTTCCGTATGGGAAGCAAAACGTGCGTGAGGAATGTTACTGAGACATGTATGGTCCTAGTTTACATACATAACTTTGTCAGAGGTGAAATAAGCCTATAGAAAGTTACAGCTGTAGCAGTATTAGAGGAGGAAGACTTCTTTAGATCAAGTTTAGATGTAAACCACAAGCAAACAGTTGATGCAGCAGTGTCATGTGAGAAGGTGGGCGACTTGAGGGGCAGTGATTGGTGTGGAAGAAGTACTGTTGATGTTTAGCGACTTGTTTCGTACAGATTGTTGATTACCAGCAGTTCCAGTAACGTAGCATCACATACCAGCATGGCATGGAACACCAATTTATAGCAAACCACATCGCACAGCGAGACATTTACAGTCGTTAATAGAGGAGTTCATTGCACAGCAGCTACGAAATGGGACCGTAGAACCTAGTGACAGTCTCTGAAGGGCAAATATTCTAATCTTCCCTCAGAAATCATTGGCTGGAAAGAATAAATATAAGTTTCGCTGTGGTTATAGGTTAATGAACGCATAGACCGTTACAGATGCTTATCGAATCCCTAATGTTAGAGAAACCTTGGATAATTTCTACATCTACATCTACATTTATACTCCGCAAGCCACCCAACGCTGTGTGGCGGAGGGCACTTTACGTGCCACTGTCATTACCTCCCTTTATGTTCCAGTCGCGTATGGTTCGCGGGAAGAACGACTGTCTGAAAGCCTCCGTGCGCGCTCTAATTTCTCTAATTTTACATCCGCGATCTCCGTGGGAGGTATAAGTAGGGGGATGCAATATATTCGATACCTCATCCAGAAACGCACCCTCTCGAAACCTGGCGAGCAAGCTACACCGCGATGCAGAGCGCCTCTCTTGCAGAGTCTGCCACTTGAGTTTGTTAAACATCTCCGTAACGCTATCACGGTTACCAAATAACCCTGTGACGAAACGCGCCGCTCTTCTTTGGATCTTCTCTATCTCCTCCGTCAACCCGATCTGGTATTGATCCCACACTGATGAGCAATACTCAAGTATAGGTCGAACGAGTGTTGTGTAAGCCACCTCCTTTGTTGATGCACTACATTTTCTAAGGACTCTCCCAATGAATCTAAACCTGGTACCTGCCTTACCAACAATTAATTTTATATGATCATTCCACTTCAAATCGTTCCGCACGCATACTCCCAGATATTTTACAGAAGTAACTGTTACCAGTGTTTGTTCCGCTATCATATAATCATACAATAAAGGATCCTTCCTTCTACGTATTCGCAATACATTACATTTGTCTATGTTAAGGGTCAGTTGCCACTCCCTGCACCAAGTGCCTATCCGCTGCAAATCTTCCTGCATTTCGCTACAATTTTCTAATGCTGCAACTTCTCTGTATACTACAGCATCATCCGCGAAAAGCCGCATGGAACTTCCGACACTATCGACTAGGTCATTTATATATATTGTGAAAAGCAATGGTCCCTTAACACTCCCCTGTGGCACGCCAGAGGTTACTTTAACGTCTGTAGACGTCTCTCCATTGATAACAACATGCTGCGTTCTGTTTGCTAAAAACTCTTCAATCCAGCCACACAGCTGGTCTGATATTCAGTAGGCTCTTACTTTGTTTATCAGGCGACAGTGCGGAACTGTATCGAACGCCTTCCGGAAGTAAAAAAAAAAGGCATCTACCTGGGAGCCTGTATCTAATATTTTCTGGCTCTCATGAACAAATAAAGCGAGTTGTGTCTCACACGATCGCTGTTTCCGGAATCCATGTTGACTCTTACAGAGTAGATTCTGGGTTTCCAAAAACAACATGCTGTGTTCTGTTTCCTAAAAACTAGCTAGTCTGATATTCCGTAGCTAACATGTATGACGAAGAATGAAGTATACTTTGTAAATCAAGTGGCCGAAAACTTCTGATAAACTCACACAGTGTGTATTTAACTGGGCCTAGCAACCTGTGTTCAGACCAGAGCAAGCCAGAAAAAGCTGACAGTACAAGTAACGGACGGAAAAGACCCACTGCCGTTTAACAGGGCAATTCGGAGAATGCTCAGGAAGCAAAGGCAGTTGCACTCGCGGTACAAGAAAGATCGGGAGAACGAGGACAGGCAAAAGTTAGTAGAGACTCGTGCTGCTGTAAATAGAGCGATGCGCGAAGCATACAACCACTACCACCGTCATACCTTAGCAAAAGATATTGCTGAAAATCCAAGAAAATTCAGGTCTTATGCAAAATCTATAAGCAAGTCAAAGGCTTCCATCCAGTCACTCACTGATCAGTCTGGCCTGGCAACAGAAGACAGCAAAACGAAAGCTGAAATTTTAAATTTAGCATTTGAGAAATCTTTCACACAGGAGGATGGTACAAACATACTGTCGTTTGAGTCTCGTACAGAATCCTGTATGGAGGACATGACTAGAAAAAGCTGACAGTACAAGTAAACTCAGCTGAATGAGTTGAAAATAAATAAATCGCCAGGTCCTGATGGGTTCCCAATACGGTTTTACAGAGAGTACTCTACTGTATTGGCTCTTTAATTAGCTTGCATTTATCGCGAATTTCTTGCCCAATGTAAAGTTCCAAGCGACTGGAAAACAGCGCAGGTGACGCCTGTATATAAGAAGGGTAGAAGGACGGATGCTCAATATCGGTTTGGTGCAGGATTCTCCAACATATTCTCAGTTCGAATATAATGAATTTCCTTGAGACAGAGAAGTTGCTGTCCATGCATCAGCACGGCTTTAGAAAGCATCGCTCCTGTGAAACGCAACTCGCCGTTTTTTCACATGATATCTTGTGAACCGTGGATCAAGGGTATCAGACGGATGCCATATTCCTTGACTTCCGGAAAGCGTTTGACTCGGTTCCCCAATGCAGACTGCTAACTAAGCAACGAGCATATGGGATTGATTCCCAAGTATGTGAGTGGCTAGAAGACTTCTTAAGTAATAGAACCCAGTACGTTGTCCTCGATGGTGAGTGTTCATCGGAGGTGAGGGTATCATCTGGGAAGTGTGGTAGGTCCGCTGTTGTTTTCTATCTACATAAATGACATTTGGATAGGGTGGATAGCAATGTGGGGCTGTTTGCTGATGATGCTCTGGTGTCGTCGTTGAGTGACTGTAGGAGGATACAAGATGACTTGGACAGGATTTGTGATTGGTATAAAGAATGGCAGCTAGCTCTAAATATAGATAAATGAAAATTAATGCAGATGAATAGGAAAAAGAATCCCGTAATGTTTGAATACTCCATTAGTAGTGTTGCACTTGACACAGTTGCGTCGAATATATATTTGGGCCTGACATTGCAGAGCGATATGAAGTTGGACAAGCATGTAATGGCTGTTGTGGGGAAGGCCGATAGTCGTCTTTGGTTCACTGGTAGAATTTTGGGAAGATGTGGTTCATCTGTAAAGAAGACCGCTTATAAAGCACTAATACGACCTATGCTTGAATACTGCTCGAGCGCTTGGGATCCCCATCAGGTCGGATTGAGGGAGGACATAGAAGCAATTCAGAGGCGGGCTCCCTGTTTCAAGCATCTTGCTCACCAGATGGTAGAGTTTTGTCAGGACTGGCTCTCCCAAAGCCGTCAGTAGTTCCAATGTCTACTCCGGGGGCCTTGTTTCGACTCAGGTCTTTCAGTGCTCTCTCAAACTCTACACGCAGTATCCTATCTCCCATTTCGTCTTCATCTACATCCTCTTCCATTTCCATAATATTGTCCTCAAGTACATCGCCCTTGTATAGACCCTCTATATACTCCTTCCACCTTTCTGCTTTCCCTTCTTTGCTTATACATAAATAATCGAAAAACTCAATTTACACACTAATCCCACTCCATGATCGCAAACTGACAGGTATAATTTTAATATGGAAGCTCAAATAATATTTTCACTACTTTCGAAGTATAAAGAATATAAATTGCAGATCTTTACAATTATTCTCAAAAACTGAAAAACAACCATCACAACTTTTTTTTCTGACTCCTCTGGCCCTATGCACATGGCACTACACGAAGACTATGGACTATGTTCTAAATTAACAGAACCAGTCCATTTATTTGCCTGCTTTTAAGTACATAGGTAAGGGTTTGATTTCTTTAGCCAAATCACTAGCTCTATGGGCACATTTACATCTTTTGACATTCACTAATGCCTACTCCACTCGGTCAATGCTCGTGTGAAGTTTGGTTGATGTAGAAGTGTTCGAAAATCGTATATGTAGTTGGTAATCGAGTTGCAAAGCTGATTCAGATTAAACCACATTCGACTGTTTATTTTTGGTCTAGAGAAAATATTTTCTTCGCTTTTTCGTATTTTATTTGAAGAGATGAAATATAAATAACATGCAATAATGATTACATAACTCAAATTAACAAAATAAAAAAAAATTCAAATTTAAAATGAAGAATGTTCTTCTGTTAATCTGAATGGAACAAACATTAGTGCCATCTGTTGACAGATTTTCTAACTGATGTATAGTTTGACCCATGTTAAATACATCTGCTGTACAGTTTGACACATATAATATACATTAACTGTACTGTTTGGAAGACAAAACAAAGTTCACATAAAGCTAGTACTTTATGACTGAGTATCTGAAATTTGTGTTTGCACCCTATAAAACGCTACCCAGAATACATGGAAGTAAGTTGGGTTGCATAATTTGCAGAGGCAAAGGCAAACGTTTTTTCTTAATTTCTCTGCCAAATATTAACCGATTTTGAAAATTCAAAATGCTAACTTAATCTACATAACAAGAGATATCTGGAAAAAAATATAATAAAGAAATTAGACATCTTCTAATAGACATATTTAACTTTTCAGTTTTTATCTCTTCTAGCTTTCAGAACATACTTCATATAGGTAAGTCACTTCACTTTACTCTTCTATAACTTTTTTCAAATTTTTTTATTCATTTATGCAATAAAAAATTTTCAACCAAAATCCTGTGTTCTGACTCATATGTCAAATTCTTTTTGCTGCACATTACTATATACACAAGTGTTTGATTCGGAACTTTATCACTAAAGCTTGCACACAGCTTCATTGTTCTTGTATGAGTAGTGAAAACATTCATTCTCCTAGACATATTTATGACATAGATGGGATAATTTTCAATAAAACTTAATGGGCTTACAATAATATGATTATTAAATTATGTAATTCTCTTAAAAACCACGAAAACATCATATGCCCTTGGGTAACTATTTGGTGGAGCCAGATTCCACATTTTTTGACAAAAAATTTCAGTTATTTTATTTTTGTGTCATTCTGTAAATTAACATGTGCAAATAAAGAAGAGTCACCTAACTGCTTATTTTTCCACTTTGTCTGGAAAACAACAAAAATGAAATAAGATATATCAAATTCTGCAAAGTTATAGAGATTAACAATATCTAACTCAAAATTTCTGTTTGCACCCATTTCAGGAATCTCTGTGATTTGTAGAAAGATACGGGAATTTTTGGATTATTTGGTCTTCCTTGTTCTAGGTCAAGCGAATACTCTGTTCAACTTCGACCATAGATTTCCATCGATTTCAACTCCAGCATCTTCTACAGTTGGTCTCCAAGTTACATATAAATCTCCTTAAAATTGCCAAATAATTCCAATGGATAAAATACTCCATTTTTCTTACTATTTATCTTTTCATTGTTAAGAACATAGTCTTCCATGGTTGAGTCATTGGCTTAAGTTGAAGTCACTCAGATAAGAGAAAATGTGGAAATATATGGATATTCTATTTTAGACAAAATACTGTTTCCTTTCTTTATGGCGATAAAATTGAACAGTCTCACCATATAATTATTAATTGATTTTTTATTGGATTTTCCAACATAAGTTGGATAGTTTGACTTGGATCCATTAGGATAAGCTATAACAATTCTAAAGTTCATGTATAACTACGCATGATTAGGATGTACCCAACCACATCCTATATTTATATTAATCTCCATGTTCATATTGGGGAGATTTAAATTATTTTTAGTCTTCTCATCCACAGCAAATGAGTAAAACTGGTAACACTCCACTTTATTTATGATTTATAGTGGATAAAATTTATTAAGACATTTCTAAAAATTTGTTACAATAGGACCATTAAAGTCAATTAAATCATTATTTTCATCAGCTAAGATGTCTAAATCTTGAATGAGATCAAATATTGGAATATTTACAGGATAATCTCATTCATGAATTACTGGTCCACAAATTCAGCATAAGGTTTCATGAAGAAATAATATTAGTTTCTCAATCATAATTATCAGTATGTTTAACAAACATTCCATTAGCCAAATTAAAATTTATATTTATTAATTTGAAGGACATCAATTGCAACAGTCTCTTCATTACTTTCAACAATTTGATTAGTAAATCCTAATACACTTCCAACACTATCTTCTTTATCCATGTATTACATCAACCTTAGTAGTCACTCTGTTTAAAATTTCATCTACTTCAATGTCTATATTAGGCTTGTTCGAATGAACAGATTTTCAGTTTTTCAAACTATACTGATGAACAGGAATTTGTATCGTTTCTTCTTCAGTATATAATGTATTATTTTTTATGTAACATTTGGAGCTAAAAAGTTGTATTAAACCAAGTAGTGCAACATTACTTTAGCTGTCTCACATAGGTACAATCAATCGTTTTTGGGAACAGATGATTTATCACTTAACTGAAATAATAAAGTGATTTACAATTACAAAATTTATTAACTATATAAAACTCGATTTAGAGCCAAAAATAAGCATTCCAAAGAGGAAATCAAAACATAAACATGGTAAACTTTTCCCTAATTCTGTTTGATGTGCTGTTATGGGAACAAGTTGATGTGGCGACTTTAATAACTGACAATTATATTCTAGTTCCAGCTGGTTCAACTGGAATAAAATTAATCTTTTGTATATTTATTCAAAAAGTTTGGATATATTGATAAAAAGGCCTGAAAAATAGATACCAAGCATAATGAAAAAATAGCTACTTTAATTGAAAATAACAATGTAGTTAGACCGCTAAATCATGCCTAAAATATAGTTGTAGTTTTCAATGACTTCTTTCTTGAAAATCAGGATGTAGTTACAGAATAGTTTACTAGAGCCCAAGATATAGGCAGATTGTTTTTATTTAGCTCAAACGTATTCAAAAAGGCCAAAACTGTTAGTCAGAGATAATCAAAATTTTTTAAATACTTCATCCAAGATGGTAGAAATTTAAATCATATTGTTTGGAAGTGATTTAAAATTTGATTGTTTTAATGGAATGTATATTAAATGTTGGAATAAATATGAATTTGGTTTTATTATAATACATATGAGAAAAAATCGAATAAAGGTAAGGTTAGATGTAAAACAAAAATATTCCTAAAATAATTTTGCTTAATGCTTTATCTTCTGCAGTTAATGTTCACAAAATATGATCCAGTCATTATTTAGAATACTAGACAAAAAAGAAAAGCAAAAAAATTAACAGAAGTATTTTAAAAATGCAAAGAGACAACTAAGAACAGAATATGAAATGTAAAAAAATCTACCTGCTATCGATGCAATCAAAGAAGTAAAACAAGGCTTTGAAGGATTAAGTGATAATGTGTTAACGGTTATTGAAGAAAATAGATAAATCGAAAAACAAATGGTTCCCTATAATCAACATAATTTAGAAGAATTTAATGACATAACAGCAAGTAAGCATTCTGATGAGGATTATCCACTAAGTGAATCAGAAGTACGAGATTTATTGCATAAATATGGAGAAGATGTTAAAAACAGAGAGAAACAACCCACTAAAGAAATAAATAGGAGTAAAGGAATGCTAGAATAGTGAATATGAAGTTTTTGGATGAAAAACATGTTAGTAGTTTTAAATGCATCGGTAGATTAGAAGAAAAATTTGAAAGATTTAAATTAACAGATGAAGGCACAGTTGGATCAATCAGTCTTTTAACTAAAAGACAGATTACTCTGGAAGATATTAATAAACTATTTACAAGTTCTAAATTAAGAAATTAGGCATATATATTGATTCATTCAGGAGCATTATATTCTGATAATACTGCAAATGAAATTAAGTCAAGTGAGGCAATAAATATTAAAATTTCAGAAAGGGAATTGTCGAGCTTTATCTTTAAAACATTGCTGGTAAATTTAGATTCAAGTACAGAATAAAAAACAGTTTAACGATTAATTAAAAATAAGTAGAAAACCAATCAAACATATCTGAATGGATGGTGTCCATCAATTAATGGACAGATTACCTGTAATTAAAGGAAAATGATAACCTGGAAATAAATAGTATGATAATGAAAAACTAGGAATAATTTAAGTGATAACAAATAAATTTAGTGATTTTATTATTAAAAATCTAAGAAGAAGTCCACTTTTAATTAGATTTTGAATGATCTTCCTCACACATTTTGGAAAAGTGAAAAATATGGAAAACGCTTAATAAACAATTTGATTAACAAATTACCATTTGAAATGCATCTACTAAGCTATGTGTACTGTGGTCCTGGACCCAAATTAAATGAAAGATTAGGTAGAGACAATCCAGGAATAAATGAATTAGATAAAACTTCCAAAGAATATGACATCGCCCATCACAACTGTAAATATTTAGAAAACAGATATGATGCTGATAAAGAACTTCATTTAAATACAAAAGAAAAATATACACTTCCAGCGCCTCATTAGGTTACAAATTAGTTGCAGCTGCATTTAAAAGGATAATGTATGAAAAAGTAATATTAGGTGTGAGCTTTGGTGTGGTTGAAAACGGTTGGCTAGTATAAAAAATATTGATCTTCATAAATTTTTATGTATTTAGATGAATAAATTGAGCATTGATTATACTCTGTTTTCTAGTGGCAAAACTAAACCGAAATCAGTTAAAGTTAAACTAAATAATGAACAACTACATAGTACTGATCAATTTTTAACTGATCCTCAAAAAAGATAGATTAATAAGCTGGTGGAAATTTACTTATTACATTATCAAATATCTAACCAAAAAAAAACTGGCTCTGGAGAAACAAAACATGAAGTTGGATTATAACCATTTCTGCTTGCTGCATTACTGTATTTAGCTGCAGCTAGTTCAATAGGTGGAGGAACTGCTGCTATAGCAAACACAGTAATAAATAATAAGAAAGTTGAGAAACATAATTTAGCAATGAAAAAGAAAGGAACAGGAGTAAAAAAATTGCAAAAAATATCCCATATGTGGTCATAATGCTTTAAGTAATTTCGATATAGAAGAATAAGTTAAACAGTTAACAATTAAACATTTTGGTGATGTATTCATGACTGATGAATTACCAAGTTATCCTAGAGAATATGAAACTGGAATCGTTAATTTAGATAGATCTAATCATGTTGTTATTCAACAGACCTATAATTATATGAATAAATGAATAAGATTTGTTTTTGATTCGTTTGAAAAAATGATCTACACAACATTAAATGAAAACAAAACGTTAATGAAGTAATATGTTAACAGACAATTATAAGTGTAGTGATAATTTGGCTTTAATAAATCGACATTTTTGGAAAGAAGTTACCTCCTAAAGACAGTCGAGAATTTTAAAGCAATCAGTGATTTTCAAACAAATGTAGATCTGAATTTTATGGAACATTTAGCTTCAGAATGATAAAAAATTTAAATAATCATTAGAGTTGTTACAAATCAAATTTAGAAATATTCAATAAGTAGACACAAAAATACATAATGATCAAACAACTTCAAAAGTATTACACACCATTTTGAAAGTAGCTATAGGTTATGTTACTTTTAAAGGTAGAATAATTATGAATATAATTGATCCAAATGTGGCAACAGGTGTCATGAACAAACAATATTTCCAGAATGAGCTATCGAAGCTTGTCGGAAAAACAGGATACACAAGTATTCTAATGCAACTGAATAATTATATCAGTAAAACAGATTTTTATAGAAATATTAATGAACTTAATAAAACTGATCTATCAAATTACTTTACTAAGAAGGTGGAGACAAAGCTTTCTCAGATTATTTCCCAGAATCCTTATAATTTTAAATACAAAGTAAATGAGAAACAAATATCTGAATTTATATTTATACTGTAGGTGAACAAAGAATGCACAATTTCAAAGACGAGTTTAGACTGAAAAGAATTATTGTTGTTGGTAAGAATATTAACAAAGAGCTGAAGTTTGATGATTTTGATATCACTGCAATTGTATCTCATAGGCTATATGAAATTGATAATAGTATCCAATCAATAGTAGTGTTTAAGTGAAATTTTCTTATTGTAAAATTAACAAACAGTTATAACTGTTTCTGCAGATGAAAAATTAATGATGTTTGCTGAAAGAATTTAAATCTTCCACCATTTGAAGTGTACAAAATTCTCACAGAGTCACCACTTAAAATGGGAAACAAGATTGAAAATATTTGTACTGTATGTAAGAGCAAAAAGAGTAAATTCCTTAAAAAAAATTATAGGCGAAAGGGAGAATGAATCGATCGCTCATGAAAAAATTATTAGTGAACTACAAAAGCCTATGAGAAAACAATTTAAATGAAGAAATGTAATTTATCTCGGTATTGATAGTTTATGGCAAGCTGATGTATGCAAAATGGATTCAAGTAATTTGGAAGATATTACAAAATTAAATAATGGATATACATTTTTGTTAAGTATTATTTTCTAAATATGCTTGATGTATTCCAATTAAAGATAAACACTTTTAAGACTCTAATGGAGTCTTTTGAAAAAATATTTACTCAGACATCTACAAAAAATTTACAAAACAGATAACCGGAATGAAATCTATAATAAGAAAATATGAGGAAAAATTTGTTCTTATTAGTAACTATAATTGGATAGAAATGGTCTCCAAATTAGTTAATGAATGTGGTATCACAAAATATTCAACAGTAAAAATGAATCCAAAAGAAGTTAATGAAGAGTATTATGAGCTGACTGTTGTTGCAGCTAATGACAAGATGAAATTTCAAAAAGGTGATAAAGTTAGAATCAGTAAACGTAAAGGAATGTATGAACAAGGATACATTGCTATTTGGTCAACAAACATTTTTCAAATTCAATCTGTTATTAATTCTAAATCAATCAATTAGCAATTGAGAGAATTAAATGATGAAGATCCTAAAGGAAATTTTTATCAACAAGAATTGATGAAAACAAAATATACAGATTTCTATCTTGTTGAAAAATTTTGTAAAAGGATGTAATAAAGTATATTTTAAATGCTTGGGATCTGATAATTCACACAATGGTTCGGTAAAGAAAAATGATATTATCTAATAAAAATCTTTCTTCATAAATGAGTTCCTTATTTATCATAGTAAGATATATAAAATTATATTGTTCAGTCTGTGAACAATTAAAATTTGAGTTTGTAATTGACAAATTGTTTGTTTGGCCTACTTTAAAATTATTAATTAAAAATATCTCTTTGAGGTGACCTTTAAATATAACCATTTTTAGTTTTTTGTTTAACCTTGTCAGTAAAAAATAACATATTCATATTGAATTACTCATGTTTTAATTTTTATTACCTAATTCTTTCCTTATATTTTTGATTCACAATTGATTTATAAAATCTATACCTAGCTGTTCTTTATCTTTAAATTTTCCCATATAGTCATTTGTAGTTTGTATTCATCATATTGTCTAATGAAGATAAAACTTCACTAGCTACCAATTTTATAACTTCTTTCTTAGAAGAGAAAATAAAAATTAAAACCAGATTAATTTATAAATAATTGATATCCTTTTAAGTCTGGCAAATCACTGGTGCTGAAAATATCTTCATATTTTATTTTATCATAAACATCTACCAGTTTACAGACTGCATCATTAATCTATTTAGTGAAAATACTTTAAATGAGTTCTGCAATTGTAGCAGTTAAAAGTATTCTACAAAACAAAATATCACTCATTTCTAATATAGTATCAAAATAATGAGATTTTGATGTACAAAGTATTTCTTGAGTAGTAAACCCATAATAATCCTGAGTCGGCTGTTCAGTTAAATATAATACATTACTAGATCGACTCATAAAATGGTTATTAGTAAGTGTTCATAATTTTCCTTCATCTTCAGTGTTAATAATAACATTGAAATAATAATTTGTACACAATACATTGTATAGAACAGGGTTACCCATGTCTAAGACAGTAATTGTGTGGTTGATTCAGTGATATTAATTTATAATTTACATTCATAATTATAATTCTGTATCGTAATTTATGCATTTTATCAAATCGTGTCCGAGTGATGGCACTCCAATTAAAATGTCTTTCAAATTCTTCGTTTTTAGTAAATAAATTATAAGTGGTATTTGGTACAGATTTCATTAAGGGATTGTCATATAAACAGCTTGGCCATCTCAAACCTTTTAATACTATTGTTTGTCCACCATACTGCAAGCCCCCTTTAGATAAAGGTTCTTTTCTGTCAATACATGCGGCCCACTGCACAACGACGATTAAATTGTTTATCAGATTCTCTACTACGAATTTGAGATAGTTCTTCATCGCCATCACTATTACTTTCAAAAATTAAGGGACGCACAACTTCGTTATTAATGTTCTGTCTCTGAGGAAACGATTCCCAGCTCAATAACGAAAGACTTTTACTACTTACATTGGAATCAGACGAGCTCATTGTATTACTCTGAGATAAAGTGCACTAATTAAAATAATATAATAAATAACTTTGACTTCTAGACGTCACTGCTTGCAAGTAAATATTTCACTGTACACCCCAATGACTATAGCATTTGTTCATCAGGTACTGACTGCAATCGTTGTTTATTTGAACTGTCCCTTATTTACCAACTCCTAACTAATCTCTATATTTCTGCAATGTCTTTACCTTTAATCAACGTTTCATTATATTTATCAACAGTAACACACATTTGCTTGTTGTGGCATGAAATCCTGATGTTCTGATTTAATTCAAAAACATTCATTTCAGCCTTACACATTCTTGCAATAGCTGCAATTTATTAAAAGTAATTTTTATTAATTCAAAATTATTATAAATATAAGTGGATGCAATATTAATGAAGAAACTTGCACATTCATTCTTTCTAACCAAGCGTTATCCTAATGAAGATAAATCTGTATTTAATAGTCAAGTAACTTAAAGAATTTGAATTCTTTAAATTATCTAAAAGGAAATGAAGCCTGTATTGTTTATGAATACTATAAAAAACAATTTAGTGTCTAAAGTTTGGTAGTGAACTATAGGTTTTTGACTTAATTAGGTGTCCTTTCATTGATTTAAATATTTCAGAGTCCGCCATAACAGACCTTGCAGTTCAATAATGAATTTATAGATAAAATTTCGTAAAATAGTCCTTCCAAAACTGTTTTCATATTTTTTACAAATTGAATACAATTTTTATGTATATAAATGGTGAGTCAAAATATTCCATAAGTCAATGAATTCAATTCAAGAGCTGAAGAGTTAGGAATTAATAGTTTGTCTACATTAGAAATCGTAAAAGTTGTTCTATTCATTAATTATACTTTCGAAAATTTAAGTTTTAAGGAATAATATCAATTATATTCAACAACAACTTAAACATATAGTATAAATATCATTGATTATATTAAAAATGATAATTCATCCATTGTGTTACAATGGGATTAAGTAATAAAATACTTACAAATTACCAGAAAACTTTTTGAGAGAAAATTAACATAAATTCAATTGGCAAAATGCTTAATAAATTATCAGAAGATTTTAAAAAACGAATTTCAAGATAAATCCAAATTAACTTCTACATCAAGTGAAATAATTTATCTGAAGATTTTATAAGAGAATTTCAAGATAAATTAGATGGGGAAATTAAGTCGTATCAAAAATAGTGTCAGACAAATACATAAGAGAATATCCAGCTAAATTGAATTGGGTAATATATCAGATTTTCAGTTTAGCTTAAGGTCATATAAGAGAATTTATGTATAAATTAGACTGAGACATTATATCACATCATTAAAAACTTTCTGATTATTTCATGAGAGAAATTCAAGAAAAATCACAATGGAAAAGTTATATCATGTCACCAAAAAGCTTCAAAGATTTTATGAGGGGATTTTAAGATAAAGGAAACTACAATAATGTATCAACAAGACCATTACCTGAAGATTTTGTAACAGAATCTCAAGATAAAGTTGTTTGGGACCTTTTTTATCTGAATCATAATTACATATCAATAAAAAATCCTTATGACATAATGGATCAGTCTGAAGATACTGAATTTTTTTTAAGTTTAACTGTTCAAGGTTATCGGTTTATAAAAACTAAATGTAGTCATGTGTTGCTGAAATAGTGTGTTAATAAATGCTGATGGGAAAAAATTAAAGTCTATTTTGTAGAAAAGTTATTCATTTTGCCAGAGCAAGAGTTAAAGCTGTCTAGACTGGAGACAGCTAAAGCAGTATTCTGTTTGTCTCTGGATCAAGTTAATTAGTTCATGAATCAACTGTTAATGACTGTAATTATTAAAATATGTTTGCCAACAAATAATTTTCGTTTGTTGATACAAATTTATTGAATTAGCATTATAATTAAGTTTTAAAATATCTTCAACATTACGATCTTTACCTTCCATTCTGTACAATTGCCTTTGTAAATTTTATTAATTAAATTTTAAATGTAATAAATGGGTTGGTGTGGTTTGATTGATTCATGCATTGTTAACATTTTTGTTTTGTTGTTGTAAGCATTGTCACTAACATTCATTATAATTATAATTCGTATCTTTAATTAAATTTATTATAATGAAGTAATAAGAGTAAATGGTACTATCATATTGTTAGTAAAACAAAAGGGCCTCATAAGACAGTTCTCCAACTGCTCAATTGGTTGAGCATAAAAATTAAATCATTTTTCTATATTTTCTAGTTTTTCTTGTATGGAAAGCATTTTTGATCTAGTTAGCAAACAATATGCTAAGTGGAAGGTAGTTCACCATAATCCTGTTGCCTTGATCTATATCTTCTCTATTTTGCATTAGCAATTCAAACAATGTTATTGTATTTAATAAATAATAGTTTTAATTAAAATAATAAAAATTTACATACATAAATGAAACTTCCAAGCAATAAAAATGTTGTGAAGTGGATAAGTCAACTGATAATTTTTATTCACACAAGTATACAAAGGACAGGCATACACATATTTGTAAGGAATGTGATAATATTCTTAAAAGAAATATATGTAAGAATAAGTTCTTCTTGAAGAGATTATATGTAACTATAAGAAACCTCAAATGATAAATATTCCATAAATATTATTGTCAATTAAAAAAGATGAAGAACCACAATGAAGTTAAAAATTCTACTAGTTTTTACTTTAACACTACATTTAGGAACAAGCTCCCTAATAGATGTAAGATTTGTCAACAAGAAGATAATAATAAAAGAACAATGGTGTGTAAATGTGGTTAAGAAATAATTAACAGCTATCTAAAAAAATCATTTGACAACCAAACATATAAAACCAACTCAACATTAAATTTAATTTTGCTAATGCCGTTTTTCACAAATTTAATATTTGTTTATACTACATAAAAGGAGTGATTTATAGACATCCAAATTTGTGATTATTACAAAAGGAATAATTTGGGAGGATATATCAGACTAAGGGAAGCTGTTTAAATCACCTTTATTAATGAAAATCATGTACCTAAAGTGGGCTCTGCAATTAACTGCAATCTTTGGAAACAGCAGCAGTTTTATGAAATTGGAAACGATGATGAATGAAGAATCTAAATCACTGAAATATTTCCATTTTATAATAATGAATTTTAGAAGCAGAGACAAAACAACAATTAGAGATCTAGTTGATACAGCATTTAAAAGCAGATTGCAAAGTATAAATTCTAAAAATAATATTATCTCAGTTGAGCGTAATCATTTCTTGAATGTGGCAAAACCAATAATTATGAAAAACAGTTAGAGAAAATTTAAAATTATGGAATGGTTTAAAAATAAATTTTAATTTATCTTGTGATGACAAACTGCAGACAAATGATAAACTTTAGCAAATTTGAACAACAAAAACAAACCGTTACTAGCATTATCAAGAAGGATTTGCCTAAAAAATCCTAGCATGGAAAGAGAGATATTTTAATGACATTTTCAAGCAAGAGGATCAGGATGGTCATTGAATAGAGTTATTGGACTCAAATTAGGAATTAACATGTATGTTCCACTGAGAAGATCCTCTTACATTGAATGACCAGAAAACATAAATGAAAAATAAGCTTGTCTTAATGTTCAAATAACGGTCAAAACTGTTTTCTGTGGTGTACAAAATCTGCATTATATCCTGTAAATAAATATTCGCAAAGGGTTACAAAATATAAAAAAGTTAGTCTCGATCTTGATCAAAAGTAAAAAAATTTTGAATTTCCTGTTGTGTTTTACAACATTCCAAAAACTGAGATTAGAAATAGTGTAAATATGAACATTTATTCATTTGATGGAAAATATCGAGTGTTTTCATTCAAAATTACAAAAAGTAAGAAAGAAGAACAGGTAAATTTATTATATGGTAAAATCAATGGAAAGTGGGAAACTCATATTATTGTTGGATTAAAGATTTATCTGAACTCGTTTTGGCCCATATCTCAAAACATAAAGAACAAAATTTATTTGGAATATGTGCTTGCTCCATTTCAGCAGTGAAGAATCCATTAGATAGAAACAAACCAAATTGCATAGTTAACAAACCAATACATGTAGAATTACCTTAGTAAGGATCATTTTAATCGGAACACACTGAAAGTTCCAGTTGTTATCTAGGCAGATTATGAGAGTATATTAAAAAAGGTGATCAACTGTCAACCAAATCCAATAAACAAACTGAAGATTCATATGAAGACACGAAATCGATGATTGATCATTTTGATACAAGTGACTACCGATCAGATAATATATGCAATATTCCACAACTCAACGAGAAAGTGTGGGAAAACTGAGAGATGAATGTAATGGAAAAATAATAGAAGAATATTTATAACTGAAAGCAAAACTGTAAGCATATAAAGTTAATGATAAAGAGAAAAAAATTAAGGGATTCTAGAAATGTGTTGTTAAAAATAAAACAAGTTTAGAAGACTATAAAAACTGTTTACTCAGCAACAGAGAACAATACAAAATGATGAATTTTTCTGGAGCCAGACAAGAAATCTGTACAGTTAAGGTAAACATTGAGCACTGAGTCCTCATTATTATAAAAATATGTTCTGGATCATAGGATAGATACATTACCATACTGAAATTCTTCATTATTATCATCTTCTGTATAATTTCCATATTCCTAATCATTATCTTCTTTAAAAAAGAAACCCCTTAATTCAGGTTTATTATATTTCATTTCTGCTTCATATTCAACAATATAAAGTGGTGTAGAATTTTTGTTGTTGTTTTCTGAGTCCATTTACAACATAAAAGTTAATAGTGAAAATATGAATAAAAATTTGTCTTCATAAATGGAGATTTTACTGAAGAAGCTAACAATAGAAAATTATGATAAAATGCCTTATGGAAACTGAAGTTGTTCTATCACTTCTAATATAAAATAAAAACCCTTAGTATATTTAAAAGTGTTTATTTATAAATGGTATAAATTTATTAGTAGATTTTTATTGTAATCTCTGTCACCTAAATCTCTAGTTATTGAGTGAGAAACTTTTAAAAATAAAGAATAGACTTTAATATAATTTTGTAATATTTTTGGCAAATTTTTGTGTAGATAAATTATAATTTGCTATTTTTTTACAGTCATAAAAAAAGAGAATCTGACATTTCTATTTCTTTTCATATCTCTTTATAACTTCCCTTATAACTATCAAATCTAATTTTGTATTCTCCTTCTCCAAAAATTTGCTTCAATATATCAATACTGTTCTAAAATTAAAGGTGATTTAAAATATTTTTTCTACAAATATTACATTGAACTTGTCTCTCTCCTGATTCATTATTTCTCTCGACAAAAATGTCAAATTCCAATTCATCCCTTACATTAGTCATGTTTGTAAGATGAAAAACTTATAAACTTACTAAATTTTTAATCTATAAAAATGAATATTCTACTGAAGAAGTTTAATAAGGCAAGTTATTGCAATTTGTTTAAAAAGATAAGAGAGCTAGAGGTAAATGAACTGCATTACAGTATGTTCCAGAATATTTAAAAACTCGATATGGGGAGATAATTTGTGGGAGCTTAATAAAGGGTTTTAAATCATTTTGAGTTCTAGATACTCAAAATTTATTACTGGTTGGAACTTCCAGTTCTTGTTAATGGTATTGTTACACTGATGTAAAAAGGAATGAAGAAGCCAAAAAATAATGATAACGAGCTACATGATCTAAAATATTTATTCAGAATGTGACTGTAAGACTTTACTTCAAGTGTATTTGAAAGTATATTTTGAACTACCTTATTAAATTTATACCTGTGACTTTGCTCTCATATGATGGCATGAACGCGTAAATTGCGTTTTTGTGTTTTTTTTATAAACGAAAATGTCGCTTTCTGTGTGCATTTTGCCTTTTGTTTTATTTAAAAAAATAGGGGCTTCTCATTTTTTACGTTATTTGTGTATAAAAGTCCCTATTTGTGAAACTACGCTTGTGTCCCAATATACATCTATTCACAGGCATTCATAACCAGTAACAAGAGTCTTGAGCTCTTCTGTGAATGACCTTGCAGCAAAACATCGCTGCAATCTGTTGGAAGTATAAGTGTTTAGACGAGCTCCTTTTTGGGGTGTAAGGGGAGATGAGGACATGGATACACAGTGATGCTCTCCTGCACACTGCAGTTGGGTGCTCAGATTTTTATGTTTTATTGCTCCTAGAAGCTTTGCTGAGGCAGAGCAGTTGACATTTGTGACATTTAGGATTAAAAATGTTAAAGGTTTCCGATATTTCGTGTAATGAGTTCAGGAGACAGTCAGGACCACTTGGTTTTCGTATGGGTTGAAGTTTAACCTTATATTCATTCAGTGTCCATTTTGAAAGTGCACACATGTCGATATTTAAATTCTCCAAAGCTGTTTTCTAGTTTACTAGTTTTGCACTTAGATACAACTAGAGGTCACCGCCACACATGTGGTATTTACAGCATGACAAAAGCGATGATACATCATTGACATACATTGAAAAGAGTACAGGAGCTAACGCCGAACAGTCATGGGAGGGGGGGATGGAGGGAAGGGGGGAATACATGTTATTGCCTAATACCATTGTCACATTATAGTGCTGGACACAAGATTTTGGCTGTGCGAGTAATCACTGCACTGCACTGGGCCAGAAAATTAGACGCTGAGTTTGCCAAGTAAAATATCGATGACAGCATCGAGAAAGGCTTTACTGAAGTGTAATAAGCGCATGAGAGTCGCCTCTTGTCTATCTTTGGCAAGCTTGATATCGTCTGTTCTTTACTAAGTTGGGTGACAAGCTGTGATATTTATGGAAACCAGGTTGCTATTCCACAAGAAGGTTGTTTGTAATTATGTAGAGGGTTAGCTGGTTGCAGACTACATAGTGTAAGGCCTTGGACAGTGTTAGAAGGATTGAAATTGCTCAGCAATGAGAGGGCGCTTTGGCCTTGTACTTTTTAGGTGGTGCCTTTACTAGTCTCTGTTATGAAGCCTCAGGTGAAACACATGTGGTTAAGGAGTGGTTGAAAATACATAATGGGCAGTAGTGGCTAGTCATTTGGTGTGTGATACCATTGTGCCCAGTAGATGCTGTTCTGATACATTTCATGGCTTTTTTTGCAATATTGTAAGGAACATGCTTTAGACAGAATTTTTCAGAAGTTTTACTGTCATTTATCCCCATGAATTAATCAGTAAGTAACATTTTCGTTTGGGGTTAGCAAATCGTCATTCTCCTTTTCTACAACGCAATTTTCGATTTCATAAATAGTGACCGGTAGACAACTATTCGTTTTGCCAAGCACTCAAAACCAGTTGAGGTATTGGTGAGGTCCATATTTTCTCCAGCTGTCCAATTACTACGACTTTTAATCCACATATTTGAGGTTTCGCTATGCTTTTACACCTCACAACTCACAAAATTATAAGTAAGCCACATTCAATGCACCAGCGCACATTTGAAACTCATTGTAGACAATGGAAAACTGAGATATACTTTTATTTACTGCCCACAACACTCTCACAGCGTACTATAGAGACCTTCGTGCTCAAATGCAATGCTTATTTCCAGTAATAATTAAAAAATTAAGTGAAGACAGCTGTAGTTTGAATGATGATCTCTTCTTATTTCTACTGAAAAGTATTCATGAGCTGCCACACAGTACAAATGAAGACCCACTCAGCTGATGAAAAGAAATGTAACACAATATGCTACTTTCAGTGAGCGTGTATGAGTTGTAGGTGATTATTTGAATTTAGAAGAAGTAAGCTTCTGTCGAGTATGTTTTCTTGTGCAACTGCTTTTTTCCATAAATAGCCACTTGACGTTTATGAATATGTCCATTACAAGTGATCCGCTGATGGGTTTTCAGGTGGATGGTGTACACACATAGTCTAGTAGTTTCATCATTCAGTCGATCAGTAACTTCATCTCACTGTATTATAGCTTATTAGTATCACCCTGTGTTTGTCTTCCTTCCCTGGGAGCTATACAGTGTTCTTAAGCACTAAAATCTCTAATATTGTGGTCATAAAATATAAATTTAATTTTCCATTTTTCATGTTACTACCAAATTCTGCACTCAATTTAATTTTTCAGATCTCATGTCATTATGAAGATATTTCTTCATTTTATGCATATTTGTGCTTAACATCGGTTTACAATACAAGAATTCATTCTTTTAATGCTGGCAGTAACGAACTAAAAATGCAAGTGCCCTGAGGGAAACCACAAGACTGTATCAGTACATGTAGTAAATAAATTCATGGTTTATCTGCTTAGTTCCGTTATAGCGTCACTTAATGTTGTTAACAGGTCCTTGTTATGAGACTTGAAATGAACATATTGATACTGTAAGAAATGGACCATTTATTTGTGAAATACCATGTGCTGATCGTTTGAATTCCTTTTTGAAACTAAAAGAAAATATCAAAGTGCAAACTCCAATTGTTTCAACAAATGCTAAAAGATTTCCTAACTACTAGCATTTCAAGAACCTCTGAATTCTATCATCCACTGTTCAGCCCTAAGGTGGTTATCAAACAGTTTTCGTACACAACATGAAGGACAATTTAAAATCACAGATGGTGACATAGTCTATATTAAACTGAGTGAAAGCCCAAATCCACACAAGCTGTTTATTGTGTTTTCCACTGTATGACGACCGTTTTCATACCATGAAGGTGTACCTTCAGGTCATATCTGCAAATAGAATGAAACTACAAAAGTAAAAGCGTTAATTGCCAACATAACCTATTGAACGAAGTATACAGTAAAGCGATGTACTCACAAAATTAGTAGTTCATGTTCACAAATTCCAAGGTACAAGTGCGCATAAAATCATGTCACTCATTCGTAAAACCTTGGATGAAACAGCAGATGGGCATCCGATCCAAACCATACAAGATCAGTAATACACTCCAAAACACATTCAAAAGACGGGCAGCAGATGATGATCTTCATATGATAGGATGAAACCTATGAGGAAAAAACATTGCAGAATAAACATAATGTAAATTAAAACACACTTTGCAGTGTCTGTAGGGTGTAAGGGAGGAGAAACCTGTGAACGTCAAAATCCGTGGGAGAAACAAACAATTAAAAGACACACATTCCTTAGAACTCGTCACCATACTAATATATGTTGGCAAGTGTCAAATTAAACTACACGTTACAGCACTAGCCACACACTGAATACTGTGAAGCCAAGCACACGCCATCCCATTGCATCTTGAAGATTGCTACGTCTAGTGATAGAAAGCAAAATTAAAAGGACACATAGACTGGACCTTGGAAATCACAACGAAAGGGATCTCAGTATTAAATAACTATCCTTTAAACACACAGAGAATATTAACTATTACACTTATGAGAAGTAAGATACACTTAAAATTGCTTAGAGCTAAGGAAACGCAACCACCTGGTTACAGACACAATCCAACTGAAGGCCTAGCCCTGAATAGCAAAATATATTAAACCAATAAAATATAAAAAATATGTATAAAATACCTGAAAATATAAGAGGTATAAAAATATAAAAAAACAAAATATCTAAAATGGTGTTGAGTAATACTAGACCAGGTTAACATTAAAATCGACCTCTATCTTTTTTTAGTTTATGGCTGCTGTACGAGTGGATGATTTTTGGCATGGCTGAGGTTAGACTACCAGGGGCCAAATGGTTATCAGTTTGAGTATCTTAAAATATCACTGAGAGGTCAAGTGACACCCATAGCCACAGGTATAAGGTTATCAATTCAGCACTACATGAGAGATTTAAACACCTGCACTGGAAAGAAAGTGAGGACATGGAAGCCTAATTAACGTTCATGGATTTGTTCCATGTGATGGGTCTATTACTAGCGATGCCTACAACGCAACATAGGATACTAACAGGATAGAATACTCCAGAGCATAGGAAGTCACACAGCATCCCAAAGCATTTACAACCATTGATGGAGGAATTCACCTGCCAGCAGTTAGCCAATGTAATCACTGAACACAATGATATCCCTGAGGTGTGAGTATTGTCATCAAGCTCAAATATCACCAGATGGTACCAAGAACTATAGATTCTGTTGCGAGTGTAACCACCTAAATGGAAGGACTGTCCATGAGGCATATACCATCCCTAAAATTAGGTAACATTTCACAATTTGGGCCAATCTAGACACTTTTCAACCATGGGTTTGAAGAGTGACTACCACCAACCTAAAGCAGTTCGAAAATATTGGCCTTTTCATGGGGGCATTGCCAGCATCATAGGATGGCATGGCTGGATACATCGAATCAGTCAGAAGATTCAAGAAAAAAAAGATGCTATTTGGCCTGAAGAATACGATGGCTAAATGGCTTAGACTCTCGGACAGAGTGTTTCAGAAACTGAAACATAAAAATAAGTGTGGTCTCCCTTGATGACATAACTGTATTTTCAAAGGATGTGGAAGAACACGAGTCAACTAGAAAAAGTTTTTAAAGAGTGCAGGTACCACATCTGACACTAAGTGCCCATTAGTGCTGTTTCATTAAAATGGAAGTAAACTATCTCAGTTATTTAATTAATCAGGAAGGAGAAAAAACATGATCCACATCTAATATCAGCAGTCTGAGACTTTCTGGCTCTGCAAATTAAGAAACAAGTACAGTCATTCTTAGGTCTCTGCAATTATTATAGAAATTTTTGACGAATTTTGCACAAACATCCAAGTCTTTGAATCGTGTATTGAGAAAGAAAGGAGTCAAATTCGAATGGTCAGCAGAGTGTCAAGCCGCATTTGAGAAATTGAAACATTCGTTGATATATGTCCTACCTGGGTATTTTCTGAATTTGAGCAAGTGTTCATCCTACTATGTGATGTGATCAGTACAGCTGTTGGTTGTGTTTTGAGCTAGATTGTGGATAAGACAATACTCCCAGTGGCTTATGTGTCAAGGCAGTAGAACAACGATAATGTAACTATTCCACTACAGAGAAAGAAATACTAGCTGTCATTTATGGCATTATCTACTTTCAGTGTTATTTGTATCGACAAACGTTTAAGGTAGTTATGGATCATACTTGCCTTTAGTGATTGTTGAGAGTGAGAGACACTTCCAATATGTTGACACAATGGGTGATGAAGCCAAGTGGATTCAGTTATAAAGTGGTGTATATACATGGGACAAAGCACACAAATGCAGACACACAATGTAGGAAGACTGGAGCTCTGCAAGCAGTAGATCAAAGTCTGTTACAGTGGCAGAAGGCACAACCAGCTGCTGTAGACTGTAGGGCATTTAGGTAGCAGCCATAGTTCGATACGCCTGAAGGTTTGTTATGCAGAAGACGTACGAAATGCAGAGCACACATGGTGGTTCCCACACCAAAGAAATAAAGTATTATGACAGGCACATGACCATGACTATCATGGTGGACATATGACATCAGACAGGTGTGAAACTGACAAGGTTTGGCGGACCACCAGAAAACAAGATGCTCTACAGTAGATGAAAGACAGTGTGCTATGTGCACAAAGAGCAAAGATTGGTGGTGGTGTTGAAACCTTTTGAAATTCTTGGTTTGGATACCTGTGTATTATTTAACGGGACAGCAGCAGGAAATAAATATATTCTGACGATACTAGCCACTTTTCCCAGTTTGTAGCAACGGTAGTGATTCCAGACCAGTGTGCAAGCACACATTACGAAACGGATAATTACCAACTGGATATAAACATTTGGCATTCCCAATGCTAAATCAGTGTACAAATTTTGTGTCAGATCTGTTGAAGCAGCTGTGTTGCCAGCTTCATATCAGAAAACTGTGCACTAGCTCTTTTCATCCTCATCAAATGGGCATACTGAAAGAGTTCATCGCATAGTCATTTTGAGTCATTATGTAAACAATCAAGCATGGTAATTGGGACATGTGTCTTCAATAGTCTTCTCTGCGTATAATTCTAAAGTACACACAGGAACACATCTTTTACCATTCGAGGTGAAATGTGATAGGAAGATGCCATCTCCTTTAGAGATTTGGAAAACTAAATTAGGTTCTAATGAGGAATAAGTGGACAAGGTCGGGAAACAGTTAAGAGAGGTTTGGCAGAAGATCAAATGAACAAAAAGAAAGGCACTTGAACATCAAGAATGGATGGGGAAACTTACTGGATAATTTCTGCCTTATTGAGTGGGCCAGTGGGGATTAGTGACAAACCGTTATACACCAAAGTGCAGAACAGAGAATTTTTTGACTATCATAGTTTATATCAAGTGATAGAGTTGGTATAACTGGTAAATGTGAAGATGCAGCTTCCAACGAAGACATCTATTATTTATGCCTGCCAAGTCACACCCCTGAGTGGAGTGATAGATAATTTGTTGCAGATTTCATCAGTGCAGGGGCTACACAACAAAGTGTCTATGAGGACAAAGAAGCCACTATTTTAAAACGATCAGGTTGCATGCATCACATCAGATACACTAAGACTGCATGATAGGTAAAGAGTATTTAATTTATTTAGTCTCGATATGTATTTTTGTCTTCTTGCTTCTGAAAACAATAACTTATCACTGCATCAAATTCCAGTTGAATGACTACAAAAATCCAGAGCATACACTGTACTACAAAAATGAATGTAGAGATAACTGTTTCTTGCAACTTCATTGTATTGTTAAGGATCGTCATTGTACCATATTTCTAACATTACTTCCGAAGATTTCTTAATACTGTTGTAATTCATACTATTACAGAATGAAAGTACTATTTACTTTTCCTAGTGGGCTAATACTTACCCTTTGTTTTTGTTTCTTGTTTGTTAGTCATTTGTGGATGAACATAGGAGAAAATTCGAGGACAATTTTTTTCTGGCTGGGCGGAATGTAGGCTGTATAATAATGATGTTTGATTTAAGATTGTGTATAATAATTACGTATCATGGTATTATTTATGGTTGTACAAAGCAGGGATCTGGCAGAAAGATCCGCTCTGATGATCTGTGCCAGAAGACACTGACCCTGAGGGTCGTTGGTTCGATTCTGGGATGGAGCGTGCCACACCATGTTGTAGCCGCTTGTTAAGAACGCAGTGACGCGCTGCAGAGTGTCCCAAGCATGGCACTGATGGAAGAATACGCCACCTGGCGCTCTGCTGCAACACGAGCCGTCGTAGTATCTGTGGTCACTGGAATCTGCGTGCTACAACCCTATGCCGCTCTGCTGTTGCAAGGAACTGAGCGACTCAGAACACAAATATATTACTCGGTTTGTTTAAAGGGTCTCATGTCTCAATAAATGACTGATAGTGGAACCACCAATGTTTCACTCACACCTCACCCAGTGAGTCAAGGAAAGAGCCCATCTACCGCCCACAAAGTGTCACTTTCCCTCCGGTCATTCCCGACAAAATATTGACCTTTGCTCTCCTCTGTCACTGGTCCCAACCCACTACAGTAGAAAGGTCACGTAGTTTAACAGGTATGAGCAGCCACCCATAATAAAAGTACACTACATGTATGAATATAATAGCTGTCACACGTTCATTATAACTGCTTATGTGTCATGAAGAAAAAAAAGGCTGGAAGGGTCCATAGGCAGAGAAGGCAGAGTATATATGTGCGAGAAAAATTTGTCTGAAGAAATCAACGTTTCATCTGAGCAGAGTACTGCAAATACTGCAGTCAGCTGTCTGGTGTATTCTACAAGAAAGTCTGCATGTAAAGGGGCATTAGAAAATGATCCGCCAGACAGCACATGTGACAACCATCTGGCAGTAGAACGGATGGAATTGAGAGAATTAGCAGACACATTATCTGCACTCAGAAAGAGATTGCAGTTCAAAACTCCTGTGAATTGCGCATGCACAAATTTGGACATGTACATTAGATGGCAACAACTTGCACATACTCAGGAGGCAGTACTGCGAGTATTAGTATGATTTCTGTTTGTTGTTGTTTATGGTCTGCTTTTGTTGACATATATGGTCAACAGCAATAGTGAATTTAAAATTAGTAGCGACTTTAGATGTTTGGCTGACTGGACGAGAACGTGACATCCTTACCCAGTGTTGAGGTAAAACCAATGGCGAGCTGGCTTTACCTACCACACTGCCAGCGGTTAGGCTGCTAAAGTGGCCCTGTTTGCCACACCATGAATAAACAGTACCACGTGATGTCATGCATTAGATCTATCAATGTTTGTCAGCTCTCGTTCTAAAGTATAATTTCCTGATTTGGAAGTGTTCTGTAGCCCTGAGGTATTGTAGTGTTGGCACTGCATTAATAACAACAATGCAGTATATCTGATTTTAAGTAAAAGTATCACCCAATAACACATTCACTAGCTGCGAAGATAACGTTCTGCTGCAAAACATTCCTAGGAATTCGACAACAGTAATGGACGAAACGCCACACTGCTCTGCTGAGATCCATAAATCTCCTACAATGCAGTGGAGACAAGTGTATATTTTGCTCTGGGTACAAACAGCTGTTCCTTGAGATAAAGCTGAACCTAGCATGTATAAGGCGAAGTTAGTGTAATGTTGTCCAAGCCAAAATCTCGCACGACCAGGTCGACGAACTGGCTAATACTAAAGGGAGAATTTTAATCAGACTTCAACCTTATCATGAACATTTAGGCCCGATAGAGAATATGAGTTTGAGTGCAAAATAATGCAACAAGAAACAACAAGAAGTTTATGTTCACTGAGGTTGAAATACCGACAAAAGAACTCACTTCAAATGGCACATGGCAGGACTGATCTTGGGATGTCAGCCATACCAAGAAGTTGGATTGAGGAGACATTGATTCATGAAGAACTGTGATAAGTTTTGAGAAATGTGTGTCTCCTCTTGTTGCCATATTAAAATATGCTTCTTTTCATAAAATACAGTAGAGTTTAGAAATATTCATCTCACTAACATTCGAATACATACCAGTTAACGAATCACAAAAAAGCTATTTGCTTGCAAAAATGGAGGTTGTTGTTGTTGTGGTCTTCAGTCATGAGAATGGTTTGATGCAGCTCTCCATGCTACTCTATCCTGTGCGAGCTTCTTCATCTCCCAGAACTTACTGCAACCTACATCCTTCTTAATCTGCCTAGTGCATTCATCTCTTGGTCTCCCTCTACGATTTTTACCCTCCACGCTGCCCTCCAATACTAGATTGGTGATCCCTTGATGCCTCAGAACATGTCCTACTAACCGATCCCTTCTTCTAGTCAAGTTGTGCCACAAACTCCTCTTATCCCCAATTCTATTCAATACCTCCTAATTAGTTATGTGATCTACCCATCTAATCTTCAGCATTCTTCTGTACCACCACATTTCGAAAGCTTCTATTCTCTTCTTGTCTAAATTATTTATCGTCTATGTTTCACATTCATACATGGCTATACTCCATACAAATACTTTCAGAAACGACTTCCTGATACTTAAATCAATACTCGATGTTAACAAATTTCTTTTCTTCAGAAACGCTTTCCTTGCCATTGCCAGTCTACATTTTATATCCTCTCTATTTCGATCATCAGTTATTTTGCTCCCCAAATAGCAAAACTTCTGTACTACTTTCAGTGCCTCATTTTCTAATCTAATTCACTCAGCATCACCCGAGTTAATTCGACTACATTCCATTATCCTCGTTTTGCTTTGTTGATGTTCATTTTATATCCTCCTTTCAAGACACTGTCCATTCCATTCAACTGCTCTTCCGAGTCCTTTGCTGTCTCTCACAAAATTACAATGTCATCGGCGAACCTCAAAGTTTTTATTTCTTCTCCATGGATTTTAGAACCTACTCCGAATTTTTCTTTTGTTTCCTTTACTGCTTGCTCAATATACAGATTGAATAGCATCGGGGAGCCTGTCTCACTCCCTTCCCAACCACTGCTTCCCTTTCATGTCCCTCGACTCTTGTAACTGTCATCTGGTTTCTGTACAAATTGTAAATAGCCTTTCGCTCCCTGTATTTTACCACTGCCGCCTTAGGAATTTGAAAAAGAGTTTTCCAGTCAACTTTGTCAAAAGCTTTCTCTAAGTCTACAAATGCTAGAAACTTAGGATTAATCTTTCTTCTAAGATAAGTCATAGGGTCAGTATTGCCTCATGTCTTCCAACATTTCTACAGAATCCAAACTGATCTTCCCCGAGGTTGGCTCCTATCAGTTTTTCCATTCGTCTGTAAAGAATTCGCCTTGGTATTTTGTAGCTGTGACTTATTAAACTGATAGTTCGGTAATCTGTCAACACCTGCTTTCCTTGGGATTGGAATTATTATATTCTTCTTGAAATCTGAGGAAATTTCGCATGTCTCATACATCTTGCGCGCCAGTTGGTAGAGTTTTGCCAAAACTGGCTCTCCCAAGGCAATCAGTAGTTCTAATGGAATATTGTCTACTCTGGGGGCCTTGTTTCGACTTAGGTCTTTCAGTGCTCTGTCAAACTCTTCACGCAGTATCATATCTCCCATGTCATCTTCATCTACATCCTCTTCCATTTACATAATACTGTCTTCAAGGACATCGCCCCTGTATATACCCTCTATATTCTCCTTCCACCTTTCTGCTTTCCCTTCTTTGCTTAGAACTGGGTTTCCATCTGAGCTCTTGATATGCATGGAAGTGGTTCTCTTTTCTCCAAAGGTCTCTTTAATTTTCCTGCAGGCAGTACCCATCTTTCCCCCTTGTGAGATATCCTTACATTTGTCCTCTAGCCATCCCGGCTTAGCCATTTTGCACTGCCTGCCGATCTCATTTTTGCAATTTTGTGTTTTCTCCTTTCATCAATTAAATTCAGTATCTCTTCTGTTACCCAAGGTTTTTTACTAGCCCTCGTCTTTTTACCTACGTGATCCTCTGCTGCCTTCCCTATTTCATTCCTCAAAGCTACCCATTCTTCTTCTATTGTATTTCTGTCCCCCATTCCTGTCAATTATTCCCTTATGCTCTCCCTGAAACTCTGTTCTACCTCTGGTTCTTTCAGTTTATTAGGTCCCATCTCCTTAAATTCCCACCTTTTTGCAGTTTCTTCAGTTTTAATCTACAGTTCATAACCAATACATTGTGGTCAAAGTCCACATCTGCCCCTGGATATGTCTTACAATTTAAAACCTGACTCCTACATCCCTCTCTTACCATTATATAGTCTGTATGAAACCTTCTAGTATCTCCAGGGTTCTTCAATGTATACAATCTTCTTTCATGATTCTTGAACCAAGTGTTAGCTATGATTAAGTTATGCTCTGTGCAAAATTCTACCAGACGGCTTCCTCTTTCATATCTTAGCCCCAATTCATATTCACCTACTACATTTCCTTCTCTCCCTTTTCCTACTGTCGAATTCCAGTCACCCATGACTATTAAGTTTTCGTCTCCGTTCACTACCTGAATAATTTCTTTTATCTCATCATACATTTAATCAATTTCTTCATCATCTACAGAGCTAGTTGGCATATAAACTTCTACTACTGTACTAGGCGTGGACTTCGTGTCTATCTGGCCACAGTAATGCGTTCACTATGCTGTTTGTAGTAGCTTACCCACACTCCTATTTTTTATTCATTATTAAACCTACTCCTGCATTACCCCTATTTGATTTTGTTTTTATAACCCTGTATTCACCCGACCAAAAGTCTTGTTCCTCCTGCCACCGAACTTCACTAATTCCCACTATATCTAACTTTAACCTATCCATATCCCTTTTCAAATTTTCTAACCTACCTGCCGGATCAAGGGATCTGACATTCCACGCTCCGGTCCGTAGAAAGACAGTTTTCTTCCTCCCAGTGGGCATCAATTTACTCACCACAACAAAAGTAATGTTTATTAAAATCAAATACCTTCTTGCATGATCGAAGATTTGAAGCTAGCTGAAAGTGAAGTGCAGTCTTGTTGGAGGAGCACAAGAATGCAAACATAGTTAGATCTTCTTTGACAACATAAATAAACAAAAGGCGCCGCAACTTTACTCCCAAGAGATGCTTATATTGGAAGACAGAATGGATGCTGCTTAATTCAAGAAATGTACAGCTAAAGGCTACTTCACCATTAGGTGAAGTTTTAAAATTTAGTGTGGCGTATGGTCTGATATGACGATAGAGCAAACTTTAATGACGACAATGAAAGTGAAAGGTGGCTTAACTCACGGATGTCGGTTTTCAGGTTCTTTGCTCTCAAACTGGACTTCAGGGAAGAAATCCTTACAGGAAATTTATAAAGAAATGAAAAATTCTCTGGTATATCATAAGGAACAAGCGAGCAACATGTAGATTTAAGAGCTTCACACACAGATGGAAATGTAGCAGACAATGACAATCTGAATAATTGGCTGTTAACACATCCATCTTTTTCAAAATGTAATGTGATTACATCAATAAACAGTGGAGTAATCAAACGGATCACCTGAATTAAAAGGGAGAACTTGAAAAATATCTCATTTCAACGCAACACCAAGGTGCCTTACAACACTTGCATCCTGCACTACGTCACTCAAGATAGGGAAGAGGAGGATTTATACCATAAACCCATTACCATTATTTTACAGAATATGTGTTACCAAGCAATCTGATAAAAATGTGAAGTTCTGTTTCTCATTTGAACTTTCCCCATATCCCATGTCGTTGTTCACAGAAGATGGTCTCAGTAAGGGTACCAAATCATATTGCTATGATGCATTCACACTTCTCCAACACAATGAAGTACCCAAAATAAAAACCCTTGTTGTGAAGGGAGGTCACCCACTCCATAAGGTTGCTTGTCACGTCAAAGAAAAGATTGGAATCATCTATATAAAATATTTTGAGGATGGAGATATTAAAATGCAACAGGCAGAAGAAGATATGGATTCATTAACTGTGAAAACGGCTATTTCTCAAGTTGCTGAGTGTGACAGTGTGGCAGTTGTGAGAGAGTACAGTGACTTGCTTGTTCTCTTAATGGGTCGACAAAACAACTTCAACAACTTGTGCTTCCATAAACAGGGAAGAGGGAAATTAAGCAGGAGTGTGGTACTCCAGTAGTTCTTTCATTTTGTATCCTGCATCTGCCTTTTCGATTATGACTTATAAGATGCGTTACCACACCTTCTACTGTTTTTGGTGAATGAAAGAGGAAATTAATAAACCTTATGGAGCAACAGTCACACATCAAAGTGCAAGGTGCTGAATTCGTTAACACATTAGTCTCTCGGGACATTATAGCACCGGTAGGAGAACAGCTGACATTAGCACTGTTAGGGAATTCCAACTGTGTGTCTTTCTACGAGCTTTTCGTAAAGCCTTCCCAGAGAAAATCTCCCAAACTTGAAAGGCTCCTGGCAGCATCAGTCGCAGCAAGGCGCCACTCATTGTGATCCTACCATCAGGTGCAATCTTGACTGGGGAAGAAAACCGATCCATGCCAGCTGGGCTGGAAAGAAAACTTATCAGGCTTGTTTCCTATGGCGATGAGGAAAGATGAGGCAGCACTCACGCTACTGAAGATGGTTCCCTACACTTGCAAAACAGGATGCACAGCAATACTTGGATGTCGAAAATATGGACAGAACAACTCCTCGAGATACAAATACTGTTGTGGCTTACCTTCGTAAATTCCCAAAAAATTGTGTTCAGTATAGCTGAGGAAGAGATTGAAGATAACTTACAGGACAAAGAAGTGATGAAGTTGCCCTAATGGATCCTGAAGATCGGATGCTGGACCGATGACTGCTGCAGTATCCCAAACGACCTCGATAGAACTGATATGTGACACAATGTGACCTTGTGTTCTTTAAATTGTGCTTCTTTAAATACTCCCATGCTCTTTTATTTGTTCATTTGTACACACTTGTGTATTACTCGTATGTAAACACACACTGGCCATTACTATGTACTTGGTTTTCATTTTAGTAACCCACTGTCACCAATAAAGTGATGGATACAAATGAATAAAAATACACACGAATGAAGAAACATGAAAAGATGAATGTAGAAACACATATGTGCTCATTAGAGAGCCGTCTGCCCACTGGAAATTCATTTCATTGAATAACGTTGCTTATAAAAAAAAAGAGATACCTTTGGTTTCAATAGTATGAACACTTTATAGCGCCTAAAACAGCAAAACTAGATGCTTTCGTAATATGAAATTTCATGCTCTACAACTTTGCTGACGTTTTCCATTTGGAGTAGGTATTTTTGAGTTGCAGGAGTTGAAGACGACTTTTTAGAAAAGTTGCTAACAATGAACGAACTTTGACAACTTACTGCAGCCAGATTGCTACACCGATATTCGCATTTACATAATCATTCGATGCAAAACTGAATGCTCTTTCATTTTGATAATAGTAAAATTCTGAGTAGCATGCATAGTGACCGAGTAATAGGTTAAAACCCGAAAAAAGTACCAAAATTCCGTGGTTTTCTGTCCACAAAAATTGTCCGGAGGGTTTTAGAGGTCGAAAACTTGGATTATACATGCTCTCAACTATATGCACAAGATGAAAAAATTAAATATTCTATCCCAGCTTTTGCAAGCAAAAGCACCCGGTTACTGGACTAATACAGTTGAAATTGCGGCAGAATAATGACATAATGGATTATTAAAGTAACAGCTAAGTGCAAGTCAGGTCAATAGTTTGTGGAACAGCCGAGTCCCAGTATAGAGATAAACTTGTAACTTATTTACTTGTACTGTTACAAAAGCTACGGCAGTTCTCCTTTCACAAGTTATCTATGGTTCTTAATAATTACAATATTTCATTCAAAAAACCTGGAGTCGCTTGAATAACGAGGCAGAAATAAAAGTTTCACATATTAATCATATGCCAAAACACTCTCGTGCTATCATTTGCCAAAATCTTGTTTCGATATCTCAGACCATTTGTGACGTACGAGGAAATTTTGAATACGTCGTTCTAGTTTTTCACTGCCACACGAGGTTGTGATGGAGTGCTTTAAATACATTCTACACTCCTGGAAATTGAAATAAGAACACCGTGAATTCATTGTCCCAGGAAGGGGAAACTTTATTGACTCATTCCTGGGGTCAGATACATCACATGATCACACTGACAGAACCACAGGCACATAGACACAGGCAACAGAGCATGCACAATGTCGGCACTAGTGCAGTGTATATCCACCTTTCGCAGCAATGCAGGCTGCTATTCTCCCATGGAGACGATCGTAGAGATGCTGGATGTAGTCCTGTGGAACGGCTTGCCATGCCATTTCCACCTGGCGCCTCAGTTGGACCAGCGTTCGTGCTGGATGTGCAGACCGCATGAGACAACGGTTCATCCAGTCCCAAACATGCTCAATGGGGGCACAGATCCGGAGATCTTGCTGGCCAGGGTAGTTGACTTACACCTTCTAGAGCACGTTGGGTGACACGGGATACATGCAGACGTGCATTGTCCTGTTGGAACAGCAAGTTCCCTTGCTGGTCTAGGAATGGTAGAACGATGGGTTCGATGACGGTTTGGATGTACTGTGCACTATTCAGTGTCCCCTCGACGATCACCAGAGGTGTACGGCCAGTGTAGGAGATCGCTCCCCACACCATGATGCCGGGTGTTGGCCCTGTGTGCCTCGGTCGTATGCAGTCGTGATTGTGGCGCTCACCTGCACGGCGCCAAACAAGCATACGACCATCATTGGCACCAAGGCAGAAGCGACTCTCATCGCTGAAGACGACACGTCTCCATTCGTCCCTCCATTCACGCCTGTCGCGACACCACTGGAGGCGGGCTGCCCCCCCCCCCCCCAGTGGAGGGTTATGTAAGAGCTCCATGATTAAAGAGTTTGTTGCTAGTGCACTCGAGCTGATGTATTGCTCACGCGCTGCCTGCGATATGTAAGCTAGAAGAGAATCTGAGACCAAAGAGTAGTATTGACTGCAGTAGGAACTGTGTAGCAGTAGGAGTAAGTTGTTGCTAGCGAGCAGTCTGGTCTGGTGTATCATGTTGGCTGGGTCGCCCGTGTGCAGCGATGGCGGAGCCTGAGCGTTGTAGGATAAGGTAAAAGCAGCCTCGCGTAGTATTGTTACATCAAGTCCCATGTAAATGTTTAAAAAAATCTGTTAATAATAATCTTTCTCATAAAAAGTAACTTTTGACATTTATCTCAATTTAAAGAATTCACTAATTTCTCCAATCCTTGGCAAACCCGATTACTGAAAAGAAAAGTCAGTTCTTTCCTCTTTTATAAGACAAATCTGTCGGCCAGCATTGTACTTAGCTGCGCCAGGAAAATTTCTTATAGGAGCAGATATATTCGCGTTATCCGGCGATCTAATTAGGTAAGATTTTTCAGTTTATTCAGAATGATGTATCAGGGCCATGACGCAACATTGCTGACGTCCAAAATTTACCAGGTTAAATTGACTGTCAATTATTGAAAGGTTATAGGTTTGTCACATTGTATTATATTTTTCACTGTTGGGTAGTTACGCTAAATGAGAATATTATTCATATTATTTTATTTTATTTTTGTGGGGAGGTTACACTTGGCGACAACCGGCCAGGATCGTATTTTTGTGAATTTCTGAGTAGTGGTCAGCTATATATCTGCTCTTATTTACTTAATATTAAAAGTAGTTTGCATCTGGCGCAACACATTTACTAATTTGTCACTTTTTCTTTCACAGATCATCGGAAATTTATTGCTCTTTGTTGTAACTGTATATGTTCCATTTTTGCTTTGTCTTTGTTTGATTTTGTGCTTAACTTTGAGTTGTGAAAATGCCGTGCAAAACTGCTAACAGTGCATCGCGATGTGCAAGGAGTGAAAAAGCTGACTCGAATAATTTGACTGATAATACTAGCGACACTCAGTGTAATAGTCATAATCCTCTAATTACAGATAATCAGTGTGTGTCGATCACTAGTAATGATTTTGATGCTAATGATGAGCAAACAAATTCAGTTGTGTCCTCTGTTAATTTAACGACAATTGATGACGAATCACGTTCCGTTACAATGAACGCTGTCCAGTTTGAAACACCTGATTTGCAAAATTTACGTAGCGAACAGATAATTGTTTCTAACAAAGGTGACCAATATACACAAAGCACGCCAGATTTATTTGATTCCGCTGTAGTGACCAACACAGCACATCCAATTAGCAAACCTTTTTGTGAATCAGACAATGACCAAATGGTTATACAAAACGTGACACATGCAGATACACCATCACACAGCACAGAGAATACAGCAGCTAATTTCGGCATGGATCGAGTTATGACATTATTGCTACAACTTAATGAATCAAACATACAACTTAATGAAAATCTCAAACAGTCGAAGAAAGAACAAGACGACAATTTCAAACGACTTAATGAATCGAACGAACAACTTAATGAAAAACTTGACACCTCTACTGAACAGCTTACTGAACGGATTACAGCCGTTGCCGAGCAATGTAATGAAACTAAAAAACAGCTACGTGAGGAAATTAAGGCTAGTGCTAGGAATAGTAGTCAAGAAATTAGATCCCTTGCACAAGAAATATGTAATACACATGCAGCCACAACCAAATTACTTAGAGATGAAATTAGTGCAGTCGCTAAACAATGTTCTGAGAACGCAACACAGTTACGCGATGAGTTTAAATTAATGTCATCAGAACTTTCACACACAGTGGATGCGAAAGTAGACACGAAATTCGAACAACAGAACAGCCTAATTGACGAACGTTTTAATCACCACCTACAAAACAGTGAAACGCGTTACCGTAAATTCATACAGGAACAGAACAAAGTAAAGAAATAAGTCATGGATACAATTACTGCACAGAGACAGGAAGATAAGCGTAAATTATTTACGAAGGCGAAAACATACGTAGACAACAATATTGCAACAGTATCAGACGAAATCAAACAGTTGAACGCCGAATTGCATGATGAAATCTCCGATCATAAAACTAAAACAGATACACACACAGTAGACTTTCAGACAATGATCAACAGACTTGAACAATTAGAATTAATACAGGATCCCGATGCCATTAAAGCAGACGTTAAGAAATTGAACAAAACTACCTGTAAAATCCCAAAACAAATTAATGCTTGTGACACTAACTAAAAATGATGATCAGGTTAAAGAATTGACTGAAAAATTTGATGAAGTGGCCAGTCGTACTGACGTTATCGAAAATAACAATGACACCAAATAAGACGATACGTCACCAGTTTCGTTTAATCAAACACCCGAATTCCAAAATTTACAGCAGACGATTAGTGAGATACGTTCGTCCAGTAATACATTACGTAGAAAATTGTCATCCTTACAGCAAGAATTGACGGAGATGCAAAATATTTCAGCCTTTAACACATCACAGCATACGCCACTTTCCGAACATTTCTCACACTCACACAGCCAGTACAATTTAGGTAATTTACAGAGAGTACGTGACTTAGATTCCGAACAGTCACAGACAAACAGATTATCATACAGTCCTGAACCTGTTCAGACATTCAGAGACGAAAATTTTGATTACAAGCACTTTCTGTCCGTTAGGAAATTTAAGGTATTTAAAAATGACAAAACACAAATACACCCTTTGGACTGGATATGACAATTTGCCTTTGTATTTTCATCAGCTTGCCGTGTAATGCAGAAACTAGAATTGGCCTGGATACAACAATTTGCATTTGAATTCTCACCGACATTGCCTGTAATGCAGAAACTAAAATTTATTTGCAGCGCGTAAGCGACCTCAGGGGATTCATTACACTTCGATGAATATGTGCCGTAGCGTGCACAGGGCCCCGAGCCGTAGTAATGCTATTTCATCTTTAGTTTTCTGCACTGCTGCCTTCTCTTTTACTATCCTTTATATCTATCAAAACAGCTCTTCAACTATCGATCTATCTAGAATTAGGAATGAGTAATGAAAACCTGATAAGACAAGTTTTACCGAAAGTGACAGTTTTCATTAGACACTCCCGAAATAACAAGTAATATCAGTATAATTTTAATAACAAACAATATGTTAATCATCAGTATGTACAAAATTTTCAGCAATCGCAGACACATTTTGGCAACAATAGAGGGTTTTCTCCGCAACAGCATCAAAAGCAGTCGGTTGGCATACCTAACCAACAATGCAGTCTGCAAAGTCAACCAAGCTTTAATGTTTCGCCGCCTACACGTATAGCGTCGGCTCCACCAAATAGTAATGCACAGCTACAAAGAAATCACTACGTACAGAAAACACACCATTTCAACTCATATCGCAACGCGCCGTATAGCAATGACTATCATGACAGACGTAAAAGTAATGAGCAAAGTTTTCATAGAACGTTTAATAACAGTCGATCTTACCAGCAGCATAATCAACCACAACAACAGATTATCATGAATGAACCAGACAGTCGGTATCATCCCGAACCTAATACGTCAGGAAGAACTAACACAACAGTACAAATAGTCGATATGCCACAGCATCCTCCCGCAAATAACAGCACGTCAGAAAGAATTTGACTAGATGCAGCACAGATTGAACCTTCCAGCGATGTAAGCAATACTTTTGATACACGCTCTTGTTCACGAAAATGTTATTGCTTTTGACGACATCCGAGACACTCTTTTGCATGAAAAACCAGTTATTCAAAAAACCATTTCCCACCCTGTCATTGAAGTAAAGATTGGATCATCCACATTTTCGGCAGTAATCGACTCTGGATCACCTATGTCAGTTATAAAGGAGGAAACTTTCAACGCTTGTAACAAAGAGAATACTTATCCTACATTACCATTAGGCAAAACTAAAGTAAAAGGAGCAGTATCTGGTAAAGGAGTAGATGTAAAATTACAGACACACTTATCATTTTGTATTGCAGGTCATACGTTCCACTCAAATTTTTGGATTGTTCCCTTATTGACAACAGACCTTATTTTAGGTACGAATTTTTTGGTACAACACGACGCAATTATTGACTTTCAAAATTCCTATTTAATGTTAAAGGATGAAAATGTACAACTGGCATTAGATTTTCAGCACTCATTATCTGCAGAGGAACAAAAATTAATCGAACAGAGGTCATTTCTACATCGCGTAACATAGACTGTCATTTGACATTGTTCACCGATACGTACGTACACAATTATAACAAACCAGACGAAGCTGACTATCACGTTATGCAGATGATCTGTGATAAAGTAAAACAAAGCAGTGCAAATACAGACGTTGAACGTACTCAGCTATGCAATATCCTTTTACAGCAAGATCCAGTTTTTGACAACATCCCTGGTACTATGTCCGGTTTCATGTATGAATTTCAATTTAAACAGCACGACACATTTAAAGCCAAACATTATCCCATTCCGTATATTCACAGAGAACAAGTTATGAAAGAATTGAAAGCTATGCTTGACCAAGGTATTATCGAACCGGCAGTTAGTCCGTACATAAACCCACTCCATATTGTTAAGAAAAAGGATGGCTCTCTTCGCCTCGTACTTGATTCGCGTCACATCAATGACATTATTATTAATGAAACAGATCGCCCACAAACACTAGAAGAACTTCTACAGAAATTTCATGGTACTGCTATTTATGCCACATTAGATTTGAGATCGGGATTTTGGCAAATTCAGCTCCATCCGAAATGCAGAAAGTACACAGCATTTCTCTGTTTTGGTGACTGTTATCAATTTTACAAATTACCGTTCGGTTTAACAATTTCTTCAGCAGCATTTATTCGCGTTTTGAATACTATACTTCCGACAGAACTTAAAGACAGAATCACAACGTATGTAGACGACATTCTTATTGCAGAAGCTAACTGGTCTGAACACAATTTGATTCTGGAATAACTGTTGCAAACTTTTCGTGCACAAGGACTCACAGTTAATCTTAGCAAATCACACTTTGTCAAAACTTCTATAAAATTTCTTGGACATGTAATTTCAGCAGAAGGCATAGCGCCTGACCCGGAAAAACTTCAAGCTTTACGTGACATTACTGTTCCAATGACGAAGAAACAACTACGCGGCTTTCTGGGTTTAATTAACTTTTTCCGCAAATTTATTCACTACTCTGCTTTAGACACCCCTAGATTATGCCAACTGACGGGTAAAAACACTATTTGGTCCTGAGATAGCCAAGCGCAGTCTGAATTTGTCAATCTGAAACAAGCTTTGTTGAATGCCCCACTTTTATCACACCCAGATCTCACTAGAAATTTTTTCATTGCCACCGACAGTTCTAACACAGCTTTAGGCGTACACATTTTTCAGGAAATTGAAGAAGACGGTAATACAGTAATTAAAAACATCGCTTTTGCAAGTCGCGTTCTCTCACTTGCTGAACGCAATTATTCTGTTACAGAACTTGAAACATTATGTGTTGTATGGGCATTTACCTGATTTAGGCATTTTCTTCATGGAAGACATACTACCGTTTACACAGACCATAGAGCTATCCAGTTTTTACTTTCCGCTAAATTTACAGATGACAGATTAAGCAGATGGAAACTGTATTTACAGGAATTTAATTTTACAATTGTTCACATTCCCGGTACACAAAATATTGTAGCAGACGCACTATCCCGTTCTCTCTGCAATAATCAGCAAGACATCGCAACCAACTTCTGCCAAGCAAATTCTATCCTCATGTATATTCAACAAGTCGCATTTGAAAACTTCATTTCATCGTCATTACGAGACATAGCACAAGAGCAGAGTAAAGACAATGCATGGAAAGAAATTAAACACCTTTGACAAGATAAGAATAACGTTACCATTAGAAACCATTACACGGTACGCAATAACATTCTGTTTCGCCGCTCTCACCCTGACAGCAACAACTGGTTATTATACATTCCTGACGAGCTTTTTAACAAATTAATTTGGTATACTCATTTAAGTTACGCACATTATGGAGCCAGAAAATTTTTCTTATACTGAGACAGAACTGTTATTTTGCCAACATGGAGAAACGTATTCGACGAGTTTTAGCGTCATGTAAAATCTGCCAGAAAGCTAAATCAGACACGACTTCACATATTCCTCCGTTACATCCCATTGTACCTGTTAAATTGAGACACATGGCGGCTGTAGACATTCTTGGACCGAGTCCCAGAACTAATAGAGGTTTTTGCTACATCTTTGTCCCTGTTGAACTCACTTCGAAATTTGGTACCTTCACTCCATTGTGCAAAGCTACTGCTAAATCTATTTCGAATGCATTTGTAAAACATTTTTTGTTTCATGTAGGGCATGTATTGAAAGTAATTTCCGACAATGGACCACAATTTCGATCTGAGATATGGACACGTATGTTACGAGCTAGAAACATTTCTCCGATCTATATATCCAAGTATCACGCTTCTTCGAACCCTTGCGAACGACTGATGAAAGAAATTGGTAAACTGTGTAGAATGTACTGCCATAAAAGACATATTGATTGGGATACACACATACCCTCATTCCAGGATGTAATTAACTCCATACCAAATGAATCTACTATGCTATCTCCGAGTGTTATATTGAAAAATGTTGAACCACCTAACAAAATTAAAGAATTAGTATCCTTTCCTACATCCCGTCGACTACGCCACCATGAAGTAATTGAGATTGCGCTCAACAACATCAAACGTGCTGCAGAGCGCCGGAGACGACAGCAAAAACAGGTTTGTACATGCCGTGACTTTCACATTGGACAGAAGATATTAGTATGCACACACTATTTATCCAACAGAGGAAAGAGTAGATGCAGTAACTTTGAACTTCTTTACGCAGGTCCATACAGAATTCGCAGCATTCATCATCCCAATGTGGTACATGTTGAAACTTTGAGAAACAGAAAAAGCAAAGGCAATCACCATGTTTCCAATATTAAACCCTTTATTGAATGAACATACTTTATGATTTATCACATTATAATGCCTTTTCCGGTTATTGAGATCAACACTTACTGATGATTATCACATCTTTTCCTGGCAATTGCCCGGCAAGGTAAGGTTAGCAGGTCGCTTTTCTTGTCGTTATATATCAGACCGTGCACATTTTCGATTTTTTGTGTATGTATGATTGTTTTCCTATCGAAAGTAGAATTTTTGTCTGTATGCACTATGAAATCTTTAAGATGTAACAAACAACAGGACATTTTTCCTTATGATATCTCAATATCTTGACTATTTTACATTTTTTGCTGCTACATTATGATACTGTGTGTACATTTTTTGCACTTGAAAACTGTTTTATGTTTTTTAACCTAATACGTTTTCTGTCATGATATTTTGCCTATTCTAAATTTTTTTGGCACTACATTATGATACTGTGTATACATTTTTTGCACTTGAAAATTGTCTATGTTTTTGACCTAATACGTTTTCTGTCATGCTATGCTGTATGCTTAATTATATTACTAGAAACAAGTTTTTACTTAATGGGTATATGAATTAAATGCAAGATATTAATCCTTATTCATCATTTTTCAGAAAGCAATACTGTGTAAAAGAAATGAATTAAACAACCACAGTGGTTTACTATGAAATGGAAATTTTACCATCAGAATGAAGGAAAGAAAATGCAATATATTTCCATGAAGAGTAAATGGATCAGAATTAAAAAGCATTAACCAGAATATGCTATACACATCGTATGATAGCAGTCTTGACTAATTATTTTTCTTTCAGAATACAAGGCGATTGATGCAGACTGTTAGACAGAACTACAGATTTTAATTTTAGTGATGAAATATGCTAGAAGTAAGAAACTCTATACTATATGAACTAATGAATGGTAATGAATAGTTGTATGAAGTAAATGGTAATATGAATATGCACAATGAAGTGTCTGTTTTTTGCAGATGATAATAAATGATGAAGAATATGCTAATATGAATAATTAAGTTTCTCTTTGCAGATGATGATAATGAAGAATGAATAATTGTATGAAGTAAATGGTAATATGAATCTATTTTTTGCAGATGATAATAAATGATGAGTGACTATATGAAGTAATGAATGATAATGAATAGTTGTATGAAGTAAATGGTAATATGAATATGCATAATGAAGTGTCTATTTTTACAGATAATAATAAATGATGGGTGACTATATGAAGTAATGAATGATAATGAATAGTTGTATGAAGTAAATGGTAATATGAATATGCATAATGAAGTGTCTATTTTTTGCAGATGATAATAAATGATGATGAATAGTTATATGAAGAATATGGTAATATGAATAATGAAGTTTTTCTTTACAGATGATGATAATATTTACTGTTAGTTAAGAAATGCTATGTAGTCATTTAAGTATTTGCTGCAGTTCCTTTTGACAGTATGTCTTATGTCGCATAGTATAATGACTGAATGTTTTGGAAAAGACAGCTAGAGTACATACATATTAAGTACACGTTTCATTACCTGCTAATTCGAAGTTTTCTACTTTTCAGCATAATATAGATTTTTTTCTTTCAGGTCAATAACCCATTTTGTAATTTTTCCAGGAGAAGCTTTTCAGGATATTAATATGCTATAAGCTGTTAGTTATTAAACCTGTTCTAGTACTTGCATTTTTTTTACCCAGTTGTGTCTATCATTTATGAATGTGATCACATATACTGTACTTGTTTCATAACCTTGCTACAGCTGAATCATGACGAATGACGTTAATAATCCTTATTTCCAGCAATAAGTCAAAAGCAAATGTTTTCAAGCCTCAGCAATTAATTATCGATCCCAGTGCAATGCATTGCTAAAAGAAAATTACGAGTCCCAACTATTACCAGTATACAACTAAATAATGCTACCAGGTTAAGATATATTTTTAGTCCTAAAGATAATGCAAATTTTCTGTGTATTGATTCCATTATGTCTATGTATTATTGGACTACTGACCTCAAGTAATAGTTCCAATGTCTTACATTTTAAATATGTCTTATGTCACTTACATGATATCACATATATAAACACCAGTAGCTTGATGCTACACTCAATAGCTCCTGTTTTAAATGATGACTTGTCAATAACACAGAATAATGTTTTGTAACACTATATGAATACTTTGTAACTAGCCTTTGAATGTCAATAACTCAATAGCTCCTGTTTTAAATGATGACTTGTGAATAACACTGAATAGTGTTTTGTAACACTATATGAATACTTTGTAACTAGCCAATGAAAGTCAGTAACTCAGTAGCTCCTGTTTTAAATGATGACTTGTGAATAACACTGAAATATGTTTTGTAACACTATATGAATACTTTGTAACTGGCCAATGAATGCCACTGATTCAGTCAGATGAGTTATGAATAGTGTTTCGTAATACTCAATATTGTTCATATCGGTTGATACACTAGTGTAATTCTATGTTGACTAGCATAAGACTTAATGTGTCCTTCACCTTCTGACCTAATTACTGCAATATCCGTTTATCCTGTCCATCCTCATGATCATGGAGCACTATATTGGTTTTTGAACTAATTCTACGTTGCTGTAAGAGTATGGATTGTACAAGAATATGGTGTTGACATATCAAGCTGTCCACAACCTTGAACGATGGAGATGTTATTATGGTCCCACTGTTTGGTGTACCTAATGTACTACCAAAATGATAACATTGAATATTAATACATTTCAGTGTCTTGGCTACACTGATAAATACTTCAGGGAAGAGAACTTCAGATTGTCTCACTTGGTGTTGTGCTTCTGTAGAAAGATATGGACTTTCAGTGCAGCTACGTGCAACCGACTGTGCTACAACCATGATGCAATCCTTCCCATTCCTTTCCTAGTTCCTGTAAAATAGTAAAGGCTTATACAGGGCATTTAAATTCTTGTAAAATGATAAAAACTTTTATCGTGCGTGTGCACTCTATTTTGTTAATATATTTTGTACTCATTGTGTATATACTTTATCATTTCTGAATATGTTTTGTACTCAGTGCATGTGCACTTTTTTTAATTTCTTAATATGTTCTGCACATCAATGATGAATATACTCTGTGATTGTAGCCTTAGTAAACTAAATAGATTATAGAAAAATTTGTTGCTCATGGCAAGTCCAATTGACTCACCATTGCTGCCAAATTTTTGCCCCCCCCCCCCCCAGTGGAGGGTTATGTAAGAGCTCCATGATTAAAGATTTTGTTGCTAGTGCACTCGAGCTGATATAATTTCGATGTATTGCTCACGTGCTGCCTGCGATATGTAAGCTAGAAGAGAATCTGAGACCAAAGAGTAGTATTGACTGCAGTAGGAACTGTGTAGCAGTAGGAGTATGTTGTTGCTAGCGAGCAGTCATGTCTGGTGTATCGTGTTGGCTGGGTCGCTCATGTGCAGCGATGGCGGAGCCTGAGCGTTGTAGGATAAGGTAAAAGCAGCCTCGCGTAGTATTGTTACATCAAGTCCCATGTAAATGTTTTAAAAAAAATCTGTTAATAATAATCTTTCTCATAAAAAGTAACTTTTGACATTTATCTCAATTTAAAGAATTCACTAATTTCTCCAATCCTTGACAATCTCGATTATTGAAAAGAAAAGTCAGTTCTTTCCTCTTTTATAAGACAAATCTATCGGCCAGCATTGCACTTAGCTGCGCCAGGAAAATTTCTTATAGGAGCAGATATATTCGCGTTATCCGACGATCTAATTAAGGTAAGATTTTTCAGTTTATTCAGAATGATGTATCAGGGCCATGACGCAGCATTGCTGATGTCCAAAATTTACCAGGTTAAATTGACTGTCAATTATTAAAAGGTTATAGTTTTGTCACATTGTATTATATTTTTCACTGTTGGGTAGTTACGCTAAATGAGAATATTATACATATTATTTTATTTTATTTTTGTGGGGAGGTTACACTGTGTAGCATACAAGCCAAATCCACTTTTTTAAAATTGGTTTCTCGCGTTCTTTCATGTCAGTCTCAGGAAGAGTTCAGTGCATTTCTCTTCCTTCTAAAGAACTTTAAACCGAATTTTCTATTTTGTGCCATAATGTTATGTTCTCTATGCTTCTAAATCTGCCCAAGGCAGTTTCGCTGCATATTACCAATTACACTGTCAGCGACCATATTAGTCCTTCCTTTCAACTCTTCCAGATGAAGTGGCAATGGAAGCAGGAACGTGATCTTTGACTGAACCCCATAAGAAGATATCATATGAAGCTAAGATAAGTGACCGTGGGGACCACTAGAGAAGAGGGTCACGATGTGCACTTCGACACTGAGGCAATTTGGTATCGAGATAATCATAAATGTCTTCACGAAAGTTAAGTGGAGCATTGTCTAGCTGCACCCCACATCAGTTAAATAAGAGCCAATATTAAAGTTACTCTATAACGAATTTGTAATTATGCCTTGTGCAGGTGTACTTAAAGACACTCTAATACCATTCATTTGCACTGTTAAAAACTACACTAAATCTCTCTAATATCGTTCATTTCCTCTATTAAAAACCGTACTTAATCTGAAGTCATACTGTCACCAGAAACCTCCTTACTTCCTTCCTCAAATCCAATAGGTCAGTGTCTAACGCTTTGTACTCTGTAATGGAGACACACGACATCTGTTTACACTCATATTTAAATCGCCACCACCTTGGGGAGAGCGTGCCACAGAGAACTGCACAAGCCTCTTTGTGGAAACAATAAGGTCACTAACCAACAATTAGGATATACATTAAAACAAGAATTGCACTTACATGCAAGCATATTTACATAAGCTTTAGAGTGCAAAACTTTTCATTGTGTGATACATTTTGAATCTCTTCCGGGTCGTCTCTTTCCGCTATCATTTTACTCGAATTGTTTACAAATGAATCACTGTCATTATATAGACTATTGTCATGGAAATCGTTGTTGTTCTTGTTTTCGCTTTAAGATTTCTGTAAAAGCTCTACAATCTCTACCTCAGAAATGAATGTATATGAAGAACTAGCCATGTTACACCTACTTACTTGAACATGGTAATTACAACTTTTCTGTCAACATTATGGATATAGTTCGACACGAGTTAACACAGACTTCCCTAAATGGGAAGCAGTCACGTTCGAGAATGGCGCATGTAAGAGATACAAAAAGCAATATTTGTAATATCGAGCGGCACTGGCCATTGGAGTGGGAAGGATTGAAAGCACTGAAGCTTCCAACCCTAAAATCCGAATATACTGCCAGTTCTGTATTCAGTTTCACCATTTGTAGAAATGAGTGAGCTAATGTGAAACTAAAAATCACCTTCCATTAACTATACAATAATATTAACCTACTCAGACAGAAATCTTAACTGTGCATCATATAATGGAACATCATAAACATTCTTTAATAAAAGAGAATATATCAACTGTAATATAACACTACAATGTTAACAACAAACCTGTGTTTCTTTCAAACTATTAATTGTATCTTAGTATGTATATGACGTTGTCTATTGCTGTAATGGGTGACTGACAATAAAATCATTATTATTATTATTTTATTATTATTATTATTATTATTATTATTAGTAGTAGTAGTAGTAGTAGTAGTAATAGTAGTAATAGTAGTAGTAGTATAAATTAACAATGACATGCCCCAACTGCAGTGGCCAAACATTTCATTGCTAGCAACTCTAAATGTAGAAAGTTAATATTATATTTCTGTTAAAATACATACCATATATTCAGTCAGGGTACATGCTGTATGGAATAAAACCACGCTTGATGTTGCCAAAGTTACTTAGTACTCACCAATAATGAAATCACGCTCCACATCTCTTTTTCTTTTTTCGTTTTTGCTTAAGTACGGTAACATTACTATTGTGATCAAACTTTCACAACTATCTCTCTGCATTTCAAAGAATATGTAGGATATTTTTCTAAATGCACATAAAATTAACTAATACTTTCTTTAATGTAACTCATTTACAACTACACAGTTGCAACATAACTTTTAGAAATCAGTCTTTATGGGTGCCAGTTGGATTGGCAGACACACCACTTCCTGTGGCTCTGGCACTACAAACAGTACTAAACCAGACACTTTTTATAGAGATCTTTGATATGGTGTAAAACTGAATCTGCATGTTATTCTAATACACAGGTATAAATATCAAACCTATCAGTACTACATACTAGCTTCAGAAGCACTGAAACCTTAATGGCAATTGCTCGATCTACTTCTGACACTAATTAGTATGGGTGAAGGAAAGGGGCGCCAATTAACTAAAACGACTTTATCTTTTATGGCATAGCTAAAAGTTGCTTCACTTGAGTGATGCCACAGTAATCGGGGTGCTGAAATTTCTGCATTGTTACAGTTTCCTATATAGCATCAGTGTCACCTGAAATTAGTCAGGCAGGTGTTATGTAGTAGTACAGAGCGTGGCATTCGAATTGATTGAGTTAAGAATTAATTACATATGAAAGAAAATGCAAAGGATACCAAAACGGATTTCATATAGGAATGAAATGGAAATTACAAATTCACCTTTAATAGAATTACCATGTAAACATGAAAATTGTTTTATAAATCATTCCTGAATTACAAAAACAAATTTAGAGTACTCCTTGAATCATGTATCAAGCTCCATTTAAAGATGAGGAACACAAATTTTTAATGCAAACCCAGTTTGCCTGAGACTGCAGGTGATAGATACTGGCATGTAACCGTTATAGTGCATCTATAGTGTCCTCAAAAATACAGTTTTAGGGTACTTATATGGGATAGTGGATGCTGTTTACAGACGTAGCAATCATAATAAAAATTTTATCTGTGAACCACTTTCGAATAACAAGAAAAAAATGTTGCATGGTTGTAGATCTGCATACTGGACATTATTTAAAAATCCGATCCTCATATTAAAGATCCATTATAAGTTCGAGTGAAACTGTAAATGACACTTCGATATTTCACATGTGGCATTTACCTGTCATCTCTCCAATACTTATATCATGTCCCCAAATAGAAATTTTTAAATTCCGGCATTTTCTGTTGGAAGTTTTTTTATATGACCAGAAGACACATTTGAGAGCTACTATTTTTTCAGCCTTGCACCCAATGTCAGTTAAAAATGACAAAACATTAATATTACTCTATAATAAATTTTGGAGTTATGCTTTGTTCAAGTGCACTATAATATAATTGAACATTGAATATCCATGTTCCTGGTTAAAAGCTAGAGTCAAGTTAAAAGTATATTGCCATCAGTAATCTTCTTTACTTCCTTTCTGAAATTCACTGGATAGATGCTCAAATGTATGTCGCCAGTACTATGATCTGAATACATTTGCCAATATTGTTTTAATTTTCAACATTTGCAGAATTCAGTGAGCTGCAGTGAAACTACAAATCGCCTTCCAGTAATTACACAATTACACATGCTTACACACAATCAGAACCTACCTATGTACCAAATAGCACAGATATGATACATTTACACCACATAGATTAACGATTTGTGCTCATATCTGCAATCTCAAAAACTTTACCTATAAACAGCTTCGAAAGTAGGAAGTTGATATATGCTCCTATTGAAATAATTTAACTAAAAACACTCAGGTCATGTTGTAAGAATTGCTTATACTCACCTTGTACTCAAACTACAGAATGATACCACACTTCATATCATCTTGTTGTTACGCTGGCTAAGCAGAGTAATAACAGTATTTCTACCCAACTTTCGCAAATTATCATAACATATTTCAAAGAAAATACAGATTGTTTTGTAACACAAAAAACAAACAAACACCATCAAAAGAGGCCTTGAAAGTTCAATAGTACTGACTGCCGTCATGTCATCCTCAACCTTTAGGGACATGTGGTGAGTACAGCACTCCCCAGCCATTGTCCATTTCTGTGAGCAGATTGGTAAACACACATAAAATAAAATAATAGGTTTGTTATGTTCATTGATTTAGACAGTGATTAATTCTTATTTTAGATTTTGGGACAAATAAATGACAAATGTAGACAATTTCCCATGTACCTACATCTACATTTATGGTCTGTAAGCCAGCCTGAAGTCAATGGCACAGGGTATGTCCAAATACCAGTTATTAGTGTTTATTCCCATTTCATTGCCATGGAACATGGGAAGTAGACTATTTGAACGCCTCTCCATGTGCTGTAATTATTCTAATCTTGCCCTCAGTATACCTATGTGAGCTATGCATAAGAGCTGTAATATATTTGCAGAGTCATCATTCAAAGTCGGTTCTTGATACTTTGTTAGTGGCCTTTCTTAGGATACTTTATGTCTATCTTCAAATTCTGCAGCTCAGCTCCGTCAGTATCTCTGTGAAACTCTCACAAAGATCAAACAAACCTGTGACCATTCATGCTGCCCCTTTCTGTATACTTTCAATATTCCCTGTTAGTCCTATCTGGTATGGGTCCCACAAACTTGAGCAATATGCTACAGCCAATCACATGACAGATTTGTAAGCAATTTCCTTTGTAGACTGATTGCACTTCCCCAGTATTTTACCAATAAACTGGAGTCTACTCTCTTCTTTCCCAACGACTGAGCCACTTCTTATCCCTACAAAGTGTTACACCCAGGTATTTGTATGGCTTGCCTATTCTAACTGTGACGCATTGGTATTATAGGATACTAAGCTTTTTCGTGTTGAAGTGCATAGTTTTATGTTTCTGATCATTTAAGGCAAGTCGTCAGTTATTACATGACTTTGAAATCTTATCACAATTGGACTTAAAATTTACACAGCTCTTGCAGACAGTACTTCATTATGGATAACTGCATTATCTGCAATAAGTCTGAAGTTACAGTTAATATTGTCTGCAAGGTCATTAATATACGCTATGAACAGCAAGGTCCTAACACACTTCCCTGGCGCACATCTAAAGTTATTACTACATGTAACGACGACTCTCCATCCAAAATAACATGCTGCATCCTCCCTACCAAAAATACCTCAATCAGTGGCAAAATTCAATTAATACCCCATATGAACGTACTTTTGATAACAAGCACAGGTGTGATACTGAGTCAGATACTTTTCGACAGTAAATAAATACTGCATCTACCTGACTCCCTTCATCCAAAGATTTTAGAATGTCATGTGAGAAAAGAATGAGTTGGGTTTCACATGACTGATATTTTCGGAATCCTTGCTGGCTGGCATGGAGGATGTAATTCTGTTCGAGATATCTCATCATGTTTGAACTCAGAATATGTACTAAGATTCTACAACAAATCAATGTTAAGGATACTGGAGACTGTAATTTTGTGGATCAGTTCTACTACCCTCTTATAGATGGGCATGACCTGTGCTTTCTTCGAACTACAAGCAACATGTTTTGTTTGAGGCATCTGCAACAGATTTTAGTTAGAAGTGGGGCTAACTCAGTCGTAAATTCGGTATAGAATGTGACAGGGATTCCATTGGGCCCTAGAGCGTTATTCAAGTATAACGATTTCAGTTGTTTATCAGCACTACTGAATCTAGTACTTCCTTCCCTCATCTTTCCAGTGTTATGAGGAGTAAATTGCGGCATTTCTCCTGGGTTTTTCTTTGGAATGGAAATTCTGAAAACAGAGTTAAGTGTTCCAGATTTTGCTTTGCTACACTCAGTTTCGGTTCTTCACATTCCGCCACAATTCCTGCCCCTCAGTGGGTGAGGTCTGCCGGGTCTCGGTTCAGCTGTGTTTATTTCTTCACAGCTCCACTCCAGAGTCACAGCATCGATATTCGACGTGGACAGCTGACAGAACGTTTGACAGTGTTCTGCTACGGCAGTCATTGAAAGCTTCACACATTGCTCTCTTGACAGACAAATGCGTTTTATTCAACAATTCTCTATCTACAGCTCTAAGCTTAGTTTTCCATCTATTACGCAGTAGTCTCTGCTCCTTTAGCAGTTTCTTTACAGGAACTGTATACTGTAGAGAGTGCTTTCTATTATGAACTGTTCTACTGGGTACATGTCTACCCAGTGCATGCTCAACTATTCTTTTAAACCTGAGCCAGAGTTCCTCTATGTACTGCTCCCCTGTGCTTAAACTTTCAGTCCCTCATTGAGATACGATACTGCTGATTTTTTTATCTTCTTTACTGAACACACACACACACACACACACACACACACACACACACACACACACACACACACACACATATATATATATATATATATATATATATATATATACACACTCCTGGAAATTGAAATAAGAACACCATGAATTCATTGTCCCAGGAACGGGAAACTTTATTGACTCATTCCTGGGGTCAGATACATCACATGATCACACTGACAGAACCACAGGCACATAGACACAGGCAACAGAGCATGCACAATGTCGGCACTAGTACAGTGTATATCCACCTTTCACAGCAATGCAGGCTGCTATTCTCCCATGGAGACGATCATAGAGATGCTGGATGTAGTACTGTGGAACGGCTTGCCATGTCATTTCCACCTGGCGACTCAGTTAGACCAACGTTTGTGCTGGACGTGCAGACCGTGAGACACGACGCTTCATCCAGTCCCAAACATGCTCAATGGGGGACAGATCCGGAGATCTTGCTGGCCAGGGTAGTTGACTTACACCTTCTAGAGCACGTTGGGTGGAACGGGATACATGCGGACGTGCATTGTCCTGTTGGAACAGCAAGTTCCCTTGCCGGTCTAGGAATGGCAGAACGATGGGTTCGATGTCGGTATGGATGTACCGTGCACTATTCAGTGTCCCCTCGACGATCACCAGAGGTGTACGGCCAGTGTAGGAGATCGCTCCCCACACCATGATGCCGGGTGTTGGCCCTGTGTGCCTCGGTCGTATGCAGTCCTGATTGTGGCGCTCACCTGCACGGCGCCAAACACGCATACGACCATCATTGGCACCAAGGCAGAAGCGACTCTCATCGCTGAAGACGACACGTCTCCATTTGTCCCTCCATTCACGCCTGTCGCGACACCACTGGAGGCGGGCTGCACGATGTTGGGGCGTGAGCGGAAGACGGCCTAACGGTGTGCGGGACCGTAGCCCAGCTTCATGGAGGCGGTTGCGAATGGTCCTCGCCGATACCCCAGGAGCAACAGTGTCCCTAATTTGCTGGGAAGTGGCGGTGCGGTCCCCTACGGCACTGCGTAGGATCCTACGGTCTTGGCGTGCATCCGTGCGTTGCTGCGGTCCGGTCCCAGGTCGACGGGCACGTGCACCTTCCGCCGACCACTGGCGACAACATCGATGTACTGTGGAGACCTCACGCCCCACGTGTTGAGCAATTCGGCGATACGTCCACCCAGCCTCCCGCATGCCCACTATACGCCCTCACTCAAAGTCCGTCAACTGCACATACGATTCACGTCCACACTGTCGCAGCATGCTACCAGTGTTAAAGACTGCGATGGAGCTCCGTATGCCACGGCAAACTGGCTGACACTGACGGCGGCGGTGCACAAATGCTGCGCAGCTAGTGCCATTCGACGGCCAACACCGCGGTTCCTGGTGTGTCCGCTGTGCCGTGTGTGTGATCATTGCTTGTACAGCCCTCTCGCAGTGTCCGGAGCAAGTATGGTGGGTCTCACACACCGGTGTCAATGTGTTCTTTTTTCCATTTCCAGGAGTGTGTATATATATATATATATATACTTGTTTCAGTTATTCTTTGTACTCTGTTAGTCACTGTTGCCATAACCATATCATATTCACTGATGTGGACATCCTGAAAGAGATCAGGTCTATTTGTCGCCATTAGGCAGAAAATATTTTCTCATGAGTCAGGTTCTTAACTGTCTGTTCTAGATAGTTTTCAGAGAAGGTATTTAGTAATGTTTCACGGGATGACTTATCGCACCCATCACTAACAAAACTGTAATTTTCCCAATTGATTGTTTGATTACTAAAGTTCCCCCAGTGAGTACAGTATGATTTGGAAACTTTCGTTCATGGCAGAGGTTCGAGTCCTCCCTCGGGCATGGATGTGTGTGTTTGTGCTTAGGTTAATTTAGGTTAAGTAGTGCATAAGCTTATGCACTGATGACCTGAACAGTTGAGTCCCATAAAATTTCACACACATTTGAACACTGAAACTTTCGTTCAAGGGAAACAATCTCACATGCAGCTTTAACTTCCATCATGGTGGCTTTGAGTTTTTTGTCTATTGTAACAAATAGGCCGCCTCCGTTTCTCATTAGCCTATTCTTTCGATATACACTTAAATTTTCCCCACAAATGTCACTGCCAATATTTTCAGGGTCAACCATCCATAATTTTAAGCAACCTTGATGTCTAAACTTCTGTATTTTTAGTCATGGTTTTTGTATTTCCAGGAAAATGTCGTTCCATGCAGTACAATGATCTGTAATAATGTTGCTAACGACAGGTCTTTAAACATTTTTGGCACTCCAGAACGCACATCATACACAAGACAAAGTTACGAAATAGATACCAAATTACAGCGCTGGTGCTTTGAAATTCAGTCAAAAGGACGCAGCCAAATGACGCTACACTATGCAGTGGTGGGAATGGTAAGTGGAGTCACAAAGTAGAATGGAGTTGAACTTTTTGTCACATGATAAATGTTGTTAATATGTGTCATGTAACTGAAAACTGTGAGTTTACACATGCAACTGCGGTGTCACTCCAGTTTTCCACCATCTGGGGTGTCGTATTAGTTGCACATGTGCACTGGGCTTAAATCATGAACTGTGATTTACTACGAACTGTTTCATGCACAGCACTTTTAAAGTTAGAAAACTCTCAGACATGCGCTTTTGTTTATGTTGATATGTTCTGAAGTTAGGGATGAGGGATTCTCCGAATGCTAAAATTGTATAAGGCATTGCTTTATTTGAATTTGTTTAATGTCTGCTATATGGTTCCTAATACAGCATTAAGCTGACATATCACACATACCACATTACACTTCAAACCATGAGACTCTCTGTTCTCGTTAGTAGTATTATTTTTAAAATTTAGTAAGTACGACATATTTTTCGGAATATTGTTTTAGTTGAAGTTTTGTTATATTGCCGATTGGGTGAATAATTTTTAAATAATTTGTGTGACCACAGTAGCCATAAATACTGTACACTTATTTATAATTTCGAAACCACACTCTCAACTATTAAAAAAATTAATAAAAACATATAGTTTCCCATACGACTTTTATGACCGAGTGAGGTGGCGCAGTTATAGCACAATGAACTCGCATTCCGGTGGACGACGGTTCAAACCCGAGTCCAGGCCCCCTGATTGGGTTTCCAGTGACTTCCCTAAATCCCTTCACGCAAATGCCAGGACGGTTCCTTTGAAAGTCACGGCCGACTTCCTTCAGCAACCTTCCCTTAATGCAATGGGACTGATGACCTCACTGTTTGGTCCCCTCCCCCAAATTAACCAACAAACGACTTTCATGCAGCTAAGATTCCAAGAATGTTGGAACGACTTCCGTGGTAGGTTCGTTCTTCCGCATTCACTAACTTTGACCACAGTAGCAGCAGGCGGTAGAGTTTAGCAGTTCGTATCAATCATGCGTTTGTAGGGAATTGCGTTGCATTATCCGTCTAATATGTAAGTGCTTTGATGGGAGGGCCAGGAAATCAAAGAAAGGCGCATATTGAGTCTGGTACCAAATCAGTACTTAATTTTTGCTATCATTACAGCTAACTGCCTCGAATGAAGTAAATTGCCAATGCCTTGTAATGATGCGATAGTAACTTCCTACAATTATTATATTGGTTTCATGTCATTTATTGGGCACATTTGAACCATCAGTTTATGCCACATTTAATTGTTGTATCAACATTGGCGCCTCTGATTGTGGTTTGAGATAGCCTTAGAATTTCATAAGTAATTATTTCAGGTTATGTGTATCAGAACCAAGCACTTGTTATTTTCAGTGAGCTTGTGTTTCCGCATTGCGAGCAGGAAGTAACTAGTGACACATCAGTGCACGTTACGTACCTGTGCTGTTCGTCAATTACGAAAAAGACCAGATCGACGTGTGTGTATGTATTGTGCTTGCTGTTTTCGTCCTGTCCGATAAAATTGCTAAATGATTTAGCAAAAGAACCGCCTGAAAGTTTGTGTTTTCTGTAATTACCGGAAAAGTGTCTGCATGCTGTGGTAGTTAGAGGAAGTGAAGGTCCATGTGGAATACTTTCTGATTGACGAAAAAAGGCCCTCGGGAATTTCACACACCCTCTGCATTCATATCGTTATATTGATTTGCGTTGTGCATGCGACGTTCGATAACAATATTTGTAAAGGAAAGACTAGGAAGAGTAAGAGTTTACTGTAGTCTGATCTGTAGTTCGCCCGGGTTGTAGCGCAAACAGTTGTACCGCCGATACGTCAGATTTGTTAGCACACGTTAATACAGAGTATCGGAGGTTTTTAATGTTGAGAATGCTGTAGAGAGAATTCATTGTTGTTTTCCATGGATTTTAGATGTGCCTATGTGGTCCATAGTTTAGTAAATAGTGTTAACTGCTGTTTGTAGTAATGTACACGTTTAAATCTATGGAAGGATATCGAGATGTAATTGAGTCTGTAAGGCCTAAAGGGTATGTGTAAATGCCACCGACAAAAACATCACAGCACAACAGAACATTGTCATGGGTACTTTATGCGAAAGTAAATTTGCTAAGTCTTGTTAGACGAATTTAATCGGTGTTAAATCTTGACAGTCAAGAATGATTTATTTTTCTATGCAACGCGGAGGCAGCAGTGCGTGTGCTTTAGTGACTGGGTAAAGATTCCAGCGTTGCTCTATACTGGGTTGATACCGTTGAATATAAGGACTCTATAAGGAAACAGTTATTAAAAATACATACTAAATGGACTGAAAAAAAGAAAGTTCTGTATGTATAAGTGGATTTTCATGTTGTGCTTTTCTAAATACCATGAGCAAATATGTGTTTATAGATTGATTGAAAGTGCAGCCAGTATGATTGAGAAATAATTCTTTTCTGTCCTTGCATACATTGCTGAGAACATAATTATAAACCTCTTACGTTATCCTATATATTAAGGAATATGCAGGATAGATTGACAGGCTTAGATATAGCTCGAACTCAGTTTAATCTTTTCTTCTTAATACATAAAATTGTCTACAGTAAATAGATTTACTTGGTAAATTAACTTTATCTTAGTTACTTCACATGACAGTCAGAAATTTATGTGGAAAAAGCAAGGTATGTCAGCTACCGTATTCAGAATAGGATTGTATACCACAAGCAAATGGTGCTAAGTGACAGTAGTAACTGAAAGTCATTTGTTTCCATTGTGTGTGGTTTTGTTTTCTCTCAAATTGAATTTTGTTTTCCATTAATGACTGAGGCTTCAGTGCCCTCATAACCAGCAAGTTGTAAATCAGTTCTTTTTATCAGGTTCTATGTTCCTCAGCTATTTCTAAATTTTTCATATGCGATGACTCATTTGCTGCAGCCAGAAAATACTGCCTGTGCACTATGTTCAATAGTTATTATGTAAACAATATCACTTCTGCTTTCTTGTTTTTCAGTGGCTTAGGAGGGCAGTCATGGACTGCAAGGGAAGTAGTTGGCTGAAAAAAGAGAATAATGAAGTATATGCTGAACCAGGCTCCTTGGTAAATAGCTTCTTGTATTTTTTACCATTGTTTCATTAATTCCTCTCTGCAGTGTGGTGTGTAAACACTCAGGTTACATGTCCTGCTCTTTGTCGGATGAAAAATTTTGCAGTGGCTGTTGGTTTCGATTCTTGACAAAATGAAGTAACTTTAGGCTGTGCAACATATTGGCAATGGATTGGTGTCTTGTATATTATGCTGCTCTCTAACATTTACTTTGTTTAAAAATTTCTGTAGCTTATTGTTAGTGTGATGTTGGCATGCCACTAGTTAATGATTACAGGTTTGTTGTCTACTAGGAAATTGTCACATGTTCTTGAATTTTTGTGGTGTTAGCAATCACTTGTTACAAATTAATTTTCTACTTCGAGATTTAGTTTGGTGTGTTGTAAATGTCTAGATTTCTTCCACCGTATTTTTTTTATTATTATTAGAAAGTGGTATTATTAATAGTCACGATAAAGTAATATATGTGTAGGACTTTTCTTCCTAGAGGTCATATGGTTTAGCTAATACTTTAGATCAGTTGTATGGCTTGCTGGAAGAATTGATCAGATGCTATAATTATGGTCAATTTTGAAGTTGACCAGAGGGATACATACGTGGATTTATTGCAGAAACAATATTTGTCGTGGTGCCTGATGGAGAAATCTAAACTCATGACCTACAATATTGTTTTCCTGGTGTATTATTTTTGCTATTGCTCAACTAATTGGTTTTATACCCTCAGAGTTCTTGTTAGCAATATTACCTTTCTTGTTCTGTTTTTGTTTTGTCGGTAGGTATTTAGAATCTATTAAATACAGGGAATTGTTAGGAGACCAAAAATTATTATTGAAATCCTTTAAGGAGCTTAAATACTATTTAATGAAAGTGTAGTTGGTAGTGTAATTTACAACCCTGAGAAGGAAATTGTGGTAATGCTGATAGTAAAAGAATAAAAGAGTGTTAGTTTTAACTACGGAATGTTTGCAATGCTCTGTAACCAGCAGATCTTCACATTACCACTCTAAATATTCGGTATCACATAAATTACTTAAATGTTAATATAATCACAGAGTTAAACCGAGTGGGCTCAGATATGACACATCTGTAACACACAACATGTGCCTATGGGCTTGGTGCTCATAAAAGAAGTAATTATAGCAGAATGTCACGTTCAGCTTCTGGCAAATTAAAACATGCTAAAGTTACTGTTAGAGCTCACTTCTTGATTCAGTATTTTTGAGAATAGGATTTTGAAGTTTCCAGTGTGTGGCCATCAACATTTTACGGAGAATTCTCTCCTCATTGAGCTTGTTTTGAAAATATATCCTTAATTTCTTTCTTCGTCAAAGTGCTGTAATTAGTTTTTTGTAGCTAGATCAAAACACTCATGTGACATTGTAAAGATGTCTTTTGCTCTGAATCATTCATCTTGAGAGTTCCTCTAGAAGCAGTGAAAACTCAAATCTATACCGATGCTGGACAATGTTATGTTATAAAAGTAGACTTGACAGGCTTTTGTTAGCATCAACCACCAAAGTCTGCGTCAAATAGGACCTTCTTCTCCCCCCCCCCCCCCCCCCCCCCCCACTTATCTTTCTTTCTATGAAGTTGGTGTGCTCATTCTTCTAGTGGTAGTGTAGGTCTTCCATTGATCTCAAAATGCAAGCAGTTTGTAAAGGCAAGTAGTAGCAGATTTATGCATTTGGTGTTGCAATTTTCTCTTATCACTTCTTTTTGGAACAACTGCAGAACTGAGGACTACATTCCACCTTCAAATCATGTGTTACATCTGTATTGTAAATGTATCTGTTTGTCCACTTGCTCAAAGCTGTGTAACTGAGCAATTGCTGTTCAAGCTTTTCATGTGACGTTGTATCTGAACTGGTCCAATGGTGACAAGCAAAACTTAGTTGTCGACAACTCAATGTTTTTCAAAGAACAGAGGAAGTAAAATCAAACATGGAAAATGTCAGGATAGAATAATAATATACATAGGATACATTCATACTCAACACATTTGCGAAGGCCTTTGGTTGCAGGTAGGTAGAATGAATTGACTGCTAAACATTTAAGCTTTTGGACAAAGCCATTTATCTGAAGTACAGAACAACACTAGGGCATGAACACATCTAATGCGAGCAGAAATCTGTTAGTGAGTGGTGGTGTAAAGAGGTGCTGTTGGGTGGGAAGTGAGGGATAGCAGATGGTGTGCTGCCTGTGGGATTGGTGAAGGACATTGGGGGGGGGGGGGGGGAGAGAGACAGAATAGAGCTGCTAGGTGCAGTGTTGGGATGCTGTATGGGGGGGGGGGGGGGGGAGAGGAGTTGTGGGGTAGGTGCTAGAATGAGAGCAGGGTAGGGAATAGGTGGGGTTGATCATACAGACTAGCGAACGTTGAGGCTGGGGGGGAGGGGGGATGGGGATGAGTGATATGTTGTTGGAAGAGCTTCCATTTGCACAATTTAGAGAAGCTTGTTATGTGCATGCATTTTGTTAATGTGCTCACAAAGATAGAATCTCTTCTCTTATGGGACACCGTCTTCAGCCCGTTACAACCTACCCTGCCACATAAGACATCAGTCATATCCTTTATGGAATCTCCACTGTTCCTGTTCCTTTACCACTCTGCACCCTGCTCATTGTCAGCGCTATCACCCTCTTTGATTACATCCACCAAGGCCCATTGCTTTGTCACTGAACAGAGTCTTTCCCAGTGTCTGTCTCCGAACCTACAGCCCCTTCCTGGTCGCCATGTTGAACTAAATTCTCACCCACAATTACTTCTCTATTGTAGGCATTGCCTACAAACAAATGTGCAGTACATCAAAGGGCATTTGTATGACATCATATTCTGCTAGTTTATTCATAGGCCACCTCGAGAATTCCTTAAAAAATACCCAGAATCACAAACCCTTCACCAGATCAAGATTCGTTGATGATATTTTTGTGATCTTATTGGCTTGTTTGTTTGATCTGATTAGGTCTATCAGGCCCTATATTTAACTGGACCACAGTTTCACAAATACAGTACCCTTTTTATATCATATTTTTATGAACCTAAGTTTTAATATGACAGATAGTGTTACAATGATTTGGGTGTCTGAAGTAGCAGTGTCAGTGAATAATACTATGAACTAAAAGTTAATACTGGCAGTACTTTCACTACTGAAGTTGCTACCACTATTGGTGTTGGTAGTGGTGGTGATGAAAGAATTTGTAGGTGTGCAAGGTTGATTTTTTTTTTTTCTCTCTCCCTGATACAGAGTGTTGTGGGGAAAGAAAATGTAAGGAGACTTAACCAGCTAAGAATATTGGGAAACAAGGTGGTTTGAAGGAATCTGCTAAGGATCACACTCAGGCCTGCACAGCCTAAATTTCCTTTCGAGCCTTTTCCCAGAAACGGATCTCTCGTGCCTTGTCTTTTCAGTCACAAATACAGAAGTGTCAGATTCCACCCATCTGCTTCGACCCATGACATCACAAATATGGGGGAAATGACCATACCATATGACTGTAATATGGCACCTATGATGTCATTACGTAAACATGACCACTAACATGAAAATGCAATTAAAAAGTAACACACGCGTTCCACAAAAAACCTAATGAAACTAACGGGACAAACATGGGAAACTGGGGGTTTTTGGGTGGGGACAAAGTAAATAGAAACAAGTTTAGACACACACCACCATACTAAACCACACAAAACGCCGAAAAAACTGACAACACAAAACTCCCCAAATTTCACTAAACACTAACTCTGGAATCAGATACATCCCTTGATCTGCATAGCTCAACAGTAGCTCCCGATTCCACAAATTGAAATCGAACACTTCCCTTGACCTGTTATTCGTAAGACATCTCCTCATAGAGCCGTCCCTGGTCTGAGACGCCACAACTTTAGTAAGCTGCATTTCTTCGTGACACACTGAACACTTCACAACCTCATCCAGAAATCGAATAGTAGAAGAAATTTTATTAGAGACAACACACTGTCCCCTATCATTGCAGACAACCAAAAACTGTTGACCTTGTCAGTCATCCATACCTACCAAGGACATAAAAAAAGCAGTTCACCAAAATTCACACATGACGAACAAAAAAATAACGTCGACATAACAAAACCTAAATTGATAACTCCCTGAAAAATATTCTGCTTAAAGCACAGTCACTACAAATACCACACACACGCAACACTACCACGCAAATGAACCCCATATGCTACATAACACATTACCCATAAACACACCACCAGAGAGCACCATTGATCACATCAAAACACCTACAAACGTGCCACTGTCACAAACTAAATTCTGCGCCACCATGGTGTCACAAACCACAACAGCCTTACATCATGGGTCAAAGCCGACAGGTGGGATTGGATGCTTTGGTCAACCCCCATTTCCCACATACCCATAAAGGAGCACTCCCTTTAAAAATCAATACCACCGATGACTGAAGCAACCGAATCACGATTCCTTGCCAAGATTCCTTGCCAAGATTCCTTGCCAAGATTCCTTGCCAAGATTCCTTGCCAAGATTCCTTGCCAAGATTCCTTGCCAAGATTCCTTGCCAAGATTCCTTGCCAAGATTTACCCTGCCTCCCATGCCCTGAAATGAGGAATAATCTCTCCACCTTCCCCACAGTATCGTGTCTCCAATTGAACTGACGAAATATCCTTGCCCATCACTACTCCAACCCTGCTTCCAACCTCTTGCCTCATGCATGTTTCTCCAGCCCTGTCAGGCGTCTCCAACACACACACACAGGGCTACCTGTGAAAGCAACCTCGTGATTCGCAACTACCAGCCTGCAACCACTGTGCTGTTTCCTACATAGGCATGACAACTAACATGCTCAGTCTGCAGAAGTGACCACTGCCCAAGTGTTTCCAAGAGAGCTGGACCACCCACTTTGCTGAAAGTGCCCCCAGCATGAATATATCTTCAGTGTCTGCTTCACAGCTGGCACTATCTGGATTCTACCTTCTAAAACAACATATTATTTCCTGTAACCCTTCTAGACTCAACCCATGCTAGTTCATGTCCTCTACTCATATCCACTTCCCTGCTCTCACTTTCTCACACACACACACACACACACACACACACACACACACACACACACACACACTTCATTCCTCCCAGTGCAATTACTACTTTCCCCTTCTCAATTTCTCTCCTCCCCTTCCCCTCCCACAGTACAGCTTCCCAAAACTACCTTTAGTGACCCATACTGTCTGCCACATCCTTGCATGCTATCACATAGAACACATTACCTTCCCTCCACCCTTCCTCCCACCTTTACACTGCTGTCCCTCTCTCCCTACCCCATGCCTCCTCATACCTCACAACCCACCCTAACAAATTGTTGCTCATGCCAAAAGCAGATGGTCATGTCCCAGTTCCTGGAGACAGTGGCCGTGTGTGTGTGTGTGTGTGTGTGTGTGTGTGTGTGTGTGTGTGTGTGTGTGTGTTTTTGAATGTGTTTTCTATTTCAGAAGGGCTTTGTCCAGAAGCTCAAGTTTTTAACACCTTCATTGTACCTGCCTGAGAGCCAGTATAGAAAGTAAACGTGCCAAATTTCATGTTGATGGGAAAGTGAATTGGAAAAAACACACCAACCAAATCTGCAAGAAAAGTCCTCAAGATTGTTCTACCTCATGTGTAAACTGGGAGGAGTGTCTGGTTGTAACACTCTCTGTATGTCATATTTTGGTTCCTTTGTCAGATGAATGTTTATTGCCCTGATATCAGTAACATTAAAAAAAAAGTCTGTGTGATAGGCTAGGTGGAACATTTAGTGCTGTCTGTATCTTGTTTACCAGGCTTAGAATACCAACAGTTTTTGATATCTCTGTGACTCCGCTGTTGGCTTCTGGAAGAATGTTAAAGAACGGGTTGACAAAAAGCAGTTCATGAGCAAGATACTGTAAGTAATACAAACATCTACATCCCAAGTCATAGGCTAGCAAGAACAGGAAACTCTCACAAAGTGAATGGCTTCAAAATCCACATTTCAATTAGTTGTGTGATGTGGGTATTGTTGATTACAGTATTAAAGATTCTAGTTGTACCCACTGATTTCACTACACTGTTTTTTTTTATATGATGAAGCACATTTCTTATAAAATAGTTAATGATAAGTAAATAATGATTATGTTATTGTTGTTGTTGTCTTCAGTCCTGAGACTGGTTTGATGCAGCTCTCCATGCTACTCTGTCCTGTGCAAGCTTCTTCATCTCCCAGTACCTACTGCAACTTACATCCTTTTGAATCTGCTTAGTGTATTCATCTCTTGGTCTCCCTCTACGATTTTGACCCTCCATGCTGCCCTCCAATGCTAAATTTGTGATCCCTTGATGCCTCAAAACATGTCCTACCAACCGATCCCTTCTTCTAGTCAAGTTGTGCCACAAACTTCTCTTCTCCCCAATCCTATTCAATACCTCCTCATTAGTTACGTGATCTACCCATCTAATCTTCAGCATTCTTCTGTAGCACCACATTTCGAAAGCTTCTATTTTCTTCTTGCCCAAACTAGTTATCGTCCATGTTTCACTTCCATATATGGCTACACTCCGTACAAATACTTTCAGAAACGACTTCCTGATACATAAATCCATACTCGATGTTAACAAATTTCTCTTCTTCAGAAATGCTTTCCTTGCCATTGCCAGTCTACATTTTATATCCTCCCTACTTCAACCATTATCAGTTATTTTACTTCCTAAATAGCAAAACTCCTTTACTCCTTTAAGTGTCTCATTTCCTAATCTAATTCCCTCGGCATCACCCAATTTAATTTGACTACATTCCATTATTTTCGTTTTGCTTTTGTTGATGTTCATCTTATATCCTCCTTTCAAGACACTGTCCATTCTTTTAAACTGCTCTTCCAGATCCTTTGCTGTCTCTGACTAATGATTATGGGAGTAGGAAATATGATTGAAAATAGAAGCATAGGAAAATGAAGTGCAAGATGCAAATAAATTTTCAAATACGTTGTCACTGATCATTCATATAACTTTTACATTACTACCATTGAAATGCACCGTACTGGCTGTCACTGAGAAGGCCACTTTCTGAAAAGAATGAGCCATTTATTCTGTAGAAGTGTCAGACTTAAAATATGTGATACTTTTTTTTAATATATGTAAAAGTGACTTCTTAAACTCCTTGCTGTTTTTTACTGTTCACCACAGGTACAGTTACACACATCGACCATGAAAGTAAAAGAAGAATTGGATGAGCAAGTGAACCAACAGGTAATTCTAGAATTTGTGTGACTGTATGAAATTAGGCAGTGTTATGTTGTGGCTCAGTTTTGGTGAATATAATATAGATTGGCTTGATGTACTTGCCCATGATAGTCTACCCTCCGCAAACCCCTTAATCTGACTGTCACCTACTACATCCATCTGAACTTGCTTCTTGTATTCATGTCATAGTCTCCCTTTACACTTTTTGCCCTCACATATCCCTCTATTACCAACTTGACTGTCCCTAGAAGCCTCAGAATTTGTGCTATTAACAGGTCCCTTGTGTTAGTGAAATTGGTCCCTATGTTCCTCCCTCATTCGTTTCGTCTACCCATCAAATCTTCTGCATTCTTCTGTAGCTCATTTCAGGTGCTTTCATTCTCATCTTGTCTGAATTGCTTATCATTTATATTTCACTTCCATACAAGGCTGCACTACAAGTATCTTCAGAAAATTTTTCCTAACACTTAAATATATATTAGATATGAACAGGCCTCTTTCTTAGCCACATGTTCCTTGATATTGCTAGTCTGCACTTTATTTCTTTCTTACTTCGGCCATTGTCAGTTATTTTGATGCCCAAATAGCAAACTTTGCCTACTACTTCTAGTGTCTCATTTTCTAGTTGGAGCTCAACATTGCCTGATTTATTGCAGCTAGATTCCATAGCTTTTATTGATGTTTGTCATACAATCTCTTCTTGTGATACTATCCAATTTTACTCTTCCAATTTCTACCTCCCACACATTGCTTCATTGACAATTTCAAGATGCCAATTTTGTTTGATACAATTACATTGTTGCTGGTAAACACACAGTTTCCTTTCCTTTATAAATTTCTTCCAGATTTTCTTCATATCTTCCTCGTACAGAGTGCATGTCAGATGTAGGGTACAAGCCTGTCTCATTTCCTACTCAATGTTTCCCTTTCATTTCTTTCAGAAACTCTTACAACTGGAGCCTGGTTTCTGTGAAAGTTGCAAACAAACTTTTGCTTCCTGTCTAATTATTCTGCTGCTGTCCAAATTCCAAAGATTGCAGTCAACTCCACATTCTCAAAAGCATTTTAGTAAATATGCAAAAACTGTAAACACAATTTTGTCTTTCTTTAACTCGTCTTCTAAGGTAAGCCATAGAATCAGTATTGCTTAGTGTTACATGTTTCTGGTACCCAAAGTGATCTTATGTAAGGTTAACCCTCTAAAAGCTTTCCCATTCTTGCAAGCATGACATATTAATGTGATCATCTGATAATAATCACACCTGTTAGCACCTGCCTTTTTTTTCAAATTTTAATGATTACATTCTGGTTGAAGTATGACTGTACATCAGATTTCTCATATGTTGCACAAAAGTGGAATAATTTTGTCATGGATGGCTTTCCCAAGTATCCCAATGATTCTGAGGGGCATCAACTGCAATGGCCTTGTTACTAGTTCTCTCTTTCAGTGCTGTATCTAATTCTGCTCATATTACGATACCTCCAATCTTGTCTACAACTACTTCCTTTCCCCTTTCTAGAGCAAGTTTGTTCCCCTTTGCCTTACAACCATTCTTGTTTGGCTATATTGCATGTTCTGTCAACACCATTCCAGTAATATCTGTATTCCCTTTTGTCTGCATAAATAGCTGCATGTTTGTATTTTCTCTTCTCTTCAATTAAATTCAGTATCTCATGAGTTGCAAAGGTATTCTTACTATGCTTTACTTTTTACCTGTTTTCCCCCCTGCATTCACTGTTTAATCTCAAACGTACTGTATACTTATCCTCTATGTATTACTTGTTGCCTAATGCTCATTTTCAAACTATCAATTAGTTTTGGTTCATTCATATTATCCAAATCCCATCGACTCAAATTCTACTTTTACCATTTCTTCAACATTACTGTGCAGTTGATAAAAATAACTCTAGCCAGAGTCCACATCTATCACTGGAAATGTTTTGTAGTTTAAAATCTGCTTTTGAAATCTTCGTTTTTGCCATTAAATAACCTTTTGAAATCTTTTGGTGTCTTCATGTTATTCCACATACGTAAACTTCTTTCATGATACTCGAAACAAGTGTTCGCAGTGACTAATTCATGCAATGTGCAAAATTCTACCAGGTGGTATCCCCCTTTCAGTCCTTTGTGCCATTGGATGTTCTCTTACTATTTTGCTTCTTCATCCTATTCCTACTATTGAATTCAATTACCTTCTAGAATTGGTTTTCATCTTCCTTAGCTATTGAATAATTTTTTCTCATCAAACTTTTTCCTATGCCATTCTTCTGCTGTCCTAGTTGCCACACAAATTTCTTCCACTACTGTATCTTCCACTACTGTATCTTCCTCTTGCCTATTTCAGCCATGGTAATTCATGGACATTGCTGTTCATAATACCTTACTCATGTTCCTATTTTCTTACTCATTACTAGGTCACTCCCTGCATGACTCCTATTTGATTTTTTATGGATAATCCTGTACTCACCTGACCAGAAGTCCTGTCCTTTCTGCCACTGCACTTCAGTTCTTAATACAACTGAACACAACCTATCCATTTTTCCTTTTAAAGCCTCTAACCTTCATAGGCAACTGCTGCTGTCGTCGTCATCTTCTTCAGTCCAGAGACTGGTTTCGTGCAGCTCTCCATACTACCCTTGGTTTCGTGCAGCTCTCCATACTACCCTATTTTGTGCAAGCTTCATCATCTCAAAGTACGTACTGTAACCTACATCCTTCTGAATCTGCTTCGTGTGTTCATCTCTTGGTCTCCCTCTACGATTTTTACCCTCCACGCTGCCCTCCAATACTAGATTGGTGATCCCTTGATGCCTCAGAACATGTTCTACCAACTGATTCCTTCTTCTAGTCAATTTGTGCCACAAACTACTCTTCTCCCCAATTCTATTCAGTACCTCGTCATTAGTTGCGTGATTTACCCTTCTAATCTTCAACATTCTTCTGTAGCACCACATTTCAAAAGCTTCTATTCTCTTCTTGTTTAAACTGTTCGTCATCCATGTTTCATTTCCATATAAGATTTCACTCCATACAAATACTTCCAGAAAAGATTTCCTGACACTTAACTCTATACTCGATATTAAAATACACTCCTGAAAATTGAAATAAGAACACCGTGAATTCATTGTCCCAGGAAGGGGAAACTTTGTTGACACATTCCTGGGGTCAGATACATTACATGATCACACTGACAGAACCACAGGCACATAGACACAGGCAACAGAGCATGCACAATGTCGGCACTAGTACAGTGTATATCCACCTTTCGCAGCAATGCAGGCTGCTATTCTCCCATGGAGACGATCGTAGAGATGCTGGATGTAGTCCTGTGGAACGGCTTGTCATGCCATTTCCACCTGGTGCCTCAGTTGGACCTGCGTTCGTGCTGGACGTGCAGACCGCGTGATACGCTTCATCCAGTCCCAAACATGCTCAATGGGGGACAGATCCGGAGATCTTGCTGGCCAGGGTAGTTGACTTACACCTTCTAGAGCACGTTGGGTGGCATGGGATACATGTGGACGTGCATTGTCCTGTTGGAACAGCAAGTTCCCTTGCCGCTCTAGGAATGGTAGAACGATGGGTTCAATGACGGTTTGGATGTACCGTGCACTATTCAGTGTCCCCTCGACGATCACCAGAGGTGTACGGCCAGTGTAGAAGATCGCTCCCCACACCATGATGCCGGGTGTTGGCCCTGTGTGCCTCGGTCGTATGCAGTCCTGATTGTGGCGCTCACCTGCATGGCTCCAAACAGGCATACATACGACCATCATTGGCACCAAGGCAGAAGCGACTCTCATCGCTGAAGACGACACGTCTCCATTCGTCCCTCCATTCACGCCTGTCGCGTCACCACTGGAGGTGGGCTGCACGATGTTGGGGCGTGAGCGGAAGACGGCCTAATGGTGTGCGGGACCGTAGCCCAGCTTCATGGAGACGGTTGCGAATGGTCCTCGCCGATACCCCAGGAGCAACAGTGTCCCTAATTTGCTGGGAAGTGGCGGTGCGGTCCCCTACGGCACTGCGTAGGATCCTACAGTCTTGGCGTGGATCCGTGCGTTGCTGCGGTCCGGTCCCAGGTCGACGGGCACGTGCACCTTCCGCCGACCACTGGCGACAACATCGATGTACTGTGGAGACCTCACGCCCCACGTGTTGAGCAATTCGGCGGTACGTCCACCCGGCCTGCCGCATGCCTACTATACGCCCTCGCTCAAAGTCCGTCAACTGCACATACGGTTCACGTCCACGCTGTCGCGGCATGCTACCAGTGTTAAAGACTGCGATGGAGCTCCGTATGCCACGGCAAACTGGCTGACACTGACGGCGGCGGTGCACAAATGCTGCGCAGCTAGCGCCATTCGACGGCCAACATCGCGGTTCCTGGTATGTCCGCTGTGCCGTGCGTGTGAACATTGCTTGTACAGCCCTCTCGCAGTGTCCGGAGCAAGTATGGTGGGTCTGACACACCGGTGTCAATGTGTTCTTTTTTCCATTTCCAGGAGTGTATTTGTCTTCTACAGAAAAATTTCACTTGCCACTGCCACCCTCCATTTTATATCCTCTCTACTTCGGCCATTGTCAGTTATTTTGCTCCCCGAATAGAAAACTCATCTACTACTTTGTGTCTCATTTCCTAATCTAAATCCCTCGGCATCACTGATTTAATTCAACTACATTCTATTATCCTCATTTTGCTTTTGTTGATGTTCATCGTATATCCTCCTTTCAAGACACTATTCTTTCTGTTCAACTGTTCTTCAAGGTACTTAACTGTTTCTGACATAATTGCAATGTCGTTGGCACACCTCAAAGTTCTTAGAATGCAGATTTTCACTCTGCAGCGGATTGTGCGCCGACATGAAACTTCCTGGCAGATAAAAACCATGTGCCCAACCGAGACTCGAACTTGGGACCTTTGCCTTTTGCAGGCAAGTGCTCTACCATCTTAGCTACCGAAGCATGACTCGCACCTGGTCCCACAGCTCTACTTCTGCCAGTATCTCGTCTCCTACCTTCCAAACTTTACAGAAGCTCTCCTGCGAACCTTGCAGAACTAGCACTCCTGAAAGGAAGGATACTGCGGAGACATGGCTTAGCCACAGCCTGGGGGATGTTTCCAGAATGAGATTTTCACTCTGCAGTGGAGTGTGCGCAGATATGAAACTTTTTGATTTTAATTTCTGCTCCAAATTTTTCTTTTTTCTTCAGTGCTTGCTGTATATACAGATTCAATAACACCGGGGATAGGCTACAACCCTGTCTCACTCCCTTCCCGACCACTGCTTCCCTTTCATGCCCCTCGACTCATAACTGCCATCTGGTTTTTGTACAAATTGTAAATAGCCTTTTGTCCCCTGTATTTGACCCCTGCCACCTTCAGAATTTGGAAGAGAATATATGGGTCAACATTGTCAAAAGGTTCCTCTAAGTCTACAAATGCTAGAAATATAGGTTTACCTTTCCTTAATCTGTGTTCTGAGATAAGTTGTAGAGTCAGTGTTGCCCCATGATTTCAAAAATTTGTATGGAATCCATGATTTATCCCAAGGTCAGCTTCTACGAGTTTTTCCATTCATGTGTAATGAATTGGTGTTAGTATTTTGCACCCATGACTTATTAAACTGATAGTTTGGTAATTTTCATGTCTGTCAACACCTTTGTTGTTTGGAATTGGAATTATTATATTCTTCTTGAAGTCTGGATATTTTGCCTAACTCCTATGTACTACTCACCACATGGTAGTTCCGTCAGGGCTGGCTCTTCAAAGGCCGTCAGTAGTTCTAATAGAATGTTGTGTACTTGAATGGGCTTGTTTTGACTCGGGTCTTTTGCTGCTTTGTCAAACTTGTCACACAGTATCATTTCTCATGTCATCTTCTTCTACATCCTGTTCAATTTCCATATATTGCCCTCCAGTACATCGCCCTTTTATAGATCCTCTATATAATCCTTCCACCTTTCTGCTTTCTCTTCTTTGCTTAAAACTGGTTTTACGTCTGAGCTCTAGATATTCTCTAAAGGTCTCTCTAATTTTTTTGTAGGCAGTATCTATCTTATCCCTAGTGATACATGCCTACCCTGCTAATGTATGTAATACTCACATATATACTGCCTGACCTGTTTTTCCTCATAGCACCTTCCTGAGTAGTCTCTGCCTGGAGATCTGAATGGGGGACTATTTTACCTCCAGAATATTTTGCCTAAGATAATTTTGTGCAATGGAGTTGCATGCTCTTCAGAAGAAAAACACACAACTACAGTTTCCCTTTGCTTTCAGCAATTTGCAATATTGGCACAGGAAGCTGGTTGATGTTACAAGGCCAGGTCAGTTGATCATACAGACCATTGCTCTTGCAACTGCTGAAAAGGATTTTGCCCCCTCTCGAGGAACCGTGTGTTAGCTTGATTTCTCCTCAGCTAATACTTAAAAGTGTTTGCATCTAACACTGTTTTCAGTATTGTTGACATGCAAGCAACCCTGTGTCAGCAGTGTCCATGGTTCATTTGGGGTGGGGCCTGTGCACTGTTGTTTAAAGTGCTGTCTTTGAGCAGGAGAATAAGGTTTTAGCATGTATATATGTAGAATTACTTCATTATCTATATGAATATAACAATTCTGAGAGACTGCATTGGTACCCATGCCAACTAACAGATTTGAGGCTGTAACTCCTAGTTTCAGGATCAGTTACTTCAGCAATTACCCTAACCAAGCATACCTCCAGGGCTGCCAAGGAGATGTCACTTGCGTGTCCTCATAGATTTTCATCTTAGGTTCAGGATTTGAAGGTCAGTGAGCAGCCAGATATTTTGTAAAGCAGTATGACACAGTTCTCCATAAAAGTAAAAACAAGGAATGCATGTGGCAGTTGGGTGATTTGTGAGTGCTGGCAAGTATAAAAAATTTATTTATAGTTGCCTGTAGCTGAATGCATAGGGCAATAGTATAATAATCATGAAATAGGTGGTTCATGTCACATTAAGTGCTACCAGTTCTTTTAGTTTTATTTACATTCCATATGTAAAACGAATGGTAATTTTAATTCATGTTGAACCATACTTTTTAATACTTATTTTTAATTAAAAGTTACATAAAATTGGAAGTACTGTTGAGAAATTACATTTTGGTACAAAACTGAAGAGCATCAAATGGAAAATAAAGAAATCTCACATAAATTTATCAAAATATTTCTTTTAATATGTCAAATGATGAAAAAATATGTAATTTTTATCAAACCATTACAATTCAGTATTTGTTAAATGTGCAGTTTTTAGTAGACTTGTAAGTTTTTAAAAAGTAGTAGTTCCTACTAGGAGATTCGAACCAGGAATTTTTCATTAAGGCACTTTTATGCTATACACTAAATTATCAGCAGTTGTGTTAATAAATAGGAAATATTTTGTGGTAGACAGCACTCAGAAATCTTCTGATCTTAAAGTAAAATTATTTCAGTTGTTTGGTAACTGCTTAGCGCTGGTTTAGGAAATTGATGTTCCAGCACTAAACTCCAAATACTGTAAATCTGAAGGAAATTGAAGAGGATGATCTGAAAGATCCCCTTTTCAGTCAAGTTCTTACTGTCACAGGGGTGTGTCCAAAACACTTAAGGTGACAGCCCATAAAATGCAAGAAATCCAGGTTTAACTCATCAGTGCAACCCAAATAAATTTTTATGTCTGTTGTTACATAGACGATTCT